>NC_088171.1:143947207-144588249 GCF_028769735.1 Zonotrichia leucophrys gambelii
AAAATCCCAACACCACAAAAAACAAAGCCAAGTGGGAGACAAATACTTACAATTTGGTTTCATAATCTTTCCAGGCTTTGTCAAAAGGCTTTTTGAGGTCCTTAGGAAACAGAAAATTGTCTTAGAACATTTTTTAACGTTTTCTTTGTAGTTATCAAGTAATAAATAGCAACAAAAATACTGTTTTCTTCAAAACTTTTCAGAAAGCAGTTGAAAAAATATTGGTCTTGAATCTTGTAAAGTATTGTTTTCCTGAGCACACTAAAACAGCAATTTACAATTAAATTGTCGTGATTTCATTGCAGTCATTCCAATTTTGATCTTTGCACTAAATAGAAATGGTTAATAAATGCCAAAATTATATTCACTCATATATATATTTCACTCATAAGAAATACTGTCATGAGTGAAAGGAAAACAGTCACTACACAGATGAACATGAAACAAAAATTTAGTTTGCAACACTTACCCCTTTAACACCTTTTAAGTCTCCTTTTAAGAGAGAATCCAAAGTGAAAATAACATTGTGGCTTAAACCCTGGAGCTAAAAACAAAAACATTGTATTCAGAAAGATTTATTATGATCTTATCAAACTACTGTCAACAATTCTTTGAACTTCACTTATCAAGCTGCAATCACCTCACATTTCTAAATTCATAGTAAATTCAAGTATGGGAAGAATTAATAAACATTTACTTGCATGAGCCATGGAAACATTATAATTAACATTTACTTAAACAAGGTGACATAAATCTGGAATTTTACAAATAGTATGTAAGCAAAGTTCTGAAAGCACTTCAAGGCAATATTCATCCTCTTGAAGCAAAAGAAAGATTTGGGTACAAATTTGGCTACAGCCTCCTGAGTAAGAAGGACCTGCTGTGCCACAGGCTGGGAACACACAAAGCACATGGTAATTCAACCATGAACAGAAGGAGCAAACAGGGGCACCAGGTCTCTGAATATTCCCCCCTTTTTGGGAACACTGTTCCTTTCCTTGCCCATTGTGTATATCTGAGATCCCCTCAAACTCTCCTGAGTTTAAATTTCACCCCACTGAGTTCATGCCTGTTTGAATATGGACAAGAACATCAAAACAACCACTCAAACAGGTTCTCCAGATCTAGTGTTCCACTCCAACTCCTCACATATTCTAAAGACACTGTAGCCTTTTTTCATTTTTCCAGGTGTGTCCATTACAGATAACCAACTCAAACCATTAATTTTTGGCTTGAAATGACTGAACAGTAGCCAAGGAATATGTCAGCTATAGAAAAAAACAAAAAACCCAAAGCTAAATAGCAGTGTGTCACTCCAATACAGTAAGGATTTGCAATCATTTTTTACATCACTGAAGACTTGATAAAACAATAGACCAAATGAACTGGAAACAATCTGATAAAGTAAAGCAGTCTCACATATAGAACAAAATAAAGGGAAAAAAAATCCCTTAACACATGGAAACACATATGAAAATTTAGTGAGGGCTGTGAACAAAAGATAATTTGCCTGCAAAGATTAGCTCAGGACATTTACAGGAAAGAGAGGTAGAGAAAAACAGGCTTTAAACACTTGGAAAAAGGCAAGAATCATGCAAATTTTCAAAAGAAATAATCTGCAACTGCTACAAATGTTCTGCCAAAAGCTCATCTAGATCAATGTAAAGATCTTGACACACTCATTTTCATATACACAGGTCTTTATACAGCTTTTAAATGCACTATTATAATGAATTACTGCATAAAGAAAGAAACCTGAAATGGCCAAGGAGGTAGAAGTAAAAAACCGAGAAACAGATTCTGGTGGGACACTCAGAATTTGCTGAAAACAGAGACCAGGTTTGGCAATGGCCAATCCCAATGTTTTACCTTTATAAAATCTTACTGAAGGGTCATTGTGTGTCCTTCTTATAAGACAATCTTAATAACAATGATTGAAAAACTTAATTACACTCATAAAATTTAAGTTTCAGACATTATATTTAATGATAACATCAACAGTTAGTAGTAAAAGCTGCACAGCAACTTATTTATCCTTGTTAAAATGATTAATGGATGTGATTTTATTCTTGCCCTTGTATGCTGAGCAATCATTTCAAAATTATGTTTTTCAAAGGTTGAGTATGAAAAAAAGTTGCTGGTTTTACTCCATGGTAAGTGACTATCACTCCAAAATAGTCACTCCTTCACTCCATAACTGACAAAGAAGAAAGTAAGTTATTTTGTACCTTCCTTGTCATGAATATCCAAAATATCACAATTTCTATGAAAATTTTAAGGAATCATAATTGAAGTTGAAAGATAGAACAAAAAGTATCCAAATCTGTGAAGCATTTTTTTCCTTGTCTACTGTGCAGCTCCAGTCCTTATTCATCTTTATGTCTTTGAAGACTATTCATTATTTTATTTTACCTTTATTAAATAAGGCATTAACAATTTGTTCTAGGTAAAAAATAAAAAAAAAAATCCTTAAACCCATTATCCTACCATTCATCTTAATAACTCCTAGTATTTTTCCAATTAATTTTATCAACATAAGGCTCAGCACCTACTTTGGGGCCTTAGCAGTGACACAACTGAATCCTTCTCTCAATGGCTTTTTCAATGGACCTCAACTTCTATTTGATATAAACATCTTTTTTTCTTTCAGTGTAATCTTATTAAACGGAATGATGCTTAAGAACAACAAAGCAGAATTTTCTATCTCAGGGAGAAAAAATAAGAAAAATAAATGGTTTAAAAAATGCTCAGTCAATTGTAAAATAAGTTTGTTGTCTATTTGAGATTGCTAAACGAAGTAAATTAGTGAACACCCTGTCTTGAATCCTGTTAACAAGAATTTGGGTAGATAATGCTTCATAATCTAGCTGAAATAGTGTGGTTCTTAAATTAAAAGTGTTTTTTCCACTTGAACAGCACTATTTTAAATAACAAATAAATAAACCCTGAAATCTTTGCTAGTTGAAATAAGTAAAAAATATCTGTGGATGCCCCACTAGGAATGACAAAGCCCAGAAAGCTTCCAAAAAACTTGAGTTCTAGTCCCAAACTGTCCTTAAACTGCACTTTAATTCACATTTTATAATACTTACATTTAATTGTGTGCTAAATTTAAATTAAAGGTCAAATTAATCCAGAGTGAAAGAAGTCTCTACAGAGCAAAGCACAAGGCTCAGTTTTGGGCCACTGTCACAGCCAGGGAACTTTGCCACAGTGACCTTTGGTGTGACCTGCAGCAGTTATGGCTCTGCTGGGGACCACAGGAAGACAAGTCTGTAACATCTCTTGTACTTCACACACTAGAAAAGCTTAAAAATTTACACAACTATAAGAAAAATATAAAACTGAAGCTGTGACTTTCTGGATAAAACAGTTAGATTTACCAAGCCCATGAAAAATGATTTCACAAGAAATGCAGCTTCATTACTTTCAGTGTTCAAAGACATTTGCTATGACTTCAGTTTTATTATGGAGTTTTCAGAAATAAAAGGCCTAAGAAAAACTTTAACTGAGACAAATCTTTAAACCACCTTTAAAAACCTGGCATGGATGCTTTATGTATTAAAGGGAGAGTGGACTGTTAACACCATTTCAACATGCTCAAATTGTCAGTTTTTTCCCAAAAAGTGAATGTTTCTCCTTTTGTGGTAAAACAAATCAGTCATGCCTAATGATATTGTATTTTTAACAAGAAAGACTTCAAGTTAAGGGATGATTTAAAATTAAGCTCCATGAGGTATAGATCACCATCAATCACTTGTGAGTGATGACTCAAGGGGTGTCTCAACATTTATATTTACCTTCTTAACTTCCAATTAACAATCAAACACAGAGTGTGTCATAACACCCTTTACAGATCCTCTCTGAAGAAACTGCAGGTTTTGTTTTGAAAAAAAAAAATCTTAAAAATTATCCTTAGTCATCATGATCATGCATGCAGTTCTTGTATTATACTTTATTTTGAAACAAGTTAAAAGCTAAGAAAGTTCAAAGCTCCTCACCAGGTTCTTCAACAGTGTTGATAATTCTTTAGTAAGTGTGGAAAATTTTACAAAAGCCGTGCCAAGATCTGGATTATCCCGACTTAAAAAATTACTTCCAAATTTATCTAGTACTTGTGCATAGTTTTCTTCATTTTGAACATGATCTGCAAAGAAAAATCAAAAGTAAGTTTTTTTGTAGCCAATTATAATTTTAAGCTTACTGCAACTTCAAACAACAAACTAATAAACAGTACTTTGAGAAAAGCCACAAGTCAATACATTTAGTGAAAATTAAAAGAATTTTAAGATTAAAAAGAATTATTTAGCAATAGTCATATATACGCTTTTTAAATCAGCAAGCCGAAATTTGTAATACAGAGATGAAGAAAACTCTGTAGCTATTGACAGAGTAATAAGATCAATAATACATCAGTGAAACAATATAAGATTGTTTTGTAAACAACATTGGAATTTTTACCTGCCCACTACAGGAACTTTCATCCATACATGAACTTTTCTTTTGAAATGTTGGACATTTCAAAAAAGAACAAAAGTATCAGATAAAAAAGGCAAAAGTATCAGATTTAAATGTAAGAAGGCCAAGTCTGAATCTGACTGTAAGTTCAAAAGAAGAAGCATCTTACAAAGGCTCCCTTTCTGCCTGCTTTGTACCCTGAGCTATCCCAGATAACAGAATTTGTATTGGTACACAGCCAAAGACTCATCCCAGTGTATTTAATAGCACACTGCATATACAGAGAGGTCAGAACCAAGACAATGCAGTTGAAGCCAGGGAAAGTGAGAAAAATCCTTGACTCAAGAATGAATTTGAAGCTCTTGTATCTGAAATGTCCTTCCTGTTTCTGTTTAGTTTCTTTTCTGGCATGTGTTCACATAATTTTTGTTACTTCTATTTTATTGTCTTTAAATAGATAATTTACCTCTACAGCCCTTTGGGAAAGGCTTTATCACCTTTATCTCTCTTAGAGGATATTACCAGTATTAATTAAATCAATATTTAACTTTAATGAATTGCCTGGGCTTACTATGTGGGCTTTTTTCTGCAAACCACAAACACAAAACCACAGAGTTACAGCACAAGATCTGTGTAATGCAAGGGAGGAAGGGAAAGAGAGAACAATTACCAGGAGGTACCATGGGGTTTTTTCCCTCAAAATCCCCAAGGTTATTTATTTTTTTAGTTCAAGTTATGATATTGCCTCAGAGTATCTGAATTACAAGTTATGACTCAGAGAAAAAGGAAAAAAGAAGATGTAAGTTTCAAACAATTCCTCCATGAATTCAAACAATTATTCCATTAATAATGTCTCATAAATAATGTCTCACAATGCAAAAATCTATTTGGGCACTAACAAATAGCTGATGAGGAGTTAAACAGTTAACTCTTCTAAGGTATTGCAGATACTCAAACAACAGTGCACCAGAGCTCCAACAAAAAAAGTCAAAACCTGTTAAAAAAGTACAATCCTTATTTACCAATACCAAGTCCCAAAGCTCACACATCACATCAGTCACATTCTAAAAAAATCAGACATTAATACTCAGGTTTTCAAGAGGCCAAATATTTAATCATATGTTAATACAGAATTGCAATTCAAGCCATATGTTTTTAAGAAAACTGTTCCAAAAGCATACAGTTTTAATCAAATAGCTTAGCACTGAACTCAAGGAAACTACTACATAACAATAAAATATGCATTTTATTTTGATGTAAAAGCTTTTGCACAAATACACACAGAGGATTTTATCTATGAAGGAGCTTCAGCTCAAGTCCTAACTGAGTAAAGCTCAAGCATAGCATATCCAGCTGTGCTGAAGGAAAAGCAAGGATAAGGGAAGGTCAGAAAGAGCCCTGCTAGGTCATAGAATCCCTGTCCTTGCTTGTGAAGCACTTTTTCCACCACAGTATTTCCCAGCATTTTGATGTTAAGTACTGTGTTGTTTCATAGAGCATTTTAAAAAATTATTTCATAAAGAGAGTGAAAAAGAGCTGAAGAAGCTTTTTTCCTTTATCTGTAGAAAGGCAAAAGAAATTCCCGGTCAGAAAGAGGAAGCAGGAAGCAGATCATTGTCCTAGAACAATACAAAGGAAATTCTCAAGAATCCCAGACTACAAATCACCTAAATCTAGAAATGAAGTTTTGATGGTGAAGTAAAAGGAATACTCCTATACTTACTTCTGTAATTGCCACACAAAATGCAAGTATTCTGTAAGAATAAGAAATTTTCCATTTCTATGTAAGTATCAGTGTAAATCTTGCAAAAGGAGATTAAATATTTTCTATTTTCTATTAAAGAGGCAAGGCAATTCCCTACTCAACCGTAAATGCACATAGCTGAAAAATTAAATCTGCAATGTAGCCTACACTAAAATAAGGAATGTGAAACCTGGCATGCTTAGAGCAAAGAGCATTCTTTAATCTCACTCTAGGTGCCTCATGCACTCAAATTACTTCCTAATGTCCTAATAGAATTTCCTTTGCATACAGAAAGCTCTAATAGGCATGACAATATTTACTTTCTTACATACAAGTCCTCATACAAGACTTCAATAACCCTAAGAGTGAGACAGGATCACTGACAGCAGCATATACAGGGAATAAGATTTGTCTTCCAGAACTGAATCATGCCTTTCCAATATTGTAAGCAATGCTCAGCACTGGGATGAAAATAGAACAGCTTTCCCAGGCAGACATCCTGCTCCTTCAGCAGCTCCCTGAGGTGTGCCAGAATCATGGAACACTGAGCAAGGGCTCTGCACCCACTGACAAACACAGCTCCCTTCAGAGGGAATCATGGAAAACTGAGCAAGGGCTCTGCACCCACTGACAAACACAGCTCCCGCCAAAGGGGTCTCACTCATTCCCTTCCCAGTGGGAGCTGGCAAGGCCCCCAGCCCCTGAGCCCATGCTGAGAATGCCACCAGAGTGTGGCAGATGTGCAGTAAAGCAGCACATCTGGACACAGCAGTGGCACTTTCTGAGCTGAATGAAAGCGGTGCATCTCCTCCACAACCCACACCTTCAACCCTGGCAACATTCAGCACAGAATTTCCCTTTGGTCTGAGAAAATCCTCGCAGCTCCCAGTGCACAGTAATACTGTGGCATCCCTTATGTCTGAGCTCTAACGTATTTTGGGGAAATGTTATGAGGAAATAACAGGAATGTCTCTGGAGATGCAGATCCAAGCAGCTCAGGGAGGAGGGGCAGCTCTCAGCTGCCCTTGGCTGCACAGCAGCACTTCCAGAAGCAGGGAGCACAGAGCTCTGAAGGACTCCCAGGGCTCAACCCCACCTTGCACTGCATTCCCAGGCAGTCACCTGCAGCTCTCCATGCCTAGAGTGACCCAGTGGGAAACTATTCCCAGGATGAACAGAAAATACCTAAATGAGATTGCCAGAATTTGTACTCTTTCACTAGAACCCACAGCATTCATTAAATGCTGTGCTTATTTTCCACCCCAAAATTATCAGAATTTTAGCACATGCCTCTGAGCCTAGTGAGATTTCTGACTACTTGTGTATATTAAAGAAGGGTACAGAAGTACAAATTCTGTGAAGAGAGGTTAAAGGATAGCGTTTATATGCTGGACCTACAAAACACATGACTGAAATTAAAGGCTTAAAATTTCCTTCCTCTACAACAGTTTTGTTCAAATATATCATCCTGCAAACACTGAAAAACACAAGCACAAAAAAATTAAATAGTTTACAGAAGAAAAACACTACTTTTGTCATTGATTATGCCCAAAGAAACCTGAAGAATGTCTAAATTAATAAGAATTAATTCTGCATTTGTGGTTAACAAAAATAAAAATATTATTTCAGAATTTTGATCAACTCTAAACTATTTTTAAGCTTCTTCTAAAACAGCTTTGTTCCATGGATAGCGAGAGGAAAAATAACCAAGGTCAGAGCCAACATGCATTTATGAATGAAAGATGACTCAGAAAGGCTTTAGAAAAGCAAGAAAGCTGGCAAGGTTAAAAAGGATGGCAGAAATTTTATTTGGAATAAAAAACACCCTTTCTCATTTCATTCTTCACAAGTTGAAATATAATGAAAAAATAATAGAAAAAAATTATTTGACCACCATAAATTGTCTGAACTTGATAACAATACTGCCTTCTGGAATGAGATTGCTCAAGGGAAAAGTAATAAAAGCCTCTTTCCATATTTCAGAGCAAGAAACATCTCACTGTGTCTGCAAGGTTCTCTAGATCATCACAGTACAAGAGCACTGAGAGATAAGGCAGCTCAGAAAAGTAAATTACTTCTTTTTGCATCTCTGTTCATCTCTGACATGTTTGAAGAAGCTCTCATGGAAAAATTTTCTTTCTGTTCTGCTTCAGAGGGCTTATACCAAATCTAACAGTTGAAGAAACACAGCATTCAATATCAAAATGTTGCCATATTGGGCTTAAACCCTTGGGTGCAGTTCCTGTCCCTACTGCCCAAAATTCACTCCTCCTCTTCTCTATTTTAGAAAAGGAAGTCTGTGCTTCCATTTTGGAGAAAGTGAGGATGATTAAATGCAATGGTTTCTGTAAAAAAACAAAAAAAAAAAAAAAAACAAGAACCCCCCCCCCAAAAAGACAACACAAAAAAAAAAAAAAAAACCAAACCCAAAACCAAAACCCAAACAAACAAAAAGAAAAACCCCAAAAAAGCACCCCTCATACTCCCTAGAGCTGCTGAGTTTAGAAGAGAGATACTGTGAGTAATAACAGAAACAACTCAAACCTATTTCAAGATACAGAATGGTCCACAGAACAGTTTGGATTCATCCACCAAAAACTCCTCTGGCTCTGCTCTAGCAAGATTTGGCACTTCAAAGCCTCTTACAAACTTTCATGCCCAGAACATTTCATGCCTCAATTTCATATCAGATGAGCTGTTTTGGTGGGTTTGAGGTCAATGCCAATTTGAGACATGGCAGGGACACTCTCCTCCTCAGGTGACTTAAGATCTGAAGAACATGAGCATGCACTAGGAAACCTTGCTCAGGAGAATTTAACTAGATTGATGCAGGACTGTGGATGATAAAGATTTACATTAATTCAAATTCCTTGGACAAAATAAGTTGCAGAAGTCCATTAAGAAGTATCAACCATCAAATATAATTTCTGACTCAAGGTAATTCCTGGCCTTTATGTCAGTGTGAGCTGAGAAAGTGCTAAACAAAGTGCTTAAAATACACTCCATCTTTGAACCATTTTTCTTCTTCCTCAAGCATCTGTTGTTGAACACTGTGGGAGACCATGAGGACTGCTGATTTATCTCAGTACCTTTGGTCTTGTATGGATTTTATGCTTTTATTTCTCCATTGTGTAAACTCTTTTGATTATATTTGGGAGTTATCCCAGGGAAATAATGAAAAAGACCTATTGAAAAACCTACAGCAAAAATAATTGTGCCATCTACTGCTGTAACAATTCAATCCAAATCTTACAGGAAAGGAAGCCAGAACAGATTCTCCATGAAGTTCAGGACTCCTGCCATAAGAAGGGCTCCTAGTTACAGACCCAATTGATCATGCCAGAAGACAGCAAGCCTGACAGGGAGCAAGGGGTGAGAAGGAGGTGTCTGTCTGTCTGTCTGTGTGTCTCACTGGATTCCATGAACAGTCCTTTCCCATATAACCTTTTCAGAAATGAAAATAGGGAAGGGACATTTCTAAGGGTTTTCTATACTCTTGTGTTGGTATATTTTAATTTCCACAACAGTAGCTCTAACAGTAAATATGACAAATGGATGAGGGAAGTACAGGAAGAACAGAAAGTATTTGGGTGATGTTAAAGCTCTTTGCAACAGACCAGAGACCCTTGTGGTTGATAATTCAGCACTGGAGAGGAACAAATCACACCAAAAAGTTCAGCCCTCCTAAGAATTCCGTATGAGACACTGCACTGTGCCACTGTCACTAGTGAAATGTTACTCAGGAAAAAAAAAAAAAGACAAAGAAAACAAAAAGATCTAAACCAAACCAACCACAAAAAACAACAACAAAAACAAACACCCAAAGAAACCCCTCAACCCAAACAAAACAATCCCCCCCCCCAAGAAAACTCCCCACAAAACCAAACCAATAAAAACCCAAAAGAAACAAAAAAAAACCAAAGAAACAAAAAAAGCCCACAAAAAACAAACAAGCAAAAAAACCCCCCAAAACCAAAGACATAAAAACAACCCAAAGAAACAACAAAAAACCCCCAAAGAAACAGAAAAAACCCCAGCAACCCAAAACCACTACAACCCAAAAAAACTAGCTATGGCTTTTGGTAGAGTATGAATTGGATTACTGAACTGAAAAAAGAATTTCTATTGTCCCTGAATAACTCTTTCTCACCAGTCCAGCTGGAGTTCTCAAAAGAGGATTTTGAAGCAAAGGAATACTACAAAACCTTCTCCTACTTTAGTAAATTAAATATGGTAGCAAACAAATAAATTTGTAAAACAAAATTCCAATTCTGGGTTCTCAAAATGTAGTCAGAGGCTTTCTTTCGATATATAAAAATAGCCACATAATACTTTCTTGAACTGATGAACCCCAATTCTTTTTTACAGCTGTTTCTAGAATGTTTTACTTAAATATCAACGAAATCCATTTTTATCACTGGAGCACAAGAAAATAGCTGGTTCAGCAATTTTCCTTGTACAAGGAGACAAAATGAGCTTGAGTTTTGATTCACTTCACATTTATTTTTATAATGTTTCACATGTGTAACATGTTTTTGGTCTTGGCTTTACTGATCCCGGTTTATCAGTCACTGCCTGAACTGCCTCCTGCACACAGCTTTTCATTGTAGTGCCTATGACAGCAGCACTCTGAAGAGGGAGCCAGAGGATTGTGTATAAAGCTTTGGCTTTCTTGAGCCAAAAGAATTCTTACTAACTTGTACCTTTGAAACAAAGCTTGATAAAAAACCAATTTAAAATGTAAAAAAAAAAAAAAAAAGAAATTAAAAGCCAGCTACCCATCTCTGCTCCTTTTTAAGTGCAGAGCACCCAATGAAAGCCATTAATCCAGCTTCTATTGCTTTTATTCAATGCAACTAATTCATCACTGAGTACTGCTTTACTTATAGGCCTTAACAACCATATTATTTTTATCCCAAGATTCAAATGATAGCTATTTATATTATTGTTTTAAACCAGGCAGAAACCCCTTGAATGTGTTCTACATTTTTCATCAGTTTTGAAACTCTATTTTCAAAACTCTGTTTAAGTAAGTACTGTCAAATAGAAAAGCTTACTGGAGCATCTGAATACTTCTAAAAGCATTGAACTACACTGGCACCAAAAACTATTCTCACTTTACATCAGGCTTCACAGACTACTGGGAAACATTCATCAACAACTGAAATTACAGCCAAGTAAAGCATGGTGCTAGCAAACCAACATCATTGATTGGCAAATGAGAATAGTTAAGAATCTACACAATATTGAAAATCCCAGACACTTCCATAAACTCAGAAACTAAGAGCACTCAAAAGTAGTTCTGTATATGGAAAATATTTGCTAAACTGATCATTATTATTTTTAGGAAATTGGAACTGGGATTTCCTCAAATCATATATTTACAGCCAGAAGACTACTGGCAAGTCCACAGCTCTGTTATCCTATCTGTCTTTGGCACAGTTTTTAGAACTTAAGAGAAGAAGAGGTAGAAGCATTAGAGTTTTAAAACCAAATCTGTATATTGATGTGTTTGATCACCATTTGTTACTGCACTCAAACTGATTATCAATTCATATTCTAACTAAATAAACTCCCACCAAACTATTATAGTCCCAGTAAAACATCAACAGCATCTTCAAGCAAGCAAAACAATTATATAACTATACTATTTCAGGTAAGAAGGGAAAATACATAATTTTGATTTTAGGCAAGAAGAGAAACACATCATGAAGGGAGAGTAAATGATGACAAAACAAACCCAGAATTTTTTAAATTTACTTTTAAAACTTTTAAACAAGTTCTAAATCTTATTTCACTTCTAAGTGCTTTCTAAAAATTCAGTTGAGAACGCTTTTTTGTCATTGCTCTAATTAAAGGTAAATGCTTGAAATATTATGACAGCAAAAAAAATTACCTGTGGGATTCTCCCAGAGGCCATTGAGAAGGAATATGAGGGTAAAAGAACTAGAGAGCACATTAATCTGATGTATAAGCAGAAGTAAAGAAAGAAAATTTTGAAGTCCAAACACTCCTAAACAGATAGGCATTTCTTATGCTATGCATGTCAACAGGATGAACTGCAAGACATCTCAAACTTGAAATTAAATGCTTTGGCTCTTGTAAAATTGAAAACAATGTCTTACCTTGCCCCGAACTATATATTGCTTTCACAGATTTTTTCACCTTCTGTAGTGCAGTTCTGTCTTGATCCAATGCCTACAATAACAAGAAGTAAACAAACTTCAAATATTTACTTCATTGATTGCCAGAATATACTTTAACAACTAAAAAGAAACCAACAAAACAAGTAGTTTCACAGGCTGGAAAAAGCTGCAGGTACAACTGATTCAGCCTGTGGGAAGGTCTGGGGTCATTCAACCCCTTCAGGACGAATTAAAGAATTGAACTGAAAATGCTCTGACAACAGAGCAGAACAGTACTGACAGCACTAGAAGAAAAATGCCATTTTAGTTTTGCAAAGGACAAAGCATTTATTCAATTGCATTTTATTTTGGAAAAAAACCCAAGAAAAGAAATAGCAGATGCTTCTACACTAGCCCTACAGTTTCTACTACAACTAAATTGCTTGATAACATCTGTGGCTCTCCTACAGTAATAGCGTTTGTAGACACAGATCACAACACTATCCCCTGCACCAAATTTCACAACATAACTCTAAAAGTACAGCAGATGAAAAGCAGTAAATCAAAATAAAGGAATAACACTTGATTTTGTGCAACATAATGTGACTGAAGGACTAATAACAATAATAATAATAATAATAATAGTAATAAAATATACATTTTCAGGACTACATCTTTAAGAACTTCAAATTTTCTGCAATAGTTCCAAAATCCAGTATAAAACGTTATTAGGTAATGATGAATTGAGGATTAGATTTCCAATCATACACAGAAATGCTTAAATAGTGTGCTATATTTTTTCTCCATTTAGATCACAGGCAATTTCCCATCACCTAGGTAATGTTAGATTAGTGTTTGCAGTATGGCAGTGTTTGCCATATTAAATTCACTTCCAAATCACTGGAGATTGGAGAACTTGTACTCAGAACCACTGTCAGGACAGCAGCACAACTGAGCATGGGGCCTGGTAGAGACCACACCATTCACACTGCAGAGACCCTTGCACAGCCCTGTTATCTAAAAGTTCAAACTCTGGAGCTCCTGGGGGTCTGAAGCCTGGCAGAACAAGGCACAATGTCAGCCACTCCTACAGAGGGACATCACCAGCAAGACTGAGTGGAAACACCCCATAAGCAGAGCTTCCACTGCCAAATCTGAGATGGTTTTGACAGTAAAAGCCTTAGAAAACCTCATAGCATCTTCCAATACCTGAAAAACTAGGTCTGCAAAACAGCTGGAGAAGGAGGTTTTTATAAGGGCATAGAGTGATAGGAGAAGGGTGAATGGCTTGAAACTGAGAGTAGGCTGAAATCAGATATTAGGTAGAGATTCTTTTCTGTGAGGGTTGTGAGGGACTGGCACATGTTACCCAGAGAAGTTGTGATTACTCCATCCCTAGAAGTCTTCAAGGCCTGGATGAGGCTTTGAACAATCTGGTCTACTGGAAGGTGCTCTTGCCCATGGCAAGGACATAGGAACTACATGATATTTAGGTTTTCTTCCAACCCAAGACATTCTACGATTCTATAATTGAAGGATATTCCGCTGGACATCAAGAAGCACCAGAAAACCACATCGGGAGCTCCAGGTCAACTACAGCATTAAGCACTGGAGACAGGTAAATGTGAGGGTTCTGCTCTTCAGTCAGTTCCAAACACTGAGTGCTCCTCTGTGTGAACACTTCCAGTAGGAATCCATACAGAGAGAAACCAATTAACATATAATGGTTCTGTTTTGAGTAGCCCAATTTTAACCATGCAAAATGTTATAGCTGAACATGATAATCTGTAACAAAAAATGGAATGTTTCTGTTCCTTAACTGGAAACAACCATTTTCTAAGATCATGCAATCACTCCTGTGGCAGCTAAAACTAGAACGTTTGGAACCACAAAAGCTGTAAAAATGCCTTCTGAGGCTATTTATCTCTAGGGGTTTTTTTCCATTTACAGCAGAACAATGGATTAAAACATTAAGAACTGCAAACATCATTACTTCTTTTGCTCCTCACTAAAATAGTGGGTTTGATTTGACTTACATCTTGCCAGGAAAAGTTACCATTTTTAAATGTAATAAAATATTGGGAACTCAGTGTTCCTTTCCAAGACAGTGCACAGCAAGTGCTTCTCTTTGATTCCTTTGCAAATGCTGTCAAAAGCTTTTGCTCCTGCCTGCCTCTACGTCAGGCAGTTGCTATCATACATTTCTACTGAAGTTCTTTCTATCTTCAATGACCAGAAAAAAATAATGACTCATTTGTCTACTGAGAGTTTGAACACAAGATAAGAATTTGAAACCAATATTTTGAAAGAAAGACAATGGTTAACATTGATGAGATTGAGAGATAAAACTTTGCACTAAGGTCTGGTACTGAAGCAAATTGGACATTTAGGAGAAAGAAACAAATACAAAATCCCCAGGAAACTTTCTCCTGAAGTTATTAATCTAAAAGACTATGACAAGCAGACTAGAAAAATTTTCTAAATTGGATTTGGTATTGAATTAGATGCAATCACTAATGTGAGAGCAGGAGGAAAGGGAACATTCATTATTTTAAAAGAGGAATCACTGAGTAAAGCAATATACAAAGATGACATCCACAGCCTGAAGGAGCCAGTGATCTAAGTGAAAATGACATCACAGGCCAATTTTGTATTTTTATACTTGCAAATACAATTTTTACATAAACTACTTCTTCATAGTCCAAAACTATAAATAAAGCACACTTACATACCAAGTACAAAAAACCTGTTATCTGGGGTTGCTTAGGTGCTTTTGGGTGTTGAGGTTTTTTGGTTGTTTGATTTTGTTTTGTTTATTTTATATAACTGGAGACAGATTGTTTCCAAATATATTACATTCCTCTTAGATGTCTTTTCCTTGTAACTTTTAGGTGCACTCTGCTGCAAACTAATTAAGTTGCACTCAATGCTCAATTCAATTATTATTCCAGAGTAATATTACCTTCTCAGCATCTTAGACAGGAACACCCTTGCTTTCCCTTGTTAGGTGAAAACGAGCTTTTGCAGTATCCATTAATTTTCATTTTGAGTATTTAGAATACTAAACACTTTAACTGCTTATCATTGAAGACACAAAATGTGATCTTCCATTAAAAGTGGCATACATTTATGTAAGTGGAAATTTCAGTGTCTTAGGGAGCCAAGGAGTTTCTGTGACAATCCCTGGGTATTCAGTGGCACTCCTTCCTACCTACTGAACTCTTCCTTACCACCACCCACTCCTGACAAATGCTTCTTTCTTCATTTCCATAAAACCATCTTGTGCAGGAGGCCTTTTTAAATTCAACAGAAGAACATTTTCTTACCCTCTTATGCATTTTGGAAAGATGAATCATTTAAAGGTACCCATACCACAGATTTACTACCTTATTAGCTAAACAAAGCTTTATTCTTGAAAATGCCCATTTTGGAGACAAGATCAAAATAATGCAAAATCAGTTTCAAAAAAAAGGGGGGAGAAAAATTTGAGAAAGAACACAAAACCACCATATTTAATCTGCTTAAATAAAATGAAGCACGGAAAGCTCCCTGCTCCTCATTCTCAGCGGATTCTCTGGCTTTGTTGAGGTTTCAGGTTGCTGCATTCACTTATATAGAAGCTTATGCTGAAGAAGAAAATCTCCTGATCATTCAACATCATCTCTTCTAACTAATCAGTGCAGAATTCCCCACATAGTTACTCCAGATATAATTTCTCCTTTCTGGTATAATATGGGTGCTTTGAACCTAGCCTGCCATTTCAAGCCACCAACTTGGTTCCAATCTGCCCTGCTGAAGAAAGCATTGTCTCTGCTCCCTGACCCCAGGGCACTCCTGTTGGCCACACCAGACCCAGCTCAGGAGCTGCTGTGCTGCCAACAGCCCTGTGAAAGCTCCTTTTTAGCCCACCTTCCATCAGTGCAGCGCACACTGACAGACATCTGTACTTAGCTACCATTGCACATTCAGAGAAGGCACCTCCTCCCTCCTAAGAGCTACAGTCACAGGTAGCTGTTCATACCAGGGAGTGGAAAACTTGTCCACTTGAGCATATAAAACCAAGTTAACTTTGGGCTGGAGAAAAGGTGAGCTCTCCCAATGGATCATTCATTGATGGAGATCACTGGGAAGCAGCATGGGCACTTCTACCAGCCTGCCACAGCACACAGAACAGGGCCAGGTCAGGAGAGGTATATGCTGACATTCCCTAACCCACACCAATCCTTTCTGCTACACATTTTCCACTGCTGTTCACATTGACAGACACTGCCTTGCCTCTCCTCAACCCTCAAGAGCCTGATCTCTTCTCAGTGAGAGGTATTTCTATTTTGGGACCATGCTCTGATTTAATAGTCTCTAAATTTTAAACCAGAAATTATACTACAGTAAAGCACGGAAAGTGGTAAATTCTGGTTTGCCATCTGTCTCTGAGATAGTAAAAACTGTCAGGTTCACATTTAGATAAACCACTAATTGTTTCTTTAAAACCTTGTGTCTTTTTTATTCTGTACAGATATGTATATATTTATGGGCATGTGTGGGATCTCAGCACCTCAGGACTGAGGTGCCGAGTCACCGAGACCACCCTTGGGGGGCTCGGGAGTCCTGGAATGTTGCCAGAAGTGTCTGGTGGCTGGACTTTGATCCTACACAGGAGACGACACCTGTATGAGGATAGGAGGATTTCACCGGAGTGAATGGTGAAGGGATTAGTTAATTAGAGGGTGAGACACAGGGTTTAGGATTTCTGTACAGGGGGGTTTAGAGAAGTAAGATGGAGGAATTGGGGCGTGTCCTGTCCTTCTTCTTCTTCTCCTCCATCTTCTGTGGTGATGGTGGCACTTTAGGATTGGTTATTACTAAAAGTGCACTGGTTAATAAGGGTAAAAGGTATGGGGAAAAATGATAATATTGTATACGTAACTTTGAATATAAAGATAGGTGACCGCCCCGGAGGGCAGGGAGTGTGCTCATGGCTGGCTGCTGAGCAGACCTCTGTCGGGCCGAGAGAAAATCTTTTAGATAAACAATTAATAAACACCGAGACAAGATTTGAAGCCTCTTCTCATCCTTTGAAGCGCGGGCTGCCCCAAGGTCACCCCGGGCCTTTCCAGGCCATCCAAACAGCCGAGAATCGGACAGGCATGTGTGTGCATAAATACATATTAGAGTGTATTAGTGAATGTCCCTGCTCATGGCAGGGAGGTTGGAACTCGATGAACTTTAAGGTCCCTTGCAACCCAAACCATTCTGTGATTCTATATTTGCCCTGACGTATTTGTACACAAAAGTCTACATGCTATAAACCATACTTATGAATATTTGAAGAGCTTATTGCTAATACACATGAAAATCATGGTTTAAAAAACACATAAACCTTTATTTCTATATTAACACAAAACTATTGTCCAGAAGCCAATCACAAAAGTGCTTTGCACACATATTAAATTCAGCTTTTCTAGAAATCAACACCAACCCAGAGGCACACATTTGCACAAAGGATGCTACTGCCCATTGAGACCATTAGAGTACTAAAACATCAAATACATTTTGTGTACCTTGCAAACCTTTGCAATTTGTAGAGGGGTAAAAAATCCACTAATTTCTGTGTCAGCCTAACAACAACAAAATAAAAAAGTGGCTCAAGACAGCGACTGTAACATTAATATGTCAGTATATTATCTGAAGGAGATGCATGTTCCAACTGGAACAAACAACTCATGCTTATGTTAGAGGAAGTTTAGAAATTCACAGCATTTTTAAGAGATTTGCCTTAAAAGATCCCATATCCTACCAGTACCAGAACCCATCCACAAAAATAACATACCAGAGAAGAAATATTTTAAACCATTCCAATATTTCGCACAAGACAAATCCATGACAAAACCTTGAAGGCAATCAGAGCATGCACAACCTATGTACTTATCACAAAAAACTTCTCTCTCCATGTATTTTAAGAAATTATTTTATTATATTGAAAAAGTAATCCATGTGAAATATAAAAATATTTGAGGTTACACACACAAATGGGTGTAATGAATGCTTGGTAGTCATGTGCCTGTATTGTCAGACACAAGAATAATTATTTCATGAAACACACACAGATGATTTATCAGCTTCAAGGGACTAAAAGTAGTAAACCTTTCACTTACCAATTTACACACTTCTCTAACCCTGGCACAGAAGTTACTGCTGGCTATCCTATAAAACATGCCTGCCCTCTGATCCAGTCCCAGTTACAGGACCCACGGAATGAAGTAGAGAAATAGCACCTTACAAAGTCATGACTGTGCAGCAGCAGTATCAGCTTTCCTCACAAAAAAAGTCCAGACTTTATTGGAAATACAATAAACACAGACTAGACAGCTACTAAGTTATTGCATGCCACTGAAATTGCAACAACACAAACCCCTTTAATTGCCACAGTGAAACAGAACCAAAAGAGAAGATTAGCATCAAGTGTTGGTCTCCTGTAGCTCACTCACTCAGAAATGAGCAGAATTCCAAACCCACTTAATTCTGAACACAGAGAAGTGATTCAAACCACCCTTCCCATCCTTCCCTCCCCACTCAATTTATACTGTTCCTGCCAGTCACCAGAATGAAAATTGTTTCCAATTGTTGGTCTCAGCACATGGCTACATGACAAAAGTGTTATGTAGCAAATGAAAGGGTGTTCAAGTGTTAAGAATTTTCTAGAGACAACCTCTTTGTGTAAAAGGTAGATATACAAAGGTCCAGCTTGAACTTGTCCTGAACTACTTAAGAAAACCCCAAAGGGTGCCAGTGAGAAGAAGCAAACCAAAATAACACATCAACAAGCACTTATCACTGTGGTAACTGATGCCAGCATCATTTCATACACCACCATTTCCCAACTGCTTCGAACACCAATTAAAATAACATCATTTTTAAAACCTTGTCTTTTCTCTGAAAAAATTCTGAAAATTTTAAGCTTCAACTGTTTTAAGCATAACCTAATGAAAAAAGCATTCAGTGATCAAACTGAGTAAATACATTTTCCCAAAAGTATTTTTTCAGGTAATGTCAAAATTTAACATAGATCCCATCAGTTGAACTTTCCTCACATCTGCTCTTAGCTACACGGTCTGATGTAATGCAACAGTCTCTCCAAACTCCACATATGTGACAAAAATCACCAACCTCCAGAGCTGTGAAGGTCACAACAGATGAGCCAGCTCATTTGTGTGGGCTCTTAGAAGAGCAGCAGAACTCTTAGCCACTTAATTATTCTCCAAGTATTACTCAAATGGAAGCACAGTCGATATTGCTTAGAAAAGCACAGTATTGCTAATTGTAATTTGTTTAACAACTGGATCCTTCTTTGCAACCAGACTTCTACCCAGCAGCCTTTGCTGCAAGAGCAAGACACTAGTCAATATCTATGTATGATCACTTCTGCATTAAATGAAGTTAGCAGCACATTTTTTCTAATGACCACGGTGTGGATGTTGGATTTTGTGCATACTCTGACACACCTGGGAAAGCTTAACAATATTTTGTGCAATTTCTTCCTTCTAGCTCTCAGTTGAGTTACATCAATACTTTGGGGTCTAACTTATTTTGTGCACAAGGTACCTTTAGAGATATCTGAAAAATAAGCTGAGAGATTTGTTTCCAGGAATGTTGAGTACACTGATCAGATTTATTCTTTAATTTTTGTCATGTAGGAGATGCTGAAAATTAGTGACAACACTTGAAAGCATCCAGTGACAGCTTCTCCCACAGGCTCTAAACCAGCTTCACTGGGTAGAAACTAATCTTGGTGATAAACATCAGAGAATGGTTTGGGCTGGAAAACATCATCTAGTTCCAATGCTCCTGACATGGAAGGGACACCTTTCACTAGAACAAGTTGCTCAAAGCCCCATCCAACCTTGCATTGAAACCTTCCAAGGATAGGGCATCCACAGCTTCTCTGGACACAGAGGGGCATTGACAACTACTTAGTGACAATATTCTTATCTTTATACTGGCAACAACACACCTTGAGCCAGCTACAGCTGCTGGAACAGCTAACACTGACTGCATACAAACCCACTTCAATTAGCAGCAGTGAAGCTGAATAGTACAGAAACCTAAAATGGCAAAACCAGTGAAAAAAACCTTCCCAGTTTAAATGTCACTACAGCACAACTTTACCTATTTCACACCCCAGCTGCTGGATAAACACATTGGCATGACTGCTGGGATAAAATATGGCTACAGCTCAGAAACTAGCACACCCACAGCCAGGCTCCCAGCTCCTGAAGATGCCACTGTCCCCAGTTCCAGGCTGCACACAGGGCTTTGCCAGCACTAAGGCTGCACAGGACATCACCCAAGAACCTTCCTACATTACAAATGCTCCTGTGTTTAAAATAACGAGCGCTGCTGCACTCTGTTTTTTAGTGAGCCATGGCATATTGTCAGTCTTTTTTTCCTGTGACTTGATAGTTCTTGCCCACATCAGCAATCTATTAAGTACTGTTTTAAAAGCACAAAGGGAATGATCCTAAACTAATAGAAGTCTATTCTCTCCCTGAATTCTTGCAAATCTCTCTTTATGCTTTTTTACAAAAGCTAGGGGAAATATATTGATTTGGGTGTGAGTATTGGCTACCAAATACTACCCCACAAAATTACTTCTTTTTTTTCCAGCATAATTCATTAAAGTTTCTTGTAATTTACCCGAGACATTATAAAGTGACATTTTCATTTAACAAAAATCTAACCTGAAAAGCTTATATGGAAGAGACATATCTATACACCAGCACACCCAAAAAAGATAGAACAAGATTATGTATTTTTGAGAACAATCAAACAATAAACTCATCAGAAGATAGTGAACATTTGAGGCAAGGTCTTTCAAAAGGAAACAAAATGAGGAGAAGATGACATATAAACAGCAGAAACACAACCACATTCAACAGATGTGCTAACATAGGGTTATTAAAAATGTGATTCTTAGCAACTTGAACTGAAAAAAAGTACAGAAGTCTCTAGAAAATTGCTCCCCCCACTATACCAGAATGTAAATTTCACTAACAGGATAGCTCTTTGGTTGCAGCATCGGAATTAAATACTACAAAATATTTTTGTCCCCATTTAACTCTTTTCCTTCTTTTTTCTGAAACCACAAAATATTTTGCAGCAGGCTCTGCATTTAAGCTGTTATCCCAGTAACTCACAGGCACTTTCTACTCAGGGACTACTTGATCAGGACTAGTTATTCTTCCTGGCAGAAAAACTCTACAAACATTGTCCACAGTTTCTCTGAATGCTACAAAAGTCAAAAGTGACACTGAGGAATAAATGCAGCCTCTCCATGGTGCTGCAGGCACTCAGCACACTCCCATCTCATGGCCCCATAAACTCCAACCCTGAGTGGCATTGTTGGGACCTTCTACCACCATTCCACCATTACTACTACCATCAGAAATGCTTTTAAGAAAACAAAATTGCCCTGGCTAAGGTGAGGGAACAGACATGATCTCTTACTTGAGAAGAGGAACAACTCATGCTCCTTCTTCTCCTAACTCCTGAACAAATACTTAAATGCATACATTGATGGATGACTGCAATATTCCATTTCAGAATGATTCCATTCAGAGAAAAAAAAAGTGAGTATATTAGCATAATAATACTGTTTCTTGAAAAAAAAAAAAAAAATAAAATTGTGTCTGTTTTTTCCAGGCTGCAGTTTCAAGGGTTTCATTAGGTTAATTAAAAAAAAAAATAGGATTTCCAGTATAACACAGACCTTGAAGACAACTACAACATGATGGGACACTGTTATGGTCCAGTTTTGTTCTGCTTATGGAGACTGCAATGATGGCAGACTCGGTGAGATTTCACCTTTCATCATGTTAAACCTTCAACCAGCACCACTTATGAAATTCAGAGCTACATTCATGTCACCAGCTAACAGAGCATCATCTTACAAGCAAACTTCATTACAGGGTATAACAAAGAATGACACTATTGGATAATAACAGAAAGAGGAATAAAAACACATCTAGAACCAATCTATAAAATAAGCATACATTCAATTTTTGCTGTTTTTAAGGTAAATTTAAAAATGGAAATTAGAAGTCTTATTATATACAGTAGGAGTTATATTTCTAATCTAATTCTAATTCTGCTTAGCCTGTGACTAGAACTTTACAAAATGCATAAATGAGGGGATTGGAGGTACTCTCTTAAAAAAGAAAAATAAAATCACAAGAGTATAATTTAGATTTGAAGCATTAATTTTTTAATTTCCATGTTATGTTCTTTAATATAATTATTTCCTCTGGACATATATAATTTAGTGGGAAAATTATAGAAAAGAAAACACAATAATCGGGACAGCCAAGTCCAGTATTTTAATAAAAGACTCATCTCAAAGCTTCTATTTTCTTCTACATTGCCTTTCAATCAACATGCAAAAATAGCATAAATGCACAGTAGAAAATGAAGATGTATACCTCATCCTCATTGTGGTACAGAAAACCTACAGACTTCTAAAAGCTATAAAGGCTGAAGAAAACCAAGCCATAGACATGTGTATAATACATATGATTTAATTATATATGTGTTTAATTACCAGAATAATTCTATATACAACTTAAGACCAGAGTAAAATCTGCTTTCTCAATATACAAGTAAAAAAAGTGAAATGAGAAGGGATATCAAAACTAAAGCAAAGAGCTGTGTTTGATTATACTCTGTAGGTTTATTTTGGGAATGCTGGCACACATTATGACCAGTTGCAAACTGGTCATGCATAGAAAAGAATTTCTGACTCATATACAAGTGTATAAGTGACAGCAACCAACCAAGGGTGCAAGAAGAGGATATTTTAACTCCTCTGAAAGCCTACAATGTAAAGGTAACCTTAAATTCCCCAAATTGACCTGACAAAGTCATTGGGACAGCACAGAATCTACAACTTTCCCTTCCATACCAAAGACACTTTAAATACAGGGCTGATTTAAAAGGTATTGTTTTAAAACCACAGTGAAACTTAGAAGAATTTGGCAGCAATTTTCAGCATTTTATGAAACATTATGAGCACTTTGCAAGCAAACTGCTTCTTTCTTCACAGCATTTTTTTAACCTAGTATGGTGTTTTGCAAAAAGAGCCCCATGCTATTTCTCTTTTATTACTGTATTAGAGAACAGATGCCCTTGGAGAATACTCTATAATTTTCTTTTAATAATATCACACTTCAGATAATAATTCATAGCCAAGATTCTAAACATAGCTAAATTACACTAGCAACAATTTTCTTTAAAATACTCAGGCAAAAAGCATTCACATTCCACAGATTCAAACACAGAAGTTAGTCAAAGAACACAACTTCCTATATATGCAGGACTTGAAGGAGAAGGTTCACATTCAATGAAGTTAGAGAAGACCACACACAATCATCCTTCTCTTCCTCAAGCTCAAAACACTTTTGCTAACACTTGTACTAGACACCCACAATGAATATAAAATAATTGTACAACAAACTCTGCTGTGTTTATTTTGGTTTGTTTTATCTAACCAGCAGTCTAAGTAACGCAGGCTGAGAGAGGTGGGGCTGCTCAGCCTGGAGAAGAGAAAGCTCTGTGGTGACCTTACAGCACCTTCAGCACCTTAAAGAGCTACAAGAGACCAGGAGTCTGACTTTTTATAAGGGTATGGAGTGATAAGGACAAGGGGGAATGGCTTTAAACTGAAGGAGGGTAGATTTAGCTTGGATGTTAGGAAGAAATTCTTTGCTGTGTGGTGAGGCCCTGGATCAGGCTGCCCAGAGAGGTTATGGGTGCTCCACCTGTGGGAGTCCTCAAGGCCAGGCTAGATGGGGCCTTGAGCAAACTGGTTCAGTGGAAGGTGTCCTGGCCAGGGCAGGGAGCTGGAACTGGATGATCTTTAAGGTCTCTTCCAACCTAAATCATTCTATGATTCTATGATGAGGATGTATGTCACTTCAAAAGAACACAGGTTGGCAATATCCTTCTTTAAAATAAGGAATATAATTTATGTTTCAGAATGGAGAAAGGAATGTGGGGAAGCAAATGAAAGCCAGGATTGCTACCACAGGGTAACAAGAATGCGTGGACAAAGTTGATTCTTACCATGTAGTTTTTCATGCTTGTATAGTATGCAACTAGAACATATAGGCTACCTTTAAACATAGGACAAAATTCCATAATCTGAAATCCATCCAAAAGAACAATAATTACATAATGAAGTATATTTAATCAGAAACCAAATTATTAATATTTTAAATCTTATGCTTTTTTTTCCTTTTAACTATACATTCCCCCCCCAAGCACAAAATTAAGACTAATACTAAGCCCTATTAAATGATAGCATTTATCTTTTAGTTACCTTGGTTTGCAAAAACAATTTATTCATTTCAGTCCACTCCAAATATTGTATTAACTAAATCTAATGGATGCAGCTAGTGCTTGAATAAAATTAACCTCAGTCAACATCAACCAACATCAGTCTTAAAGACAATCAAGGTTTCCACAATCAAGGAATAATTTTATATAAAAACAAGACAGACCCAGATACTAGAAAAATAATAGATTAACAGGCTGCAATATTTTAAAATTAAGTAACAGCACAGTAGCTCTCACAAAGTTGCAAAGAAGAAGCTGTGAACACAACAGAAACTTCTGAATTTATGCTACAGTATCTTCACTTGACAAACACCTTCCAATTTTGATGTTATGCAACATGATACAATGTTATCACCAATAAATATAGTACCATTTCACGATCAGTTTTAGTGAGACTGACATTTTCTTCATTTTTACATTTCTGCAGCTTCCTTATAGTATTTTTGATGAAAATTTAATACCTCCAAATGCAATTTAATTCAGTGGAAGCATATGAATGAAAATGGATTGTTCTCCTTTTCCTCAGGAAGTAACAATGGTTTCAGGTATCAAAAAATGCAATAGATGTCCTACAATATACACCAAATATATGTGTATGGTTAAAAGATTCACTTTGGAACATAAAATGAATGTATAGAAAAAATGGTGAGTAATATAATAAAAATTTGGATAGGAAAGATGAAATTGTTAAGCAAATGAAGGTTGTAATCAATAGCATTCCACATTTCAGCTGGTATTTCATGACTGAAAGCAACAGGACAACAGGAATGCCTGCAGGTTTTAGTGGAAAGCTAGAGTGGTCAGAGTTCCTGAAAAATATGATTTTCCTGTTTCTCCTCTTCCAACCACTCATTCCTATTGCCTTCTTTGTACCAGCACACTGGTGATCACAAAGTCAAGGAATTAGATCAGGTTGAAGTTGCCCTTTTTGGTGGGTTGTGCCCATTGTAAATGAGGATGCACAACTGCACACATGGTAGCTCCAACCCCTTCAAAGGATGCACAAAGTACAAACCTGCACACACAGATCAGTGTGTTTTGGGGCCAAGTAGGCCAAAGGGGTGCATCAGGAGAGCATTGCCTGCAGGTCAGAGAGGGGATCCTGCCCCTCTGCTCAGCCCTGGTAAGGCCTCACCTGGAGTGATCTGTGCAGTTCTGGGCTCCTCAGCACAAGGCAGACACTCCCGAACTGAGACCAGTGAAGGAAAAAAGATGGTTAAGGGACTTGAGAATCTCTCTTATGAGGAAAGGCTGGGGGAGCTGGGCCTGCTCAGCCTCAGAAAGAGGTGACAGAGAAGGGATCTCATCAATGTCTGTCAGTATCCAAGGGGAGATGTCAAAAAATGGACCAGGCTCTGCTCAGTGGTGTCCAGCAAAGGACAAGAGGCAATGGGCAGAAACTGATGCACAGGAAGTCCTACCTGAAAATGAGGAAGAACTTCTTTACTGCAGTGACCAAGCATTGGCACAGATTGCCCAGAGAGGGTGTGGAGTCTCCCTCAATGGAGATTTTCCAGAAACTTCTGGATCAATCCTGTGCCATGTGTTCTGGGATGATGCTGCCTGAGGAGGGACATTAGATCAGATGACCCACTGTGGTCCCTTCCAGCCTTACCCACACTGGGACTCAATGAAAATTGCCACGTGACCTGAGAAGGCAGATTATATTGTATATTTCAACTACATTAGGATCCATTCCATCTGAGCTGCATTCCTTGCAACCCACCTACTTTTGATCTGTGAAGATATACTTTGAGACTGTAAAACTAGAATGCTTACAAAACAACTCTGTCAGAAGGCAGAAATATCCATGTACAGAACTAAATTCCATCTTCTCCTTCACCAAGCAGGGGTAACTCCATCTACAGATTTCCTGTTTAAATCTCACATTGTTTCTCTTGATTTTTTAAATGGTTCTATCCTTCAGAAACTCAGTCAACTATTTAAACTACAGCAATTCACTGCTGCTCCTTACACCTTTTCTCATGATCTTCACAAGTGCATAAACCATGGCTGAAGAAGGGTCTGAAGTTTTACATTTGCAGCTACAGAGTTACTGCACCTGACAATATCAATGGAGCAAAATCTGAAAAGCACTTTATGTAACTTGCAGTGTTCTGCATTATTAACTGTCAGATAACCTGGTTTAAATACCTCCTGCTGCTTTTACAAGACCATTTATCCACCACAGCAGACATCACTCCATGCACACAGCACTTCCTCTCAGCACTTCTTGCTCAGAGAAGGGTGGTATTTAATAAGGGGGAATTTAGTTCTGCAGGCCAGATGCTGGCCTTAACAGAACACTAAACAGAAAGAAAACACTAAGAAATGCAACAGAAGCTGTGGGAAATTGACAGTAGCTTTTCTAGAAATACTTCACCTTGAATTTTCTTTCACAGAGCAGCTCCTTCAAAAGTCTCACCTATTCCTCCTTCTTACCCAAGACAGTAAGTACAACCCTTCAGATCTCTGCAGAGCAGTCACAGCAGGCACAAGGTCCAGCTTTGGAGAGGAGCACATGGCATCACAGAGGGCCAAGCCCCCTGCCTGGCCTCATAGGCCTATAAAAATCCCAAATGGCAAATTGGGGTCAGTATTCAATGGCTGAACACAGTCTGTTCCAACATAAAGGGCAGAGGACTTTAAACAAACCAGCAGGTAGCAAATTCAAAAAAAAAAAAAGAAAGAAGGAAAAGTATAGTGCTTTGCACCACAAAGGGTAAGCTGTGGAACTCCCTGTGAATTTGAAAATTATACAAATTTCAAAAAATTGAACCAAAACAGGTAAAGTCATGAAAGAAAAACTCAGTACAGCCTTTAAATATAAATTTAATGCCGTTGTTCTGCCATACCCTGAGCTGCATGTTACTGGAGACAGGGAGGTCATACTGGAGAAAGTATCTCTACAACTCTGCCTTTTTCCTCTACTGTCCTTATCCTCTACTGCTGGCAACGTCAGAAAAGCTCCTAGGATCTTATCAACTTCTGGACTACCCCATCACAGCTGTTCTTCCCCTCACTGATGGCATTTCTGTTATGTAATCTGTAACAAGAAGGAATTCACCAGTACATAACCATATATGCACAATACCAAGCACAGTCAAACCTCAGTAAAAAGATGAGGAAAAAAGCCCACAAAAGTTTTGCAGAAAATTAGGACAATTTTTCCTCTTCAGATCTGAGAATCAGATATCATTGCAAATGCTCCAAAAGCTATTTACACATAGAAGGGGGAAGATTTTCTAAAAGGTGTAACACTAACTAAGTAGGAAGGAATTAACTGAACAAGTATGATCACCACACCAATGAAACATTTCATACATTTTGGTTTTTAAATGCACATACCCTTTAGACATTACTCTCATTCTACAAATCAAATTGATGTGCTGCATTCAAAATCAAATGAATAAACTCAAAGCAAAATATATAATTTGCTCAAATTTCCATTGCACATTTTACAGTATGTTTTAAACTAAAAAGAGAACATAACCTGATTGTTTAATGTATAGACTGGAGAATGCTTTATAGTCACAGGAAAAGAAGAACACTATTTATTGCCTGTCTTTACAAGGACAGCTGTCTGATACTGTAACTTTTGCCCTACACACACCAAGAGTGAAAGTTAATTAAGTTTTTTATATGACTCAAGGACATCCAGTCTTTATGCAGTGAATGGAAAGTTACTAAACTAATGCATTAAATTGAAAGAGTAAGAGTAGAAATTTTCCCAGAAAGCCATTTTGTTTTAATAAAATCCATAATCCTTTACAGAAAAATGAACTGACTGTATTAAGTCAGCTCCTAGCCTTTAAAGATTAACATTTTTAATATAGACTTCTTTTTATATATATACTTTTTTGGAAAGAATTTTGGTGCACCAGACACTGGAGAAACCTGCCATGGTAAATTCAGCCCTCTCCTGCAATGAGAATGAGTAAATGCTGCATTTGAGAACTATCTACCATGACCCAGAATGTTCTGACAAACAAATAAACAAAAAATTTTTGGTGAACATCTACCAGGCAACACACAATAAAATTCCAGTTTGTATCACAGGTTTGGATTAAATTGAGGGTAGAGAAAACAGAAACAGTAAAAGACATGGTCACGATGCTGCCTCTAAATCAGAAGGTCTTGGTTTAATCACAACAGCTTTTATGCAACTCCAGCTGAAAATATCCCTGCTCAAAAACCAGTGGAACTTCATACCAAGAGAAATATCACTGCAAACTGCTTCTACACCCTTTTTATAAGCATCCATTTCTCACCTTGGTTAGGGACAGCTATGGGCTGAGCAAGCAAAGGTACTTCCATCCCCGTGACCATAAATCTTTCCTTCTGAATTCACAAGAGAATATTGTAGGGTTCTATTTTTGTCTTGGCTTATTACAAGTTGCCAGCACGCAGCTAGAACAGAGTAAACCCTACACCTGGCAACTACAGGCTTTCAAAGCTTCCATGAACGTGGCATTGTTTGCCTGCCTGCAAGCCAGCAGTGCACAGAATGCTAAGGGCTGCAGCAGGGCTGAAGGCAGGACACAAATAAAACTGAGCAGTAGAAAAGGAAGCTGTGTGCAATGATGCAAAAAAATCCTATTGCTGATTTGTATTCTGCCTGAATCTGAAAGAAAGTAAGAAAACCTTCAGCTCTTTCACATGAGGAGTATAAATAGAAGATTCTATTTAACTAAAGAACTATTTTTCTAAGCACTTGCATTTGGAACATGTTCAAATTCTAGTTATATACTGAATAATCATAAAGGCAACACTTGTTAATTACAAAATTGGAGAGTTCCAGAATTTAGAAATAGACTGATTTAATGCCAATGTTACATTCAGTTTGTATAATATACAAAATAGAAATCATAGTTAAAGTCACATAATACAGAAGGTGATGGCAACTGCAGCTAACCAGCTCACACGGTGGATGTGATTGTATGGTACATTTCACAATAGTTATAAAAAGATGAAAGGCAGAGATTGAGGACCATAAACAAAGGATTATTTTACAGACAAAGTCATGAGCACTGAGGAAATAATACAAACAGAAGAAAAAGAAGCAGCACAATGGAAAATAATTTAAATACACACCATAATAAGGAAGGATGAACTGATTTGCAATCCCAAACCTTTTCAAGAAGTATATATATGTGCCTTGCAGCTGCCTCATCAGGATGGTGCACAAAAACAAAGCACCTTAGAGAACATAAGAAAGCAACTCCTCCTAGGTGAAGCTTTGCCGTTGTTAAACAAGGAAAAGCCAACAAACAACCATCCCACATATTTGTGCTGCTCCATGAAATAGAAAAAAATCTATAGACACAAGTAGAGTCCCATAGTAGGATAGAACTGTGAAACAAAACTTATCCGCATAGGGTACATTTCAAAAGCAGAATTACTCCAGACCAGATCTAAACTGCTCTGTGAACTGAATGCTCAGCAATACCTGAGAGTGCATCCTCCAGCCTATTTTCATACAAAAGCAATCCAGTTTTGTCTCCTATAAAGTTGCTCCCTGATATAAAACACAGAACACTAAGAGGAATATTAAGGAAATCAAAACAATATTCATGCTCCAAATTAGAACACTGCTGTGTTGAAAACTGAGACCCCTACAAAGATTTCTTACTGTCAGGTGAGTCTGATTTTCAGAAGGCAATAGTAAGATGACTATGCTTACTCATCCTCCACTTCTGTAAATTTTATGTTCATTTCTATACATTTTATTCATTATTGTTCCTTGAAAGAGGGAACTGTGTGTTACAAGTTGTGCATATATGACTGAGTTACTGCAGGAAGAGGCAAGAGACCCTCTTGAGAACAGGATTCAGAGGGCTCCACAAAAAAAAAAAAAAAAAGAAAGAAAATTCAAAGATTTGTTATATGTCAATGATGCTTTGCTATCCTTAGACATATAATTTACCAAAAAATCTTATTTTGAACTGAAATCCATAGAGAGCCTAATGCACATATTAAATATATCCAGAGTCTACCTTGTATCATTTTTAGCCACACCCATAAGACAGCAGAGGACAAAGACAACCGTACACACAAACTTCTCCAAATGGCTTATGTGTTGCTGATTCTGGCAGCTCAGTGAAGGTGAGGTTCCCCAGGACAAAGGCTGAGTGTGCACTTCCAGCAGACAGAGAGCACAAAGGGCTCCTCGTGCTGGGCTCCACAGAGCTGACATGGACAGAAGTTCATCCCTGCAGTGTGCTGTGCCTTGTGCACAAACCCTCAGCCAGGCCTGGGACCTTATCATATCTGCAGGAGTTGCCTTGGACCTGTGAGTCCCTCAATCAGCCAACTGTACAGCAGACTTCTGTCCTCTGTCTCTCCTAGATTCATGGCTGCTTCAGTACCTGGCTCCAAGCCTCTGAGCCACTCTCCAGGCCAACACCAGCCCTGCTTTTGGTGCACACTGACACCTCCACACAGGACACACTCTCCAGCTGACTGGACTCAAGTGCAGGGGCCCCTAACACCCAATGGCCCCACTTCAGTCAGGACTGTGGGTTGACACTGGCACTCAATACTCCATATATACAAATATATTTAGAAGAGAGCCCCCCCACCCAGAAATACATGACTAGTCCCTTTATTCCCCCATTCTGCTCTCCTATGCTTCTTCTGCTCCAAATCTCCTCGAATCCTCCTTTACAGAATGACAGACCCTGCCTTTTGCCCTTCCTCTAAACACTCCATAACACATCCTGGAGAATTTATGGGTGGTCTTCCCCTCCCCATAATATGTCTCATGGAAATGATCACCTTCCTGTGGGAGACCTGGGAAGAACCAGGTCAGGATGCTCCATTTCCCCATCTGTCACCATTCCAGTGGGTCTCTTTGTGGTTTTGGAGATGAGCTTTTTACCACACAGCCTAACTTATCCCCTGGGTTTCAGAGTAAAGCAAGAGAGGACTGCACCATTGCACACCTTGTACCTCAGACACTCAAGGAGTTAAGGGATGTCATTTGGAACAGGCTGTCCAGGCAACTGGTGGGATCACCATCCCTGAAAGTGTTCAAAAAACATGTGGACGTAGCACTTGAGGACATAGTTTAGTAGTGAACATGGTGGTTATGCTGGATTGACAGTTGGACTTGATGACCTTAGTGACCTTTTCCAACATTAACAATTTTCTACCATACCAAAAAAAGGTTATTGTTTAATAAAGATCTATTTGAAAGTTTGCAAATCATCAGAAACTTGCTAGGATGTACATGCCATTCCCCATCTCCTTCTACAGCAATAAGGACTTGACCAATTAATGACAACTTCCCCATAGATAATATAATCTAAAAATGAAAAAGGAAAATAAAAGTTAAATAATAGCAAAGGCAGGAGTATTCCAGTATTCTTACATATACTACCAAAGCTCCCAAACAGAAGCAAAAGTCCTTTGGGGTAAGAACTCTGCAAGTGTCAAACAATGTCTCTGATCTGATAGAGGCAAGACATGAAAGAAAATGAAAATGTTTTCCTACACAGAGGAGGAGTACAACAAGACAGCACTTGCTAGCATGACAGACAGGACTCTTTTCAAGTTTTTACAGACAACATGAAAGAGGTATATGTAACATTTGAGCACAGTCCTAGAGAGTCCCTAGTAAGGATAAGACGCAACATGAAGTCAAAGAAGTTCCCTTTAAGTCTACAAGCAAAAGAACACAGAAGGCCAGAGCCAAGTATGGACAAATGTGGAAGACAGCAAGAGACAACAGGTTAAAAGTGGAAAGCTGTAAGGTTTCTCCTCCCCAAAAAGTAAAAGCAAAGGTGAAGGTGTACATAAAAGTCAGCACAGCTCTTTTAGAGGAAATCAAGGCACTCATTTCTCAGCAGAACAGTTCAAGATAACCCATATTCTTCACCTGTATCCCAGAGATCAGTGAATTTGTCAAGGACTGGATTAAATAAATTACCTTTAAAAAAACCCAAAACCACATAAAACCCACTGCAAAATCAGAAAAATCTCACCCTCACCAAGTTCAGGCCTTGGCAACATCAACAAGCTCCAAGAAGCTGCATTACAAGCACCTCTGTGCTCTGGTATCCCAAAGGCTGCCTTGCTGTGTGCTGCTAAAAATAAAACCCCTTTTGGTTACATTTGTTTTAACTTATTGACTTGAAAAATCTACAGCCAACTCACGTAACACCATGTCCTTTTCTCTGCCTGCTGGTGAAGTTCTCCGGGCTCCTCTTTTTTTCTGAATCCGTACTGTGTCTAAGTTCACCCACCCTTTCTTTCACCTATTCTCTTCCTCCTCCCACTTTCACTTGGAGAATTTAATGGTTTTTTCCTCAATTCTCCATTATTCCCATTGTCTCTGTCTGTCAGTCAATCAGTGGCTTGCAAACCACATTTATCTGCAGCCATTCTGCCTGAGAGCTCAAGAAAACCTCACATCCTTCCAAAAAACCCCAGGAACTCTACTACCTACCTAAAAACTAACAGACAAGTGACACAATTAAATATTCTTTTTTCAGGAGATAAATGCAACAACCAAAGAATGCATCACATACTCACAGTCTAGCAAAACAATTGAGTGATTTCATAGATTAACTGACCCCTAATTAATATGATAAAATACAAAACTAAAAACCATGCTATTAAAAAAGAAAGAAAGGAATTGTTCCCAAGGTTCTAATATATGCACTACTAATAAAATGGAAGGAAAAAATGCAGAACTTCCTTGATTTTTCAAATTTTACTCCAGAAATGGTTTCCCAGGTAGACAGCCCAAACTCTGCTGCTGCCTTGCATGTGCACTCCTGTGTGTGGCACAGCAGAATGTGCAGCCCAGGGCTGGAAGAGAGGTAGGGCTGCCCTGCTCAGGCTCAGGCTCATGCACAGACCTTCAGCTGCTCACCAGGCCTGGCCCTGCAGGAACAGATGCTATAGAAACTTTCTGTGAAACTATGAAAAACAATGACTTAGGTTTTGGCCTGTAATTATGAGTTCCACAAACAAATAGTTCACACTTACATGTTTCATACTGCTAATAGTTAAGTAAGACTTCTTTGAAGAAGTAAGACATTTAAATTCCAAAGATTCTTTTCAGATTGTTTGTTACATCACTTTGAGTAATGTTTGTTTCTACCTTGAGGTGCCTTCACTTAACAAGGAAAAACTACACGGTCACTTGGGTAATAACACATTTACCTGATGGAAGAAATGTATGCATACTCTTACATATGGGACTTTAAAATTAAAACAAACAAACAAACAAACATCACAGAGCAATTAGTAGCATCTTAGCTCTTTTTCTCAATTGCTCTCTGAGTTTAAGAACTAAACCATTTGTACTAGCATGTAACTTTATAAATTCAGTATCCTAGCCAAAATAAAGTACTATTCCTATAACAAAGTGTCAATGACTTCAACTGAGCTCATAGAATTCAGAGAATCCTCACTCTTATAAGAAAGCAAGCACTTTCCATGATGCAGCAGTATCTTCTGAATCCTACAAGTGTAATTTAAAATGAAGTGTGGTATCACAGACTCCTGGAGTTATGCTGAATGTTAGATTACAATGTATGTATTGGATATCTTGAGAATCTTTGGGAAAAATGAAATCTCAGTTATATTCCAAGCTTTCTGAAAGAAAAAGCATTCTAAACCAATTAGCTGGAAGAAATTGCCTACTTTAAAAAGGATATCCCAAGGATTCACTCATAGCTACCATACAATATTCTTCTGGCACTGATTTCTGAAATTTGTAGCTAAAAGCCAAATAACTTGTGCACCTTGTAGTTTCACAGCTGTGTGATACAACACCTAATCCAAAACCCCAAAAGCAAAGATTCTCCCCCTAGTTTTCACAAGGCAAAAATCTATACTGGTTCGACTGTTGCAATGAATCCAAACACCTCTCTGGTAAGAGAACAGCTGATATAAAATTGACACTTCAAATTAAAACAGACTCTTACTAAAACACTTGGAATTTTGGAAAGGTTGCAGAGGAAGACACAGTACATGGCAAGCTGCATTTTTGACCAAGGAAACTTACACAAACCCTTTATTCAAATGCCAGGCTGTCAAAAACATACAACTATTTGAAATCAACTTCTCCCCTTAATGTCTTATAGAACACAGATGTCTTGGCAAGGTTGGCACAAACAAAAACCTCCAAGCTATTCAACCAGCTGCTTTGATTTTGTTATGCCTGAACAGTCACATGCTCAGTTGAGACCTCTATTCTGTTTATGCCTTGAGTCAGTATAAAGCTTTTTGCTCTTTATTAGCAGAAGCAGTAGTTTTTAAATTATTTCTTGTGACACAAGGAAACAAAACAACCTCTGCAGAAATGACTCACCAATATTAATAAAAATAAAACCAAGTCTTGAAAAATCAGTGAGTTATTACCAATGTATGAATGTTTACAGAGCATACAATATAAGTTGGGTTGTTTTGTTTTACAAATCTTAAGATATATAACCAATATACAATATCTTAATAAATAAAATTAAACTTAATTATTGATACCCCCATGCATGCTCCCAGTCTGGAACAAACCCAGAGTAGCTCAGACTATGTTTTTACAAGTTTCTATTAATAGCACTGTGCAATTGTTGCAGTTACCCAATTTACAGGCCTTTACTGCATCTGCACCATACATTACCAAGGAGTATTATGACCAGAAAATACACTTTCCAAATCATCAGCAGTTTCCAAGCAACTCACTTGTCAGGAGAAGCATTATTTTCAAAAAGTACCTAGAGAGACACTAAAACATATATGTACCTTAAAGGTATCTTTTAGGGCCTCTAAAGATGAAACATAATTGCCAGCTTGCAGCCCAATCGATCTAAACTGCTGGTGGAGAGGAATGAAAAACAAGCTGTCCAGGATTTTGCTTTGCCTGTAAATAGTATCCTCTGAGCTATCTCAAGTGTTCTCAAGAAGAATAACACATCTGTGTGGTCTTAACACCAGCTAAGTCATCACTGGTGCAGTTACTCTACTACTGAACTACGAACAGAAACTTTCACTTAGCACTGGCATCAGTAAACATAAGGGAGTAATTTAACAGGTCTTGCTACAACTCATTCACCACAAATCACAGCAAATAGGTACTACATGCAATAATATGTTTATTAATATACAATTTAACTATTTCCACTGAATTGTGTAACTTATTATACATTAACAATACCTTTAGAGTATGAGTACTCTCAAACGAGCCATTCTTTTGCAAAGATGATGATTTTATTACAGTTGTGTTAAGAACAACTGAATGCACCTTATTCTGACAGAAGAACAACTATTACAGATAAAAGTAATGGGGTTTTTGGTGTGTTTTTCTCAAATATTCATTCTACACCCTGTTTACACTTGATAAGCAGGTATGGATTACTGCCTACTGTTATTATAAGCTGGAGGTCAGTTACCACAAAAACTGTAGACCTCCTTGTGGCTACACACAATTCAATGCCTGTAATGATGCATACTTATCCCATTCAGTACACATTCAGTAGAAAATATGATTGCTGGTGTATATAGTCACAGTCTGTGCCATCAAAAAAAGGTAGCTCAGATCCTGCAGAATAACAACCTTAGCAAGTCACAAAAAGGGACAGAAAATTTTACCACATTCTCAGGCAAACACATTTGTTAATCAGCCTGTCAAATACAACATGCTAGTCTGCAAGACACCTTGACCCATATTTGCAGCTGCAAACAAGAAAGAAAAAAATGAAGAAAACTTTAAGTCTAGACCTCTCCCTCTTTTCCACCCCTGGCTTCAAGGATAAGATTAGTCATACACACAAACACTGCATCAAGGCTGGTTGTGCTTTCTACCAGGTGCAGCAGGAGGTATGATCAAAGAAAGAATTCAGGACAGGCAGTTCTCCAGCTGAATCAGTGAGAGAGAGAGGGGAAAAAAGCTCTAAGTGAATTCAGTTGCAACTTGGTTAAACATCATTCTCCCATTTTTTTTTTCCTACTTCATGCAGAAACATTTGCACTGTGTGTTGCCATTCAAGAAGTCATGATGTTTTAAATTTGCACTCCATTTTGCCATGGTTGGAGTTGATTCTTATTTTAAGATAACAAAATAGCTGGAATTTTAAATTCCAGTATGTAGCAAGTTACCAAAGACAGGTGTGCTACCAAACACCCAGCTGCCTATTACATCCTTTTGATTATTCAAGGGGTTATCAGAAGCACAAGTTCTCACCTCAGCTGGATGATCCAAGCAGTGAAGTGGTACAACAGGTTAAGAAACTCAGAAATTGTGCCTCATACAAACTGAGGATTTTCTGCAGCTGTCTGAATTCCCAGAGGGTTTTTGACGCAACATAAGTACCAGTTCACATGATGTGCATCAGAAACTCCTGTACATGCTCAGCAATCTGGACATCAGCACCCACTCATTATATTCATTCTCCAAAATCTACAAGGGATGCACAGCAGCTCCTAAAAGCACTGCATACACTTCCAGACCAAGTCTACCCAAAGTCTGGTTCCCCCACAACTGTCCAACTGGCTACATATGCAATAACTCTGAAAAACTGATTTAAATGTCCTTAAAGTACACTAACAGTCTTGGCAAACACATTCAGGCAATTTCACATTAGAGAGTCAAATGCAAAGCATTGCACTATCAGCACTGTGTGCTGATGTCAGGCATGTTTTGATCAATCTTTCACCACTCTATTCTCTAACCCACAGCCATACTTAACAGCTGTTGTTACCACAACTTGGATAAGGACATTCTCAAATTCAACATTAAAATAGCTTCTCTGCTAGGTGGATGTGCTATTTAGTTTATGTGGTAAGGTTTTGGTAGCTGTGGACAGGGCAATAAAGACAGGTTGCAAGGTGGCTCCTGTGAGAAGACACCAGAAGCTGCCTTCAAGCTGGACAGAGTCAGCTCTTATTCCAAGGATGTCCTGATATATTTGGCAACATTTATTTTTTAGTTTCAGTGGTTGCAATTTGCTTTTGATCTCAGGAATAATTTTTAAAATGAATTTACAATTCCATTTATCATTTAATTCACCATTCATTCAACTTTATCAAGCAAGTTGTAACTCCCATGAATTAGATAAAGCTTTTCAGGTATGTGTCTCACAATCCCATTTAGTGAAATGATGTAACAATCAGTAAAATTCAGTACAAAACAGACGAAGTACACATCTGAAAGGCTGGTGAGAAACCCAGAAGGTTGCAGGCTGTCTCCTCAGACTTCTCTTAGGCAACCTGCAACATCTCAGTGGTATCCCTGGCTGAGAGCAACAACAGGGCTCAGCTGCTGCAGTGGTGCCCTGTGACCTGCTCAGGCCAGCCGGGGTCACCACACGATTACAGAGATGGGAATCCAGCTTATTCATCAGCCTTCCAAGAGCAATCCTCCTGTCAATCCTGCAGAGTAACCCTGGTGCAGCATCTACCCTGCTGCTGGCCTTAAGCTGAAAGCTGCTGCTTCCTACACAAACCACGCAGACGTTTCAGTGCTGCTGTCACACACCCTGACCTTCCGTGCAAGTTCCTTTCTCTATTTCAGTTTCTCTTAATCTGATTAGTAAACACCCGTGACACCTGGCTGGAGCACCCACATGATTTCAGACAGAAGTTTACAGTGTGAGAAGTGGAGAGAGCTAAATGAAATTGAGACTCAGGAAACAAAGCAAAAGCAGTTTCCGTTTGCTGTAAGTAATGACTCGCAGGGCATAGCTACTCTTTCTCTTTCTAAACGGTATTTATGTTAAATATGACACCAAATGTAAAGTCCTGATAATTTTATGAAATCATCTCTTAAGACTGTAGAGTTTCAATTAGACTAAAAAAACAATCATTTATCTAAAATTATCTGAAGAAGAAACAAATACTCAGAACATGAACAGAAAATAAAATTAACATACAATTTACTGTCTATCATAAGAAAAATATAAAAAGCAAGCACAGAGCATGACATCAAGACTGTAATATTTTAAGTACTGACTTTAATGACCACATGGGGGATAATCTATCTCTTATATGCAACTTTAGTACTAACATGCTGCAAAAAAATTTGCAGTCCTTTGTAAAAAACAAATTAAAAAAAAACACTAATACAAAGAAAAAACTCAAAACCACATCTTCTCCATTTTCTCTTGTGTTAAATATAATCCCATAGAAATCAGATAATGAAATTTTCTAAAGCCTAGGAGGTTATCTGGGAAAGAAAAGCTAAATAAGAAACATCAACAGTTTCAGGAGGAAGTACAAAAAACTACAACTGCAGTCTGCAAAGGAAACTTAAAAAGACAAAGTAAACATTACCTGGCACAGAACTACTCCCTAATGAACATCAAAGATCCCAAAAAACCCCACACTCTGAATACCTTCAGGCCTCAAACAAATCCCTAGTTCAATCTAATGATACATTTTGCCATCCTGCAAAGAAAAAAAAGGAACTAGATGAAGAGAGCCACATGCTGAAGATAATACACAAGACTATTCTTCCACCCTGCCTGAAGAACTTCATCTCCCTTTTCATCCCTTTTTCTTTTCAGAGAACTTTGTCATTTTGTCCTCCCAACGCAATCCCAGTTGAGAGGCAGATGCCTTGCTGGTGTTTTTTTCACATTTAAAAACTGTCAGCCAAAACATCCAGCTCAGTAAACAAAAATTCTCCTGGAAAAGGAACCACAAATGGCCAATCAACAGGAACAAAAGCAAGGAGAGGCAGGCAATTAATTCTTGAGCAGCAAGAGCCAAGAGCAGCCACTGCTGTGGCACAGTCCAGGGCTGCTCACTGCCTGCTCCAGGCACACAAGCCTGGCAGAGCTGCAGGCTGGGGAGGAAGGGGGCAGCAAACACCACTCCTGCTGCTCATGCAGCTACCCCCGGCTAAAGGGGACTTGTGCAACACCACAGGCTCACCTGCCCTTTGATATAAGGACGTGTATCGGAACAAAGAGCAAAGAAACTGCTTGGTTAACAAGTTAAGCCTGGAGGATTTACGCCCTTTACTGCTGCCACGCTGCACAGGTGATCAAAAGCTGAGACAAAACCAGGCCAAAAGGCAACATGAAAAACACAAAGTTATCCTTTGCCTTGGCCAACAGTGTAACTAAAAGTCGCTGGCTACACATTTTTAAATCCTGAATTGATCGTGCCCACTTGAAGACTGGTATTCCCACCTTTCTCCCTGACCAATCCTATTCAGGAGCGGGGCAGAGAAGGAACATTCTTCCTGCAGAGAGGCAGAACTTCCTGCCAGCAGTGCCACCTGCACAATCGTGTCACAACTTCTCTTGCAGCACATGCCAGAGAGTTTCCATTTCCTGTGCAGGCTCTTGTGTGGTTAATGCAGATCCAGCAGTGCTGAGCACAGGCTCTGCCCCTCAGCAGTGCACTGACCCAGCAATGCACTGGCATAAGGACAGGAGAAGGGGACAAAATCTGCTCTGTAAAGACACATGGGTAACATTGTAAAGAGTAAATATTTTAAGTTTAACTCATTTAACTAAGCAAGAAAAAAACCTGTAACATTGCAAACCCTACCCCTGATTAATTAGCCCAGTTTTCAGTACTCGTTGATGTCTTTGAAGTAAGCATCTGCCCAATTCCTGGATAACTTCAGACCAGGGTATCCTAATGTTTGCTGACCCACACAAGTGCTGTCTCATTTTTCACACAGAAAGAAGGACGCCTCCTGACATTTTGAACATCACCTCAGTGGACAAGGACAATGCATGGAAAATATGTTCAGCAATCCCACTTGAATTTAGATGCTCATGTCTCCAGTGTACTTCTAAGGTAAAATTCTTCTATAAGCATTCCACTCTTGGCCATGTTTTTAGCAAAAGTCAGCTGGCTAAAAGGGTCTTTTTTCCTGAAAATGTACAAATATTTGCACTATTAACCTAAGCTTTTTGGAAAACACAAAAACTTTTGCAAAGTACATTAAAATTATATTTAATATAAGATGGTCTCCTGATGAAACAGTATAAATACATACTTGTATAAAATTAGTACTCACATATAATTCTCAGCATTATAGTTTTCCAGAAAGGTAGGTTGGAGATTTTCTCCCATTCTCCAACACACAACTTCAGATCTTTGATTATAATGTTTTAAGTAATTGTACCTAAGAAAATGAATGTCTGACATTTAAAAAACAGAGCTTTTCATAATGACAAAAGAGCTTGTAAATGAGATTACTAAAAGAAGACATCCTCCAAAAAGATGAAATCATGGGCAAATAAGGAAATCATAGAAGCACTGAAAACTCAATGTAAAAATCACAAACCAGGAGATCTGCAGCAACAATTTTTCTAAATGTCTACAAACCAATATATTTTTCAAACACATTAAAAGCAAAAAGGTTGTCTTAATTCTGCTGTGAACCTCCTCTCTCATTCCCAAACCTCAAAATGACAAAGAGAACTGACAAACATGGGGAGACAGAGAACAAAAATAACCCAAACCATGAGTTTGGTGAAGAGACACCTCAGGATCCAAGTCATTTAATATACTACAGCTGCTTTTTGGTGAACAAATAAGTTTGTTGGCAATCTACTTGGTATAGTCTACCTGAATTTTCAACAAGATCTACCAATGCTCAACACCAAAGGTGCTTGATAAAGAAACAACTGACATGAGGAAAAGCCATTCCTCCAGAGTAGCAACTGTTTAGAATTAAAGAAAATAGGAATTAACTCCAAAATGTCCATTTTGCCATTCAAGGGAAGTCATTAGGAATCAGTTCTGCCATCTGCGCAGCTCAATGCATCCTACACTGTCTTGAAAGAAGGTGGTTGGTAAAGTGACAAAGTTCACTGATGATATAAGATGTTCAAGAAAGAAAAAAGAAAATTAGATGTGGAGAGGTCACATAACTTCTCAAATTCTAACTGCCCATTAAGAAAGCAGATGAAAAATATGTATGTAAAGGCATAAGGCAATGCACATAAAAAAACCATTTTTGTACATGTACATATATAATGTAAATCTCTCAATCAACCATGACCATGGTAGACAAAATACATGCTACAGTTTTAAGAGTTTTCTTGAACTACCCTTGAATATTCAGGATACCAAACCACTGAGGACAGAGTAAAAGCAGCATAAAAGGCATTATTATACCAGGATGGAAGTTCATAGTACATCTGCATTTTGCTCTTTGTATCTCAAAACATTAAAAGAGAGATATAAGAAGGCAATTAGATTGACCTCAACTATGGAAACACTTCCTAAGAGGGTTGGATGAAATGTGTGTATGCTAATGTTCTTCAAGCTTAAAAAGAAGTGATTGATGCAAAGCAAGAGAGGTCTACAGTCTGTAAGAACAGAGGAAATAAACACAGAATGAATAATTATTTTCTCATAGTATTAAAATGACAAATTAAATCATAAGGATGCAAGTTTAATTAAAAACTCTGGTTTTTATCTTAAACATCATACAGGTAAGATGTAAAATTTATGTCTGCATGAATGCTAACAAATTCTAATTAATGAGAAGGATACTCAGGACATCTGTGTGTTTAATAGTTTATCATCTACAGCTCAGAAAATTTCTGAGCAGCAGACAGTTGAAATAGTATCATGATTAAGTTTTCCTGTTAATGTTCTCCCCAAAACAGATGCTATTGATCAGTGATTGTTAAAGAGCAGGATACAGGCTTAGGAGAACTTGTGATTTGACTCAATGTGGTGGCAATTTCTGGAGAAAAATTTGACAACCGAAACAAGTTTTGAGAATATCTAGAGCAAGTAAAGTTTTTACTGTATCAATCATAGCACACTTCTCCACCCACAACATGTATTTCAATTCCTAACCATTCATTTTTCTCATTATTGTGTTCACATAAGCCAGGGAGTCTCAGAAGCTCTATGTTAATGCAGCTACAAAAATGGATAACAGGACAGAATTAACAGCACGATGACTAGGACAGAACCAGTACAATTTAGAGGGACATGCACTGACTTTCAGAACAAACTACCCGCCACAACAAAATAGACCAAGTTGTGAATAATACATTTATTTCTGCAAAATATAAGCATCTTTTATTGAAAAGGTTGTTATCTAAGTCTTCTGGAGGTCTTGCTACAAGCACTGAAGTATTTAAGAGCCATCCACACAGATTTGATACCAGTCAACTCTAGGCCCTTCAAGAAGTGACAGGATATACAAGGTAAAACAGAAGGATGGAAAGTTGGGTGGAAAGTACTATCTAAATGTTCTGCTTAAAGTCTGAGCAGAAATTAATAAAATTTCTTTTAAAATACTGCTCAATTTAATTTTAATACTGCTGAAGTTTTGAAACATTGCTTACCCATTCCTCAGCTGAAATGCAAGTTTTATCACTCTAACATTTTGAAGCAATAGCATGATGCTTCAACTCCTTAAGTAATGAACTATATCTGGTCCCTAGCAGATCCTGGAACATGATCATAAACTTTCATTATCTACCTTTGGCTCTATACTTCATCCCATATCTCATCCAATTTCTTTGAAAGCAACATCCAAGACAGCACAAGTCATTACATCCAGGTATCATATGCACTTGAGGAGCACATCTATTATTCTGCTGGATGCATTTTCACTTATCAACATAAACTATCTCTTCAACCAACATATTGTTGCATTCCATTTTGTTAATTCCATTATTAATAAAGAAGAAAAATGTTTTAAAAACTGCACACAAAGTATGAAGTAGGGTTTCTACAAACTCAGTTAAAAGCTTCCTAAGAATGGTTAAAATTGTTCTAAAGATTAATCCACAAAATAAAAGCCCAATACAAACAAACCCATTGATTACAGGAAGCTTGTTTGAGACTACAATGCAGTCAAATAAACCAAAGCTCATGAACCAGCTGAAGATCTTCCTTCTCACCAGTGGAACATTGGAAATGTTGAGTGTCCCTTCCAGCTCAAACCATTCTATGATTCTATACCACCCTAAACTTACCAACTGTCTTTAAGCTTCAGGAGAGAAGTGACATGCCTGGGTCAGCTCTTTATGCATCAGCTGAATTCAAATTAAATGCCCATATTGATGAAGAAAGAGCACTGGTTGTCCATATCCTGCATGTGCATTGCTTAGTGGGCCAGAAAGCACAGCACAGACACAGAAAAGCAGCAGCCCCACTCAGTTTCATACTGAGGTGTGTGTACATTCTTTGTATTGATGTGTGTGAATTTACCCTGACACACAGAGGGTAAAAAGTGAGGTTAGTACAGAACACAGAAGCCCAGTTGCAGGCTCCATTCACATCTTAATTGTTACCACATGTAAGACACATCCCTAAATGACCATCTGTCTCTACAGACCTCCATTTTAATTTATCCCAGCCCACTCAGCTTCCCAAAAGGCTAAGTGGCACTCAGTGAACTGCTTTCTGCTTTTTAAAACATTTTCAGTCTACTTTCAATATAAACTTCTAGGCTTGCATATTTTTCCTTCCCATTAAAACTACATGCTACTCAAATCCTGCACTGAAAACAGAAATCTTAAATTTTCTTTTGCCATTTTATGAGACTCTGCTATAACTCAGAATTTTGCAATATGAATTAATTTACCTGGGGCCCTGTCAAAAACACTAAGATGACCTATCAGAGTTAAGATCTTCCATCACGTTTAAGTGTCCAGTACACCAGTGTTTTATAAAGTTTGCTATGGTTAATTAATACATTCAGTTGCCTTCCCATGGAGGCCTCAGTACTCTCTTCATTCAGCTAGGCTACTCAGCTTCAAGGCAAGTTCTCAGAAATTAAGAAATTCCAATTATTGGTGGTGTGGAAAACACACTACATAATTTTTTGATTACCTCAGAAAAATTCATTAACTGGACAGAGACAAACCCACTTCTCCAGCATTCAGCTGACCAAGAGACATAAATTTCTTATTCCTGCAATTGCTTTCACACACAGGAAACAACACTAAAAAGACTTTCAGCATGTATAAGCAATAGTTAAAAATTCACACTATCAAACCCTAGTATTTTATACATTTAACTCATCTACAGCTGTTTTCAGAGAGATCTAATCTTTATTTTAAAACTCTCATCATGATCAAACTTTAACTACATTTGTAAATTCTTCCAGCAGAAGCACCATAAACTCCCCAAATGGTAGAAATATTCAGCAGGTTGGTGGAACAGTCCATAATGACTGGGAAGTCCTTCAAGCACAGCACTTCACTCACTGACATGCAGGAATCACTAACACCACATAGGGTGTTTCTTGCACCCAATAACATTCACTACAGGTGCATCTACTTATTTTAAAGCCTCAGGCCAAGCTCCAGCTCTCCTTAACAATGAACAAAGTTCAGGTTTTCCTCCTCTACCACAAGATTATAGGTTTGTTTCAAATTAGAGAGTAAAGCAACTTGATGAGAGAATGATACTCCAAAAGGTCCTGTTGAGTAAGTCTAAAGCACAACCTTCTGGTTTAACTTTTCGCACATGGACAAAGGTCCAGGTGCATGTTTACAACAGGCAAAATCACTCTATCAAAAAGGCATCCACCCAGATATCTCTGTACACATTGTACATGTGCTTTCAGCATACTTCAACTACAAGCAAAATGTCATCACTCCACCCAGTAGTTTCTCACTTTGAATCATGAGCCAATCATTGATTTCATATTAATGCCCAAGTCTGTAATTGTTTCCCAGGTTTATAATATGAACTGTGCTCTGCACCAGCTACATTGTATTAACTCCTCATTTCCCTTTGCTTTTCTCACAGGGAACACACAGGGAGTGTTTCAAAGAAACAGCTGCATTGCTATAAGAACAATCACTCTATACCTTGCTCACTGCAAGACAAATGAGACAGTTTTAATAAGTACTTGTCAACTTAATTGATGAGTTATCTAATGGCATACACTCATCTGGACCCAATGAAGTAGCACCATTACTTGTAGGAACAAGTTATATGTCATGAAGCAATTGAGATCATGACAGACAAAAACAAGGCAGGACAGCTCTTTATTGTTACCATCAAATGGCAGCAATAGAGAACAAAAAATAAATAAAATCAAATTGAAAAGGAATACACAGAAAGGGAGAAAATTGCTTTGTATGCAACCAGGTTTGGCCTTCCACATAAACATTAAAGCTATGGAAAAATAGCCATGATTTTTAAGATTCAAAGAGACATGAATTGCTTTCATATTTACAATATGCACAATATTCACTGATTCATTTTAAAGGAAGCTGCTTTGCTGCAACTTGTTGCCTAATTAAATAGGATGAGAAAAACAGGAAGCTGTACTAAACTGCACATGAGTTCAGCAAACAGAGCAGGCTTTGCTGAAGTAAAGCAACACCATTACAGCTGTTTTAACCACAGAAAAAAAAAATTTGAACAACCTGTCCTAGACATGGTGGAAAAAAGCAAGCAAGGAAGCATATGGAGCACTTCAAATGAAATGGGGAGACAGGGAAGGGCAGGAAGTGAATCTGAGGGTTTAAGTCAGCACCAAAGAGCTTCATTAAACCTGCAAACTGTCAGCAAAGAAAAAAGGGCATTTCTTCTCATGTTTTCTCTGCCAGTTTAAACAAGGTCTCCTTCCAAGCACTTCCTGTGAAAGCTTGGCAACAAAACTGCCACCAGAGGATAATAAACATTTTTAAAAAGGAGGATTTAGAGAGATCTAGCATCTCTTCCCTTATAACTGTAGTAGTGAGCAGACAATATTTGGGCACTTGGGCTTTTGCAAGTGACCCCACCCCAAAAGATTTTACTTCTCTGTATGCTTGAATCACATCACCTAAGGAATACCAACATTTTTCCAAATCTGTGAGCAGACAGTCCTGGTACCAAAACAGTGAAAAATAATTTAAGGAGGTCTTAACATCAAAGAGTCTCTTTAGGCTTCTTTCATCCCTCCCTGAAAGAGACTAGAGGTGGGAGAAGAAAAACCACAACCAACGAAAGGGCCAACAAAAAAAAAAACCCACCACAAAACACCTAAAAATTATGCCATTTTTAGTGCTGCAGCCATGACAATATACTAGAAAACTAAAATATATATATCCCTCTGCCTTGCAAAAGAATCAAAATTTTATTGTTTTGCCCAAGTAGCTTTCAAATAATAATTTTGAGTTTAATTTTGGCAAAGTCTCATATGAAGAACAATTTGCAAAAGAAATCAAGTCATCATTTATAAGGTTTGAAAAATGTAGTGTGTGAGGCCAGTTTTACAGTAAAAACAAACAGCTTTGTCAAAACATTTAAGGCAACTTCATTCAACTTTCTATTTCTAGTTAGTTATAAATTCTTGTCTGCTATAAACTCATTGTCTGTTTTAATACATTTCAACTTCATGACTAACACAGACTATATAAATACTTTTCCAAGACAAGAGATTGGACAGCAGACATAGTCAGGATATCCCACTTGCATCATCTTAGCATCATCACTCTTCATTTAACAATTTTCCCCATAATTTTGACACTTACTGAGGCAAGAAAAATACAAAGCCAAAACACAACCAACAGCATCCAAGTATCTTAGATTTAAGCTACCTCCTTAGGAATTCTTAGTTAAAAGTCATCCATTCCCACTGGTTTCACAAACACCATCACCATTGTATATTACATTATTAACACAGGGATGGACCATCATGGTCCTGCTTACTGACAACGTGGCATAGCCTGGCACAATTTTCACACTCTGTTATACTCATCCTGGCATCATTTAACTTTATTAAAATTCAACAGTTTCATAAACTGACAATTAACAAACAGTTTTTGAAGGTTGTAAACAGGCACTCTGTCATCACTGAACAAAAGCATCCTAAGCTTTTAATATCACCCTTACGTTTTTCTAACAGCTGTCTTCATTTCCTCACTACACACTGCACAGAACAGCTCAACTACTTTCAAGCCTATGACACTGACATGTACCAGTATTAATTAGAATGGTTTTGTTTGTTTTTCATGAGCATTGCATTCTTGTTGTTTGATTGTCATGTGGTTTTTATGCCACCAGCCTTGACTTCTGTAAGGCCTAGGACAGGGTCACACACAACATCCTTGTCACTCATCAGGGAGACACAGGTTTGATGGATACAGGTTGGATGACAAGGAATTGGCTCAATGACCTCATCCAAAGTGTTTGACTCAATAGCTCAACTTCCTACACCTGGGTCCAGGTAATTCCCTCTATCAAAAGGCTGGGGTATGAATGGATTGAGAGAAGCAGTGTCAAGAAGGCCTTGAAAATTCTGGTTGTCAAAAAAAAATTAAAAAAAAAAAAATCAGACATGAGCCAGCAATGTGCAGTTGCCAACTGTACCCTTGGCTGCACAAAGAAAAGTGTGGGCTGGAGCACTCTTCTACGAAAGCAATCTGAGGGCACTGGGCTTGTTAAGTCTGGAGAAGAGAAGGCTCCAGGGGAACCTTATAGCACCTTCCAGTACCTATAGGAGACTACAACAGAGCTGGAGACTTTTTCCAACAAAAAGTGGGCTTTGTATCAGCATGTAGTGATAAGACAAGGGGGAACGGTTTAAACTGAAATATAGTAGGTTTAGATTAGCCATTAGGAAAAAATTCCCCATATTCCATGATTTTAGAAAATGAGGTTTTCAAAACCTAATCAAAATAGGATATCTAAATCCTAGTGCAATCTCACAACAAAACACAACTGTCCCAACAAACAAAACCTGCTATATTTTATTGTTTTCTGCCTCCCCCACCCCTAGTAAATCTTTTCTGTAGCACTTCAGAAAAACCAAGTTTTATATTAAGGACATTTTTTCAGGTATATTTCCCTCTATAGTCCAAAATTCTTGCTTTGAGAATAAAAAAAAAAAAATCAAAATATAATTTACCTGAAAAGTAAAATATATTACAAGAAGAAAGGAAATTATTATAATAAATTCAAGGTGGGAGCTCTAGCATTCAAAATTCAAATCACCTTCCTACAAAGAAAAGTTAATAATAAAAATTAATTTATATAGGGAGTTGCCAGCAGAGACATAGTTCAGCTGTAATATAGTTATAACTTTACAGAACAAATTAGCTTTCTAGAAGTACAGAATGGTCATTTAAAAAGAATTACATAATTTTCAACATTCAATAAGTACTCAAACTATTCCTAAAAATCACACAAAGCCCCAAATTTGATAAGCTTTTCAACTACACTTTTGCAGAGGTGTGAGTAGTATCCCATTTTCTCTATTAAAGCAGTCTCCCACTGAAAGAAAACAAATATCAATTTTCTTACACTGGTTTTATTAGGTTTAAATGTGCTGCTTTTCCAAGAATAAGCTCACTGTAAACTCCTACCTGAAAACACAAAAACACATTCATGAAACTAAACAACCACTTTACTTTGCCTCCTTATGTTCTAAAAGATTAAATCATGCAGTCCAAACAATTTTAAGGAGCCTACTTCTACAGTCAAGTGGAGTTTTGAATGTCTCTGTGGACAAGAGGTTTCACATTCTCTCTGAGCACTTGCTCCCCAGACTCATGGTTCAAAACAAACAAGCCCCCAAAATAATAATAATAGAAAATCACAAATACACCCCCTCAAAACTTTCTCAAAAGCAATCAGAATTTCTACTCTATCAGTTTTCTGCCTTTACATATACTACATATTTGAGAAATCAATATGACCTTCCCTCAGTCTCTTGTCTAAGGCTGAAGAAGTCTGGTTTTCCCTCATTAAGTGATGTGCTCCAGGCCCTTCATCACCTTGGTGATCCTCACTTGGACTTGTGGCAGTCTGTAACTTCTTTCATGTACTGGTGAACCTCAAACACAGTACTTTAGATGTGGTCTCACAGCTCCTGACAGAGGGGAAGAACCACTATTTTCTGACTGGAGCTTTACTAACACAGCCCAGTACGTGGCTGGCCTTTGTCACTGTGAATCCACACTCAACAGCTCATCCACCTGGGTCCAAGGTTCCTCCTCAGAAAACTGTCCTCTGGCCAGCCTGTACTGCTGCACATGGCAGCTCCATCCCTCCCTGGGGCAGAATTTCGTATTTCTCCTCAAGGAGTCACACAAGGCTCCTCCTGTGTCAGGCCACTTCTCCAGGTCCCACTGAAGGGTGACTGCTGCCAGCAGATTGAACAACTTGATATGATCAAATAAACTTGATGAGATCACACTCAAGCCCACCATCCACACACTTAAAAGATACCAAATGGCTCTAATTCCAAAACTGATCCTGGAAGGCACTGGTGCCACTTGCAACCTGATGCCAGCTGGACTTTGCTTCACTGATCCCCCCTCTCTGGGTTGGCCACACAGGCCATGTCCCACCCAGCCTGCAGATCCCTGACCTGGTCCATCTCTCACAGCTGGGACAGAAGGCTCCCGGAGCACACCATGTCTAAGGTCTGACAGTCCCACAGACTCTTGTTTAGCAGAAGTTACCTCCAGCACCATACTGATTTTTAGCTCTTAACCAAGACAAAACCAAGAAATTAAAAGACTCCACTGGCATTGTAAGTTTCTATTTCTGTATCAGAAAGAGTTTTATATTTCTTCTGTTAAGAAATGTAACAAGAAGGATAAAACAAGAAAGGTCAAGATAGAGGTGGCTATTTAGAAGAAAGAAAAAGCATTCACTTTCTAGTTTAACCACAGCAACAGCACAATTTCAGGCCTCTCTTTTCACCACTGACTAAGAGACAAGAAAGCCACGTGCACCCACATGCACATCTATGTGTGTAAAGGGGGAAATGAAATCCTTACATTTTGTTGCTTTTTCACAGGATCATTAAATGATCCATAATCACCACAATCAAGCCCGCTGTAATCCAAAATCTTACTTGTCACAATGCTTATACAAAAGCTCAGCATTAGCCCACTGATAGCAATATTTACAACCCATTACATATAGCTATAGATAAATAACACAGATCAACACTCTCTCTTTAGAAATATAAAATAACTGTTTGTTGCACTTCTCAGCAGGGAATGGACTTCCAGCTGCACTCCTTCAGGAAAGGAAACTCATGCCATTATCTCAGGGCTTTTCCTTTGTACTCATCAATAAACTTTAGACCTCTTGGCCAGTATCAAACAAACCTGGCTGAACAGTCTCTAAGAGAAGTACCAAAATATGTTGCTAACTGGACTCTGAAAAGTTTTCCATGAGATTTAAAAACTCTATTAGTTGAGAGCCCTTTTTATAGAACATGCTTATATTGCCTACCTTTGCACTTGAAACAATACTGATAATTAGCATTCTTGGCTTGATTCTGCCTAATGGTTTTATTGCAAGGCACTATTCCATTCAAAATGAGAAGCTGTGATCTTTCTTACAATTATCCTCTGTAAATTTGCTTCACATCTGCTGTTTAAAATTATTAAAAGCCATCCTTATTCATATTGTTACGAATCACAAAGACAGTTATGAAAATTGAGTTTTACTCTTTGTACTAAGAAACATACTGGAAATTAAATCAACCAATCTCATTCTGTTCCGAATCATTCACGTGCAGTCCTTCAGTGACACCCTGCTGAAATACAAACATGGCTTTGTGGGCTGTTTCCCCCTCTCTGTTTTCTTCAAAGCACTTTTTTATTGCTTTTTAACTATGGAAGGTGTCTCCACAGGACTCAAACCTAAACATTTAACTCAGCTTCAAGTCGTGTCACTTTAAGTGTCTCCCCTCCATCAGGGCCAAGTTCCCATGACTACATGGTACACACTCTGTCAGGATTTATCTGCACAGCATACTGAACAGAGTGCACCAAAGAGCACTTTCACAGCTTCCTAACTGATGGGTAAACATGATGAAGCCTGTTGGGAGTTCAAAACAAGAAGCAGTACTTCCCAAAAAAACATATGAGGTACCAAATGCACTAAGTACTTTCATAAATATGCCTAAAATGAATACAAATTCTCAAAAGGCAAAGCTAATTCATCTGCCATGACTGAAACTTTGAGCTACTAGTGAGTGTTTCTTATTTTTCCTAACATCAGTCACATTTAAGTAAAAGGAGATTGCCTGCTTATTACAGACAAATGCTTTGACTGCTATCAAATGAAGGGTAAAACTGATTACACACTAAATGAATAAATACTGTAGCATGCAAATATAAAAGCATCCTCAGCTGCATTTTAAATACAATACACTGCTGTCAACTCCATCTGTATCACATTTTCAGTACTGTGATTGGGAGTCACCCATGTGCTCTTACTGTGGCCTCTGTATTTCAGAATGCTCACATGCCCATCTTTACATCTCTGTTGCAATTTGTCATTCAATGCAAAAGCAGCAATAATTATCCTGAGTTTTATTATCTACACAAATAAATTTTTCTTATCCGTTATTTTTAGGACGGTTTGCTATCAAAAGCCTATTTCCTCAAAAACTGAAGATTGCTTGTGGTCTGTTACATAAAAACCAGCTCTGAAGCACAAAGCTCTCTATGATGCAACACTGCTTCTAACTGCCATAAGTAATAATTTACAAGATTAGGAAGAGCTGAGTTTAAGTCTAATGCTGCTGGAGCTCCCTGGATTCACCTCCTAAAAATAAAAACATATTTTAATTAAAAAATGGAGAAATGCAAAGAATAGGATGTTATAATTTATTTGTTGCAATTATATAGAAGTGATGCCTCAAAAGAAATTAAGCGATAGAATTTTTTTCTATTATTTATTTATTTCTCTTGACACACACACACACACACAAAATAGATCCTACTCATTATCACAGCCCAGGGTAATGAACAAAGTCTATGCAAAGTCTATGCAATGAAAGTCTGTGCAAAGTCTATGTCTAAAACAACCAGCAAAAGTTGCTACAGAATGGAAATCTTCCTGTTCTCGTGCATGGTTTCACCTGCCTCCTTTGATAGAACACTTTGTCACTGGAGAAGGATCTTGGGGTGGAAAAATGTATGAAATCACCACAGAAGATCTGATGTTATGGCAGTTTCAGTGCTACACAAGTTTCAACAAAATTATAAGGAGGAAAAATGCTGTCCCCTCATCCTCATGCCAAAAGTCCCTCCTCACAGTAGAATAAGAAATAAATGCATAAACTGAAGCCCACAGGGAAAGATACATATGGGAAACTGTGAAAATGATTCATACACAACACATTTTGAAAGAAAAATTTTTTAAAAGGCAAAGCAAAAAAAGTAACAACCCCATACTTTCCCTTTTCCCATCTCTAATCTTAGAGATGTATCCATGACATGAAGAAGAACATGAGAAATCTTCTCCTTTCAAGCTTTTTTAGTTTACACCAGACTTGCACCAAGAACAACAAAATGTGTATAAGGCTGAGCAGGAGCCAGACAGTCATTCTTTAGTGATGTATATGCACACATCTGTTATAGGACCAGCCCAGACTGACAGACTGCTGTGCTCAGGCAGATCAGCACTGTGAGAAACAAAATGAGCAACAATCATTGCAGGAATAGTGTTGGTTTGGGATTTTTTTTAATTAAAAACCAAAACATAACAAAACCAAAACCTGAAAGCAAAATGCAAACGTATCTGCAGTCAATCTAATTGTCAGAAAACACATTTTGAGTTTCAGCTTCTCACTCAAGTGAAAAAGAAAGAAATAACATTAATCATTTAAGATGTTCAAGTATTAGAGAAGTACAACAGCAAAACAGGCATTAAACTGCAAAATCAGCATCATCCCAACTGAAGCTATTCTTTATTTTATCATCAGCTCCTAGCTGTCCCTTCATATCTACCAGCCTGACTAAAGAGAATTTAAATATTTAAGCTTAATCTCTGTCTCCAGACAGTCCTGCACAACATCTGCTACTTTAAGAGAAAGACTCAGAACTGCCTGGTCATGATAACTGAGCTATCCCTTGAGTGCAAAGATGTCCTTTCAGCTGGAGCTGGGACACAGCAGAATGATAATCAAGACAGTCTTGTGGTGATCCCACATGTGCACTACTTATTCTCAGAACAGATGTCATCATTCTCTAAAAATTCCAGCTAGCTCACAAAGTAATATTAACTCAATGATTAAAATCAACTTTTCAAAATCTATTTGAGTAACACAAATCATGGAGCTTCTGTGGATATAAAAGCATGTCTGGTCAAAACAAAGCAGAGGCTGTATTTTAAGAGACTGTATCAATGATCTGTTTGTATTCACTATTTAGGCTTTTTACTTAAAAAAAGTAATTAGCCATCCATTTACATATGCAATAATTCCCTCTTCATATGATCCTTACAGATTCATGTAATGGTTTGGGTCAGAAGAGACCTTAAAGAGCACCAAGCTCGACCCCCTGCCATGGGCAGGGACACCTTGCCCTGGGCTACACTGTTCCAGGTCCCATCCACTTCCAGGGATGGGGCACCCACAGCTCCTCTGGGCAGCCTGTGCCACTGAATCACCACTCTCACAGTAAAGAATTTTTTCCCTATATCTAATTCAGTTTAAAGCCATTCCCTCCTGTTCAGACACTCCACACCCTTGTATAATGTCCCTCTCCAACTCTCTTGCAACCACCTTTAGGCCCTGGGAGGCTGCTCTAAGGGCTCCCCAGAGCCTTCTTCTAGAGGCTGAGAACTCCAATTCTCTCAGCCCTTCTAAAGAGCAAAGGTGTTGCATTACAAAAGGAGCCTCCCACCTGCATGCAGAAATATCTTAAAAACATATTTTTTACATGAATGTCAGATCATGCTGAAGAAATCAACAGAAAGGAGTGCAGATTGCAAATTCTCTCAAATTCGACCTATAGTACAATATAATGGTTGTTTCTCCCTCAATGAGTTTGAGAAAAAACCCTATTATTTTAGCAATAGAATGATCTTGAAAATGTGTCTTTACTTGGAGGCAATTACACAACACTCATGCTCTAAAAAAAATATATTATAAAACAATCTTGCAGCTTTTGTTAACTACTGTTAAAGAGGCCTAAGCCTGGCTAGAAATATGGCAGGGTCTTTTTTTTTATTTTGGTGTGACTGGATGATAAAAATCAAAGCTTGGTCTCTTGAAAGTAGAGAAAATCTTTGTAAATTTCAGTAGTTTTAAACAATATAGCATTAAACCTTCCTATTCAATAAACTGCTATAGAGTAGCATGTTCTTTCTACTGTCTTTGATTAATATTATGGCAGATTTAAATAAAGTTTGGGTGGAAGATTTTCTTTTCTTTTGTCTGTTGCTTTAATAAGTTGAGAACAGCGAAGTCCTTTGGAGGAGCACTCCCATGGTTCTCATTTTGTGAGGTATGCCTTTGTGCTTTGTTAGGCCTTCCACTGAAAACTTACTGAATGCAAACTCATCAGAATCAGTAAACATGTCTGCTCTGATTTTTCAGTTGAAACTTGTTCCAAAATTGCATATAACTGGATCCAAAATCTCCTCTGAAAATGAATTAAATAGGAAAAAGAGTGGTAACTAGGAGATAATATGTAGCAATTCACCCAGCTGAACACACTGCCCCTCTACTGATGGACAAGCAAGTGAGAAAATCAGAAAATGAGTCCATCACCTCTTATTATTTCAGAAAACTTGTTAGTTGTGATGCAGGAACAGTAAGTTCACAATTTTTTAATAACTTCACAGAACCAGGTAATGACATCCACACAAAACCACTTTTTTTCCGTCACATTCTTTATGAAAAGGTTTTTCTTATCTAGCTACTGATCTGAGCTACAGCAGGAACTACACTGGACTCAGAAGTTGAAAAACAGAGCTAACTTTCATTAAATCTGTTTAATTTCCCTTGCATTTCTCTTCAGAAAACAGTTCCAGTTTGCAAGCTTGCTTAGAATAAAGAAAATAACTAGTTAATCCACAAACTAGCTTACAGTCGCAGAGGTAGGTGCAGGTTGTGCCGAATTAAATGAGGTGCAGAACAACCTCAGCTCCTCCAGGCAGCAGCGCCATAACAGCACGGAGCCTGCCACTGCCTGCAAGAGCCAGATGCAACATCCAGTTAAAAACCAAACTGCTGCAAGGAGGGAACCATCCCCTTTGCCTCGACACAGCAGGCTCACCACTGAAGTTCAGGAGCTGCTTGCGGAGTTCTTGGGTCACACAACACATCAACAACAGCAGCAGGAGCTGCAGAACACCCACTTCAACCACTGGTTTTAATCCCGTGTTTCACAGAACTCACTGCTTTAGGTAAGCAGGTGTAGAGAAACCAGCCCAGCTCGAAAGCAGCAGCAGCAAAACTGTGTCTTCACTGTAACTGGAGCTTGCATGCACAAAGACTCCAAAGGAGCCTTTTGCTAGCCACATCCTGACTGTATTTCCCCATGCAAATTATTAACTATAAATTTGGGAGAGTTGCAGATTTTTTGCACATGTTACAGTAGAGCCTGTTTAAATCTTGTTTCCCACCGAATAAAGCTTTTTTGTATTTACAGATAATAAAAAAATAATGCAAAACAAGTCCAGTTTAAACTGCAATCAGTTCAAATAGGGCACATAAAACAGTTATACAAACAAAAGAAATTCAAAGAAGAGCAACACAAGCAACAGAAGTACCCACCATTCTTTATTCGCCAATTTATAGTCAAATCCAACATAAAAGCTTCTAAAATACACACAGTCCACACAAATAGTGCAGAACACTGTGTATTTATCTTATATATTTTGTTTCTTTTTGGAAAGGCATTATCACATTCAGCCTGCACTCATGTATCTCCCAAACCATGAAAGCATTACACTGTATTCTTACCCTAGAAGTAAGTTGCCAGTGATGACAAAATATATATTATTTAACTCTGTGCATGCTGTCAAGTGTACTAATAAGCATATCAATGTCTGTACCTATTCCACATAGTTAAGAACAGGGGGCAGCAATTCTGTCAAACACTAACCTAACAGGTTGATTCTTGACAAATCTATCAGTGGCCATGGCTTAGTTACAAGAGAAAAGAAAAACCAAACCAGTTACAATTATGGAAAAGTTACAGATGTTAATCTAGGTTACATAATAAAAATAAAATACATAATTCTAAATGTGAACTTACAATCACTCTTGTCAGTTGCCACAGTTTTGAACACAGACAGTTTTTCTATTAAAACTTCAGCTGATCTGAATCCTATGGCATTATATTTCCATACCCAAGACTATCAAGCAAAAACCATAATTAAATAATTAATACTCTTTCCTTGCATACCAAATGTTTTGCTCATGCCAACACATTCAGCAGAACTAAAAGACTCTATTAAATCCATCTCCTAGATACGCGCTGGCTCCTGAAGAATTGACAAATACTTGATGAACTAAGTGTATAATCCAAACCAACAACTAACTGCAACCTCTGCAACAATAGCAAAAATCTGTCTTCTTTCAGTTTCATCATGCTTGGACCTTCAAGCAAGCAAAAGGCAAGAGAAGAGCTGTACACTGTCTTCTTTTAAAGTCATTTGGAAGACATTTCCTCATAACCACTGACCTAGTCCATAGGAAATCACTCTGAAACCTCAAATAGGAAGCAGTGGACTGATATTCCTTGGAAACCAGCTCTGGAAGTTTACCCATTTTCATGCTCCTATTTCTTGACAGCAGAGCAGGGTGAACATTTAAATGACGCTCATAACAAGCATGAAAAACCCTAGCACTGAGGCTTCAAGGTTGAAGTGCTGAGACCGTATAATCTCTTCTGCTGCATTATTTTGCTCCTCTCCTTCCACCACTTCTATTTTCATATTATTTCCTTCACTCCACATTCATCTCTTCATCCTTACCTCATTTCTTAAAGCAAGTCTCCCTTGGCAGATTTCTGCAGTCAGAGTTCTGTGCTTACTTGATGTAATGAGCGGCTGGGGAAAACCTCTACTAATGCTCTCAAACAAAACTCACCCTTCATCTTCCCTCTGAAAATCCCAACATTCACGCATTTTTTTTCTACTGGAACAACTGACAACACTGAAAACACCAAGAAGTACCACAGCAACATTTAAGTTCAGACAACTGCTTTACGCACTAATCTTTGAGACGCCAGAGCAGGAAAGCTTTCTGTAACTAGCTCAACACAAGGGCAAAGTCCCACAATTAAAAGAGCAGATTACATGCATACCAACGCCTCTGGCTCCTGTGGATTTGGGCGGGTGGTGCTGCCCCGTCCCTGATGCTCTCTCAAAGGCGTACAGAAAAAAAATTAATAAAAAGGAACAAAAAAGAGGGGAAATGATAAAAACCAGGGGATAGGGTTTGGGGTGTGGACGATTTACCTCTTCCAGCAGCGTGACCGTGTTCCTGCAGTTCTGCAAGCGGGTGGTGAAGCTGGAGGTGGTCGGGGAGTTGTAATCCTCTGTGGTCTCGGCGATGAACTCCGACACGGTGATCTGGTCCGGCATGATCCTGCCCCACCGGTAAAGCCCAGGAGAAGCCGGGCACACAGATCCGAAGAGAGAAGAAGCCAAGTTTCGGGGGGAAAGGTGGGGGAAAAAAATAAGAAAACGAAAAAAAAAAAAAAAAAAAAGGAGAGGGAAGAAGATGTTAACAGCCAGCAGAGACCCGCAGCATCAAAGCACCGGAGCCGCAGAGGGAGGCTGAAGCTTTGCCCTCTACATTCAGCTTCTCTCCCCGGCCGCCCCCTCCTCCTCCGGGCAGGAGGTGAAGGGGGAGAGGCCCCCGCACGGCGCCCCTCGCTCGGCCCCGCCGGTGGGGAGCGCTCCCGCGGCCGCCTCCGAGCAGCCCAGCTCGGCCCCGCCGCGGCGCTGCGGGGAGGGCGGCGGGAGGGGAGCGGCGACCGCGCCGAGCTCAGCCCCTTTCCCCACCCGCGCCGACCCCCCCACGCCCCCCGGCCCGGCCGCTGCTCCCGCCCGCGTCGAGCACTGACTTGTGCGGGCTCGGGCTGCGCCCCCCGGGCGGGGGAGGCGGGGCCGGGCCGGGCGCGGCGGGGCCGCGGGGCCGCGCTGACGGGCACCGCTCACGGGCACGCGCCGCCCGCCGCCGCTACGCGCGACAACGAGGAAGCGGCTCCGCGCAGGCGCGGCCGGCGCTCCCCTCCCCCGGCCCCGCGGTTTCTGAGGGGGGGAGGCTTCCACTCTTTCGTTTTCTTATCATAAAAAAGGGTTTTATGGTGGGAGCTGACAAGGTTGAGGGATGCTGGGCTGCGGTACTGTCCCTAAGCGGGAGAATGAGCTTCCTGTGCCTCTGGCATCGGGGAGAGACCCTGCCCGCCTCGGGCTGCGGCTCCGCTCCCGCTCCAGGGAACCCCCAGGGCGAGTCGGAGCCTCTCTTGTTTCTTTATTTCCCTTCCGTGAGCCCGTCACGGGCGGTCGGAGCCCATCCGCCGGTGATGTACAGCCAAGGATTCGTGCAGCTGAGGGAGCCACCCCTCTCGGCAGCCTTGACTGCATAGGTTTTTACGCTCCTTAGTCTTAGTTAATTTTTAAGAAGTCCTGCTATGATTTAGAGAAGCCCTTGAAGTTGCTACTGCCGATTTTGCGTTACAAGCTCTGCGCCTGAGCCTTGCCGGAGCAGAGCTGTCTCGGTGCTGCCGTGGCCGGGTCGCGCAGCCCAGCGCGGTGCCCCAGAGCAGCGCTGGCCCGAACCTGAACCGCGGGCTCACAGCTCTGTGTCCGCTCACAAACAGTATTTCTGAACAGTTAACATCTCCTTTATCCATTGTTGTATCACGTAACTCAGGGAACTGACAGACAGACCCCCTTTTTTTTTTTTTTTTTTTTTCTTAAAGCTTAGGTTTGAGGTCCCATATGTTCATTTCTAAAGAAGGCTAAGTCTCAGGAGGCTCAAGTAATTGTGGTCATCTGCTGCATCAGTGTGATTTATTTAGCCTTACGGTGTGATTTCCTCCTCCTTATATTTGGGATTCTCTCCACACAAGCTGGGCCATTCAGGAATGGTAAATATTCTCAAATCTGAACAATTGAGAATGAGCAATATTATATGGCTGTATCCATTTCAAAAGATTTTATGTTCTCTGCATAAGTACCTGCCATATTACAATGTGGTTAGGCTTGTACATGGTTTTGCATGTAATTCTAATAAAATGCCTGTGCAACTCAAAAATAGTTTACAGTATCAACTAAAAACTGCAATGCCTGAGTAAGGATAAAAAGGAGATGCCTGATTTGAGTATACTCGTAAAAAAATTACTTCTATGCAGTTCTGTCAGCAAAAATATGACCAATACTCCTGAGCAGTGGTCCTGCCTGAACATGTTTCTGTATTTCATTGCCTTAGTAAAAGCCCTCCATGTGGCCATGTGATTGCTGCTGCTGCTGCTGCTGCTGCTGCTTCACGTGATGCAGCTTTCTGGCACAAAGGCTCTGAGCTCGTACAGATGATTGTTAAACGTCATAAGACTCTGAAAGGTAGAGTAGGCAAGAGGAGGAGGAAGCCAAGAAAAGAACTGTGTGGGAGTTACAGTGAAAAATGGATTTGGGCAAAAAAAAAAGAAGGGCTGAAGAAGCAGCAGGAGAGGTAGGAAGAAAATCAGTTGATGATTGTGTTCATCGGAGCAGTGGAGGAGGAAGAGAGACCAAGAAGATAAAAATGGCTGGTGGCATCAAAAGCAGTATGGAAAGGAGAGTAAAGAACTGGCTGGGGGGTTGGGCCAGGGAAGAGCTGTTGGTAAAATCCAAAAGAGCTGTTTTGGCCTAGCCTGCTTGGAAACTGGATGGGTGAGGGATACGGCCCGAGGGCCCAACAGGGTCTCTGTGGTCACCCCCTGTAATTTCCTGCTGAACATCAATCATGGGCTGTCACACAGCTGTTCCTGGTGGTCCACGGGTCAGCTACAGTGTTCACATTAGGAAGGTTCCTGATCCCTCACTGGCAGATTTCAAGTGAGGATAAATCCATCACACTGGTGGACAAGCTGGTTTAATTAATTGGGTGCTCTCACTATCAGGGTTGAATTGTTCTTCTTCGGGCTGAAGTTATTGAGCTTAACCATTAATCTCTGGATTGTAAAATAACCTCATCTGTTATCCCAGTAAATCCCCCCAGAAGCTGAACCTATTGCTAAAGACATAATTGCTTTGATACTATTTTGTGCAAATTTAAACTACAGAACTGAAGAGCATATTCAACAAAGAAAGGGAGTAGACTGGCCAGGGAAACTGTGAAGAGTGACAGAAATGAAGGCAGAGCAGAAAGTGCAACTGAACTTTTGTGTTTCCTCATCAGGGAAAAAAGTTGTCTTCTAAAAAGACATATAAAATGTATAAGAAATAGAATGAATACAGAAGAATACTGGTAAATAAAGAGAATGGCACAATGCCTAAAAATGAAAAAGGAAGATCATAGCTGCCTTTTGGTCTGTTTTTGACTGTTCTGAAACTGTTTACTCTGCCAGAGAGAATACAGTGCTCTGTTTTGCTGCTTAGAAGCAGCATTTCCCCTTCCCTTATTCAAATGTTAGTAAAGAAAATAGCCCTATAGGCATGACCTCTTTGGACTTGGATTATTTTCATGTAAACACATGGAAACAAGATCAGTAAATTAATGTGATTTTAATAAAAACATACAAGCTACCTGGAAAAATGTGCTAATGTTTAAACTAGTCAGATTATGTAAGTATTTCAAATAGCATTCAGTGATTTTCAGATTTAACCATGTTTCCTGTTTTGAATTGCAATCAGTATCTGAGATTCAATTCTAAATTTGTAAGATGCACCCCTCTATAAATTGTCACTAACTGAAATCACTGTTTCACTTCACAAATGTCAAAGAATAATCATCAGAATGTGAAACATAACAGTGTCTGCTGTAACCCTGTCTTAGTCTGTGCTAGATCCCGGGTGAGGCTGTGCCACAGCCTTTTTCTCATGGAAGGTTTGGCAGTGAAGTTATGCTTATCTCAATCCTCTTGGTATTCTGAAGTGAAATACATCTTTTCCATCCTGGACAAGCTAATGCCAGTGAGGATCATGCAAGCAGCACTGGAAATCACTCCTTACTGCTGATGCTTTGCAGTCAAGGTAGTTGTGCTGTCTTGCCATCCCACCCAGTGATTCAGTCTACAAATCCACTTGATTCCCTGGCTTGTGTTGTGATTGCAAACAGAAGAGTTAATTACAGCAAACTGAGAGTAATTCTGCAGTACTGGTGATAGTCACCGTGCTTAGGGAGAGGCTAAGGAACATAGCAATGACAAGCTGCAGACACAGGTGTTATGCAATAAACTGAATAGCAATGATAGTATTCTTCATTTTATAGTATTTTAGAGAGCTTATATTTAGATTGAGGCCATCAGTTCACTCCCAGGAGCTGAGCAGGAGTGAACAGGTGATGATGTTGTCATCACTGTGAACTTTGCAGCATGACCAGTACGTGCAGAGGTGAAGAGCTACAAGGCACTTGCACAGCTCTTCACATCATCAATGCAATTAACTATTGAAACCACACAGCCATGAGAACAGCAAGATTATGTTTCCACTATAGATAAGGAGCCAGATAGATGAGCTTGTGTCCCTGCTGTGTTTGTGGCTGTCTAGCTTTAGTCATGCAAAGCCATCTCTTCAGGGTATCAACACCTCATCTGGGCTGAAGCTGGTGGTGAATCTCCTGTGGGATGTGGTTATGCTGCCTGCAGAGAGCAGCCCCAGGACCACCCTGAGGTCACACCTCCCTGCTGCGTAGGAAGCAAACTCACAGATGCAAACTCAGGTGTGGTTGCTGCTTTTGGAAACAAGCTTGACCCGGGTCCCTGGCTGTGCACCGGTGTGTTTTCAAGCATGCTCAGACTAGCTGCCTCCAGGGCCATTTGCAGCCTCTCAGTGTGGCAGCAAAGTGAGTTGTTAGCTGGAAAATGGAAATCACTGTGCACATCTCTTCTGTGCAGTGATCCTTCTGATTAGTACGGGTGTAGTCATGGCAGGATCTCACATGTCAAATTCAGGGGGTTTTGATTCTCAAGTATTAACATGACGATGCCTTTTTGCAAATACAGTTTTAGTGTACTTGCAAATACAGGTTTACAGGTTTACACTCATTTCTTGACTTGCAAGGTTTCCATCTTGGCTATTACTGCAGATAAAAGTGCTGATTTTACAATATGACAGACAGTAGTGCTTAATTAAAACATCAAATCATTGAAATGCACATGCTTTTCTTAGTAAACTATATAGTTGTTCTTTTTATGCTCCTTAGCATCTCCACAAACATGGAGAGTGTCACCAGCTCAGCAGCAAATAGCAACAGTAGTATGCTAAAATGCATCAGGAAAATATCCTTAGGCTATGTTTCTCTATTATACTGCTATCCTGAATACGTTTATGGTTTGGTGTTAGACCCATCCATTTCAGCTAAACACAGTAGTCAGGAGTACTCCCCATCCTCCTCCTGATCCTAACTCTCTTTATGAGATAGTTGTATGACATCAGGCATCCATGGCATTTGATACCTGATAAAGCTGATTTGAGGTTCCCCGAAAAAACATCTATATGGTAAATTGCTGTTCCTACATTTTTATGATTTTATTTTCAGATAACTTCTGACAAAATTAATGGGAAAGGCTTATTTAAATTTATGGCCATAATACTAGAATATCCATAAATATTTCTGAATATCAGCTCTTCTCATTTGAGTTAGATGCTGGGCTTAGGGGATAAAAGAAGCTTCAAATCAACAGGAATCTCAGCAGGATGAGTTATGCTTTTGGTTTTGGAGTATCTCACGTGCTAAAACTCAGTAAACGTTTTTTGTTAATGGAACTCTCTTAGTTTTGTTTTGCAAAGCAAAACCACCCCTTTTATGTAATGACAAGTAACATCATCACTTTGTACTTCAGCAGGAAATGTTTAGTCAGGAGGCGTTTTACCTCCAGGAGCTGTGTCCTCTCAGAGGACAGTCGGATGGCTGACAGCCTTGCACAAAATGTAACAACCACGTATTTAACCTGCAGCATGTTTGCACGTTTAATATCACACAAGTGCATGATGTACTCACAGGAAAAGGCAAAGTCTATTTTAAATACTGAAGCCTACATCACACATTGTGACTGGTGCTAATTTGCTTGAAGGAAACGTACATGGTAAACTGCAGAGTGTTTCTACTTGAGGAAGAAGGCTGTTGGCTTTGACATTTGCAAACAAACCTTTGAAATTATTATGTTACTGGGACCAAATAGGTAACTTTCCAGTAAAAGAAAACTTCTTGCCTATGTCACACTGCTGAACATGAAGACCAAAATCCAGGTCCAGCAAACATGCTGATTGCAATTCTGTGTTTTTTATGGGACAGTATCTTCTAATGTGACTTATGAACTGTATGAGCTGTGTCAAGAATTTCTGCTGCTGCTGTGACTGTGTTGAATGCAAGAATCAGCTGATTCCAATTTTAATATTGGCATCTCCCACCATTTGTCTTCATCTGGTATTTAAAATGAGATAGTGAATGTCTCAGAAACTATATGTTATTTTCGAAACCTTTCAGCACTTACAATAGTGGCTTAAACAGAAGGTTCTTTTCACATTCTTTCAATATTAAAATGAGAGCAAAAAGAGAGCCCATTTTGTTCTCTTTATAAATGACATTTTGATATCATTAAGATCATGTGGTTTTAATACTATGTGGACAAAATGAAAAAAAGATTAAGTCAGAACATCAGAAATATTTTGCTGAATTATATATTTTGCATCTTATTTACATGAATGTCCTGGGCAAGTAGCTTGGCTGAATGATAAGGAAACTCAAATAACCACCTCAAAGGACAGCTGAAAATAACAGTACTGAAAATGAAGTGCAGCATTGAGTTACACAAGATTAAGCTGACTAATCTGCTGATTCAGTTTTGCCTTTGTTTTTTGGTTTTGTCGTGCAAGATCAAGTGTCAAGCGGGTAAACACGTAATGGCATTCCAGACTCCCAGTAACAACAACAAGCAATGGGCTGTTTCCCTGCCACCTCTGCATTCTCCAAAAATGAAACAGCAAAATGCTCACCTGCAGCAAGAGGCAGCAGGTGAAGGACAAAGATCCTCCTTTTCTTGTTACAGGTGTGATGAATTTGGTATTTCTATTTCACAGATGGTTTTTGTAAGAGATGCTCATTTAAGAAACCTTACTTCAGTTGAAAGGAAGTGCAATATTGCATATGAAGGGTCTGAAAGAGAAGCCATGCAAGGAGCAGCTGAGGTCACTTGGGCTGTTCAGCCTGGAGAGGAGGAGACTGAGTGGAAACCTCATTGTGATCTCCAACATCTTCACAAGGCAAAGAGGAGGGGCAGACACTGATCTCTTCTTTGTGGTGCCCAGAGGCTGGACCCAAGGGAATGGCTGGAACTTGTGTGAGAGGAGGTTTAAGTTGGATATTAGGTTTTTCCCTCAGAGGGTGGTTGGGCACTGGAACAGGCTCCCCAGGGAAGTGCTCGCATCCCCAAGGCTGACAGAGTTCAAAAAGCACTTAGGAAATGCTGCCAGGCACATGGGATTCTTGGGCATGGTCCTGTGCAAGAACAGGAGTTGAACTGAGTGATGAGTCCCTTCCAACTCAGGATATTTTATAATTCTGTGATTCTGTGTGTCAGGAGACAACAGGTTCAAACACAGCTTTTACAACATCTACAGAATATAAAAACACAGCAGTATATTCTTCTGTATGGACTGGTTTTTGGACAGTCCAAAGGTATCAAACTCTTACGCGTGCTGATGAATAAGAAATCTGTCAGTGGAGCCACTCGTAGGTTTGATGTTAACCCTTGCCCAAGTGACAATATGAGGCTGCTCATTACTCACAGAGATGGCCAGGCAGGAACTGCTGACCCTGAGGGAGGTGGTGCTCCTGCAGTACCCACCATCACTGCACTGGTGAGGCTGAGGAGCACCACAGGGAACCTGGGCACTGTTGTCCTTGCATTCCTGACACTGAGCAAATCTTTGAAGGATTGTTGGGAAGGACACTGCAGACATGTTGGCAGGAGAGCAGGTCATTCCAGTGGGATTCAAAGGACAAGATGAAGCCAGAATGTCATGAAGGGGTACTCTGATTGAAATGAGAGAAATAAGAGTCCTTCCAAAGAAGGAGTCATAGTAGCTGGATGCTTTTTTTTTTTTTTTAATATGAGAAATAGCAATGACTAAAATCAGAGGGTGATACTGCAGAAATGAACATGTTGCAGGGCAGCTGGCATAGCAGGCTCTCCAAAATAAAAAGAGAATGAAATAAAGCCTCAACCCACATTGCAAACATTTCAATATTTTCTCTTTCTCTCTGGAAACGATATGGCTGTGTCATTACCAGGGACATCTCTGGTTCTACTGAAGATGCTAAATCTATGCTGATGGCAACATGCAGTGTTTTGCCTGCAGTAAAAATGAAGGTTCAGACCAAAATGAACCTGGGAAGCAGTTGGAGAATGAAATAAATGTTCTGTAGACCTGGGATCATGTCCTTGAGCTGCCACTCATGGCTCTGACATGGCAACTGATCTCTGTGTGCATCATTTCTCTATCTGTGGAATGCAGACAATTACATTTATTTCTCTAGGTGAAAGAACACTGGGCTTTTTCAGCTGAATACTACTGTATCAGAACTAAGTATTTTTAATATATATTTTATTGTAAGAGTTTCAAAAAATAGCTGAGGGATGAGAAGGACTCTCAGTCCAAACAGTTTTGTCAGCACTTTTTTGGACAGACAAAAAGGTTTGGCAGGTAAATGAAAGGGTTTCTTTCTACTAGTTGTTAATGCTGTGAAAACATAAATCAGAAAGATCTGGGTTTGTGAGGGATTCCTCCCTCTATATTATAGTTTTTTAGCATTACTTTGTGGAAAAAGAGGGACTAAGACCCCCATGATAATAAACAGAAGTCATTAGCAAGGTTTGCTAAGACACAGTTTGCAGATGTGAATGTGTATGGGCCTACTGAGTTGAAGTGCTGGCTTATAGTGTTGTCTGAGCATACTTTATTTCACATAATTTCCTAAATAGCATCTCATTAGAGAAAGGCTGGAAATAAATCTGCAGATGTTGGATGTTATAAAAAAAGGTTCTTCCAGCCACTGAACATATTAGCACATCTGTGTTTGCCTTATATAAGCTACTGTTTTCAAGGATGCATACCTTGGCCAGACTCTAGACTTGAAAGTAGCATAAGAAATTTTCAATTCAGGAGTGGTGCCTTTTGGGTTTTGTTTTGTTTGTGTTTATTTTGTTTGCATGTTTGTTTGTTTTATTAAGGAAATCATAATGTTTAACGATAGGTAAGATCGGAAATAATTTGAGGCATATCTCCTTTATGCGCAAGCAAAATTACTCATATTTAAAATTATGGTTTGCAGGTTTTATTAATGTAGATATTTGAATGTTGAAGTCATAAGGTTTTGGCAAAACCCAGGATGACAGATAACCATATGGAAGTTTTTGGAAACTAGTCTTGCTGTGTGTACCAAATTTCTGTTGGGCCAATGTTCACATGGTGCTAAATGAAATTTAGCAGTGCAGAATTTCAGTCTAGAGGTTGATCACAGCAGCTCCTTTAGTCCATTACTCATTTGCTTCTACTTTTAACCACTGAATTTGAGCTTGCAGCTTCCTAAGTTAACTGGCGCTCCATTGACTACTGTAGAGGGTGACCATCTGCTCATCTGTTCTGCCTCTAAGGATTTTTTTTGAAGCAATGCTGATCTCAGAAAATTTGAAAGGGCAGCAGGAAAGATGTCAAAAATCTTCAGCTCCTAAAAGTTTCACGATAAAATTAAAATGAGCGGGGTAACAAAATGTTTCTTGTCCTTATGAATGAAAGAGGTTCACTGTCACCTTGTTCTTTGTCAAGTTAATCAGTGTGGGAGAAGGATCCCCTAAGTGTCCCAGTCATGGGAAAAGTTTCAGTGATGGCTTGCACCTCCTCAGGAGCTTCATCAAGACACGGATCTGTAGGAAATTTGGTTTCATTAACTTCTGGGATGTTAGCACTACTTATTTTCTTGTTGGCGGTTGTGATTTCCTTCAAGGAAATCTAGGAGCAGTTGGACATAAAAATGGAAGTGCCATTTTAAAATCAAGTAGGAATGTCCAGCTTAATAGCTCCATTTTTTTTAAATACAACTGTTTGACTTCTGAACTCATGCTTATTTAAGACCTCATGGACTCAAAAAGGAAAAGTATGTGTAGCCATGTGACAAAGCAAATGCGCCAAAGGAGGATTTATTCGGTTTTGGGAAGATCAGCAGCAGTGATTCACCCTCTTGGCTGGTCTGGACTGCAATATGGTCAATTGATTCCCCCAGGGAGGAAGAAAGGATGAAAGTCCCACACTGCTCTGTGGTCACAGGGAGCAGTGACCTGTGCCAGGGTAGCTCCAGCCTGTGCATCCAGTACAAAGAAAACTTCAGCCTTAACCATCAGTATTGCTGTAGTAGGGGATTCAAGTCGGGCAATCCAAATGTAGATTTTAGTGGTTCAGTGAAACAGAGTGAAAACTTTAAAACAAGAGAACTCACCATCCAGAGACTGAATAAACAAAAAGCATATTTAGACAACTGTGTGCTATTCAGCATTTTACATCACCCAAAGAAGAGAGTCCCTCCTCTTTTCAAGCCCCCACACAAATCTTGCCATAGATTTTTCAGGCTGATCTGAGAGATTTGTTGTTTTCAAAGTTAAAACAACGTCAGTTACCAGATCTAGATGAGTTGAAAGGAGTTACAATGTCCTTTGTATACCCTGCTGCCCTCATCCAGCTTTAAGATCTATGAAAGCAAAGCAAACTATGTAATAAATGTTAGTGTTTGTTCCAATAATTGCTCAGGTGGCCAGTGCTTTGTAAGGATTTACTGATTTGTTGGAATTTTTGATCATTGAAAGGCAATAGGTTAGACTTTTTCTGAGGAACACCCACTGTGAAGTCTGAAGTGGCATTAAGCAGAAAAAATCTATTGGCAGATATTAGAATTTATAAAACATCTGGTCTGCCTTTTACTCTTTAAACTATATTTATATTTATATTTACATTTATATTTATATTTATATTTATATTTATATTTATGTCTTTGTCTTTCTTACCGATTCCATAGTGAATCTCTTGAAGAAAAACTTGAAAGCCTGGATGCTGAAGATCTCATGTCTCATCTGTCACGACCAGAAACCTACCTAGAAGAGGAGAAAAGATCAAGTAAGTAAAACTGACCAAAGCTATGGGACTGACAAAGTCTCTTATTTAAATAGTCAGTTTGAAACAATGTGTGTTCATTCTTCAGAGATGGAAATTTATCTTCCATTATTTGATTGCTGCATTTGATAATATGAGTTTCACTGTGGTAAACAGTTCCATTAGAAATTCCCTGATAAAGAACACCTTGTTAAAAATTTCTAGAGGAGAGCTTCATTTAGCTGGCTGGGAAGACTCAGTCTAACTCAATGTGGCAACTACTCAGTCAGCTGCACCGAGTGCAGTGCTGGTAAGGACTTGTCTGTCCAAGCTGTCTGACACTTCAGAAGACCCTGTTTTCTGATATAACTTCAGTCTAACCATTCAAGCTGAAAATTTCAATGTCAGGTGTATGCACCAGACTGATCTTTTTTGGAAGATGGAGATAAGATCTGAAGGATAAAGTGACTGGGAACAAGAAGTGTTCTGATGGGACATAATCCTGCATGTAGGAGAGGACAGGAGGGTGTGGGGAGACAGCCATGGCAGGATATGGACAAGTGGTCTGACAGTTTTTCATCGGGTTTTTCTATCACTATATTGCATACTCTTTCCAGTTTAAGACTTGTGTTGCTGTGGGGAAAGGAATGTGCAGAGCCCTGAGCAGTGAGTAGGGCTGGCACATACCTTTCAGTTTGGGACATTCTGGGATGATCTTCCTGTTTGGTCCAAAGATACAAGCTGGAAAAAGATTGGCAAGGTCTTGAGGCCAGATATGGGTGCTGAGAAGGAGAACACTACACAGAAGCCATTGCCATGAGATGGTAAATCAGGTGGGCTGGGACAAGCCCGTGAGTCAGAGGGGTGTGGACTGCATGGGCTGGCACATGGGAGAGGTGTTAAGGACCCATAAAGATGAGAATGAGATCAGAGTCAAACAGAGGGGCCCAGGCAGCAGGGGAGTGGGAGAAAGGTCATCCCCAGATTACACCCTTTGGTTAACCAGTCTGCCCATTTTCATTCAAGCACATCACTTTATTCCTTGCTTCCATGAGGAAAAACACAAATCCTTCCCTATGAGTATTTTTTTTAACCTTCTGTCTAAGAGAAGCCTTGTTACGCCTGTTGACCTATTTCCTCAGAGACTGCTGTAGTTTGTTTATGGGGTTTGTCCTGTTTGTTTTGTGTTTCCAGATATGTCATGTGGGTCTGGAGGTTTTCCAACCCTTAGCATTAAAAATAACATAGAATAGTCCTTGTCTCCAAGACATATGAGATTCAATTAAAAATTGCGACATACGAGGTTTTGGATGGGATGTTAGTATCTGTCTTTTCCCTTCTTTTCTGAGCCTTTAGGATACTTTCAAGTGATCTTGTCAAGAGCTCTTTTATTATTAAGAGGGTTAGACATCTTTTTTACCAGCAGACTTGAGATTTTTACATGCTGCCTGGCAAGGATGTGAGATTTTACCAGATATGCCATCAGCTTGGCAGCATAGGAGGAGGAGACGTGGTTATGGGCTCTGCTGATAAGGAGGTGTGTCCTTTGATTTGAAGACCAGTGTGCAAGAGGAGGAGTATCTGCCTCAAGTCAAGAATATTATGCTTGAATCTTGTGGTACATGCAGGAAAAAGTTGTTAAAAGGAAGCCCTGGCACTGCACTGTGTTTTTGTGGATTTTTTGTGGAAAGGCGTCTCCTGGCAGACAACTGAGTACCATCATCTTACAACAAACCCTTAGCCACTGGCAGCCCTGGATGTGACTCAATCTCTGATGACATGTGTGCTGTTTCTTTAATTTTACAGCATAACTCTTCCTTTTAATTATGTTACTCATCTTCACAGGCAAAAAACGTCCCCATCATCATAGGTTTATGGTATTCAAATCAAAGCAAGAAATAAAAAATATATAATGGCTCATTAGTTTCTGAGTTTACAAGTAACTATGATTGACATTGGACTAAATTTTAAATGGATGGCAATTTATTTTTTGTAAGTCTGAAAAAGTCACAGAATCTCTTTATGTCTGCTATAATAAGCTACTGAATATTATTTAATTGCTCATTTGCTGTAAGTGGCATTATAAGCATTTTTGGTTACATCTCAGTGGTTATAGAATGATTATATTCCCTTTCTAGGTCTCCTACTCATTTTGGAGCCTATTTATACAAGAGCAATCAGCAAATAAATAAAATATCAAAGAAATCCAGAGAAATATTTATAGAGAGATGAAGTTGGTTGAAGTTATCATCATTGACTGGTGAGAAAAAACACTGAGAAGGAAATATATGTGGCTGTCCTAGAGAGAGGAATGGTGGCCCAGTGATGAAAGTGCTCCTGTGAGTTCAACACTGGCTCAGTGATCTTGGACAATTTTTTAGGGCATCATTCAAATGGCAAATTCCTCAAGCCATACACCTATTTGTATCATTTATGGTCTCTATAAGAGTCTTTTGAGGCTAAATACAGCTTTTCTGAAATCCTAGAACCAATGACAGTAGAAAAATTTGGGCTGTGTCAAGATGGCATTTTGGCTCTTCTTCTCATCCCCCTAAGAAACCAAAATCAATGCTCCCCAACTGTCCTTGGCAATGTGGAGGTAACATTACCAGATTTGTGGAAAATCCTTGTATATGACAGTATGTGAGTGGGAGCAGGGAGTGAATATGAAATATAAAAGCCCAGAACATATAGAGAACAATGAAAACTGGAGAAATATGATTGCTTTTCACCCAGGAACACCTACACCTGGAAAGAGAAAGTCTAGTGGGGCTTAAGCAAGGAGGGAGCCTAGCTGAGAACAGGGTGACATTAATGGCAGCTGGGTGACAACACAATACAGGAATACAGTAGTAGATTCTATTAGTCCTTAGATGAGGAAGGCATTTGTTCTTGTGCCTAGTTATAAATACATACAATTACATTGGATTAATTGGTACAATCTAACTGCTTGACTAACCTAATGCTTAACTAATAAGTATAATGAGTTGAATCCCTGTATTTTTAAGGTTTTACAACAGGGTAAGTGTTGTGGAAAGCTAATGAATTCTCAGGAAGAGAATATAAAAATTGTCAATGGGTAATAATCAAGAAAAAATGGGTAAAAATCAAGAAAAACAATTATGTGGGGATTTTGCAGAGGAGAGGAAAATATCAGGAAATATTTTTTAGATGCTTTAGTTACCTGCATTGATATTGCCTAAACTCCGTGACTTTATGCATGTCATTTAATGACCTATTTTATCTTGCTTTTTGTTTTAGAGGACTTTTTTTTCTTTCATGATAGACTCTATGACCTGAGTAGCAATAGTATAAATCCATATTTTTTCATGTCTAATGACTATTTTAGGGCAAATACTAGCCAGCCAATTTTCTCATATTCCTAAAACAGAAGTACCCTAACTAGAAAAACTCAAACAAGCAAAAGTTAATATTGTTTCTACAGTCACTGATGCAATAACAATAGTAGTTGTGCACCACCATGCTGAAAATCAACTCCCTTTATGTCCAAACAATAGTGTGAATCACAGAAATCTGACCTTGATATACAAATGTGATCATGTAGTAATTATAGCTCTTGTGCTTTCTGTATAAACAGACTACTTCATCTGGAAATGCTGCTTCATTCTGCAATTTGCAGCTAATGACTGAGCAGAAAGCTTTTATATCCCAAAAAGCTTTAAAATAAAGCAGGTAGAAAAATCTTTTTTCCTGCAAATGAAAAAAAGAAGCTGGTTATTTGAAAAGCAGTGAATCAAGTCATTGTTCTATCTATGTTCTGTTGAAAAGCAGATATTACATATTTAAAGATTGTCCTCAAAATCACATTTTGCAAAGGTTATTAGAGACACTTTCATGGGCAAAATATGGACCAAAATTACTCAGTCCAAGTGGTAACTGACATGTTCTTTAGCAACTGTGAGGTTAACAAAAATGTCTTTCATTTCATGCCAAAATCTGCTTGTTCTGTTTGTGTCTGTGTTGGTATCATCCAAACAGGATGTGACAAACATATGTTCTTTGGCTTTGCCCTAATCCATGATTTGGATAACACTATTAAGATGTGGTCTAACAAACTTCAGGAAAGCAAATCTGAGGACATTTGTCTGTGGACTTGATTTTAGTATGTCCTAAGCAATAGAAGCTCCACCCTGATGAATTAGCTGTATGTGTTTTCAGTGCTTCCATAAAAATATATGATCAAAGTATTAGCATGCTTACAGACATGGGCTGAATCCTGAAAGAAGACAATAGTGGAAAACTAACCCAGCAAAGAGCCCAGGAGTGACCCTGAAGGGCTGAGTGACATCCTCTTGAGAATGAGTCCCCACTTATGAGGGTTTCCAAAAATGTCAATTGCTCAGGTTTTAATCTATTCAATCATTACAGTAGTGACTTTGGAGAATTCTAATTTCTTAGTCAAAATTTTGCTTAATGCCGCAAGTGCTACCAAAGTTCATAAGTAATACATAAGTAGTAAAGATTTTTCTTTTCCTCAGGAAAATTTAGAACCTGAAAAAATATCAAGATAATTTTCTTGAAATAAAATGTATTTTCCTTAATTCCATCCTGATTGGTATGCAATGAGTCATGAAAAAAGTAATAAATTGCATTATTTTTCTCTAATTCTTTATAAATAGTACCTGGAATTAACAATTCCAGTGTTTTACACTGGATTGATGTCAAGCTGAGAGGGTTATTAATCCTGAGGTCATTACGCCAAACTTTAAAATATATTGGCAAAGTATGAGATTTTTTCTATTCATCTTGACATATCCTCGTGTTTGAATATGTATGCAAAATCACCTTAAAAATTCAGACCTTTTCTTGCATGGTACTTTTAGAAATAGCAACTGATTTAAAAAGAGCCTAGTTTTAGGAGATGGTTATTACTGTTGCAATGGAAATTAGTTCTCTGTCTCATGTGATATAATTGCCATATGGTTATGAAATGATCATGGATGGGCTGTGCAGGTTCTGCAGAACAGGGGTTTGGAATTCGTGCTGCAAAACATAATTCTAAAACTGAACAGTTCTTTACTCTAGGATTTTATAGCACATTGCCAGAGAGGGCCAGAGGGCTCAAGGGTGCTTGTTTGGTCAATTTATGCAGTCTTGTTCAGAGGTGAATTTTCTTTAGGACTCAGATCTATGACAAAGATTTTTGTAAGTATTTAGACTGAATGAATTTCTAGTCTTTGCAGCCTGTGCATTATTGTTTGTCTAAGGGCTTCAGGATGGTGGAATTGTGAGTTAAATCTCCCTGTATCCATTTAAGAGTGACCTTTTTATCACTTCCCACTATATCCATCAGCTGTTCTTGGGCTCAGGGAAGAATTTTCATTTTGTGGAGGCAGCACCTAATCAGAGTGTCCACTGCCCAGCTTCAGACCTCTGCAGGGCTTTCACTGATCTTGTCAAGGGTATTTTTTATATTTGATGACAATGTTGCCATTCACTGTCCAAGATTTAGAGTTACTTATAGTCCACTTCTGAAAACTGTGAGGGGCTAATAACACACAAGAGTGCTTCCCACCTTCCCTGTATGCTTGGTCACTGCTTAATTATTTACTCAGTACAAAGTTAATAGCAAAATACCCTGTGCATGGTATATAGATTATAGATTAATAATATAATGTGGATATGACATCAAGCTCTCTTGTCAGTGCCCCCACTCATTCTCAGTAGCCACTGATTGTGGCTGAATTGAAGATCAATCATTTGCTGTCTGAGTTTTTAGGAAGGAGTCATTATTAAAATTAGAAACTAAACTTGGTACATCTGTGTTGAAGATAAATCATCTCTGCACAAAAGTTTGGGTGCATTTGAACATTTGATGTCCTTCCTACAGCAGCTTTTCTACCCTGAGCTGGCAGCACTCAGGCAAAGCAAGCACCACACCTCCTACTTCCAGCCTTCATTGATTCATCAGGGACTCATGAGGTCATGCATTGTCCTGGTGTCTGAACACCTCACAGAAGTTAATATATTTGATATATATTTGTAGGATGGCTACAGCAGACTGAAGACAAGACCATCAAGCTCCAGTTTGTGACAATCCCACTTTTCTTGATATATCTCTGTCCTTCACAGTGCAATGTTTGTCATTCCTTCCTCTTTGACAAGCACCAAGTGGTGCCACTCTTCTACTGAACAGCCCTGTGAAAATGTAATTTATTTTGGCTCAGCCATCACCTCTAGCCATCCTGTCCTTCAGCAGAGTGCAGAACTATCAAAGTGCCTGCAGAGAATTTCCCAAAATAAAAGGCACATAGAAACCTCAATATGGGCACAGAAAGATGTTCCTAAGTATTCTCTTCAGGTTTGTATCTACCCATACAGTGACTCATGCCCAGATCCATGAGCATGGATATTTATGTCTTTGAAATTATGTGTTCTATCTACATAGAAAAATGACATAAACTCAAAAGTTAGTGACAGAACAGAATCTTTACAACTTAACCCAAACTCAGTCCATGCAAATGGGATTCTTTACCTCCACTTTAGTGAGCTCTGACTCAACTTTTAGGCTGTAAAAGTGGGATGTATCTGACAAAGTGTCTTTGCCTTGGCTGTTCACTCCAGACTCCTTTCATCCTGACTGATGATATGGTCAACACAGATAACTGAAAGTAGGTTGCATCTCACCTCATCCTACAAAAGTAGAAGTTTAAAACAGAGATAATAGAGTAGATGTCTATAAAATCAGATGAATCACACTCTAAACTGCTTATTTCATCCCACTGACTAAAAGAGAGAGTAGGGTGCTGATTCCAGAGGTGAAGTCCTGCTCCAAAGATGCTGCATGCCTGCAGCAGGGCCTTCCTATTTCTGCCTGCACCCATACCATGGTATAAGACTGTACCTCTGATTCTACAGTCAGGAAGAGACATTAGGAGGAAGAAAACAAATTTTAAAAAGCCCCAACCTTTCAATGGAAAACAACACAAAAAAATGTTGGTGCACTGCCATGGATGCTGATATATTTTCCAGTGGCAATCTAATGGTAAGTTCTACTAATCTTTCAGAATTTGTTTGATATAAGTTACACAAAAAACCCACAATAAAATTATATGTTGTAATGTAAGTTTTATTTTTTTAAAAAAATCTAAAACTTTTTTTCTGTTTCATTTGTATCAGTTTCCTGCTCAACCTCATGTAACACTATTTGGGCTTCCTGTCTTGGTAACAGCATGAATTTTTACCAAGACAGAAGGAAGCAAATCTTACAGTTTTCAAGAAGGTGGGAAAGTATTGAGACTGAGTGCCTCCAGGCCTTGAGGGTAGGTTAAAAAAATAAATAACACATTATATTTTCTAAACAGCTCCTGTTATTTAATAAAGTGTTTAATAAAAAATTAATATTACCAGTGCATTAATTAGTTAAGCTGGCTAATGAGTTCCTAATATCTCTGCAAGTGACAGTGAGATGAATATTTTGAATGCACTGAGATGGGATTAGCTCATATTATAGAAAGCACAGATGTGCATGGTGTGTATCTGGAGGTTTCTTCTGCCCTTCTGCAGCTGTGGAGCTGATGTGCCTGCTCCAGGAATATTTACTTACTTACTTACCAAAAGAGGGAAAGGGGGAGAGAGAGAAAGAAAGGAAAGAAAGGAAAGAGAGAAAGAAAGGAAAGAGAGAAAGAAAGGAAAGAAAGAGAGAAAGAAAGAGAGAAAGAAAGAAAGAAAGAAAGAAAGAAAGAAAGAAAGAAAGAAAGAAAGAAAGAAAGAAAGAAAGAAAGAAAGAAAGAAAAGAAAGAAAGAAGAAAGAAAGAAAAGAAAGAAAGAAAGAAAGAAAGAAAGAAAGAAAGAAAGAGAAAGAAAGAAAGAAAGAAAGAAAGAAAGAAAGAAAGAAAGAAAGAAAAAGAAGAAGAAGAAAGAAAGAAAGAAAGAAAGAAAGAAAGAAAGAAAGAAAGAAGAAAGAAAGAAAGAAAGAAGAAAGAAAGAAAGAAGAAAGAAGAAAGAAAGAAGAAGAAGAGAAAGAAAGAAAAAAGAAAAAGAAAGAAAGAAAGAAAGAAAGAAAGAAAGAAAGAAAGAAAGAAAGAAAGAAAGAAAGAAAGAAAGAAAGAAAGAAAAGGAAGGAAAAAAGAAGACAGCTATTTCAAGGGCAATTATCTAAATGAGCTGGAGAAACCTGGGATGACTAAGTCTCCAATCTCTGGAGAATTTGCTCTGAGCTCTTTGATGAATTTTAAAATGATGTTACATTCTAGATTTTAATAACATAGCCTTTCCCCTCTTCTTCTGGCTCTAGGCAACTGTTGTTAAGTCCATTTCTCCCAAAAGCCAGAGAAGTTAATAAGGCCAAGTCTCTGAGCACAGCCCTGCAGACCTGCTGTGCTGCAGGGAGCAGGTGAGAGGGGAGGTGTGTGCATCCCCTTCGACTCTGTGCCCGCCGGGGGTCTGTCCTGCCACGGGTCTGTTTCACTTTGAGTTCAGAGAATTAACTCAGGGGGAAAGAGTTTTCAGTATCTCTAGCACGATCAGTGACAATTTATGCAGCTTTGGTTTCCTTCAGCTGATATGTTAATGAACCAGGTCAGGATCTTGACAAAACAAGCGACATCTCTGATTAGAAAAACCGCCAGCAGCAGGGAGAAATGTTGGTCCCCATTACTGGTTTACAGTTTTAAGTCGGTTTCTTTGGTGAGAAGTTATTGAAGTGTAAATGTTTTGCTGCTTGTGGTTGGAGTCACAAGCAAATCTGGCAGTGAAATACCAAGTCGAGGGTAGATTTAGAGGGCCTGAGTCCCTGGGGAAGTTCAAAAGCCTGACTCAGAGCCCATATGTGTCTTCAGCCAACATCTGAAGGACTGGATGTTTAAAACTGAGATTATAGGAGAAGACACAGTAAGAAGGAGGCACTTAAACCACCTAAGAGGGAACATGAGAGGTGCAGCTGGGCTTTGAGCACAGCCTTAGGGAACTCAGGGATATCAGTCTTTAAACAGACCTATAATCATGAATCTACCCCTGAACGTAGGAACTGAAGCCAGCCCTCCTTTTCTTGTTAAAATGCAATGCCCCTGCAACACTTGAGAAGTTTGTAGCATTGTGTAGTGGGAAGGTTCCGTGTTCATTCCCTTCCCCTGCCTAAATGGGACCAGAATTTCCAGCCAGTCCCTGTCCTCTACCACAAGCCCCTAAAATCACTCTGCAAGGCCTAGAAATTGTTAATAGTTGCAAAACAATCAAGTTAAATCTTCCTTTGTGAAAAATAAAACCAACACCACAGAGCCCTGTGAATACATCTCAGATTTTTTTCCAGGGAACATCTGATCCAATTTAATTCAGTAAGTCCCTTTCCAGCCATTAATCTCCAGCCAAATTTTGTTTTTCATTTTATTGAACATTATGATTTACTGCAGAGCTCTCTGTTCATTATTACTTAGAGAAGTAGTTGTTCAGATTCTCTTTCTCTTGATCTCCTGATCAGGAAAATACTGTGCAGATGTGAACAGAAGTAATATCACTCCTGTAAGAGAACTCTTCCCTAATTAAACATAGGGTCTGTGAGGGAAGTTATGATCTTGCAAATAATTTCTGCTTCTAAGAAAGACTTAACAGCACAAATGAGGCCAGCTTTCCTTACACTGGGTCTACTGTTTGCTGCAAAAACTGTCGAAACCAACACAATTAATATTGCAAAAATATCCTGGGAGAGCTTAAAAATGGTGAAATCCCACATATATATCCTTCAGTACTTAGAAGAACCTGATCTGCCTAGTGTGTTCCAGAACGAACCTGCTTTGTTTCTGGGGAAAAAAAATTTGTTTGTTTCTGTCATGCACAAGAAACAACAAAGCAGAAACATATTTTCTCATGATAACTGCTGTTGAAACCAGAGGGTGTTGTCAGTGTTCACACAGATGCTGCCTGGTCACTGTGCTGTTCCTCCTCCCTTGCATTCCATCTGTGGGAACCAGAGCAAAGCCTGCTGCAGTTTCCTTCTGGAGTGGGAGCTGCCTGGTACTGCTCAGTTCTGGTGCTCATGGCCACCACTTGTCTCCTGCTAAACCTGCTAAACTCATTTGTGGTGCAGATGGCTGGGGGTGCTAAGGAGCAAAAGCACAAACCTGTCCTTTCTGGGCATCTCTGTTTCTCTCCCATCTAAGTTCCTATTCTGAAGGGACCCTAGTGTCTTTTCACAAGACTCAAATTGACTTGGCTTCAACAGCCTGGCTCACCTGAGGATTTCTATTTAGAACAGGCCTTGAATTGTAAAAACAAATGTTTTACAACTCAGAGCAGAGTTACATTGTCCTGCACTGGGACACTTGAGAGGAAGCACTAAACTCCTAGCAAAACCCTTACTAGACTAAAATAATCAACCTCACTTTTAAAGGAGCATTGAAATTATCTAATCCAATCTATCTAATTTGTTATGAGCTAAAGTTCTGAATTCTAGGCAACCATATTTTGAAAATTACTAATTAATATTTTACCTTCAATGGCCAGCTTTAGCAAACAGGGTCCTCTCAAAACATTGCCACTGTACTAGTAGCCAGCACTGGTAGGGAAGCAATACTGATGCCAGCACATTATTATCTCCAGGAAACACTTCTTGCATTAACATGGTGGTTTAATGGCTTATAATATTTCAAGGAGAGAGAATTTAACTCCTGGGATAAATAACAACAGGTGTCTTTCTCTGAATTGTTATTGCTGCTAAAGCCCCATTAGCACACACAGGTTTGCATGAACACCAAGAGGATTTGGAATCTCTGAAACCCCTTATGGGCAGCCTGGAGGGGCAAGTGCTGTGGAAGCTTTTCTCCTGGGTTGCAGTGAGCTCATCATTACACTCCTGTGGAAATTCTCTTTTGGCCTCACAGTAGCTGTGGCTTTTCCCTTTGGGAGGAGGTAGTTAGATGTTTCAAACAGTGGTTTTTTTCTTCTAGCAATCTGCCTATTTTTACAAAATGTGTAGGAGCTCTTGAGACCTCTGTTCCTCCATCTGTCTTGGTTAGGGAAGGGGGGGGTGTCAAAGTCTTGGGGAGACACATACACGCACAAAATGCAATTTCCTCAGTCTCACTTGTAGACAGGCTATAGGTACTGCAGAGTTCTCAGTTTCTCAGTGACACATTATTTAAACCCTATTTAAATAATATGAATGCTTACAATATAAGTTACTTTTTCCCCCCCAGAATGCAAATAATCACCACATGGATAAGGTTCCCCTAAATGATAAGTTGTCTTTCAGCAACAGCATCATGGAAAAGTGTTGTCTCAGATTCCTTGTTTTCCTTAGGGTCAGGCTAAACCTGGTCTTACTGATTGGGGTCATGTTCCTTCTTGTACCTCCTCTGTCTAATGGTGTAAATCTAAGGTAGGAGTTTATTGTCTGAGCTATTTTTCAAGCTGTAGCTATTGGAGGACTGTGCTTAGGACACTGCTGATGTGACTCACAGGACAGAGGCCTATTGCAGAGCCCAGACTTGAGATGGAGATACATGTGTCAGCCACTTGTGGCTCTTTGGGAAATCAAAGTGTCTTTGGACGGGGAGAAGTAGAGTTAGAAATGATCCTTGAGGGAAGGATGTTTCTCACTGAAGAGGAACCGTGCAGCCAGGCTGTCCTCCATGCTGGAAGGGACTGGAGGGAATGAGGTGTAGGAGTTTATGGAATACCCTGTGCAGACATGTATCTACCACCCTATAGGGGAAACAGCCTAATTACTGCTCTGAGCTTCCGAGGAACTCTGAGAAGAAAAGCATAAATCTCAACCATCAAGAGACTTGTGTAATTCAGACCAGGTGTCAGGTAGGCTGTTGTATGGCTCCAGCACAACATGACTTACAATCACCTTTTTATCCTTGTTCCTCTGCTACTGACGCCCTTTAATATTCTCAATAGCAAGGAAATTTGTTTCCACTGAGCCAAATCCCATTTGTCTGGGTAGTGAGAATAAATTCCAGCTGTAGATCATCTTGGATATTAGATTTTTAACCCCATCCTCGTCAATACAGAAATATGATAGATCATTCTCTACCACAGCTTCAAAAACACAGAAAATAAAAATGTGAGATCTGGGATTCTGGCTAAGAACTATCTTACCATTGATTAAATCTGGAATCAGATTAATTTAGGACACATGTAACATCAGAATTATACCCTGCTGGTTGATAATAATTCAAAAGCTTTATACTTATTGTAGAATTACAGTACCCGTTAGTATTAAATACCCTAATTATTTTAAAATATCTTCAGAAATTATTCTACCAAGGTAGAGATCCTGTCTGTTCATGAATATAGATAACTACTGAATTGTAGGAATTTCTGATCCTGACAAGCTTTGCTAAGTACTCAGCTACTAATTATGAACAGGAATAAAAGGACACCTGCTGAAATAATTATTAAAGGATGTGTGACTACAACCTGCCTCTTATCAGATGGATGGAGCCAGTATCCTACATCAGCAAAGAACACATTTCATCAGCAGTCTTACACATTTCATGACAAATGTGCTGTTATGTAAATAATTACATCAGTAGGCATATTCATTTGAACTGCTTGAATTTTAATGCAGAAGGAAAGTAGCAATATAGTTCCATGCTAAATTACATAAATAAAGTACTGGAGTTGCATGGTGCTGGCATAGATCTTATTTACTCACAAATAAATCTGGAATATTTCCACAAAATTCAGTTTGTAGCACTACTATAAATCAGGTAGGAAATAGGATTGTACTCTCACTGTTAGTAATGATTTAATAACTGTAAACTCAGGACAAAAATCCTTCCATGACTTTGCCTACTCATTTTTGTCTAACAATCTCTTGTACCTATAAGATGGATGCCTAAAATGTGTATTACTTTAAGTAGGAAAAAGCCTACAAAGCATGTTGCAAATATCTGCAGGACAAGTACATCCTAAGCATGAGCTCTGAAAGCTCGGAAAATCCTCCAGATGAGATCCTGGAACGCTGGGGCCATTATCTGTGAAATACCACTACATGTCCTCCCTGCTCTACTCTTGCACCTTTCATGTGTCAGGCACTGCTGAAGACAAGATCCTGAGGTGTTGGCTTGGATGGTTTTATGTTCCTGTGCAGAACTATAGCACTTTGCTAAGGGCTTGGTACTAGGCTGAATCCACATACCATAAGGCTTGTCCTAGTGCCTGAAATTCCTGCTGCCTCTCTGGCAGGCCTGGCCAGGACAAAATTGCTCTCTATGCACTTGGCCAGCTGCTATAAAAAGGACATGATGCTGTGCCAGGCTTGGCAGAAGACATCTCCCTCTCCTTGCCCTAGTGGTTCTGAGGAGCACATCAGCCATGTGCTCTGCATTTCCCTTCTGGCTGCTGCAGGGATGAACAAAAGGAAGGTGGGAGCCAGCCATGCTGCTCCTGCTGCTGGTCTGGGTAGGGTCATGCAGTGACTTGCCCATCATAATTCAGAGACAGAAGGTGGCAATCCCAAGGGTGGTGTTCAGCCACTAAGAGCTGATTTATTTTCTCCCCAGACTGGAGAACAGATATGGAAGGAATGTGTGGGGTTGCAGGTCCTCCCAGGACCTGGGGGCATAGTTCAATTTCTGACTGGAATCCAATCCCATCCCTGTGCCAACAGGCTACAGCTTCTGTCACTGTAGCCATGAGAGAAGACTTGGCAAGGCCTTATTTACCCTTTCTCCAAATTAGTTAAACTTTACAACCTTTAAGGCCACACTCTGAAAGCCATTTGCTTTCCTAGATCAGGTGCCATTCTGGCAGTTGTACAGATACAGTATTTTTACCTGCTGAATTAGAAGTGAGGCTTGTAGTTGGGTGAAGAAGATTAGTTGCACTTGTTATTTTTCACAATGAACACTTATGAGCATGTATATGTGCAGCCAAGGAGAGGCTCTCCTAGCCATGGACTGAGGATGCACTGGATCAGATGGAAATTAAAGCCCATGGCCTTAGGGAGTCACAAACTACTTGCAGATTGTCTCACAGACATCTTCTCCCATGGGGAAATGTTGCAATCTTCAGTTTTATTGGCTTCTTTAAGCCCCAGACTCTTTAAAACTGGATGTTAGCATAGCCCCATAGCTCTGGGATAACAAGCTCTGAGGCACCATGCAGGTGTTGGGGTCTTTACCCCTTCAAGCACAACTGCTCATCTTGTTTGCACACCTCCTTTCTCCAGTCTTTCCTCTCTGTCCAACAAAGGTTGGAGGGATGGAAAAACTCTAATGAGGCATTTTACCACCCCAAAGAGAGTTGTTCCTTGCCATGCCCTGCAGAGCCTGGCTCTCCAGTCCCACACTACCTGCCTCACCCTTTCCCAAGGGATCATGCAGCAGTCTCAGACACTCTCAGCTTCACAGCAAAGCTTCTCCAATTTCTTTCTTATTTTTTCTCTGTCTTTATTTATGAAAGTGATGTGCCAAAACACTATTCCCCTGATTGCCACCCCTTTTCTCTCTGTTTTGTTTCCTGTTGGGTGTTTTGCTCCAACACACCAAGTAAAGATACAAAACCTGAGGTGGGAACATCTGGCCTCATTGTCAAGAAGAGAAGTTCCTAGACATAAAATCAGCTTTTTCTCCCCTCTTCATGGGACCTTGCTGTGGGATGTTTAGGGCTTCCTGCTGCAGCCCCCAGGGTGGCCAGCAGCCCCCTCTCTCCAACACAATTCCAGTCTGCAAATGTTTAAAGACAGTTTCTTTTGAGTGAGCCACATGCTTCAAATTGTTATGTGGTTAACCACTGAGAACAAACCCCCACACAAATACCTAAGGATCAACTTGCTCAAGCCAGGGTGGTAGCAGTGGGGGCACAAGAGGAGAGGGGAGACTTCCTCGTTTTGCTTTTGATGAGAAGAAAATAGAGATATCTTCTGACTTTCCTGAAGTGCCAGCAGCCGCTGTGTCACAGTGCGTGCTGGGTGATGCCATTTGCACATTTGTTTGCTGATGAAAGGAGCCTTGTTCAGCAGCCATGGCCATGCACACCACGGGCCACATCCTCTGCTGGTGTAAATCAGCTCCTCTGGTGAATAGGAACTGAAAATGCAACCTCCTTTCCCTGTGTGATGTGCAAGTGCCAAGCTGGGGGAAGATTTCTGTGCTTTGACATTGCCCTATCCCATGTCCCTTAACTCTTATAAAAGCTGAATACTTTTCTGCTGACTCACAGAGACAGATGGATTTTGTTAACTCCAGTGGAGATAGAGGAAGATGCACTAAAAGCATCACTTGGTGAGGCTGAACCCAGCTTTGGGGTTCAGGGGGGGACTGAGCAAGGAGCTTCACATCTCCCCCTGTTCAGCCTGGATGGCGCTTGGCTCCTGGGTGCCACATGGGAGGAGTGATGTGTGGTCTCGGCTGAGCCTGCTGCTAATCAGTGTCTGAAATAATGACCCAGGCTGTCATTCCATCTCCCTCCTAGTGCCCTCTCTGGAGCTCTGCAGCTCCCCAAAGCCCAAGAAAGAGAATTGGAGCCAACACCAATAGAAACACCCCAAAAGAATCACAGAACTCAAATCCCCTTGGTAATTGTATTGCATCTGCTTAAATCTTAAGTTACAGAGGATTTTAGTGAAGTAAATTAACTTCCCATTGCTTGTGTTTCCTTGTATTTTTGAAGACTATGAAACTGTTGAGGAGCAAATTGTCTTACGAACTCATGGAGAGAGTTTCCAATCATGACTTGCATAGCTGTTTATGTAGTGCTCCTAAAAGTGGACCCAAGTGGAGATAGAGATAATTATTTTGCCATGGGCCAACTTTAAGATCCATCTTAACTTTATTTTCAATTCCAAAATGGCCGATTAAGGGCTCACATCATGGCTAATATAGTCTTGAGGAGGAAGATGCAATCCAAACATAATATGCTTTCTCAGGTATGAAACAAAATTGATTTTTTTTGTTTTTTGAGGAAAACTGCATGAAAAGGAAGGGTTAAAAATTTTTTGATGTCGGGGACGTTTTCGATAAAAGTGGTTTAGTTCCTCTGTCCATTTATCATCTGAGCAGTGAAACATCACTCTGCTTATGAAGTTAGCTCTGCAGGACTCTGTACCTGTCAAAATTGTTTATCCATACTTGCCAACAACAGCAAGAAAGGCAGGAGGACTGGCAATCGTGATGGTGAGTGAGTTGGACACATGGAGTGAGGGCGCATGAGTTGAACCTCCTCACTGATGCAGAAAAAGAAAATGAGTGAGGGAAAGAACATTAAAGCATGAAGTGTCTAATCTTAGAGAGTTTCATGGCGCAGTTTGTTACAAAAAAAGAAGAATTTGCAGAATTTCTTCATGGGCAACTGAGTAGGTAGGTCTTGGTGGCCAATTAGTGACATGATGCTGAGGGTTCAGGAGTAAATGCCAGCAGAAGCAGCTGCTGGGAACATTGGCACATTGACATTATTGACCATGGGATTGGGAATATTGCACTTAGACAATTGAAAATTAATGTGATAATTCCTTTTTAATGAATTATCAAGGAATTACTGAGTGCTTAGTATGGTCATATGAAAATATATAAAAAATTCTCAGTCTAAATCCAACAGAGCCTTAATCATATGTGAGGGCTATTAGGGAAAAAAAAAAAAAAAAAGAGAGGGGGCGGGCAGAGAATTCAGGTTTATAAAAAGAAACCCGTACACAATGAGCTGAAGGTTGTGCTTCTGCACTTCCTGCTCTGGGTGTGAGCAGAAGAGGAAATACCAAAATACCACCAGGAAAACTATTCCCACAGCATTCCCAACCTGACTGAAATCAGAGAAGTTCTGACTGCAAAAAGGGGGCAAAAATCCCACTGATCCAAAAGCTGACCCAGTCTCAAGGATCGTGCTCATAGGAAAGCCAACAAAATTTCTGAATCTAGGAGATTTGGGTAGACCTAGATGAGTCTTTATACTTCCCCTGACTCCTCATCTGTACTTTCTGCAGTTCACAGATCATTGATGACATTTGATTCTTCTGCCAGCTTTGAGAGGAGCACATTTCTGCTCCAGTCAGTTTGATCACATCCATGACCACAGACCATCAAATTGTGTGGTAACTGCAGGGCAGGGCACCACAGTCCAGCCTAACTCAGGTGAGGGTTCCTTGGCCTCCCTTTCATTTTTTGACTAGAATGAGAGTACATCCTACATACACAGCAAGAACTGACCTTTCAATGCAAAAAATGCCTCCAGGTTCAGTGTTGCCCCATGTAAATAATTAAAACTAAATTCCTGGAGGTTCCCAGGCAGACAAGACATTAGTTTGGTCTGGCTCCTCCAGAAAACATTCCTCTTTAAGCAAAGAAAACCTTGAAGATGAGCAGCAAGATCATGTTCAAAGGGTTTTACAGATAGCTGGCACACCAGAAGTTAGTTTAAAAACTCAAATCTGAAAGCATTGCAAAGAACTGGAAAATGGCTCTTTTCCTTTATTGGTATAAGAAGGAAAGTATTTTGTCCTACTAAACCCCCAAAATTTAAATATCCATCTCTTGTTTGACATGCAGTGCTGTACACTAGAATTCAGGACTTGTTCAGTAGTCTAAGAAAAACAGCAATATTACTATAAAAAAATAAAATCGCTAAAAAAAGACGGTTTTCCTGTAGTTTTCCCTACATCTAAGCAAGTCCTGAAACAAGTTTTTCCCCTACAATTAGAGAATCAAATCCCTGGACTGGCTCCAATGAGCAGCTTAGGAATGTTCAGCACAACCACAGCCTCCAGACATGGGACAGAGCAAAAGTTGCAACAGTGATGATGCTTTGTCTTCCTCAACTTACTCCAGCAACACTTCCATGGATGCCAATAATGAATTCTGTTTCAGAGGCCTGAAAGGAAGATTTTTTCTTCTCAAATTCGGAGTCACTGATTTTGAGGCTGGTCAACTCATTGCTTTTGTGACTGTGGTTTAGCTAAAACCACCTAAGCCTGATAATGTCATAATGAACTGTAACATCCAAAAATGAAGTTAAAACCTCAGCTAAGCCCCATGTCTGAGTGCAGCTTTCCAGTTCATTCAGAGCAGCATAGCACTCAGCATTTTCCCTCCAACAACTGAAAGCCCCTTTCTGGCCTCCCGGAATTGCTGCATGGAATACAGCAATACTGTTGCTCTTACTGCAAACTTATTTAAGAGACAATAGGGCAAATAGTTGGCACACAGATTCCTCTTTAAACTTAAATCTAGATCCACAATAAAATGTAAAAGGCCAAGGAAACATGCAAAGATAATCATAAAATGCGAAGGTTTTTTTTTTAAATTAATTTTTGCTGAGAGTGAGACATTACAATTTACAATGTGGGCCCCATTCTGCCAGTCCTTTCTTACATGAGCTCTTGTTAAAGTCACTGAGGTTGTTTACATGAGTAAAAGTTTCTTACATGAGAAAGGATTCACAGAATCTGGCCTTACACATTTTGCTACAAAGTTTACCCAGGCATTATCTGGGCTGTGGAGCAGTGCGTGTATTTTCAGGATCGAAAAATGGACTGTTGTTTTTTTTTGGAAAAAGTTCTGACTTCAGCTTCACCCATCTGCTTTTCTCCGTTTGCTCCGCAGCCACATTGAATGGACGGGCTCAGCCTTTGTCCCTGGCCCTGAGCTGCTCCTCGCCAGCCACGCTCAGCCCCCACGCGCCGTAACTCACCAGGACGTGTGCAGTCTGAATTCCCATTCCAGATCTGGTCCCCAAGCCTAAGGCCATTATTCCATCTCAGACTAAAACATTTTCTCCCATAGGCAGCTGAAAAGGAGCATGTTTCTTCAGGTTTTCTTGCCACAAAATGATAAAATAAAGTGAAATAAAATAATAGCAATAATAATAAAAAGGAAATCCAATATACGGCAATCCTCAGAGCTATGGAGTCTAAGAGTGTTGATCAGCATCCATACATGTCCTGACCGGTGAGGAGACACAGGCACTACAACTGGAAAGAGAGCAGGAAGGAAAACCAACCATGTGAGCAAAGTTAAAAAAAAAAAAACGGGGGGGGGGGGGGGGGGGGGGGGAAGAGAGAGAGAGAAAAAGGTCTGTTCAGTGGACAGCACTTGGGCTGATAGCAGGGATTTCAGGAAATCCAAACACTCAGACAGGAAATCTGAACACTGGATAAACATGCCATAATCTCCACAGATACAGTTAACATGCAGCGTCCCTGTTAACCCTTTGCCTGCCCACGGCTGAAATCAGATCTGCGATAGGAGCGCCTGGAAACTCGAGCTGCCCGCGGGGCTCCGCAGCCTGAGCGCTCCCCGGTCTGAGCAGCAGCCCTGCATTCAGCCCTGCCCTCGCCTTTTTTAACTCCATTGGTTTCTACATGGTGCTGCTGGAGTGGAAAGGTGCAGCACTTTCCTCCTCTGAGAAGGAGATGCACCCTGAGCCCTGCAGCACGCTACCCGAACTCCTGTGTGCCACTGACTGTGGATACCTGGTAGTCCTGAGGGAGTTTTACCTGTTCTTTTTCCGCTTCTCTTTTGCTGTAACACAAGATTTGCATGGCAGTCTGTGGGATATTTCCCATATATTGTGGGATATTTGATGGTTTACTCCAGGCTGGTACAGGGGGACCCCCTGCTTCCTCCCCTAGAAATTGTAGGAACCGGCTACTTAAAGCAGCAGGGGAGTTTGGAGATTCCCTTTATGCCATTTTGTCAATGAATCTAGTTCCATGGCAGAGGGACTGGAACTAGATAATCTTTAAGGACTCTTCCAACCCAAACTATCCAATGATTCTATGAATTGAGGAACAAACTCTGCAGTCCCCAGCAAAATTAGGATGAAGCCTGTTTGATTACTTTGGTTATTTTCAGAATATACATTTTGCTCTTTGTGTCTTGTGATTAGCTCGTCATCATAAAATATCATTTTTAGACTTCATTTATTTCTTTGATATGATCTACCTTGGCTACACTATTAATGTAAAGGCAAGGAGAAGCAATAATATTGCATAGAGCTGACCCCTCACCCCATAGATGTAATTAATAAAGTGAAGTTTACATAAGAGTTGCCAAATTTAAATTCATAGTATTACAAGCACACATATACACAGAGTTAAGACTCTGTATGTTTGCAGAATGGGAACTTCACTGTGTTTTCTGGAGGAGGACAATTCCAGGCTTCTCTGCTTTCCAGAGGTTTTGGACTCCTAAGGCAAGGGCCCACTTCCAAAAACGCTTCCTCTCTCTGAAAATTGACTTTGGGTCAGTCCTGCCTAAAGCATGTTAGAAAGAAAACATCATGTCTTTTGATTTTCAGATTCTTCTAAGACTTCATAGAAATAAATTAAAAAAGGGATAAAAATTAGTACCTTGATTTTCACTTGCTGGTGGAAGTAATTAGCACAGGGGTAATATCCATGACTGGTGCCCTCGCTTGAGGCATTGGCAATTATCTCCTCTGAAATGGCCCTAATGTGAGTCCCACATGCAATGTTAACCTCTATCATTATATTAAGTTTCCTGCTAGGTACAAAAGAGGAGCACTACAGGAAAAGGCTTCCTTCAGCTCCTTTTGCTACTTGCAGTGTGTTTCTGCTTGTTATTTCAAAGATAGAAGCTCTGGCAAACCAGCATTGGTTGCAGCATTCCCTGGAGGTGGCCAGGCTTGGACATCATGCCTGGACTATGGAGTTAGATTGTGTTAGCTGCAGGGAGCCTGGCAGCAGAACTGGGGTGGAAAATGGGGCTTTGGGGGCATCCCTTCATCAGGAACTCTCACATGGTCTCCAGCCTAATTCTGACTCAAAAAATATCTTTCTAGTTGGGTCTTCATGTTCCCAGTCATTCTCCTACTACTTTTTGAAAGCATGAGGTTTTCCAAAAAGTGATGATGGGGGTCAGTCCCTGTGAGATTGATTGGAGCACTGGTGGCTGCATCTGTGCAAAGAGCTGGTAGAACAAACACTTGACTTTAGAGGCATGAAGTCATCTGCCTTGCCTAGCGCGTGCTGCATGAAACAAGGACCAAATGGCTGCTTGATGATGTCAGGAAGGAACTGGTGGAAAACCAGGGGAAAGTTAAAATATGTCGGGGTTGAACATTTTTTCTTTTTTTTCTTGTTCCATGTGCTTTGCCAGTGAGCTATTTCAGTTATTCACTTTTTTTTTCCATAGGAGTTCTTCTGTTGTCATAGTATTTTTCACCTTCTCTTTTCTTGTATTTTCCCGTCAGTGCCACTCTTTCCAGTAGGAAAGCACAAAACAGAGAAAAGGTATAAAGTACAGCCTTTTCAGTATAACTAGACAGAAATTTTTAAAAAATAGAGAAAATAGGCATAAAACTTCAAAATATTCATTTTGACCAAAAAAAGCCTTTTAAGATTGAGAGACTTTTCATTTGAAAACACTCGAGCAGCTCTAGAAAATAAAGGAGCTGGGGGAAGTGGGATATAATTTATTACCACTAACATCTGCTGTAAATCAGTTAGGTGTAGGCAAACATTCCCTACCAGGGCAGAGTGAGGTCAAGGTGAGAGGGGATAAAGCAATAATTAAAAAGACTAGTGTTCTCCAACTACCTTCAATAGGATATAAGCAAAAGAGCAAATGCTTTCTGCAAAACTGGGGTTCTGTGTAGAAAAATTTCAAAGGGGGGGGAAAATAATTTATAACAAAACTATCAGTTTATAACACATCTCCAACAATTTCCAGAAAGAACCTCCAAAAAATTATACTTTCCTGGTTTTCCAGTTAAAAAATAAGTAGAAAAAAGGTTGTGTTTAATGTGACAAGTTTAATTTTATGACATATTTGTGTTGAAAAACTCTACAAAACGATGTTATTGTCCATCTTGGGAAAAAGGGAGAACAGGAACAGCATGGTAGGCAAAATAATGAAGCTGAAAATAATAAACTTTACAGAAACATTCCAGCAGAAATGGAGTAGAAAGAAATTTTTAAACTCAGGCAAGCAGAGTTATCAAAGCTAAAGAGTGGATAAAGAAGGGCACAGCAGCTGCAAAAAATCCCCCATCACCTTAGCATAAAAAAGGCCAGTGGCCTTACTCATTACAGATGTGAAGATGCTTGCTTTTAAATTGGGAAAAACCCTCAACCACATTCACCCTTGGTGTACCTGCAGCAGCTGAGTTTTCTGATCAATTATTATATATCCCCAGGATGTAGCTTTGTGTATTCCTAGAGCTGATAACAAAATTGTCACTTCTTCCATAAAGAACTCTATGGATACTGAATTAAGACAAGTCAGTTCATTAAAGATTAAAAGGGCTTAGATATGCATGTGAAAGATAAAGCACATGAAATAATTATTGAGATCATGAATAAAATGCTCAAGAAAGTTATCATCAACCTATGAGGCCCCAAGCTCTGTTACTTTTCATGTTTCAATTTCAAGCCCTATCATTATAATAGTTAGGAATTTTTTTTTCATTAGAGATTGGAAAGAAAGATCAGTTCTTTACTGCCCTACTTATTTGATTTGGAGAAGATTTCAACAGAATAAATAAAACATTTGGAGAAAGAAATTGCAGGTCCCAGTTTTGTCATTCTCCACCCTTCAGTCACCTGGAGGCTTTACATCCTTGAAAAAATTACTTAATATATTGACATGAAACTAATGTATTTTCCCTTTAGAGCATGGCCAGCCCTTTGTCTCAGCCATCCCAGACTTTTCTCTCTCTAGCTAGCAGAAACTGGATGCCAGAGAAATATTGTGACACACTAAACCACATTCCCTAATCACACTGTGACTCCATCTGGATTTACTACAGCATATACTAAAACTTTGCAAGCATTACAGAAAATTAGTAGAAAACACTGTCCAAAGGGATTTCATAAACACTGACACAACTTACTATAAACAGTATTTTTCTTGAAAACTTCAGTAATTAACTTGTTTAGAGACCTCTTGCTGCACTACAAAACACATCTCTGTGCAGTGGCTTTCAATTTTAACATTTCCTTGGAGATCCCTGCCACTTTTATTGCTTGTCCTGCTCCTTCCTAAGTGAGCAGCCAAGGAGGTTTACTTTTGAGATCAGCATCCCTGCTGGCAATGTTGCCCTAGGAAAAGCACCAAGCCCCCTCCATCCAGCAAACCATGTGCTCTTGCATTACACAAGAAACATTGTCACTCTCCCCACTTTTCATTCAGTGAATACAGCAGAAGCTGTGTTCTAACAGGTTTAACAACATGTTTGTACATATATTAAGCAAGTAGCACTTCTTGATGTTATGAAAAGGTCCAGGCATTAGAAACTGCCTTGACAAGAACCACTTGACCCTTAGTGGTACCTACAGGCTGCACTAATGCACAGGAGGCTGTGCATGTTTCATTTTTAACTGGTTTTAGTTTTCTTTCTTGAAATAAGAAAAAAACCCAAATCCTGAAGCATTTACTTTTTTGCCTTTCCTTCATTGTTCCTTGGTACAATGACAAAAATGGGGAGTATTTTCATAGTCTTTTTTCCCTCCTATTTTTTTTCCAATATGGCATATGAAGGGAGGAAACCAAAGCCATGTACAAACAATTGTAAACCAGCTCTGCTCAAAGATGCTGTATATAAATATACAATAAAGGGTACTAAAGAAAGCAGATGTCACATAGAGAGGTCCCCATAGTGTCAGAGCAGCTACTGGCTTCATCTTTTCCTAAAGATATGTGGACAGTCCAGACAGTATTGAAACACAACTAGAAGTTGAATTATGCTCCACAGACCCAAGTTGCAATAAAAATGTTGTGTGGAGAAATCTGACTCTCTCTATATCATTCTCTGTAGGTTTCCAGGATGTCAGTTGTGCTGAAATGGCTGGGTTGGAAGGACACCTTGGACATGTGAGTGTCACACTGGGCATATTCTCCAATTGTCACTAAAGTTTTCCTTGGATTCCTTTTAAAAAATTGTTGAAAAAGATGCCTTCTCAATGTGGTGCCACTGGTTTGTTAGAGAAAACTTAAATGACAAACAGAAGTCAAGAATTCCAGACATTAACAAACAGTATGACAAACCCTAGTTGATCACCAGATTTGTTTAGCAATTAGAGGATTTTTTTAAAAAAGAGATGTAATGTTCTCATGATCTGGGTCTTTGGAAGTCATATGAACAATTATTTTAAGCTATTTTTGCAAATGAAGACTAATGTATGCATAAAAATTAGTGCTATATTTCTCATCAATCCATTATCACAAGGAGCTGAAAGTATGGATGGGTGCCATGAGACTTGTCATAGACATGTGAGAGTCAACACTGTTATAAATGCTGCAAGCATCACATGCCCTAAGCTCTGAATATTTGGATGCAACAACACATAGGCTGTGAGCATGAGTTGTTAGCCTGGAGAGCTTTAGAGTCGTCTAGAAAATTAAAGGCCACTGGGAAAATAATGTTGTATTGTATTCACATTTTTTGGAAATAGGTGATGGTCATCATGGAAACATGCCTACAAAGAGAAAGATAAATACAAATCCTTTTCTTTTTCTGTTACTGTAATTGATTAGGAGTTTAGCTTTTTATGCTTATGCATATGCATGTGTGGGTGTCATCAAAATCCAAACCCTAGAATGCTGATGAGGAAACATGACTGAGAAACAAAGCCAAAGGATAAAATAGAAGTCTGCTGTGTTATGGCCCTGATGTGTGTAGATGAGAAGGAGATGGCCCAGCAGAAGGTTGGGATTGCTGCAGCAAGATGACTTTTACGGGAGAAAACCAGGGCAGTGTGGGTGGTGGGGTGGCCTCTGTTAGACCCAGTGAGTCACAGAGTGCTGTATCCCATGCTCAGGAGGGCTGCAATGCCTGTCCCCTGCTACCAATGCACCAGGGACCAGCACCAGAGAGGTTTGTGGGGAGGAACAGTGATTAGAGAAGAGACTTGCTATTGCCACAGAGACTGCAGCACTTCCCCAAAGAAGGAATGGGCTCTGCAGATGTCTCATTTCCATATTTCTCCTCATTCACATCACTGTTCTGGCTTACACTCTGGTTATAGGCTTCTCTTTGGGAAAAGCTCCTTCATCTCTTGTGGGAGGTGGTGGCTGCCTTCATCCCACTCTCACTTGCTGTGAATCCCTCTGCAAGTGTTCACCAGTTGAAACACTCATCCTGGCTCAGCCAGGATCTCTCATTTATGCTCTGCCATGTTACCATTGGAGCTTTCAAACACAGCATCTGAGGTCTACAAAGCACATCCATGGAGGAAGATCATGCAACACCATGCATTAATTAATCCCCTTTCTGAACGACTCTTCTTGGGCTAAATATCTTGCATTCCTACCTTGTAATTTCAGCATACACTGCCTCACCAGCTTTGTACTTCAGAAGGAGATACCCACATTCCCCAGTGTTCAGGGCAACCACAAAGTAGTGTTTGTGTGGTTCTCTTCATGCAAACAGGGGATTGTGACTTTTCCTGTCACGGAGGTCAAATGAGAGATCTGCTAGGCAACCTTTGGTTACTCAGTGACAAAAAGCCAGAGGTTTATAACCTATTCCTAACACCTTAACACTTTCTGACCAGCCTTTCTGCTGCCTGGGGCCCAGATCACACTCTGCCCCAGTGGCCTGCCCCTTCTGATCACACCTAGTCCTAGGAGGCAGATTAAATTGTTAATGAGGTTTGTGAATAATGCCAAGTTCAAGCTCTTATGCTGGCCTTGGTCAAATCACCCAAACTTCACTTAAAGTGACAAATATAAGGGCACAGCCAAGCTGCTGTCTAGTTGTGTTTTGTCTTAATCCCAGCCTGAAGCAGGATGAAAGGGTGTGCATTAACCCTGCTCCACTCCACTCAAACATTGCCCTGTACCTCCTGCTTAGACAAGACACAGCCAGGGTCTCTCTGGCTTCACCTCTTACCTTGATGGACTGTGCCTCAGGTTGGGGTCCATTTTCTTGTTAGGTGTTTTATATTGGCTATGTTTGCACTATCTGTAAGGTCTGCATCTCAATCGCCAGCTCTGTGCCTGAATTTTCTCTGTATGGTGAGCCCATGACCTTTCTCAGATTGAATCCTGAGTGAAAGCCAATGTCTAAGTGATGCAGATGATCAATGGAATAGGATATTTCAGTTGGAAGGGACTAAAATGTTTATCTAGTCCAACTGCCTGACCACTTCAGGGCTGACCAAGCGTGTTGTTAAGGGCATGCCCTTATACCTCTTAAACACTGACAGGCTTGGAGTGTTGATCATTCCTCTTGGAAGATTGTTCCAGTATTTTGACATCCTCTGAAGCATGTTGAAAGCAGAGCAAAGCAGCCTGGAGTAGGGTCTAGAGCACAAGTCCTGTGAGGAGGAGTTGGGGAAGCTGGGAGTGTTTAACCTGGGGAAAAGGAGACTCAGGAGAGATATTATTGCTCTCTACAACTGAAAGGAGGTTACAGAGAGGTGGGGGTCAGTCCCTCTTCCCAGGTAACAGGTGACAGGAGCTGGGGAAATGGCCTGAACTTGCACCAGCTGAGTTTTAGATTGGACACTGGAAAAAAAATACACAGAAAAAAGGTAGTTAAACATTGGAAGAGTTTTCCAAAGGAAGTGGTTGAGTCACCATTCCTAGAAGTATTAAAAAACCCCATGTAAATGTGGCACTGAGGGTTAGTAGTAGTTTACCATAGTTTAATGGTAACTTGGAAGTGTTTGGTTAATGGTTGGGCTTGAAGATCTTAAAAGTATTTTCCAACCTAACATGACTCTGTGATTCCATTAAATGCTTCCTAATATCTAGTCTAAACCTCCCCTGGTACAGCTTTAAACCATTCCCATGTCCTGCCAATAAATCCCAGCTCAGCACCTCTCTCCTCCTCCCCTCCTTAGGAAGCTGTTAGAGAGCACGAGGTCACCCTCAGCCTCCTCTTCTCCAAACCAGACAAGCCCAGAGCCCACAGCTGCTCCTCACAGGACATAACTTCCAGCCCTCTCACTGGCTTTGTTGCCCTCCTCAGGAAACATTTATAGACCTTCAGATCCCTCTTCATCCCAGAAATGTGCAGAAAAGTCAAATACAAGCTTGAGGCCTAAGCCAACAAAGGTAAAACCATTTCTCTGCCTCAATTCTCCATGTACAAATGGTCATAATCACAACGTACGACCTTACAAGACATTACTTGGACACAGGTTGTACAAATGCTTCAGGAATGGGATTTGTAAGGCCTACTCATGAATTTTAAGGATGGGATGATGTCTCATATTTCTACCATTGTGGCTCTAGTGGTCAAGTTGGATTCTCTGCTGTATAAGAAACCAGAGAAAATGTCATGCAAGGCAGACTGGATTACATCAGTTTTCCCAGTCTTGCTTCAAGACTTTGTATACATTCAATAGGAAAGCTTGGTTTTCTCACTTAAAATGTACAAGAAGTTTAGAAGAAAGCAATATTCTTATCTGGGGGAGCTCCCAATAAAATGATTTCTAAAATAAGCCTGAAATCAAGAGCCACTGCTGTTAGCTGCATGAAAAAGGAGAGGAATATTAACTTCTGTGGGAGGAGGAGCAGTACCTTAAAAAAAATGTTGCTATTGAACGCAAAGCTGGTATGGAAAGCTCAAGTAATTGGAAACACATGTTCCTGGCTGCAGGAGTACAGCACATAAACTGCAGCAGAAAAATAATAATAGAAAGGACACAGAATATTTGAAAATATAGCAAGGGAAGTCAACATTTTACAACTTGTTAATAGTGACTATACCTGAAATATTGTTTCACCATTAACCTTAAAAACACAAATGTATCTGTTGACTTTCTGTTCTTCACCAACTTTGAAATAAAATAGAGATCTCAGGCGTGTTGGATGATAGTATTACATAAGAAGAATATTTTAGTAAACTATCTGTACAAGGATGACTCATAATGATACAGATGAATATTTTATTTTAAACATGAAATGTTGTGAATTACTTAGCACCTAAAAATAACACGCCCCCTCTTAACTTTCAATGAACTGTGTTGACGTTGCAGGAGTTTCTAACTTTTTCAGCAAAGCAAATCATCCATCTTTTGTAGTCTGTTAACAGAAATATCTCTTTTCAGGCCAAAGCTTCAAACCCAAAGCACACATAAACCCCCTCACACCCACACTCCCTTTGGTTTGCAGCTTTTTCTTCCGCCTCTCTCCCTTCTTGGGTAGTAAAAGCCACAGGAGGAAGGAAGGCTGTGAAATCTGCACAGAAAAATTAAAATTCAATGCATACTGTAAAATGTACCATAACCATACTGTAAGAGAGTGTAGATCAGTCACTTAAAGCTGTGTGGGCAGAGCTGTGGCAGAGCTGCCTCTTCCCCATCTTTGGTCACTTAAGTTTCTTCCCATCCCTGCTGGATATGTGAATATATAGTTTTCACTTCTTGACTGATCCCTGATTTACCCTCCCTCTCTTCTCAGCTGGGGTGAGGTTTGCAGTTCTCAGATGCCTGTGCATGGACCCAGTTGCAGTCTAGATCAGTCCTGATCAGCTCAGAGCTGACATACCTTATGTAGCAAAGGTGTCTCAGGCAATTTTGGTCATGGAAACCCAGACCATTCTTACGCCCTGTGCTCTTCAAAATCATCGTAAATTACTTGGATGCAGAACTGGAAGGGACACTAATCAAGTTTGCAGATGATGCTAAATTGGAAGGAGCCACTGACTCCCTCAAGGGCAGAGAGGCCCTGCAGAGAGACCTCAACAAATCAGAGGACTGGGCAATCACCAACCATATGAAGTTCAACAAGGGAAAGTTCTGGGTTCTGCATCTGGGATGGAGCAATTCTGGATGTGTGTATAGACTGGGGAATGAGAGGCTGGAAAGCAGAGCCATGAAAAGGGACCTGGGGGGGTCCTGGTCATTGGACAGTTGAACATGAGCCAGCAGTGTCCTGGCAGCCAGGAGGGCCAGCCCTGTCCTGGGGGACATCAGGGACAGCATGGCCAGCTGGGCAAGGGAGGGGATTGTCCTGCTCTGCTCTGCACTGGGGCAGCCTCACCTCAAGTGCTGGGGACAGTTTTTGGTGACACAATAAAAGAAAGACATTAAACTGTTAGAGAGTGTCCAAAGGAGGGCAACAGAGATGATGAAGGGCCTTGAGGGAAACCATGTGAGGAGTGTGTGAGGTAATTTGGTCTGTTCAACCTGGAGAAGAGGAGACTGAGGGGAGACCTCATTCCTTGTGAGGGGATGCAGAGGGGCAGACACTGATCTCTTCTCTGTGGTGACCTGTGACAGGGCCTGAGGAAATGGCCTGAAGCTGTGCCAGAGGAGGCTTAGGGGAGGTTTAGTTTAGATATTAGAAAGAGTTTCTTCAGCCAGAGGCAGAGGGTGGTTGGGCACTGGAACAGGCTTACAGGAAAGTGATCACAGCCCCAAGCCTTATAGAATTCAAGAAGCATTTAGACAATGCTCTCAGGCACATGGTGTGGCTTTTCAGGATGGTGCTGTACAGGGCGAGGAGTTGGACTCCATGACCCTTGTGGGTCTCCAAGTCAGCTTTTTCTGTGATTCTGTGGTATATATTGCTTTCAAAGGTGTGAAAGTATATGTCTGTTTGATAAGCCATATTCAAACAGTCGAATTTCAAGCCGCTGTCAAATTTCAAGTTTTTCTAATGGAGGAGTGAAGCTTCATGTACAAGGCCTCCACAGTGCTGTTATGTGAGGGGTGGGGGAGGAGGTGGAAAAGGAGCTTTCCCTGAAAATTCATCATCTTGGATGACTCAAGCCTTTAAATTTCCAGAAAGAAATTATTATTTAAAATAGATCAGCCTGAGACAGACAGCTAAGGTAGAAGTAGTGACAGAAATAGCTACAGCATAGTGAACTAAATTTCTCAGGGTTTTCATATGGCTGAGACTATTTCAGTAATCAATGGTGCTTCTTGCAAAAGCTTGTAATCCAAAGGCCCTGAAGTCAATAGGAAACTTTCTCTCCATTTTTTGGTCTTCATCTGAATCATTCAGAGCTGTACCTATTACAGGGAATACAACATACATGGTGCATTGAAAGCCAGTTCTAACACTGCATCTCAAGATTGGCATAATCTTGCATTTCACACACTTAATTTCCTCCCTTTGCAATGTCTCTTGGCTTCTGATCATCATGGACCATTTTAAATGTGTGGGTTAATGGTTTTCCTTCTGCTAGATGCCAGGTAAATTATCTCATCTGTGAAACAAAAAGGAAGGGATCCTTCAGAGGACAGATAGGAATAGATGTTCTATGCTATGGGATCTTGAAAAGCCAGCACAGTGACCAGAGTATATTATTCCAGTAAGAGTAGAAACTTATTCCCACACCTACAGGTGTTTTCCAGCTTTTCTGTGATGAGCTCCACATCTCAATAAAGAAATTGCCTCATGGGCACTTATCCTCCAAATCATTGTGTAACATCCCTGTGGCAATTTACATTACATGGAAAACCATACTGAAAAAGCATCTGTGCCTCTTGTTAAGAAGTCTTTAGAGGAATATGGGTATTGACTTTCCTGTAAAAGTTGACCATGGTTTCTGCTTTTGCAGTTTATCTCATCTCTTCTCCTTCCCTTGGCTCTGTTCCTTTCCAATGAAGTCCAGGGTGCAAGTCAGCATACTGCAGGCACAGTGAGCTCACCATTCCTGAGCTGTGGACCACAGATGAGGAATGTCCTTCCCAGTCACTTTCTGGGGTGAAGTTTCACTGTGACGTGCAAAATGCTAACAGGATCACAGATCTTATTGAAAAGCAAAATAAAAGAAAGGCAAATCAACACCCACAGTGGTTACTTCAGAGAGAGGTTTACAGCCAAGGATAACACCTCTCTCCCTGATGCATTCTGCTGTATTTTTCCAGGGTTGTTTGCCTTGCTTTTGCAGAAACAACAGGATGGCACTGGGACCTGAACTCTGACTCTGCTGTTTCTGCTGTTCTGGATGCTGATGCTGCTCTTTCACAACAGCTGAGTTAGATCCAGATGGACATGTGAATTATCTTTTCTCTAAAGAAGAAACATAACTAAACCCCTGACACTTTTTAATATAGTTGAGAAGTTGCTTCTGTCATTTCTTGGCATGATACATTATAGACTATTAACATAGTCTAATTGCTTATGGAAATACCAGATTGTTTCTTGTTAAAGTAACAGGTTGCAATCCATTCCCTTTCATTTTAAATACCCCATTTCCATCACTTTCACTTAAAGAATATGCAAAGAAAAAGATTTTTTTAATTGGACTTGTAGAGATGACCATGTTTGAAACTTCAAAATGGAAAGAAAGGTAGAGTTGGCATTACATATAACTGCCCAAGAAAAGTATTTCAATACATAGAATAGTATATAACTTTTGTTAACATTATTCACTTCTTACAGCAAAGGCAAATCTTAAAAGACCAGTCTGTTCTAAAAGTCTTCTTTAGGGTCTGATGATATCTGCCTTGATCATGCCATGAAGGACAACCAGGGATAAGAAGATAATATGAAAATGATTAAAGGTAGAAAAACACATAGTAGCAACAGGAAATTCCTTTTAGCTTATACCCATCTCAGATTTCTAGCTACTTAATGTCAGCTTTTGTTTTCAGATTTTTAGTATTTGTTTATATCTAAAAGAAGAGGTTTTCTGAACCAGTCAAAACATGTATATAAAATAAAGCAAAACCAGAAAACTGAATTGCTGGTGTGCAAGCCAGTCAAATACCTGACATTTGGGACACTCTTTCTAATTTAGAGGATGTTAATTGTTTCATAATAATTAATAATATGAGGAGGGGTTATCTGAGTGTTCTTGACTTAAGAAATATGGTGACAACTACTATAGAATAATGTTGCAGAAAACAGGAAAAAGGAAGGAAGCCATGGGTAGCCTTCACTTCAGATAATCTGTAACTTAAGTGACTGATTCCTTGTCTGAGCTTTTCCTTTCTAGGAGCTCCTGATGCTCAAGAGAGGGTGTGACACAATGCATCAGATGATGGCAATGTTAATTCCAGAGCTCTGGAGGAGATTGGCCAACATCCAAGAATCAGGAGCCTCTCAAGCATGCCACATGCTGATAGCAAGATTGCAGTGGTGAAATATTCCTCTTACGCCCATAGGCAGGATGTAATACATGCATTACTCACATAAGGCACTGCACAAGGTTCACAGCTTCTCCCTGAGCTCACTGCTAGAGCTGAAGCATTGGAGTGGATTAAAGGGAACATTTGCATGCGAAATCTCGAGTTGTTCCAATGTCAGTGAAGGCTGGAGAGCCACTTTGCTGTAGGCAAGCATGCTGAGCAGTGTCTGATTTTAATACAAACCAAAGCTCTCCTCAGCATGAGTGAAGGTTGCAGTGTTGTTCCTTCACGTCATGCTCGCTCTCCAGGGGTGTCTGGGTCATCTGTTGTGTGCACAGAGACATTGTCCTTCACCCATCAGGGCTCCAGCAGCTGCTCCTTGGTGTTCAGAAATGCAACCAAGGCCACAAGAGCAGGAGCCCATGCTGGGAGGGTGAACCAGAAAGCTGGAATTACAGCACTTGGATCTTGGCCAGAAACACCAGGGTGAAAAAACGAACCCTCCAAATGAGCTACCGAGACCTTGTGCGGCGGTGACCAGCAGGATGTTTGTTTTCCATCTCCTCCAAGGGACTGCACATACAGCCACAGTTTCCCATCTTGAAGCTGTGCTGGGACTTTTGTTCAGGACTGACTCAGAGGAAATGGTGCCACTCAATGGTAGCGCTCATTCAATGGTGAATCACTGTGTGACTTCCCCCAGTTTGGGGGTTGTCCTTAGAGACCTTATAGCTCATTCTGCAGCCTTCCTTCCCAATGGCTCGATGGGTGGAAGAGCAGGAGCTGTGGGATGGCAGCACAAAGAGCAGCAGGCAGGGCTCTGTGAGCCTGCTCACTGCCCCAGGCCTGCTCCAGCAAACCAATACACATATGCTTAACTCTACACTTCTGAGGCATAATCCCATTAATTTAAATGGGATTACTCATGGGCTTAAATTCCTGCAGGATCAGCAGTGAGGTCTGTTGCTGCAGCTGCTGGGTACAGTACAATTAATGGTGTAACAAGAGTTTTGCTCGTTCTATACCCAAGGGCTGCCTTGCTGAACATCAGCACTGCTCATAGCCTCAAGCTTGAAAAATGAGCCCTTTTTCAATTCAAAGGTCTCCTGGGTTTTAGTTTTGCTTCATCTTCCTTTATCTGCAAACCAGTCTTTCCTAAATTGACCTCTCCTATGGTTTCTGCCTCTTCTTCATAGTCTCCAGGCTGCATGAAGGATTTTTGTCTCTACCACTGCTTGTGGATCAGTGGATCACCTTAACTGCCTTGATCAGTGCTGTACAGTGAAACACACACAAGCACAACCCACCCACCCCCGCTTATCTTCTTTAAACAAGCATATTTCCTCCTACTTAACATCTTTCTGCTAATCTCCACCATCCTTCTAGAGCAGGCTGCCTCTGAAAAAAAGTAGCTCCTCTATTTGCCCTCAGGTCATTTTGTCATTGTATCCTACTGTCAGCCCAGGGGTAAATGCATTTTCTGCAAGAGAACAGTTAGTTAAAGCTGAGGATGAAAATATGACCTAAAAGTCCCCCCCCCCCCCGCCGGCCCCGCTTTTTTATATATAGATGAATATTTTATTTTCTATGTGGTAGCTGTTTTTCTATCTGAAATAATCTGGCCACTTATATTTTGAATGAATCAGTAAGGCTGTGAAGTTGGTGACTTTATTTTAACAAATAGATTAATTAAGTAATTAACCAATAGCTTGCATTTAAAGGCTCATGCACAATGTTAGTACATATAAGTAAGTCTAACACATAGAATCAGGAGAGGCAGTCTCTGAGGGAAAGTGAATTGCTTTTGTTTAACTGCATGTACTTTAACATTTTGGGCTTAGAAAAAAATAATTCTCCCACTGGAGACCTTTTATGCCAAGTTTGAGCCTGGAGCAACTTTTTATGGCTCAGTTGCAGTAACCCCTTGAATATGGGGGTTTATAATGGAAAGTCTGACGAGCTCTCAACTAAAGCACTTCTAACAGATGTTTCTGTAATGAAAGGGCTGTGCAGAACAGGCAACAGAGAGCAAACTGTATTTTGTATTTTGCAAAGATTACAGATGATTGTGCACGATTTATAAAGCAACGGTGGCTTTAACCCAAAGTGGCACGCTCACACCAGGCTGTGCCCCGTGTGTATGCACACATTAAGAGCTGAGTGTTTCTCTAACAGAACCAGCTGTTGAATGTAGCTTTTGTATAGATTTTAAAATACAAGTCACTTTGCTCTTCTGAACAGTGATGGTGGTGACAGGTATGCTTTCATTCAGAGTGCCCTGAAGATGGATGATCAGTACTCCATTAAACTGGTGTGAGTAGAAAGCAGATTTTCTATGGCTCAGGGGAATTGATTTGACACTTTTGGGACTTTCTTCTCTACACTGTGTCATCTCCAGCAGTCATAGATGGCAGAATGGATCTTCTGGTCTCCTCCAAGGGGTTGATTGGTGCAAGCTGAGTGCTCGGGATGTGCTGTGCTGCTCTGTCCCCATCTGGTTTGTGGGCCCTGGGGACAGTGCAGTTTTGAGCATATTGGGAGACTCTGGGGATGAAACTGGGCAGAGAATCAGGAAGTTGTGTCCTCACAGCACATTCTAGCCTCAGAGACCCAGATGTCTTGGCCCTCAGTCACTGGAATGTTGAAGTCTGTCTTAAAACAGAATTATTAAGAAAAAAAAAAAAAAGAGCTCGAAACTCCCTAGAAAATGAGGTTTTATATCTGGAAATGTTACCAGAGGGTATTTTGGGTTTTGTTCTAATCTCCCTGCCAGTGCTCATTAAGTGGAGTGCAGAGTCACTGGACCATCATCTGAGGGTGTGTTTGATGGTGCTGTGGAGACATTGAGAGGCAGATGCAAGGCTTGCAGACCCTTCCCAGCCAGGATGCAAATGGCATTCTTATGTCACACACACATTGATTTGTTCCAAATGCCTTTTTTTTTTTATGATCATGTTTTGCCAGTCTGAATTCCTTTTGGGTGACAATATGTAATTAAGGTTCTCCTGGTTAATGCCCTGTTAATGTGCTGTACCCAGAAAAATGTGCTCCCTGGGGCTGTAAGCATCACTGCCTTGCAGGTAGTTTGGAGTAACTGTGTTCCCTATGTGAAAACTTCACTTTTCTCTATCGGTGCAAGGAGCAGAGGCATCTTTTAGTACTAAATGACTGAGATGAAACTGCTTACAGCATTCTTCATGTGACAGCAGAGGAGAAAAAATCCCCTGGACTGACTTTATCAATTTGCATTTGATACAGCATGTTATTTTTAGGGCTTAGTTAACATGAAAGCATGTGGGTTCAGGAGTGCATGCTGGGCTCCTCCCTGCCTTTACATTTTGTGCTGCAGTGGGCCTGAAAGGATTCCAGCTGCCCATTGTGACAAAGCCACTCTAGCCTTTCAGAGCAGCTTGTGGCATCAGTGCATTATCCTCTAAACTAAATTGCTCACTTGTGTCTGGCCAAGTGATTTTACCTTCTCAGTTATCTGCTCCATGGAAATTGTTTGCCTACTCTTCCATTTTCCTGACTGTCTTTGCTTTTTGTTTGTCATGGTTCTTCTTCCCAAGTGCCACCTGTGATGCATCAGAGCTGAAAGGGTTCCCCTGCTCCCCCAGGCTGCTGAGGAGAGCACAGCCTGCACTGGAGCAGGAGCTTCCTCATCACCTCCCTGTCCCTTGTATGTGGATTCTCTAGTTATGAGAAGCTCAACGTTTTCACCAGCCCACCCTTATCTCTCTGTTCTGGGGCTATCAGGAAGCAAGAGATAGCTTTTCTCTGAGTGAACCCAATAAATTTATCATAATGGATTCAAATGGAGGAAAGTTTTGTTTATCTTAGTGGAATGACAAATAAGACAGTTATAACCACGAGCAGAGAGGAAAGCAAAACTGGAGCAGTGCAGGAGGGGTCTCTGGAGAGCATTCCCTCCAGCTTTCCCTTCATCAGCCACTGTGGCTTAAAGGGATAAACATTTTATGCCTTCTTTTGCCTGTGCCACAGCTGTCTCATCTGTTGGTAAATTTGGGCCTGTGCTGCTCTATCCTTAGCAGACCCCTAATAATCCTCCTCTGGAGGACCTGTTTTGATTTTTAAAGGATTAGATTTGGGGAGTAATAAGCTGTAATCAAAGTTCACTGCTCAGACTTAGGAACTGCTTATCTCTGATGTGCCTGCCAAAGCTGACTTTGGGCAAGGCACAGACATCCATATTTCAGTTGCCAAAAAACCAATGTCTCTTTTGGACTGAAACTTTCAGTAGCTCTGTTTCCATAACTATATGGAATATATGGAATATGCAAATAGCCAAATTCAAGCTCACAAAAAATATTGTCATTAAAATACATTGATGCTATATATATTATTTTAGTGGGAAAGACTTGACAGCATATTGTACTTAAGTGACTGATAGTTGCATCCACCCCAAGTGATCAATACTAGGTCAAATCTGACCAATGGCAGGGAGTGATTTTCACTGCTTACATATGAATATTATATATTTGTTTCCCCCAGTGCAAAGCATTTCCCCACACTCAGTATTTTAACCACCTCTTCCACTGTCTGGCTTCTAGTCAGAAGGCTGTGGAGGTTTCCAGAGGAGCCTCAGTGAGCTCATCCATCCATTTGCTGACCACTTGAAATGCTGAATGTCTTCTTGTTATTTATACTTTCCTTTTACTGAGGCTCATATATGAACAATAAATTAGCTGAGAGTGCACAGTAACACATTCTGAACCAACCCTTAAATTTATGAGTGCATATATAAGAACCTCCATAAAAATGTATGAGGGCATTGCAGGAGTTGAGGGGGGGTTGCTGCACTTGGTCTGTACAAAGGGAATCTGAGACTAGTAGGGAATCAAACCTTTTAGTGCCCAACCTTTTAGAGTGTGAGTGATAATGATAGCTTTTAACCAGCAGCAGCATCTTGGTTTGTGACAGCATTAGTTTCAACATTTTATTGTCTTGATGCAGCTCATGGTAGCAAAGTGGCCGTGCAAATGAGGAGCAAGGGTTAATTTCTGGCTGCCTTTAAGCTGATGGCAGAACTCCTGATGACTTCAAAGGGTGAAGATCTCACCTCAGGTTTCAGCTGGTGTAAGTTGACATTCCTTCATATACTTCAATAAAATCAATGAAGCCCTGATGATTTATTGCAAGTGAGAATCCAGCCCTAAGGCTGTTAAGGACTCTAATGTATAAAGCTATAATTATGGAACCATAATTCCATCAAGAGCTTTGGGCAATATCATGGGCCAGAGTTAAGTGAATTGTGCAAATAAATGTAATGGTCTTGCAGTGCAGTGGAAATACCTCTCTCTCTCTAGCTAGAACTATTAGCACAAAGATATTAAAATATATTTTATCCAATCACAGCAATAATTGGAAAAGAAATATTAGCTGCAGATGTGAGATTTCCAGGGCACTGAATCGAAACATGCATTTTGTGGAGGGTTCCCTGCACTGCTGTGATAACTCAAAGCAGTTATCAAAACTCCTCTTGATTTTTATATTATTTATCATTATCAATCAGCTTTGATAGGATGGCTCAAATGTCAATTTCCTGCTATCTGGATGCATCCAGATAGCACCTAGGTGTTTGGCCTGGTTTAACTCTGCAATGTAAGGATGAGAGCTAATGGCCTCCAGTACCACCAGGAGAGATTTCATTAGATATTATTAAAAAACTTTTCACAGAGAGGGTTGTAAAGCATTGGAACAGAACTGCTGATGGAAGTGGTGAAGTCACCATCCCTGGAAGTGTTGAAAAGGTGTAGATATGGCACCTAAGGACATGATTTAATCTTGAACATGTCAGTGGTTCTAGGTTGATGGTTGGACCTCATGATCTTAAATGTCTTTTCCAAACTTAATGATTCATTATTCTAAAGCAACAGCTGTGTGTGCCTGACAATGTGCCTGAATGGCAGGAGTGAATGGAGCCCCACCCAGGGAAGAGGGCTCTGTAGGTGCCTGGGATGGAGGGGCATAGATTGGGTAGGATGAAATGGATAATCTGCTCTTCCACCTCTTTTCAGCCCTCTTTCTCCATTCTATTTATAAATCTGTACCTGGATAATTAGTCTCCCAATTAGACAAAGGCATATACAAATACTCAAGTCAATCCTGTTCTTGCATATACAAACTGGGTATATAAAGATGTGTGTGCACCAGTGGGTCTTCCTTCATTTAAAAATCAAATCTCTGCTGGTCTCTCTGCAGCCTTTTGGGTCTCTGAAGATTCAAGGAAACCCAGATGTAATTAATCTTCACTTGGAAGATGCACCTGAATCACAGCCCTGAGTCTCAAGCAGTCTGAGCAAACACATGGATCAAGATTCAGTTTGGACTCAATGTGATAATTCTGAGGATACAGCTCTCTCTTGACTAGGAAAAGCACACTTTTTGTGAGTCAGTCTCTTAAAATCAAGGCAGATAGAGGAAGAAATGAAAAAAAAAAAAAAAGAAACTTTGGAAAAGTGAAAAGCTTTGAACAAGATATTTTCCTCTTCTCATTTGCTCATGTAACAGGATTTTTCAAATAATATAGCTGTTGGGCATGAGATATCACTCACAGCTCCAGGTATTTGTTGAAAAGTGACTTCAGATTCAAGTCTCCCTTGTGCCACAGTAAACTTTATTTTGTCTGTATTTGCTCAGTTGAAACTGTAAAGAAAATAAATGACAGATTTCCTCTGTGGAAAAGTTCTGCAGAATTTAACATTGCTGAAGGATCATGAGGATCTTCAAGGACAGGGAAGTGTAGAAAAAATCAGAACTATCCCCTGAAATTCAGCAGATTTCCTGTCTATTCTACAGCATTTTATATGCAATTTCCTGTTAGAATTAAAATTATTAAAAAGCCCCCAAATAGGCATTAACAAGGATGGAATTTCCTATTAAGTTGTGAAGGACTTTTCCATAGGGAATGTGGCAGGTTAACTGCAGCATCTGAAAACTTTGGATCTGACATATGGTGGACTGAGTGGCAGTGAGAGCATCTGCCCTGGAAGGTCTGCAGCAGCATCCCTGAGTGCAACTCCTGTGTTCCATTTTCTGCAAATGAAACAACCCCAGCCAGGCTCTGATTCAACACTTCTGTGCTCTTCACCATAGAACCAAATCAGTCTCTGGAAAAGCTCAGTTCTGAGTCTCGTTGAAGTCACTAAAAATGAGGCACATAGTGGAAGTAAATTACTCATTTATGCAGTGCTTTGCTGTGCCAGGCTTAGGCCTGATCCTAAAATCTAAGTGCAGCTTTTTTCTGCCTTCTGTAGGCTCTAGGGCAGGTGCTACAACAGCATCTCCCCCTCACTAGGATATATAACAGGTTATTCCACCCACTGGGTTTCTCACAGGATGCAGAAGAAGTGACTGCAGCCTGAGGCTGAAGACATATGCACAAGTGAGATAAAGATCATATATGGGGATTTGAAGTGAGACTGTCCTAGTTTATACAGCTGAAGATCTAATCCTGCCTGCCTAATAAAACAGTTAATCTTCAAAATCTTGATAGACTGTGCAAAAGGAGCTCAAAACTGGCAATTAGCTCTGTTTTTAAAATACTCCAGGCATACATTTTAAATATCTGCACATAATTCTGGGGAAGTGATTCATAGCCATGCAGGGGAACCTGAGGATGCCTCAGAATAAGTTGGACAGCTGATAGCATACATCAGTTCCTCTCAGGAACAGAAACCCAATTTTTATTGAATCCTCAGATAAGGAAGTGTCATGGTTTAACCCTAGACAGCAACCAAGTTGCTCACTCACTGCCCCATCCCTAGTAGGACGGGGAGGAGAATCAGAACCCCATGGGTTGTGATAAGAGCAGTTTAATAATCCAAGTAAAATAAAATAAATTAAAATAGTAATGAGAGGAGAGATAACAAAAAGAGGGAGAGGAATAGAACCCAAGAAAGACATGGTACAATTGCTCACCACCCACCGACCAAGCCCAGCCCATCCCTGAGCAGTGATCAGCCCTCTTTCAGCCAGCTCCCTCCAGTTTATGCTCTGAGCCTGGCATTCCAGGCTGTGGAATATCCCCTTGGCCAGTCCAGGTCACCTCTGCTGGCCTTGTCCCCTCCTGGCTCCTGGTGCAGCTGCTCACTGCAGAGCCCAGGACACTCAGAAGTCCTTGTCTCAGGGAAAGCACTGCTCAGCATCAACCAAAGTTATTCTCATACTGAATCTGAAACACAGCACTGCACCAGCTACTAAGAAGAAAATTACTCTATCCCAGATGAAACTAGGACAGGAAACCTCTTCTTTATATGGAAGTCTTATCAGAACTGAGTGGGATCACATGCTTCAGTACCAAGTCATCACCAAGTCTCTCTTACCCCCATACACATTGCTGCATGTGTTGCCACACACCTTACAATGCTGAAATATGGTTGGTTTACTTGGCTGCCCTGTGTCATGTGATTTACTGAACTGTGTTGATGCATATGGATGCTTAATTGAAATATGTATAACTTTAATAAAGCTCTAAATAAGCCCAAGGAGCAGACTCCAAAAACAAATTTTCATGGTCAGAATAGTCTGTTTTCTAGTAGAAGAAGCAATGTGTATTGTTTGTGGGCTAGCTTTGCTCTGGCTTGCTCTTCAGGCTGCTCACAGGTCCTGCATGTGGTGAGCCTGAAGGCAGTGGAGAAGTGGCTGGTGTGGCAGGGGACAGCAGGGCTGGTGTGGCAGGGGACAGCAGGGCCATCAGCAGAGGACCGCAGAGCCATCAGCAGGGCCGTGGGCACATCCCCTTGCTGTCAGTGCTGTGGGATCCCAGGCACTGCTCCAGCATCCCAGCAGGGCTGCATGGAAACACCTGCAGCTCCTTCCTGGCATTAGCAAGCCAGGCTGGGCAGAGAGCAGGGACCAGCAGTGCTGGGGGATGCAGGTGGGGGCTCAGCCGTGCTGGGGGATGCAGGTGGGGGCTCAGCAGATGGGTAGGCGTGCAGCAGGAACCCCCCAGCCCCTGGCTGCAGCAGATGTAGCGGATGTGAACTTGCTGAATAGACTCATGCTCAGATCAGTCATGGCTTCAGCTCCAGCAGAGATTGCTTTTCCCAGAACAGCAGCCCTAAAAAATTCTCCCACACCATTGGCATTTTGGAATAGCCCTTTGAATCACAGAAGTCCTCTATTAATCTGAAGATACTGAAAACATATAATCTCTGTTTTGACTGATAAATTAAATACTGTTAGGAGATTTTCCATTTTAAAAGCACTGGAAGTTGTCTGTGCTGTTAGAAAAGTCTCCAGCGCATTCAGGAAGCAGCATGGGTCAGCCACCTCTCCCAGCAGGAAACTTGGAAGAGGTTACGCTGTTCTGGAGAGCAAAAAAGCTCAGAAGTACAGCTGCAGGCTATTCTAAGCTGGTTGGCCTCAGTGACAGAGAAGGGGCCTGGGCATGGTCCATTTGTTACCAGAGGTGCAGCTGCTGTGTCCCCTGGAGCACCATGTATAGTGAGGAGACCTGGCAGGGTATTGCTTGCAGGTGGGCATGAGGAGCACCCCACCACAGGGCTGATGGGGACTGGAGACTTCATCCAGCCTCACAGGAGCTTCCCCAGCACCCACACATTACCATGTCCCATTCTGCAGCCTCTGGCTTGAAGTGGGACACCTAAAAGAGGGCCCATTTCAGTGTAAAGGCACAAAAACACCCTCCCTGCAATGGTTTCAGTCAGTGCCACTAAATGAACTGACAGAGGACCAGGCACAAGGGCAGAACAATCATATCTTCAGTGAGAGAGCTGATGGGGGCTCCATGCTGTGCTTTGGGGCAGAAGCAGGGACATGAGGGCTGGCAGCAATGCCACAGCCAAGGGGTGAGCAGCTCATCCCAGCACCTGTGAAAACCTGGGCTTTCTGCTGGTGAAGACCTCGTAGGAGTACTGGGGTTTAGCCAGCCCCATTTGGGCAGGGACCAAAGATCAAACAATGCCACCCACGCCTGTTTGCAAGCTCAGGCTACATCACTTGTTCAGTTTTTGTTTCTGCTTTTGGAGGATTATTGAGGATTTGTCATGGGGAGCAATGAAGGTCTCTCCTGAACTGTCTGGATATGCACCAGCCAATGCAAACCATCTCTCTTGAGCTTTTCAGGTCACTGCACAGCCCCAGCAGAGCAGGATGGAGACTTTCCCATTGCCAGGCAGCTCTCTGTGAGGAGCTGAGTGCTCCCAAGCGCTGCCCACACTTGCCTTCCTCATGAGTGGGAGCTCCTGCCTTTTCCCACCACTCCCCATCTCCTCTTACACCTTCCCTGTCCTTTTCCTGCAAGATTGTGCTCCAGTGCAGTGAGCAAACCAATGAAAAATTATGTTTTTAATTAGGGTTTGATACTAATTGCCTTCAGTGAGGCTATTTTCACATCACAGCTGACCAAAGCCAGAAGACATTAAGTCTGTCTCCCTAATAAATCATTCCTCCTGCTCCCCAGGGTTGGAGATGGAGAGTGAATAGGCAGTGCACACAGCACCAGCCTAATTGTCTCCTAAAATATGCAGGCAACTCCCACAGCAGTCAACAGAAAGGCTCGTGTGCATCTGAGGGGGCCTTGTGTTATTATTGATGCTCTCACACTAAGGGGCCCGTTGTTGCCTCCCCCACCCCTCCATAGCTCTGGCAGGAGTGTTTCCATGTCTGCCAGCCAGGAGGATGAGCTGGAAGCAGATGAAGAGGAGGGGGTATCTTTTAAAAGCCAGACAAAAGAAAGCTCAGCCCTCCCTTTGCCTACTTCCAGTCCAAAAACAAAGGCTGGGCATAAATCTTCCATTTCCACTGACTGGCCAGGTTTGGAGAGAGAGATGCCAGCCAGAGATCTCTGACACAATTAAAAAATCAAAAGGCTTCTGTGGATAAACACTGGTTTGGCACCATAGACTGACAAATCCTTCCTTAATCCCTATGAAACCTCTCAAACCAGGCTGTGGGATCTCAGGATTTGAATCCTGGGATGCAGGGCCCCCGGGACCACCCTTGGGGGGCCCGGGAGTCCTGGAATGTTGCCAGAAGTGTCTGGTGGCAGGACTTTGACCCTACACGGGAGACGACACCTTTATGAAGATAAGAGGGCCTCACCGGGGTGAAGAGTGGAAAGATTAGCTAATTAGAGGGTGAGAAACAGGGTTTAGGATTTATGTACAGGGGGGTTTAGAGGAGTAAGATGGAGGAATTGGGGTGTGTCCTACCCTCCTTCTTCTTCCTCCTCTCCTCCATCTTCTTTGGCCACGGTGGCACCTTTGGATTGGTTATTACTAAGAGTACACCGAGTTATAAGAATAGATGGTATTGGGGAAAAATGATAAATATTGTATACGTAACTAGGGGTATAAAGATACGTGGCGGTCCGTGGGACGGCACAGTGTGCCCATGGCTGACTGCTGAGCAGATCTCTGGTGGCTGAAAGAACATCTTTTAGATAAACAATTAATAAACATAAAACCAGAAAGAAGAACTGAAGCCTCTTCTCGTCCTTCTATTCGCGGGCTGCCCCAAGGCCACCTCCGGGCCACCTCCGGGCCTCCCAGGCCCCTCAAACAGCCGAGATAAAACGGACACTTGGCGTCCCTGGACGGACCAGAATCACCACAACCTTTCGGGGGAAGATAAACCGGACACCAGGCAGAGAAACACCCAGGGAAAGTCAGCTGCTCTGAATTCATCCACCACCATCACTGCATGGAGCCCTGCTCCACTGGGAGCTCCCTCCATATCTCCAATCCCCAGAAGCCCAAATTTGTCCTCAAAATCCTGCCTGAACAGAGCCACACAACCCTTTTAGTCCCTGCTCCTGCAAGGTATTGCCTGGCCTTGGCTGCTGGATTTTGTACCAACAGGGGAGACTTGATTCCTTGTTAAATAACAGACATCAGAAAAATAGGGCAGGGAGGAACTCCAAAGCACTGTCTGGTCTCTCTCTGTCACTGCTGGTTAACATCAGGGAGAGCCTCCCTGCTCCTGGCAGAGCTGTGCCCAGGGCCACTGAGGCAATGCCCTCTGAGCTGAGCTGAGCTGAGTGAGCTGGGTGAGCCCCTCTCCTTTTGGCAGCTCCTGCAGGTTCCTCCCTACTTTGTGATAAATGTATTTTTCATCTCTGAGTGCATGTGACAATTAACAGAGGCTGAGGGCCAGATCCCCACCTGGTATGAGCTGGCAGAGCTCTGAGGAATACAGCAGAGCTCCACCAGTTTAGATCAGATGAGATGCTGATTGGAATCCTGAAATCCCCACAAACTCTTTGAGCCAGTGCTGTCCAGACTTTGCTGGGGCATCTATAGGAATTGCTTATTCCAGGGTTCCTGAGGAGAAAAAGTACTTTAGGTGTTTAACAGCAAAGCTGATGGGATGCTCCACCTTGGAGCAGGAGCTGGATTAAGGCAGGGAAATCAAGAACACTTCTTTTCCCAATCCTCCCATTTACACTGGAAAAATAAACCTCCTTATTAAACAGATGAAGGTTAAACACACACACACACAGACACCCAGAAAGAGAAATATTGAAAGTACCTTTACATTGTCACAATGGTGGGGTTGGGTTTCTGATTCTCTTATTTCACAAGACTGCAGAGGATTTTAAAAGGATCAATGGCTTTTGCCACTATTTTCTCTGGAAAGTACCTCACTGGCTGTTGGTTCTTGCTACCAGAAAGAAATAACAAAAACCTGAAGGGATAAGACAAATATGCTCCTTCAGGAGTTTCTAATAAAAGGATAACATTGAGCAAGGCTGCCAGTATGTTCCATGTCCTGATGCACTGCAGCAGAAGGGAAGAATTTAACATGCTTTGAAAATGCCAATTGCCTGTTGCCAAAGATGCATATGATCCCACTGCCAGCAGGGTAGGTGGCAGGGATTAAGATGTTAGAGGAGATGTCATCCTTCCTAGGCAATGTTAATTTCACTGAAGAAGACAATATGAAGACAGTCCCATTTCCCAGAAGAAAGATTCGTTTTTCCCTCAGGGTTCACTCTGAATTCTCTATGGGGGCAAAACTACTTTCACAGAAAGCCTTTTTGCTCCCTGGAATATTTTTATGGTTACAGCAACCAGAATGTAGGTACTCTTCCATCTACTAAAGGGATTTCTGTGGCCCCCATGGCTGAGAGCATTTCCTGGTTTTCTACTCTTACACGGGAGGCTGGGACAGGTACAAGAGCCATCATATTGTGAAGGATGAGCCAAAAGAACAAATAGATCTTGAACCCAAGGCTGGTATCCTCAGCATCCACTTGTCTGTAAGCAAGGTGTCTGTTGAAGTGAAGGGAGCTACCCACCTTTGTTGGTTCAGCATCTGACTTCAATTTATTGATCAACCAGGCACTTTTCATAACAGTGTTAATTCACTTCATGCATATTGCAAAATCTGAGCTCCCGATAGGCTGTAGAGAAAACTTCAGCTCCTCCTTTGTTTACAATACCTGAAGTTAGTTTATTGAAACCAAGATCAGTGTTCTCACCATGATATGAAAAGTTCTCAAAACCTTTATATCTGCTCTCAGAGCAGCCAAGGATAGAACGGTCTGAGAATCTTGTTGTTTATATAAAAGGTGGCTGAGAACCTTAATTATTTACAGAATCAAGCCTGGGAAAGGCTGCTTTTTCCCTTAGCTGAATCCCTTCATGGCCTCTTTCTTTAAGCCATGCTTGAACCAGGCTCTCCACAGGTGTCCATGTAGGAGTGGTGAAGGCCAATGTGTCTTCATTTCCTGGCTGTGCTGCTGTATGCCAGGGATGTGTCATTGCCATATTTTGTGGTTGGAATCAAACTGAGCTTGTATTTCTGGCCTTCTGTAGTGTCTCCAGGTGATATTGCTCTTTCCTTACAACTTTTTTTCCCCCTTGTGGGTCTCCCTGGCATGTCTGGTAGAGACTGGGTGCAAATTTGATTCCTGGTCTGTTCAGTTCAGACTCCAGAGGCCCTTTTGTTATCCATGCCCCAGTTCAGATGTTTTAAGCATGTATCTACATCCCTCTCTATTGGGGTGAGCATTAACTACACTCTTGACCTGAAACATGTGATTAGAAGCCATATTTCAGTGGGAGTTAGGCATATGCTTAAAATCTCTTCTGTTCTGAGCTGATACTTTCTTGAACTGGAGCCTACATTTTTTTTGTATGAACCATCTTTGCTCTTCCACATATCTTTACTGCATATTATCCTGCAATACATATATGGCTCAGTAAGTGTATTTGTCTGGGGCTTTTCCACGAAAAGCCCAATTGATACATCACATACTTAACCTCTTGAACAAAAGAGTTAACTTTACAGGATCAATTTACAAGCAGGGGCCAAAGCTTTTGGATGGAAACTAGCTATCATGTGGTATGCAGTTGAAAGAGCAAACAGCTTATTCATTATCATAGCACTGGACCCAGAAACAAAACACAGACAGCAGAAAGAGTCTGTCTAGATTTCCAAACATATTGCCTGTCCCCTCACTGGAGCATGTTTATTTAAACCCTCTCTGTGCATGCAGCCAGTTGTTAGACTTAACTCCCAATTTCCTCACATTAGGAGTTTCTACCTGGGCCCTACTGCTCCCACTGTGCTCTTTGGTGTGCACAGGGAGCTCCTATCAAAGTGAGCAGAACTGCACTTCTGTTCAGCTTTGACAGCAGCCCTCAGCTGGGAATCAAGCCCTGGGCACTTTTGTTAGTGTAGGAGGGCATTTCTGTTGTGCAAGAGCACATCAGGTCCACAAACCCCCCATATTTGTCCAAAACTTTTTGAAGAACAGTCCCATTCTCTTTACTTTACCTGCTCAGCATTCTTTTTTCCCCCTCTTTATTAATCATTGTCATGTCCAGGCACCCAGATGTGCTCATTTCACTTTCAGCATAATGGATGCAGAGGCCATTAAAATGATGGCACAAGTCTGTTAGTGCTTGGCCATGGAAACTTAACCCCTGTCGGCAAACGCTGGGTCCCAGAAATGGTCTCATCAATCTGTCACTGCTGTCTGCAAGTCCCTGCTCTGCAAAGCTCATGTGGGCTAATCCTGCAGGATCTGATCCAAAATTTACTGAAGCGAGTGGGAGTTCTTCTACCAATTTATTGGACTTGGCACCATGACTTTAAGGGGGACAAAAAAACATTATAAGAATGAATTCAACTGCTTTAGGCAGACACTATTTATAATGCAACATGGCATCACCAGAACCCTCAGAATTTAATTCAGCAGGACACCTACAATTTTTTACATGTCCACCTACAGCAGTATCAATAGGAAATACAAACCCAGAAATAAAGTGATTTCAGTGAGTTATTTTCCAGTGTTTTGAAGCTGGGTTTAGGGAGATTTCTATCCGTTTCCTTTGCCATGTCCCCAGCTCTGTGTTACTGATTGGTCCTGCTCTGTGGGGTGTGTGGCTTGCACTCAGGTATTGAGCCCTGCATTTTCAGCTCTGCTGTGAGTCATGGGCAGACGGGGCCAGAGCCAGGCTGCAAAAGGGAGGGAGCCACAGCTGGGTGAAGTGAACACATGAGCAGCAGGGAAGGGGAGACAAAAATAGGGGAAACCTGTTTCATATCAAACCCAGCCATCTGGGCCCACTGCCTGTCCAGTGGGAGAGGGCTGTAAGTGGGACAGTACATGGTCTCAGCTCCCTTACTAATTACAGGGGAATTCAAGTCCCTTTGGGAATTCCCAGTTTAGACTCACAGCCTCAGCACAACCCACAGCACTGAGAAAAGCCAGCTTTGGACTTCCTAGTCCAAAGGGCTTGACTCCTGAGTCAGGCCCTTTGGCTACACATAGGCTAGTGAGATAAACAGGGCCAGAGCATGGGCTGGAGATCCTCTCCACAATTATTAATGCCTCAAAGGTTTTGACCATCCCAACTACTCTTGCACAGATTCTGCGGCACAGCTGGGAGGACAGCAGGGCCAGCAGGTAGCAAAGATGAAGCTGTTCTGGTTTGAGGGTGCAGAGTTCAGTGGTGACATGTATCGCTTCACTTGCTCTTAAGAAGATGCAAAGTGTCCTGGCTTGTTTTGTTTACCAGTACAAGGTTTTCCTTTAGGATTTTGTTTCTGCCCAAGCATAATTTTTTACATCTAGGCTACATGACAACACTGTTTCTGGCAGATATAGTGGGGTCTGCCTTGTCCATCCCTGCACATTAGCAGGAGCATCCCTGAGCAAGGAGGAACCCAGAGGGATGCTGATCCCTTCGACCATGCCACCCTCCCTCATGCTGTGCTCATCATCTACCTGCAGAGTCAAAGCCCTGGCACAGCTCCTACTCATAATGAAATCCATCAGTCAGGCAGACAGTCTGCCTGGTAACACAGACCTGGCTGGGAAACAGGCTTTCTGCTCTGGCATGGCAGGCAGTAGGGATGAATTAGCTGGTTGCGTTTTGCTTCCAGTAACGGAGCTTGGGATCATCACTAGCAGATGGAAACTGACTTGAGATGCATCTTTGCATTTCTCTTGAATGCCAGATGAATGTTTATCCATAACTGTAGCTTGTTCTGTTTTGGGATTTTTCTCTCACAGAACATGAAGAATCTCTGCAGAGATTTTGGCACAAAGCCTCCATACATCTTGCCCTGGGCCGAGTGATGAGCAGGGACATGAATGTGCTCACACAGGTCAGTTCACAGCATGCATGAGAGAGTCCTTGCTGCACACTGTGGGCAGAGAGCCTCTTTTCTTAGAACTAGTCATAACTAAAGGAATTAGCCATCCTTTCTTCCTGAAAAACTTCAGGAGCTAGGCCCTCAAACAACCCTCTTAAATACCTTTGAAAATCCCAGCCATGGTATACTCAAGAGCCCACTTTTAGTACCACTTGTAGCAGCCTGAGTGGCAGTGAAGGGTCAGGTCTCCCAGGACTGTGAAATGCTACAGATGTCATCATAAGCCAAATAATAGCAGTAGCTGTGCTAAAATTCATACGGACATGTTGTGCAGAGACACATGGGTGCTCTGCATGGAGGGCAACCTTGCCTTGGAATCTCTGAAAGGCTGCAGAAAGTAATGGGGGAGGGAGGCAGGAAACCACCTTGGAAGCCAAGACTTTTGTGGCCAAGAAGGGAAGAAGAAGTGTTTTGGGTCTTGTGCAGGTGAGGATTTGCAGACTCATGAGGTCAATGTTTGTGCTCAGGGCTGTGAGCTGTGCACAGCAAGGGGGGCTGTCTCTGTGCTCAGCAGCTGTGTGGGATGCTGATCCCAAGATTTAACAGCAGCAGAGCCCCAGTCATCTTTCTCTGGATGGATGTGTCTTGTGGTCTTGTGACTTGGTATTTCTGAGAACTGAGAGCTCAGGAACTGCCTCATTCCCTTTTTCTTGTCCTTTGCCCTGCCTAGGTGGAGACGTCCCCATCTGCCAAGGTCTGCTGTGTGTCAGTGCAGAGAAATAAACAGAGCCTGAGCAGACTGTTGTGGTTTCTGATTTGCTTGCCTATATATTCAGAAACTATCAATATGTTCTGAGCAAATCAACATGGCTTTAATGATTGGGAAGGAAAAGAAACAAACTCTGGTCATTAAGTGCTAATCACACAGTTACTATATTACATAGTCAGACCTGGCAATGAAATACCCATCTCACTGCCTGCAAAGAGATCTCCGAATCAATTTTTTGCATTAACATTTCATTCCTTCCCATACTAGACATTTGTTCAGCTTGTTTATACTCACGCCACATGGCCACAAGCTGTGTAGTTAGTAATGAATGAGGGGAGACATTTATCTTTGGAAACTTAGGCCAAGCCAAAAAGTTGATGGCTTGTTTTTGTAGAAGAACAACACATGTGAGGTTTACTCAGATAAATCCCACCAGTGGAAATGGGATTGCCTATGTTAATTGCCCACATAATAAATTCCGGTAACAGCAGTCAGGGTTTTACAGCCTGCAGAGGGTTTTCAGCATTCCATTACTGATGATGCCAGCAATGCAGGGAAGTTCAGTGCCATGGTGTCCTAAGCACAGGCAGGTCTGAGAGCTGGGTTCAGCCCCTGGACACCAGCTCCTGACTGCACCTTCTGCCAGGGTCTGAGCTTGGGTTGTAGCTGGACTGCCACATCCCTGCCCCAGCACCTCAGCCCCTGCTGGTGTTAGGGTCCCTTCACAAACATACCAAAATGACAAGTTTTTTAGCAGTTCCCTCCTCCTCCCAAACCACAGCCATGCTTAAACCCACCACTGAGGCAGCCAAGAGAGGCTGCTTCCAGGGGTGCCAAAGAGCATTCTGCTGTGGTTGCTGAAGCATGCTAACCTTCACCACTTTTTTTTACTCTTGTTTTGCTCTATTTGGTCAACCCAGATCAGCGAGTGCCCTTGGAAGGTGATGGCATGCACAAGCAGGTGTGTGGCACGTGTGTGCCCTGCCCATTGTAGCCTCCTTGCCTAGGAGAATAGAAAGATTTTGGCAATTTTGTGTGTACAGAGGCTGTGCTTCTGCTGCCTCCCACTTCCCTTCCTCCTGCATTTACGGCAGCAACTCCCAGAACTCTTTTTCCCTTCTTACCCAGTTCAGTTTCCTTGTTTACTTCTCTCGTCCCATCCCATGCAAAAGGCACATGAACAAAGCAAAAGGAGCTCAATACATGTCAAAGTCTGAAACTCAGAAAACGAGTTATGCAATTTTCCCTGCCTAAGCTGCTTAAACCTTATGAGAACAAAACATTCCAGTAACTTTTTTGGAATAAAACCCTGTGATTGAGAGAGAGCACAACAAGCCATTTGCATGCACAGCCCCAGTGCTATCTCCAGGCTGGTATTTTGCTGGAGTATGGTGGAACTGAGCTCTCCAGAGCTGGTTTGTGTAGAGGCACACATTTCTCCTCTTCTTACAGCTTAGAGCAGCTAATCTAAAATTTAATTTCCTGAAAGCCACCATTCTCACAAACACAACCAGGTGCCCATTCTAGGATAAATCCATTTTATATCTCCAGCCTGAGTAAAATGAATCTACTATTCTAAAATCTACAAGGGTAAGTGGATCTGATACTCACGTGGACATGATCCTTTTCTGCTGGGAAGCTCTTACACATAGAAACATTAACAGGATTTACAAAATCCATCTGTTTGCAACACCATCATCTCGGAGTGCAGTCAATGCATTCAGACTGTAAGTCACAGCAGGTGCACAACTGTGGCTGACTCACACAGCATACAGAGAGCCCAGTGCTGCTCCCCGTTTCCTCTCTCTGACAAAGAGCACATTTTTACTCACAGAACCATTGAGAAAAGCTGATTCGAATTTGCCAAGTCAGAAAATTCAGAGCTCAAATTACTGGAATCGGTGGATGCAATAGGGAGATTTGGAAAGTTGAAGTACAGCAACAAGATGCAAAGCATTTCCACTGGCACTCCCAGAGCCCCCTGCAGCTGAGGAGCTCTAAGCTACTTATGGATATTAATGAATTAAAGCTACAGCATTCCTGAGAGCTGGGTAATTTTATTATCCCTTCTGCTAAGAGGAAAACTGAAACACAGAGAGAGAAAGTGGCTGGGCTGTGGTTTGTCTGCTCAGCTGCTGGAGGAGGAGGCTTTGGGATTTCAGTGCAAACCACATGGGGGTGGCATTAGAGGAGAGTTGTCTCTTCCTGCGAGCAGGACTGGTGTCTAGTGAGCAGTTCTTCTCATATGGACATAAATTAAACATACTCTGCTTTGCAAATCTACCACAGGTCTTCTCTCTGCTGTCTTGCTGGGGTTCCCAAAAATCACAGCAGGAGAGGAGGTGGGGCCAGCTCACTCAGTATGGGATCCTCAGAGGGGAATAAGGAGGAAGGATCGGACATAAGCTGGCATTTACTTGGGCTTAATTCTGGTATGGGATAAAAAGGACCCTTTCCACATATTGAGTGTTCTGGAACTGACCAGGGAATTGATCTTTGCAAATACAAGAGTGAATCGCTTGGGGCTGCCAAGGCAGCTTTGTTTGGCTGTTTTTTCTGAGCTGTCTTTTCTTTCCACTGTTGTTTCTGTCATCCAGGTTGTTTTCATGTCAGGTTTTGAACAGGTGGCCCACCCATGCCAGCCTCCATAAAGGGGAGCAAACCCCACTCCTTCAGGAAATTAAATAATGGAAATGCTAATTCAGAAGAATTAGGAAATTATGAAAACAGACCAGACCCGACCAGCTGGGAGGCTTGCTACAGTTTCCTCAATTAATTTGATTTAAATGGAAATCGGGTGATTGGCTTCATTCAGGGAAACCCCAAACCTGGATGTGGGTGTCAGTGGTCTCACAGACTAGCTATACTGCAGCATGTGGGGATGGAAATAGTGCCCAATTTTTGATCTGCACCTGGACTTATCAGATGGCTTCCCTGCATTGCCACTGGGGAGATATCAGCCCTCTGAGTTCCCCTAGATCTGCTGCCTGCTCCAAGGTGTGTGGATTATTGCTCCAAGGGCTGGTTCCTCTCATTTCATTGCTAGAGGAGACTCAGTGATGGTCTGGGATGCACTTCTCTGTATTCTATTTACCTTCACATAATTTAATTTACCTTCACGTGTTCGGATGACTCCCACCCTTCCATTCCAGATAAATGCTTGGCTAAAGCAAGGGCACAGTTTTAATGCACTGCAGGCAGTAGTACTGGGAGATGTGGCTCCCTGTGACTGTGCTCACACAACACAAAGGCTGCAGGGAGGCAGCTGGGGCTTGGCAGAACTGTTCAGCTGAGTTTGACTCAGTGCTAGCAGGATATAAACAGCAAGGACACAAAGCTCGGAAATTCATTTACCTTCTCTCTCAAATGCTTTTTGCAGGTCACTAAGATGTTTGCAGTGTTAATGTGGCCTGACAGATCCCACACTAATAGCAGTTTCCTGGATGCTGTCCTGGATTTGCTGTCCTCTTGTAAACACTAACTCACACCACATCTTGCTGCTGTCTGTGTTTCCAAGGCCTCCTCATGATAATCTCAGTGATGCTGTTGAAGATTTGCAGGAGATGTCTGTAGCAGGTTTTTTTTTTATTCAGTGCTTGCTTGTTTTTCTGCTGTTTTCTTCTGGCTGTACTTCTTTTTTTTTTTTTTTTTTTTTTTTCTTTTTTTTCTCTCCTTATTCTGGGAAAGAGATCTGTGAAGGTGAGTCATGTGTCACACACATGGGGAAGGATTTTACTTCTGTTTTCCTGTCAGGAGGGTTGAGTCAAGAAGGACCTTTTGTCTGGAAATGTTTCATCACAAGCAGAGCTGTGTCAGTGAGCTGTGAATGGAGAGGCTGCTGAAGCAAGAGCAGCTCCTTCAATTGCCACCTGACATGGGCTGGAAAAGGCAAACTGCAGTAACAAAATATGAGAGGTCTTTGGTACAACTGGCAGCCAGTTTGCTTCTCCATCTTTTGGAGTCTCAGCACAGCAGTTGGGGTCCTCTAGCTCACACTCCTTTAAGAACTGGTCCTGTTTAACGCCCATGCCATGGTGAGACACACTGCTCATGCATGGTCTGGTGCAGTGGCTGGGCTGCTGCAGTCTGATGTGACAGTGCAGAAAAGCAGAAGAGGGTGTTTATGTGAAACCAGTGTGTTTTCTTTCTGGCCATGCCATGGTGTGCAGCCTAATGGAAGCACCACTGGCAGTTTTGCTGCTCTCAGTGTGACCCAGCTTCCCCTGCAAGGTGACAGGGGTGGTTTCTGGGTGGGCTGGAGATGGCAGGGATGGATTCTCAGTGCTTCCCTGTGTCCATGCAGGATGGGCCCAGTTCCCAAATGGTCTCATGATGGTTTCTCATCAGGGGAGAGGGAGGTGCCCTTGGCAGGGGAAACAGCCCTGCCTGGCCTGTGCCCTGTGGGGCATATCTGGGTTCATGCTGAAGAAGTTGAGTTTCATCTCACTGTGGGCCCTGTGGTGCTTTACTTGCTGAATGTCCTTTTCTGATTAAACAGGTGAAACATGAAACCCAAACAATGAATAAGTGAAAGCCTCTTTCATTTTCTATTGCTCTTTAGTAGATGCAAATTAGTTCTTTTGGGAGGGCAGCTCACCTCAGCTCTCAGTGGCTGATTTCCCAGGGACAGGGAGGGGAGAGATGCAAATTAAAGGTCTGTAGACCTTTTCCCAGCTGATAGCACTGTCTGCTTTTGCACCCACATGAAAACAGCTCTGCCTCAGTGTCCCCTCCTCAGCAGAGTGCCTGGAAGTACCACAGACTCCTACAATGCTAAACAACATCTGAGGCCTTGCCCACGTCTCACAGAAACTTGACCCAGATTCTCCATCAAAACACCTGCATTACCAACTTCCCCAAGCAGCACATCACAGTAAGCATTTTTCTTTTTTTCCTCCACTGAATTATTATTTTTTTAATGTGGCTGCAAAACAGATTCTTATTTGATTTATTCTGAGCTGACCTAAATATTTTGCTTTTCTCTTCTGTTGGGTGCAGTATTTTTACTGCAGGCTCTAGGCAACATTGCAGAGATCTGGGGGAGACAGGTTTCTGGATGTGTGAATGCAATGAGAAGTGATTGGATACTGTGGAATATGATAATAATAACTGCTGTGAGGCTTCTGTGAAGTTGGACCACACTGAAAGAATTAACAGAATTGATATTTACATTATATGTTGTGATTAAGGTGTCCAGTATAATTTAAGAATTGATTTCAGTGAGATTAGAGGGGAGAAAATATGCTTTCCGAATACAGGGCACATATATTAACCTGAATACAGGTTCATATATGCTACATGATATTTTTTTAAAATGCTTCATTTAGGAATTTGGTTTCTTTAAAAACGTCATGCTTTGATACTGAAGTCCAGCTCCACAATTTCGTACTTTCTCATGATATCCCAGGCCTGGGAAGTGCAGAGCAATGAAGACAGCAAGGGCTATTTTTATAGAGTACTTTGCCCCCCTATTGTCCTGGACTTTATTTCAAGCAAAGAAATTTGGTAGCGGCCTGCAAAGGCAGAGCAGAAGATGCAGCCTGCACCTTTACTTTCTGAGAGGACAGAGACTCGTATTTCAGTGGAACTTCAGAGAGCCCAGCAGTGCTATGGTTACCCTCAGCTGTGCTGGCCTGAGGGGGATGTGACACAGCTCTAACATTTTCTCTGTGGCTTTTCCCCAGCTGAAGCATAGCCACACTGCTGCCCAGTCACCCTGGGGCTGGGGACAGAGCTTCAGCTGCAGCAATGCTGCTCTCCTGATCCCTGTCAGAAGCACTCCTGATGGAAAGATCTTGTCTTTTGGGGGTAAAGTAGGAAGTGTTTTTGTTATACCAACATCATTTCACTTTGGCAATAAAAGTGCCAGTCTAAGAGCACCTGACCAGCAAAGCAGCCCTGGGGCAGAGGTAACCCAAGCCCTGCTCCTCTTACAGCAAGATGCACTGCAATAGGCTTCTGAGGACACTGACAGATGTTGAGTGAACACAGAGTATTGCTCAACCTTGGTGAATTTTTCCTCATGCTCAGCATGGTTTATTTTGGACATTACTGCTGCCAGGAAGAGCTACAGTGGAGCTGGAAGGTTTTTAGGCAGATGCAGGGTATCCTCCAGCAGCATTTTGCTTATCTGCTGCAGCACCTGGTGTCAGACATGGCTTCTGAGGGCTGTTTCTGCAGTTTGGTTATACAGAACAACATCAGCAGTTATTTGGTGAAAGTTAATTTTCAGATGAAAATTATGGCTGGGGCAATGAATGATGGATTCTTTTTCCCTGGGTGTGTGTGACAAGTCTCCCCAAGGATGGTTGGCCACACTTCACAGCACAGCAGAGAGACCTTCCCTCTCACTCACAAAGCCATCCAGTTTTCCAAGTCCTTCTTATGTTGTCCCAAGCTCAAATCCTTTCCAATTGTCTTTTAGGCAGGAAGACTTGCCAGTTCCCGACATGCATGTGCTCACATGAACACAGAGGAAACACTATTTAATACTCACATGCATTATATTTAACATCTGCCCAACTTCAGCAAAACAGGAGTCAGACCAAAATTGTAGCTCATTGTTTTTAATCAAAGGAATACCAGTCTTGCCAATTGTGGTGTATGATTTTCCAAATGAACTAAAGCAGTGTCCACAGCTGAATATGATATGGTCTTGTGCAATACCACCACTTGTTTTTGCATGCCCACAAATGGCAAGGCACAGACTGGTGTAAAACAGAAGACATGAAGAGCTTCCATCATGAGAACAGAATGAACTGGAAGGAAATTGAGCCCAAGCTGCTTTCTATACTGTTTACTACAGCAGTAGCCAGCTATGGACCAAGAGATGTTTCTCCCAGCAAAGATAAACAGGGCTGATGATCTGTGTCCCTTATGGTGACTGTGGTCATATCATACTGACAGCTAATGGGACCAAGTATAGAGACAAGCTGAAGGTGGGAGGTGCAGTTGTGGCTCTGGAGAGGATTCCCATCTTGTTCTTGCACAGATAAGGACACCACAAAGCAAGAAATGTAAAGAGGCACAGACTCTCAGAAAAGTGTGTAAAGCTGAGGTGATCAGAGCTTTCCCTCAAACTTAGAGAAGGGCCAGGAAACAGCACTGAGGTAAGACCAAGTCTCCACCATGAAGTGTCACACTCCAGTAGTGCCACTGTCTGTCCCTTGATCTTTAATCCAACAGCATTTCTAAAACTTTTCTGCTTGAGCTGTAGGAGGCTCCAAAGGTTGCTCTGACTCTGGGTATGATATCTGTGAGTCATCCTGGGGCACAGATTGCATCTCCACATGTAATTTCTCTTCCAGCACCAAGGGTGGATGTGTGACTCCTTCCATGTGACTGTTCCTGCTCCTGTTTGACATCTCCATCCATTGGCAACATCTGGCATTTGGAATTTACTGTGAGAGTAAAAAAAAATATTCTTATAGCACATCATCTCTGAGAAGGTAGCTGCTGTTCTCTTTCCTGTCTGATTTTAGGATTCTGATAAATGAAGAGGAAGGAAGGACAGCAGGGTCAAGCAGGCTGCTCCTTCTCCCCAAGCACTGTGACCCACACATTGAGCTGCTTTAAAGCAGTTCTGCTCATCACAGAGCAGATGGCTCCTGGAAGAAGGAGTATGTTTAGAAGTGTAGATACTACTGTGCTATAAACAAACTTCCCTTTTAAACAACTTATTTTAGTGCTGGCTGTGGATAAACATCATCTTATTTTAATCATCAACTGCTTTGGCAGCAGCAGCACCCACTGCTGCCACTCCAGGTCTTGATCTGACATTATAAACCCCCTAAATATTTCCTCTCCTGGGTGGTTTTGATTAAATAACCTCACAGCTTGAAAATGGATGCACTTAATTCACATGTAGCAAGGTTTATGATGTCAATATGATAATCTTGTTATTATAATCTTTTTTTAAAGCTAGTAACCATGAAAACAGCACAGGCAGGCCTGGCCACAGTGATTTCAAAGGCAGAGGAGAGGACATCCTAGTTCAGAGAGGATCTAAGTACTTACAGGTGGCCTCTCTCAGCCAGCAGGGTCCTAACTCCTTCTCCACAGGTCTATTTTGAGGATCATCCTTTGCATTTTGCATATGTCTGTGAAAGCCATTCAGTGGATGAAAAACCAGAACTGTCTCATTTAGTGAGGAGAATGTCATTAAACAATGGAATTTTGGAGGGATTTGTTCAGTGTTTGGCTCAGGAGATGGACAGGGAGATCCCGACTGGGAGTTTAGATTGTCCCAGAACCAAGTGATTCTTCACCCAGGGTTTGAATGCTGCTGTGTTGTGTGAGATACCACCAGGGAAATGCTGTTGCCACACCAGTTCACTGTCAGGGAAGGAGTGACCTAGACTTGCTCAAAGGCAGAACAAAATTGGTTTATAAAAGACCTGCTTGTTGTCACTGATGCTGAAGTTCATGGAATTTTCTATTTTAATATTGTTCCCTGTGTGTTCATCATGCTGTGGCAGCCCAAACATCAGGTTTGCTGCACCAGCACTCCCTTGAGATGTGCTTGAATTCCAGGATGGATGACCCTTCTCTTCACCTACCTTCAGTTTTATTTACAAGCTGAGAAGTCAGTAAAAAAAGATTTTAATTTGTGTTCAGAGCCTGGAGGAAGATTTTGAAATGAGTTGCATACATGGCTTTCTGTGCAGTAACTTATTCATTGTCCAGTACAGAGCAGCATTTAGCCTTAGGTTGTGTATGTTCCCATTTTATGGCAATAAAAGAGGCAGCAGTGTGAAAAGCTCTTAAGAGCTCTTCAGAGCAAATGTTTCATAATTTTAGGCCATGACAAAATAAAAGTCACTGAAAAAATTCAGAATGCACAATCCCTAGCCCAGAATTCAGCAGCTGCCAAACACTAAGAATAAACATCTCCTGAACCGGCAGCAGGCTGCTGGATCTGAATGATGACATAAACCTATTTAGTTTAACTGCAAATGCTGCTCAGTAAGGTTGCTCCTACTATTTTTTTCCCTTCACTACATTCATTGTCATAATAGTTAATCATCTGGTTGTTTGCCTACATTTTTCTTACATATGTACTACTCTTAAAGTCACAGTACATTTCTGATGCTGGTTTTGGAGGCTGTGATTATTGTCCATCAGTGGGTGGGTCCATGGGAATCTGAGGAGGTTTAACAGGACCAAGTGAAAGGTGCTTTATCCCCAGTGTCAACACAGTCTGGGAGATGAGCATATCAAGAGCAGCCCTCTCAAAAAGCACTGGGTGTGCTGTGGAAGAAATGCAGGACAGGACTTGGCAAGTGCACTCACAGCCTGAAAGCCAAACATGTCCTGGGCTGCACCCAAAGCCCTGTGGGCAGCAGGGCAGGGAGGGAATTCAGCTCCTCTGCTCTCATAGGCCCCCACCTGGGTCCTGCATCCAGTTCTGGGGTTCTCAGCACAGGAAGGACTTTGGTCTCTTGGAGAGAGCCCAGAGGAGGCCACCAAGGTGATTAAAGGGATAGAGAACCTCTCCTGTGAGGAGAGGCTGGGAGAATTTGGATTCTTTGGGTTGGAAAAGAGAAGGCTTCAGAGTGGCATAAATGGGACATTCCAAGGGAAGAGAATGGAAGGGAAGGGAGGCTACAGGAAAGATGAAGAGAATTTTTTTTATAAAGGAATGCAGTGATAGGATAACTGGTAATGGCTTCAAATGGAAGGAGAGTAGCTTTAGATCAGATGTTAGGAAGAAATTCCTTAAAATGAGCATGTTGAGGTACTGGAACAGGTTGGCCAGAGAAGTTGTGGATGCTCCATCCCTGGAAGTGTTCAAGGCCAGTTTGGACAGGTCTCTGAGCAACCTGGTTGAGTGGGAAGCGTCCCTGCCTATGGCAGGGGTTTGGACCTAAGTGATCTCTAGGGTCCCTTCCAACACAAACTGTTCTGTGATTCTCTGGATTCCATGAATTTTTCAGAAAGTAAAATTTTGAATCCAGAAGGACATCTTGAACAAAGGACATTCTTCTTTGTTTTCAGCCCTGGAGTGGATCTGTGCATCCCAGGAGTATGAAATATCTTCTTCAGGTTTAATTATTGACAAACAATCTATGGAAACTGTGTAGGAGAAATAGATCCATCATGCTTATGTGCTGAACATACAAAGGGGAAAAGTATGGCAGGAGTGTCTCTCTTGCCCAGATAAGCAGGTACATGTTGCTGTAAGAAGCCACACTGATGTTGATATGTTAGCCACATAATTGCTTCTAAAGAGTGTAAGAAATCAAAACCCCAAAAAAATTTCTAAGGAAAATGTGTATAGAATGAAATTCAGTTCTGCAAACAAACACAAACCCAGCTCCAGTACTTGAACAAATGTATTTCTTGAGAGGTAATGTGCAGTACTATAGTTAAAGACCAGGCCATTTTTCTTATGGGCATTGGACAGAGTTAAGGATGTGCAGCTAAGCTTTTTTTAACTGCAGACCTAAGGCAGTTATTTTTAATTATCCAGATTACTAGCTCATCATTTATAAATGAGTTAAGTATTTTTAGTTCTCCTGATTTTACACCACCTACTCACAGAGCTTTCTTGCTCTCACATATCAGTGTGGACTTGTAACAAATCAAAAAAGATGATGTTAGAACTCAGTCAAGAGATCCTGCAGCCAAAAGTGACAGCTCTCTGAATTTCTTGACTGGGCATGTTAAGTGGAAACAAAGCATGCCAATAAAATGCTGGAGCTCATCTGGAAGGATGTTGCAGTCAAAGAATCATTTTCCTGTTACATTTTTGGTTCTACCATGCCCTGAGGCTGGTGCATGATCTGAGTTTCTGCACCTCAAGGGCATGAGGGTTAGGGGAAACAGCAAGGAAAGTGACCAGCATAACTTAGGGATTGGAGAAGCTGCTGTATGAGAAGGAACTGGAAAAGCTGAGGCTCTTCTGGCTGAAGACAAAGCTGAAGGGGGGATATGATGGGGACTGAGCCTTGAGGAGGTGCTGGGTTGTGACTGCAGAGCAGTTACAAAACACCAGAACTGCCTGACACCCACTGAAACCAGCAGAGGATCTTTTAAAAGCACAAAAAAAGAAAGAATTGCTTTGGTGGGGTGTCCCAGACTTCTGACACTGCTGCTGGAGCAGGCTGTGAAACAGGCCATGAGCAGCACCCAGAGGGAACCTCCACATCTCTGTTCTGAGTGTCAGTGCTGGGGAGTGTGGGGGAAATTAACTACAAATAGTATCCGGGCTTGTGAGTTCTCTTGAAATAGCATCTCTAACTGTCACTGGTGGAATAGATGGATGACAGATCTAACACAGCAGGGCATTTCTAATGAGCTTATGCTCTTATGCAGAGATTGCTTATTTATTTTGACTTATGAAGAAAATCAGGGAAATTTTCAGCTAAATGGAGACAATATTGGGGAGAATTTCAGCCAGATTTGATGACTTCAAATAAAAGCTTAGTACTAAAAAAATCAAGCATCTTTAAAAATCTTGTTACCTCCTAATAAACATTCTACATAGAATACATTTCATTTTAATCATAGAACTGCAGAGTAACTGGGGTTGTCAGAGACCTCTGGAGGTCTCTCAAAGCAGGGTCAGCTTCAAAGTTAGATCAAGCTCCTGTTATCCCTCTGTAGTACACCTCTGAGAAGTCTGGCTCCATCTTGTCTGTAATGCTCTTTTTAGGAACATAATAATTCAGTGAGTTGTATAAGAGTGATGTGAATTTTTTTTCCATGTGTGTTTCAGCAATGGGCTATAACCTTGCATTAACACAAGTGTCCTGTGTGTGGATGGATTTTCTATGAGTGTTCCTTTCTCATCTCTCTTCCCTGTGGGACAGTCTCAGCAGAAGTGTTGAGTGAATAACTAAATTCCTTGGAAAATGCACGCATCATCTTACAGCAAACTCCTATGGTAACATAAAGGGGAACCTCTGTTCTCACAACTGCTTCCTCTTTTCTCCCAGGCTTCTGCTAAAAAGGTGGTGAGAAAACAAAGCCTGATTCTGATTTGCTCTGTGCTTTCCTCCTCCTTGTCCTGGAAATGTGATCAACGTGCACCAGCTGGTTCATAGCATACATAGGAGGCGATACTACCAAAGCTGTTCTTTCAAATAATGCCCTGCCAAGGGAGGAGTGCAGCTGCAGCATCCCAGAATCTTGAGAGGATATCAGTGGGAAAAGGAGTCTGAGGCAGCTGTAGGAAGGGGAACATGCCAGCTAACCACAGATCACTTCTCTTGAGTGTAGGCTGTGACGGTGGCTGGCTTTTGAGTAAAACAGGCAAGTCTGTCCCCTGTAAAAGCACTCATGCAGACTTCAGGAGACAGGACAGCATTGTCCCAGGGACTGTGGGAAAAGACACCAATTGCTGTGTGCTGTGGGTCCCATTGGCCACTGCTGGGTGCAGTGAAGTGCAGGTACTCCTCACCCTAAACTCCTGCTTTCTATGGCCAGGCACTCTGCAGGGAGCCAGCACCATGGCACAATCCATGCATTCTTCTGTGATCATAACACAGCCATTACTTCAACATTTTGCAGTCCCTGGGCACTGTGGCTGAATAAATTCCATGAGGATCATTATATAGGGCCCAATTGCACAGGAAACTGAAGGTGAGGGAACAAAAGCACTGTGGGCAGCTAAGCTGGGTAACAAGAGTAGTGAGGCAGGATTTGATGGATGCTAACTCTGAATCAGGCAGGATTCATCCTTTGAGGGTTCATATCCATTCTGTCAGTGTGCATGAAATGCTGTATCACCATGCAGTGTTTGCTGCTTATGTTCATGTTTGCAGGATCTCTATGGAGAAATCCCATTTGTGAATCAGAGGGTGGGACATGGCTTTGAGGAATGTGGAGGTCTTGCAGAATCAACTGTGACCCTCCCAAAGTGGCCACTCACATTCACTGCATGCAGAGTGGTGGTGCTGGAAGCAATAATGCTTAGCACTGACACAGCACTTCACCCAAACATTGGGTAATTAATCTGCAAAGCAGCAGGAGATACTCTTTGCAACTGGTTCTGTAAGCACAACTAAAGGACTGGAGTGGAGAGAGCTATTAAAAACCATGCTGACATCCAAATTGTCCCTTGGCAACTAAAAAAAGCGTCCAAAACTTACCATGTCCTCTTTGTTTTATTAGTCCTCTTAATATTCAAATGAAGAGAGAGTTTTCCAAAGTTTGTCCTGCCTAGCTCACAAAAGTTTGGCAGACTTCAAAGGAGTTGCAACAATTTATTGTGGTTCCCACTCCAGTGATTTTGTGACAATGAATACATATTCTATCTGGAGAGTAATTCACTTCTAAAAATTACAGTTAGCAGAACACTGTAAATTACCTGGGTTTATAGATTTACCCCTTCCCTCCCTTAGGTCTTTGTCATATAAAAGTTTGGAAACAGGATTTCTTTTGCTACTTTTGAGTTAATTTTCCAGTTGGTGAGCACTGAGGGCTTTTTCCCCTCCCCCAGTGAAGCTGCACAAGCAGGGCCGTGGGAGGAAGGAAAGAGAATTTTGTGGTTACATCTCAGATTTGGAACCTTGGATGTCAGAGCTCTGCTGCCAGTCCTGTCTGTTTCCATGTGACTCCAAGCAAACCATGTAGCTTATTTTCCAAACTGTGTTGTAGCACTTGATGCACCAAGTGGCTGCATTCTCTGACTGGTATCAAACAGATGATTTTCATTCTTTTAATATAATTTTTTTCCAAATGACCGCACCCATGCTTTAAAGGAAACCATGAAGGGAGGGTAATTGTTTGGCCCCTATGTAAATGTTGGCTTCTCATCCTGATGAGAGTCTGAGGTTTAATTCTCAGGGGTAAAATCCAGACTGTTTTAGGTCATGCTCAGAATTCACAGGACATGAGTGATTGTGATTGTGCCAAGGGAGGGCAGCTGTGGCAGCCCTTGGTTTGGGTACTCCAGCTTTTTGTGCCATGTGGTCAGGCATGGAGAACCATGTCAAGGTGTAAGGTTGGTTTCACTTTGGGCTTTGATTCTTAATATCCTCTGCAGCTTATCTGTTTTTTTCTTTTCAGCTCCATCCTGAACACGTATTTTCCTTCTATGTGTACTCCTTATAGCTTTGTTGAATTAGTGAAGCCTTTTTAACACCCTTAACTGGAGAGGATACTTAGACATTCTAGTGAGCCTAAGTTAGTCTCTTTAGACCCCTTGGTGTTGCCATTATTTCCCAAATTTACCTATAATTTATCAACATTCCTTATTACAGCTGTAATGATTCTTGTCACATATACCAGCTAGAATAATTCAGAACTGGTTGCTTCCTCCTTTTATCACTAGTCCTGAAGTGGAAAGATGCCTTCTCAAAGGGTTTCCCAGTAAAAGAATAGGGTAACAAAGCACAAAGTGCTGCATGGACCATTATGAATGCCCCAGCCACTTAACTGACAGCTCCTGATGTGGCTGAGAGGAGTCAGAGAGCTGCATAAAAAGATTGAGATACTGAGGGAGATACTGAGAAATGATTATTAACTATGGAGGGAGGAAGAAGATGGAGACCAATTGGGATCATGGTCAAGATGCCAGTGTGGATGTGTGTTTGGGCACACAGTGAAGCACAGGCAAACAACCTTCAGGTTTTTTGTGTTTTTTTTTTTTTTTTCTTTTTTTGTATGTATTTTAGTTTTTGGGTTTTTTGGGGTTTTTGTGGCAATTAGTGTGAGTGCCCTTGAAAACCTGACCCCAGACTATTGGTGAGGGAACTGGGACAGGCTCAGCTGGGTGCAGCAAGGAGGGGCTCAGACAGGTGAGGCACAAACTGGATGGGTTTTTCTTTGCTCCTCCTGCTCTTTTTGCCTTGTTCCATAGTGCATCCAGGACTGTGACTGTTTCCACCGTCCTGCTCCCCATGGGGACAGTGCTGCATTCCTGGGAGCAGGATTTGTTTTGATGGGCTTCCTTGATGTCCTTAAGTGGGTTGATTCCATGCCTGTAAAGTTCTCCCTTTCTGCCACTCACTGTTTCTTTAAGAAAGAAACCTCTGTGGTTGCCATGGAAAGCCCTGCATATCTCCTGAGACTGAACCACAGAACATATAGTGCAGCCACAGAAAATATCTGGAAATGTTTGCTGGAGAGCTGCAGTCCTCAGGAGCTTGGCAGCCTTGTAAATGGAGATGCCCCAGCTGGGAAAGGGAATTTCTTTCCCCCAGGCAGCTGAAGTGGGCATGGGGATTTGATGGTGCTTCTGTCAGGGAGCAGGGACAGCTGGGGAGCAGCTCAGGGCTGTTTTGGTGGCCCAGTACAGTCACTGCAGTGGAGGAGCTGGTGGCAGAGCAAGCACAGGGCTGGAGTGAGAGCCACTGGTGCCTCTGCATCCTCTCCTGTGCCCCTGGCAGCCTGTGGGGCTGACACAAACACGCACACAAACAGCACAGGCCTGCTGCTCCAACAGCTCGCTAAAGAACTGGTTCCCACACCTTCCTCTAATCTAAAAACCACAGTTTCCACTCATTCCAGCTGCCAAAACCTACAAGCTCCCCTTCAACTTCCTTAACACAATGCCCTACTTCATGCTAAAATGAAACTTGGAAGTGAAAATCAATTGGGATGAATACTGAATTAAAGATAGTACATTGATCGAACTACCAATTCTCATTTATTTATTTTTTAAAGGGCCCATTAAGAATGCCTCAATCAATGATAAGATTACTGGGTCTGGAACAGAAATGAGGCCAAGTACAACTTTAAAGCTCTCTCTATCTCTGCAAATTTTGATTTTTTTTTTTTAAGTGAACATTACTGGCTAATTTTTCCAATCCAAGAGTTAAAGTTTGGGCATTAAAACCAAACAAAAGAGAAAAAAAAATCCCCAAACAAAACCAAAAGCCAAATATTCACATCTCAGCAAAATCTCTTTTTAAGGACAGATTAATTGATATTCTGGTGTTCTTGTGCTCAATGACAACCAAGATGTCACTTAAATACACAAATTTTCCCAAGAATAGTTTGGGGATACTGAATGCTCTCTTGGCTTGTGAGCAAGAGTTGCAGGACTTGCAGGACTCACAGGACTCAGGGATGAAAACAGATTTTCAGTCTTCTCCCATCCTTACAGTGCAGCTGCCACTGACCATGCTGGGCCTTGGGTTATCAAACATTTCCACTATATGTGTCTGTTTTTAAAATACAGTAGTTTTTGCTGAGAGTCTTTCAAAATCAACATTTTTAAAGGTAGTTTTAACTGAGGAAGTTCTGCTGTTCCCAGGAGGAAGACTGGGGACACATTGCAGGACCTGTGTTCACTTTGCACAGGTATCCATCTGCTGGAAATTGCTCCAGATGTCTCATGTGCCCAAAGATGATGAAGCATGTGCCCCACAGGGGACAGCTTTGTGGGTCTGAATGGAACAGGATTGCTCAGAAATAAAACAGCCCCCTAGTTCTGCAGTGCTCAATGCTCTTTGCACAGACTGCAAAACTCCATGTCCAAAAAATCCATCCATACACAGGGGTGCAAGGGAGTCACTGAAATGAATTGTAGAAACTGATAATGTCCCTCTTACTGTGTCTATTCCTTATCTTAAGCCAGTTGCTGGGCCTTTCATGCACATAGGAAAGTCATGTTTGCTTCAGCATCTCCTCAGTCCTCATCAGCTGCTGCCTCAGTTCACCTCAAGAGCAGTAGGAAATGCTTTGGTGAAAGCAAACTTGTCTCACTCTCCAGCCAAGCTGGCAGGGCTTTCTGCTGGTGCTTCTGCCACACTCCTACACCCACATGGAGCTCATCCATGCTGTTGTTGGCCCTAAACTCTCTGCAGGCCCCCAAACCCCTTAAACTGCCTTGCAATTTCCTCCTTGGCTCACAACCTGTCATTAGGCATGGTTGGTCCAAGTGAAAATGAAAGAGATGTTTTAATCTGCAGCTTTAATTGCCCATTTTTTTTTTTTCCAGACAGAGTCCCAGTTTCTTCTTCAGGGCTTTCTGCCATCCTCAGCTGCAGATATTCCCAGTTAGACCTCAGCAGGTACAGCCTCACTCCTGGATCCATCCAGGCCCAAGGCACAAATCGCTCTGCAAATCCCTTCCCAGTACTTTCAGGTTGCCACTGCAGGACCCTGCTGATCTGCATCAAACTCTCTCCCAGCAGTGCTTTTCTTTTATATTCACCAGAAAGGAGAGCTTTTGTGGGCACAGGAGAAAGGACAACAAAGCTTCTCTTGTAATATTTAGCTCCACTGTTATGTGATGCCTCTCCTCTGGCCTGAGCCCAGCCTCACCAGCTGGAAAATGGATGAGTGGACACAAAGGGGGCTGGACAATGCTTCCCCTGCAAGGATCAGCTGGTGCAGTGACACTGCCATTTACTGCCCTCAGTTTTTGGGAAGTTTATGAAAAGAGTGCTCTGAGGTTGGCTTTTTTGCTTTCAGTTTACAATTTTAAATTTTACAAGTAGTTCCACTGACAAAATACATCTTGCTGAACTTGGTAATATGACTACCTGGATGATGCCTGCAAACCATTCTCAGAAAAGTTTTAGTATTAGTTTACCAAGAAAATGAAACAAAGCAAATATTTTTCAAATAATATCATCAAATTCTTTGTAAGTGCTCTGCATAGAGAATCTGTTTTGTGTTTGAGGCCAAGGATTTGTCACACAAAACAATTGGTGGCTAGAGATACAGATACACTCAGCATGATGCCCAAGTTTGCTCTTTGCTGCTACAGGCTTAGGCTGGATAATTTTGCAAATTATGTATTTTCCTTGTTTCACATTTCCAATAAATCCCCTCCCTGCCTACACCCTCTGGGTTTGAGGGTGCTCATGGCCACCACATGTAGATCAGAGATTTCTCCTGCTGAAAGCCTTTTGCTGCTGGTTGGCAGTGAAATCCTTCACACCAACTTGCAAGCCACAGTGTCCTTTCAGTAGCCCTGCTAACATCCCAGTGCTCCCAGCAGTAACTTGGGCTGTTCCTCTCCAGGCTGGATAACAGCAGTACCAGAGGCATGCTGCACAGTGGAATTCAGCAAAAGCCCTCCATATGTTTTTTGCAAAAGAAAACATTACTTTTGGCACCATGTTTTGCACCAGAAGCCAATTGCCACCAGAACACAGATGCAGGACTTGCCAGAACAAACCTAATTGCAATACTTCGGAGGTGTTTTGTATTTTTCTTCCTAATTGTGTCCAGGTGTGTTGAATTGTTTGAGGGAAATACAGAGTGTTGAGAAACACAAAAGGGTGAACTGTTTAGCTAATGATGGCAGCAATATATTTGCTGATCCTGAATGTCTGAATTAATTTTTTGCTTTGTTGGTTTCATAAGTCTAAATAAACAACATTACATGTAACAGCTACTTCTGAGATGCTTACTGTTGGAATTTATGGATGGACAAATGTATGAATTAATGGATTATTTTTGAGTAAGCACTAAGAGGTAAAAGAAAAAATAAGGGAATATAAGGTAAAGATTATATGAACATTTTCCAAATATTTAAAAATCAGGCTTTCAATCAAATACAAATATTTTTAAGAATTTTGATCCATAAAGTATTTTCACTATTTTTACTTTTCATCTTGTTTCAATGTATTTTTATGAGTTCCTGAAAGTATTTGAGTGAAGTGAAAGTTTTATTTTATCAGTTGTAACTTTTATTACAGATGGGATAACTGTGTGAAGGTGTATGCTGCAAATAGACATATTCCTCCAAAATCCTCCTCCTATAGTAGTTTCTTCATTAACAACAATGAGATAACTACAGTCTTTAGCCATTGTCAAATATTTTGTGATTTGCCAGCATACATAGAACTCAACCTAAGAACAGAAAAGTACTTTTTCTACCAGGAATGAAGAATAAAGAAAAGAAAATGCTGTAGGATGGGCAAAAAGGAATAGCCAAGGGAAATGTGGAAGGTAGCTGGGTTCTTTATTGGTGTGTGGATACACAGAGACTGTGCACACGCAGGCATTTTTCACCACGTCTGTTAAATCGTGAAAAACTCACTGAGCTCATTTCAGTGTCATTTGCTAACAAAAATGCATGTGTGTGCATCTCCTTAGGATGGCCCCTTTGGGTACTGGGGAGCCCTTCAAAGACAGCTCCTGAATCTATTAAATACTCATTGTGGTTGTTAAATGGACGGCACTTTTTATCTGTGAAATTCTATTTGCAGGTGAGTGTGAAATTCAAGGTGGCCCCACATGTGGACATTGGCTTTATCTCAGAAAGAGTCCTGCTCCCCAAAAAGCAAAACAAGACAAAAATCAAGCAGTTCCAACATTAAAACCCTGAATATAGAGGGCTGGAACAGAAAAATATTATTAAAGGCAGTGAGGGACTCCTGTTTCCTCACCCATTGGTGTGGGTTTTGCTGGATGCTGTAGGCAGAGAAATTGATTGTAAATACAGCAATGGGCTTCAGCAGAGAGGTGGGTAATTGCCAGTGGAGTTTAAATTATCTTTTTCACAAAGTAGGCTATGTTACCACAGGGAAGCAAGAAGGAGGAAAATTGCAGACAAAACCAGTTAAAAGTCTTGCTTGGGCAGAGAGATCTGCTGGCTGCATTGCTCCCATCACCCACTGCTGGGGCACAGTGAGCTGGATGCCAGGAAGGGGATTTCACTCCATGCAGTGGCAGGGAGGTGGCACATTGCCAGCTGATACTACCCTGGGTTTCATATTTGAATTTTCAAGGTGGGAAATCCAAGTCGCTGAGAGACTGTAGCAGCCTGGCACGCTGCTGCAAGACAGACCCCAGGCAGAGTGAGCTAATGTCGTGGTAACAACTATTTCCTGTTATTTTGGCATTGGTTCATTTTATCTTTCTGAAGCGTTCACTGGGATAAAAAGCAATTTCACCTTCTTTAAACACAGAGAGAGGCAGGAGAGCAGAGAGGCTGCAGTCCCACTGTGGCACTGTGCATTCACCTATCACCCAGCAGCAACCCTTTCCACAAGGGTAGGAAAACAAGACTGGGAACCATTTTTCCAAGGAATTAGCTGAGTGCTTACCATGGAGTTCAGGCTGGCTCTATGTTTTTATGCTGGGATTCAGCTTGAATTTGGAATGACAGAGGTCTGTCATCAAGTTAAGCAGTAGAAGCCAGTGATTATTTTTTCCAGTCTGAAGCCTGCCAGGATGAAGTCAACTTGCCCACAGGTTTTGAAAAAAATTGAGATGGTAGATTGAGGTTTTATCACATAAGTGTTTTGTATTATGAAGTTACAGTGGTCTTTATTTGACAATGGGTGTCCTAAAGCTGGATTTATGGTATGGCCATAAATGCTTTCAGTGATATCAGTGTCACTCATAGTTTCTCCTTGTAATTTGCAAAGATTTTGGTTCTCTCTGAAAGCTGAATCAAATCTATGGCCCAAGTAAAAGACAATCACTTTCAGCTTGGTAGCTCTTACCATAGAACCTCTACCTGACTTGGAAGATGAATTTTCAAACAGACTAGTCCAGGATTATATTTGGTAGAAGCTCTTTAGGAGGATCTAAGCCTGTGATAATAATTTCTATGGCAAGGTGAAAGGTTTTCAATTGCAAGTCTGCCTCTGCTATATTTCTGCCATTAAGTCACTTAAAAAGACAAGCAAAATATTGCCTCTAATTTTTCTTAAATACAGTTGGTGCATTTATCACAACATTTTGCTTTTCCCTCTTGTTTGATTTCATTCCACATCTCTCTTGGTTGCGTGGGTTTCTGCTTTTCTATGGGCTGTCCTTTGACTAGTGCTGTTGCAAAACTCCAGCTCATTTGTCCTTCAAGAATATGCAGTGATGTGGGGTATTTTTAAAGTTTTTTTAGTCCTTTCTTATTCAAATAATAATTTCATTTCAATTTTCACAAGAAAACTCTATAGGAAAATAATACAAACCCACTTGCCTCCCATGTTTCCTTGAAGAGGCTAAAATATTGGGATATTTCAGCAGATGATACCATGGTAATATCAAGGATGATGCTGGGACCTAGGCAGGCTGAGAGAGACCATATAATTCTCACTCTGGATCAGTCTTTGGTGATTTTTGTTTCCAAAGAGCATCACAGGAGTGCCCATTGGGTTACCAAGGCTGGTGGTGGAACCCTGCTGATGTAAAGGTACAGACGATGGCTCAGGAAAATGTGTTCCCCTAGGTGGTGTGTGAGCCACCTTGCAGATCCACACTCTACCTCCAGAAGGCTTCTGTGATATCTCCTTACCAGCTGTGCAGGCAACAAGAAGCACAGAAGGAAGGATATCACAGAAAACCAAAGTAGAAGTATCCATGGAAACATGAGTTCTTATTGAGAGTGTCAGCAGTGAGAGTGTCAGCAGGTGAGAGTGTCAGCAGGTGAGAGAAAACCACCCTGATGAGACATGCACGCATTTTTGAGACTGGCAGACGTTCCTCAGGATGCATCTTCATGTTTTGTCCTGTATTTGACAAATCCCTGAGGATACCAAGTTTTCTCTGTCACCCACACAGGGTAAAGCAGATTGGATCAATGCTTTCCTTGCCTTTTTTTTTTTCATGTTGTTTTTTTTTATTTGAGAATATTTTGAGAAGGGCTAATGTACATAGTGCTGTTCAGACTTAGCATCCCGGGTGTGAAGGCAAGCAGCCTGGATAGTAACTGACTTGTCAAAACCAGTCTGCAGTAATTCTGTGTGTGTGCAATGTGGATGTTCAGATTCAGATCCTCTCTTTTACCACTTTAGCAGTGCCCAAGTAAAACTATGCAACACTGTCTTAAAGACAGGGCCAGGCCTGGGGTGCTGAGGTCACTGGAGGTGGGAGAACAGGAAGTGTTGGTCTCTAGAGTGACCATCTGTAACCCTCCTCCCCACTTCCTTCCCCTTGTCCCAGTGACTCCAGAAAACATGCTGAAAATGGTAAAGAAATTTATGAGACTTAGGGAGCTGCCATCTGCTATTGCTCTGGGACCCTCAGCAACATTGAATGAGAATAAACTCAAAATGCCAACAGAACAGAGATATCTCTTTGTCACCATCCCTAGAAATGTTTTCGAAGAGCAGATTTCCTCTGCACAGAAGACAGGAAAACCAAATGCCATCCCACTGGACAAAACAATCTTTCAGATGAGCCTGGAGAGCTTCAGAGATGATCACCCTTGTCCTCCAGGGGCAGGTGGGGATCACTGAGAGCTACAGGCTGTGAAGTGGCTGCAAGGTTGAGCCCTGTGGCACAGACCCCAGTCCTAAACAGCTGATGGGGGGCATGTGAGGGAGCAGTGCCAGACTGGGCTGGGGAAAAACAAGCTGGGTCTTGCAATCACAGCTGCAGTTGTTCTTAATAGCTGGGCTCTGGTCACTGACTTCAAATGACATTTTGAAAGCAAGTAACTACTTCATGATCTGAAATGATGCACCTAAATCCCTCTCCTGCCTTAAGGCTTATTGATATTTATTTCCTGATGCTGGCTCTAGTGTTAACAAAATCTCTTTTGTGTCCAAGAAAGTCTGAGCTTGCTTTGCAGCCTTATCCTCAGCTGAGTCTCCTGTCTGACATGGCTAATGATGCAGGAACTTTGGGATGTCCTGCCATCTCCCACTGGTTGAGAGTGGCCTCAGAGGATGCACACAGAGGCACAAGCAGAGAGTGAGCCCAAGCAAAGTTGTGTCTTCTGAAAATCCAGTGGTAGTTGTTAAACTGAACTAGATGATACCAGCAGTGCCAAAGCCTACTGTCTCTGCCAGTTTGCTCAGGAAAATGCAACCAAAAACTGGTTGTTAATGGGGAAACTAATGGATAAAACCAGACTGAATGTATGGATGGAGAGAGTGATAATGTAGGGGCAGGACAGGGAAGGGCAGGTTGAGGAGCTGGGGCTGAGATCTTGGACTGTCACCATCTCCATGACACATCTTGCTCTCTCCTTGAGGCCCAGTGGGCCCCAAAGGCCAAAAAACCAGGGCATGAGAAACTGGTGGCTGTTATATATAAATAAATGATATAAAAGAAGGTTATGAGCCCACATTGGACAGAGAGAAGGAGTATGCACCAGGAGGGAGAGCAGAGTTTAATGCAGGAAGGCAGGGGGACAAAGCTGTGGGACCTGTCAAGGGCTCATGCATCAAACTGCTTTCTTTCTTCACTGTTCATGCGACAAAAATGTGAATGACACAAAAAGGACACCACCTGTTGTAGTGTCCTGATCTCTGCTTTGCACTTTGAAAAACATTTCCTTTTGGAGTTGGGAGGGGGATGGAGAAGGCTGGGAGATATTAATTTCTCTGATGGAATGGTAGTTGACACTTACTGGAATAGTAGTGACCAAGTGCTCCTTGGGCTCAGTAAAGGAATGCACCTTACAATGGGGGAAATAACTTGCCAGAAAAATGACAAAGCCATGGGCAAGGCAGTGTCTGGGACAACTTTTCAGCTATGGCACTAAGAGAAAGCATATATGACAACCAAAATTATATCTTTTATCATTGTGTGACCCAGAAAATCTGAAAATATAGACAGAAGAAATGTAATGGAGACAAAAAATAGCACTGATTTTGGAGATACACATTAGTGATGGCTTTTGATAGTTTTGAGCTGCAGACAGGCCTGTGCTTACTGGAGTGATGGCAGAGGCTGCTTTGGGAGGTACACACAGCTGCTTTCAGACCCATTTTCCACTTCGCGGTTCTCCTGTTTTCCTGTGATGCTCAGAGGCCCAGGCCACTGCTTTGGGAACAGGTCTGCTGTCTGAAGGACATGGAACTAGAAAGGCATTTATTTGCACAGGACAAGTGGCATCTGACTCATCTGTTCCAGTTCACAGGCTGCTGCCTCTTGCTGGGTGCCTCTTCAAGCCTTCTGGCCTGCAAATGGGTCCTAAGAGATCCTCTGGCCCTGGGCTGCATTTCCTCCCCTGCTCAAGGTTACTTTGGGGCCCCAACTTGCTCCACCACCCACCAGCCAGCCAGATCAGCCACTGAATCTGTAATGCTGCAGTGATTTCAAAGGACCAGACATGTGAGTGGCAGGATCTGGTCCTGTGGGAACAATAGAACCTGATCCATCTTCTTTCCCTCAAGTCAGCCATGTTCTTGGCATCTTCATGGCCATCTTTACTGTGATTTTACACTGAGTCCCTGCCCTTGTGCCTTAGGAAATGCTAATTTCATGACAGATCATTGTGGTGATAAAGCAAAGCAGAACAGCCCCACCAGTCCCCACTCCAAGGCTTTATGTGCTTTATGTGGGAGTTAAGAAGGGAGCAAGAAAATCTGTGGGAGAGATGTGGTGCGTGCAGAGAGGCTGAGGAAAACTCTCACCCTGAAGTACAGGCCCAGGGATTGCTTCTGTGCAGTTGCTGATCCCACATTATTCTGACCAGGACCAGCCAGGCATTTCAAACAAGCAGAAATTTCTGCACTCGCATGTGCTGGGGAGAGATTTTTGTCAAGGGAAGGGTAAAGTTCCTGCCACATTTCAAACAAATTATGGGGATAGGAGCTCATAGAAGTAACCCTGAGGACTAGAAAGACCATTTCAAGCCCTTTAATCCCAGGGCACTAAAGGCTTGAGGGACTGCATTTCATAAGAGTTGTGCCAATTTCTTGAGGAGACATTTTTGTCAGAAGCCAGCCAGTCTGCACAGCAGAACCATACCAGAGCCATACCTCTGCTCTGTTCTGTCTGCTGGAGCCCAGCCCTGGCGCATTCCGAAGCCAAATGCCACATCTGGCTGTCTCCTCTCCCTCTCTGCTGCCTCCAAAATGGAAATGCTGGTCTTAAAAATAATGCTCTCATCCCCAGAATGCACGTAGAAAGTGACAGCAGTGGTATAGATTGAGACAAACAGAGTCATTTATTGAGTCCCCTTATTGGAAATCTTTAATGAGAAGCAGCTGTTTCATCGATGACCATGAGCATGAGGTGCCTGGTGGGTGTGGGGTGTGGAGACCCTGGCCCCTGGCCCTGCCAGCAAAGACTGCAAGCAAACTGCCAGGCACGTCAGCACTCTGTCAAAACCAGAAAAATCCTGAGTTAGTCACAGCAGGAAGACAGACAGCAGCAACATCACAGCGCACTGTTGCATCCAAGTGGTTGGTGACTCTTTCAGGCTTGAAAGTCTTCCAGAGTGAAAAGCTGCACACAGCAATGGTGCAAGCCCAGGACAAGGAAAGCAGATGTTCACGTCTCCTCCCCCATCCTTGTTCCCATATGTTGACTAAGTAGTTTGTAGTAGTTTGTAAAGCAGAACATGCCTGTAAATCAGAGCTGGGCAGGGTTCACCAGTTGGGTTAAATGTGGCTTTTAGGGTGCACAAGTGAGCACTGTAATTTACACAAAGCAAAACTACTGCTTTAAGCTTTCCCTGGATGACTGCTCTGGCATCTCAGTGGAATAGCTAGCACTTCCCTGAAGCAGGCCTTACTTTTTTACTGTATTTTTATGTAATCCACAATTTCTTGCATTACCTGTGCACACATAACAGGATCCTGTGCACAGATCAGAGTCATCTGAGCAAGAAGATTGTCATCTGAAACTTGTTGCCCGTCTTGTCCCTTGTGCTCCACACATCCACGACTCACAGTGGTACTTTTTGCAGGATCAAATGCTGTCATTTTGATCTTTCAGCAGCAAATAGGGCATGATGCTGTGATTTTTGGGAAGGCCAGATTTAAACCAGAATTTGACAATGGATGTACACTTAGGATTTGTGCATCTGTCTCTCTCAAAATTCACAGTTTACATTGCACAACATGGTTGGCAGACAGCTGAGTTCTGATTGTCTAGGGATTTTGGAACAACAGGAAATATTCCCAAGCATCCTGAAGTGTCTGCTAAAAAAACTTTTTTAGTTATAGGTTGGTCAGGAAGCTGCTTCTTCTTGCACATATTACATCAGGTCTGTAGGTTCCTGCTGAGCTGTGTCCCTCTGCATCTTGGCTCTTCTCCAAAGTGCCCCAGCTCCAGCTCTGCAGCTTGAGGGGGAAAATTCCCCCATGAGAACAGGCAGGGACAAACCCCACCAGGCTGCTCCTGGCTCCACACAAGGATCTTTCACAGCCTGGAATTCTGTTCTCACAGCAAACCTGGCCAGATGTGAGGCTGGAAACCACAGTCTGGTCATGCAAATCATGGACTTGAAAAGGCTTCTTCCTTCTAGTACATTGACTCAATCCCTTTATTAAGATTTATAATCCTGTAATGAATGTGTAATTAGCAGTTGAAAGACAACTTCATAAAATCGATGTACTCTAATGTACTTCATGTAATATACAGCCTTTTAGCTATATATTGATTTTCTTCCTTATGAATATTTTATCCCTTGTATTTCCCTTTTGCACAGTTTAATTAAGAAATTAGAAACTTTAAAAATTTGCTGTGGAAGGAAAACATTTTATTTGAGATAAAAGTGGCCTTGGAATCTTCCAGTATGCCTTTATTTTCTATGGCCCAACTGCAAAAATACACCCCTCTTGTTCAAATAGGAAAAGGTAATCGTTGATTTACATATGTAACATTTAAAAAAAAAATCAGACTAAATAAAGCCTGAATGAAAACATGCAGAGAATCATTTTACTCAAAATAACTTATTTTAAAGTAATGTATTTTCATAAACAGCTGAGTAATATTAAATTTTAAATAAATACTTCAAAGTGGCTGGGATTGGGGAACACATCAAAACAAAATAATCTTTTACCTGTGTTTTAATAAAAATTTTTCAAGTCTTTTTTCTTTCATTTCAAAATAAGAACTTGCTGCTGAGTCTCATGAAATGAGATATCTATTTCTATGTCCAATTTAGTTTAAAAAAATCTTTCTTTTACTTACAACAGGCCAATAGAAATTTTTATTCATTATAGGCATTTTATTACGCTTAATACAAATCAACATAAATTTTCATTACACATACATCAGTGGTATTTTAAATGGCGAATAAGCATTCCTTTACAATCTTAATATCCTTCAAATTACAGGCATTGATGGAGAAATTAGGAAACCTTCTCTCTTCAGCTGGTTGCAACCAATATCAGAGACACTGTCTGTACTGACTTGGAAGTTATTGAGAGACAATAAAATGGGCTACTATTTTTTGAATAAACTACTTTAAAGTGGTTTTCTTTTGGGTTTTTCCCCAGTTTTTAAAGCCTGTTCAGAGCTGAGGCACCTGCCCACACACTGGTGTCTAATTTGTTCACCACCAACATGAGGATCAGATCAGAGCACTTTGGTGTCCTGGTGTTTTGTGCTGCCAGGTCTGAAGTTTGGGTGTGAATTCACAGGCTGGGCAGGATCCTGACAGAGGTGAGAGATGCTCCTTCACCAGGCAGGAGCACCAGGCAGCTGCTGTGTGAGGAGTGGGTGCCCAAACCAGGTGTAGGAATTGCTGCATCCTGGGTAGTGTCTGAGGCTGTTAACCACCTAAAGGATGGGTAAATTGAGGCTGCTTTGGGCTCAGCATCCTTCTCTGTTTTGGTGTCAGTATTGCAGTTTTTCCTCTGAGAAACAAGTAGGTTGGTGAACATGAACTCTGAAGTGGTAGAAGAGTTGCCCAAGAGCTGGAGAGCACATGAGCTGCAGACCTGCTGTGACCCTCAGTAGCAGCATCAAATGTATCATGTTCCGTGAAAGAATAAAACCTGCTTTTTTTCCCCCAAACTGAGCATATGGATAGAAATCGAGGTCTCCTCGTGATGGGATCCTTCCTTCACTCCCCAAAGAATTTCTGAAACATGAACCCCATCCCCTGCAGGAGTTTACCTAAATCCTGACCCAAACCCCAGAGTCTGGAGGCTGCTATTTTAAACCTGACCGCGGGCCCGTGACACACCAAAGGGAAAAAAAAAAAATCCATTTCTAATAATGAATCTTGTTATTTTCCAAAACTCAGAGGAAATCTGCAGCACAGCTGGTGGTCCTGGAGGAGAGTAAAGGAATACCACTTAATGAGAACCTGGTGGGTTAATTAGTCTGTTGCGTGATGTGGTTGGTCAGTAGGAAAAGAACACTCGGAAATTTTGAACGACACAATCATGATTGACCTTAAGGTAGCAGTGGCCTAATAAGCAGCTAACTGTGCCTGAGCAAGGGGGGATGTTTGAGCAAAAGGGGATTAAGAGGAACTGTGCTGATGTGTCCCTGCACAGTGTGAAGCAGAAGAAATGCAAAAAGGAATGTATTGCTGAGGCTTTTAGCAGCAGAAGAGAGACTGCAGCGTTCCCAGCACAATGTGTGATGTCTCCTTGGAGTCCTGACCCACAGAGTTTGGGGGTGCTGTCAGAGGGGCAGCACAATATGCAAGGCCTAGGAAGGAATAGGAGAAGGAAAAGAAAAAGGGATCTGAGCTTCAGGTTTATGTTTCTGTTTGACCTTCTCAGATGTCCCAAAAGGGTTTTGTCTTCCTATCTCTGACTCAGCTCCCTAGTCATGTGCACCCAGCCTGCCTCCTCTAGTGACCCTTTCAAAACACATGCTCTTGCAACCTGGGCTTCTCCTTTTGCCTTTATGACAGATATTGCACCACCTACTCCATTTTTAATTGTTTTTTCTTTAATTTTTAAAGCATTTTCTAACTCTTTGAGTTAGAAGTTCAAACTCTAAGTTTGAGATTTATGGTTATTCCTTTTGCAGTGAGTTTGCAGCAACCTACCAAGTCCTGTAGCCCTTCTCCTGGACAGGTCTCTGAAGGAGAAGGCTGCCACTAGCAGTGCCTCCTGCCAGAGCAGGATTTGTGTATCTGCTGTGCCAGGCAGCTCAGTTCATCCCTCCTTTGGGCCTTCTCCTCTCACACCTCCCATCTCCTCTGGCTCAGCTGATTGCTGGGTGCCTTGCAGGGCTTTCCTGGCCTTGGCCTCGGTTCTACAAGAGCTCCAGCTCCCTGCCATTGCTCTTCCATTGCTACTGTTTTCATTTCATCTGCTGTCCCAAGCCTGTTGCTGTTTCATATAAGCCTGCCAGATTTGCCTGCATGATTGTTCTTTTGTCCAGATGAATGTTTAGCTCAGGCTATTTAATGCTGATCTGGTTTTTCTATTGCTTTGAGTGTACCCAGGGGAAGAGGTTTTGTATTAAAATTCTCCTGGAGTGCTGAGTCACTTAAACTTTGCTACTGTGTCATGTGCTTGATTGTCTGAGTGCGGGACCTGGTTATGTCATATCTTGCAAAATGTGTTTTCTGTTTCCCCACTGGAGTTTTGCCTGAATGGCTTCCAAATCATCCACCTACTAGAAGCTGGGAAAGTTCTCTCTCATGATGCAATTCCCCTCTTAAAATTGTTTTGATCTTTTCCAAGAATCTGGCTGGAATCTGATAGATGGGATACTTTGTTTTGCATGCTTTGCCCTTCCTATGTATTGCTGGGCATTCAGGAGGATTTTCTCCCTGTGATTTGGCCAGCCATGTAATTCCCAAATGCCAACTGCTTGTATATTTGTCCCATCTGATTATAGCCACATTAAAGCACGCTCAGAGACCTTCCTGTAATCCAGCAAACTCTTGACTGCACTCTGAAAAACATGTGTAATGCTGCTGGTAGGGCTTCCATTAGTGATTCAACATTCACCAGACCTTTCCTGTGCCTTGCTCAGACTAAAACACAAGCCCAGAGAAATCCATTATCCACAGCACTTCCCCTAAGACTCATCTTGATGCAATCATCAGCAGACAGTTTTGCCTTGAACAGCCCAAGTGCTCTGGCTTCACTCACTGGTAATCAGCAGTGACTTTTTTTTTTTTTTTTTTTTTTTTTTTTTGATTCTGTTCTGTGGTTTTGGGTCAGTGCAGATACCCAAGTGTCTGCCAGGCTTTCACTGCTGTGAGAGGCAGCCCGTGCTACTTTCCAGAGATGTAACAATCCATTTTCTTTGCAGCCTTGTAACTTCCTTCCTCAGTGACTCCATGGTGCATTTCTCACGGCTCATTGGCTGGAGAGAAGCTTATTTATAGCCTCAGTTCCTTGTCTTGTGCTCCTGTCCATTAGAGAGCTGACCTGCCGTGCCTGCTGCCTCACCCTGAGGACATTCACTGTCTCTGCTTTACCAGATCAGGGTCTGTCTGCATTGTCCTGCCTCATGCTGGGTCCTATAAACTCCTGGCAATGCTTTTTGTAAGAGTTTCTCACTGAGGGTTTGTATTCATCTGATGGTTTTAGCATAGTTGTGTGGCTTTTTGCATCTCAAAGACACACAGTTCCATTTCCACAGCCCTGTGCAGATGTTCATTGTTGCTGGGGTGAGCTGTGCAGCTGACTGTGCTGTTTGCATGGCAATGAATCAGTTGTTGGTCCTGCAGCCTGTGGTGGGCGGGCTGGAGCAGGGCTGGCAGCTTCTCCGGGAGCGTGAGCCCGAGTCAGGCAATCCAATGGAGCCAGGCTGGGCTGTGCTCCTCAAACAGCTTTAGCTGCAACCCATCACTGCACACACCATGGCCTCTGCTGCCTGGCCCTCCCCCTTCAGCTGACCAGCAGCACTCAAATATTCCAAGAACTGCCCCAGATTTAGATTCATTTCTCCAAACTTCTGCTTCCTTGGGATGACTTCATCTCCAGAGTTAAAGATACATTACCTGGAGGAGTCTACATGTGCATGAGCTGTCTAAGGTAGCATTGTAGTCAGTGAAGGTGCAGTCCAGAGACCTGAAAGAAGAACTCCAGTGGCCAATTTTCAGTGCCCACTTTGAGACAGAATTGCTGAGAAGCTCCCTTTGAAATTCAGATTGCCTGTAGGGTGAAAGGAGGGGAATACTGCTGTCTCAGTGCTGTTTGAGACCCCCTACACATCTGCAGTGGATTGGCTAGTTTGGAATTGTAGAATCACTAAGGCTGGAAAAAACCTCAAAGATCATAAAGTCCAACATTTGACTGAGTACCATCATGCCCACTAAACCCTATCATATCAAAATATCACAGACAGCGTCAAAGAGAGACCAGAAAGTCATAGAATCAAAACAATTTAGGTTGGAAAAACCTCTCAGGTACTAAAAGGCTTCACAGAACTTCACAGAACCTAAAATAACACTGGACACATCAGCCTCCACAACCATCTACTTTTTTATCCATCTACCTCACATGCATAATATCATGGACATATTTTATGAAAAATCGTTTTGCTAGGATTTTTCTCCTGAGAAGCTGAGAGGTCTCAGAAATGAAATGTAAACAATAAATATCTGCTGCTGTGCAATGCAACAGGTGCATCTTTGATTGGTCTCATGTAGTTGTTTTTAATTAATGGCCAATCACAATCCATCTATCTCAGACTCTCTGGTCAGTCACAAGATTTTATTATCGTTCTATTCCTTTTCTTTCTAGCTTTCTGATGAAATAATTTTCTTCTATTCTTTTAGTATAGTTTTAATATATAATTTTCTTTTACTATAATATATATCATAAAACAATAACTCAGCCTTCTGAATCCTGGAGTCAAGATTCTCATCTCTTCCCTTGTCCTGGGACCCCTGTGAACACCACCACATTTGGTGACCCCGAGTGAGGAACATTGCAACAGCATGCACGTAAGACTGGCTATCCCACTGTCAGGAAAGTGTCTGGGGCTACTTGAGATGCCCTTGGATGGCTGCTTGCCCTCCAGCTGCTGTTCCTGGGTGTCTCATGGGGTACCCAGTTTGGGAAGTTGCATCTGTCTCATCTTGTTTCAAAGTGCCAGAGTGTTTTCTCACCTGGTTAATGCTCCAACTATCTCCACAAATACTTTTGTTTCTTCCCTTTTCCCCAGTGAGACAGTGAAGCAATTTTCCACAATCTTCTCACCAGTACTCAACAGCCAACTCTGAACACAGAGTCATCATCAGCTTTTGCTCTCTTCATGCTTGTGCTTCCTCATAATGCCATTCCATTTTCTCTCTAATGGTCTCAGTTTTCTCTGTATTTTCTGTTTATTTCTTCTTTTCTCCCCACTTGAAATGGCCAACAACATCTCATCTCTTTGTGCTGTGTTGAACTAATAACATTTAGGCTTCCAAGAGCTGTTTGCAAGCTCCTAGTGGCAGAACTATCTAAGAGTGCAATTCCTACTCCACCACGTGTCCTCAGGGAGTGTTAGGGATACCTCCTTCAGACTCCTTCTGATCTTTACTTCACCTCTCAAGATTCAAGTACATTGATGAAGGAGTAAGGTAGAAACATTTTTTAATGCTAAACGAGAGAGGATCCTGGCAGATATCCTGAGAGCCATATTAATGAGGATTATTTCTCACTGTTGATACTGTGTCTCCAGATTGCAAGAAAGTAAATATTTCCTATTTACAGCACATAGAAAGCACAAGAATAAATGTGTGTATATAATGGTTAAACTCTCAAGTATTTTATGTGATCTGCAATTGTGTCAAATAGAGCACTTAATTGCTCCAGCCACTACCTTCAGTCTCTGACCTACATTTATGACAGGAACTGTACAAAAACCTACGAAAGTCAAAGACAGGAATGGTTTTAGACAGCTTTTCCTGGCTTTTATCTGATGAACCAGAGACTGTTTCTGAATCAGAGACAAGTGTCACCTAAGCCCAGATTTCCAGTAGGTGTAAATGTGACTCACAAAAAAGGGGCTTGAAAGACTTCAGGTAAAAGCAACTCCCCCCCATCCCCCCTTCCCCAACTCACTCATGTATGTTAATTTAAGAAAAGCAAACATTTGTAAAAGAAAGCTGTTCAGCTAGAAATGTTGAGAACATGTGTTTTCCTTGTTGCAGCACAGCCAAAAGAGACAAAGTTTGCTTTACACAGTATCACATTTTGCCAAATTAACAGTAACAGTATTATTAATATTTAATATTTATATGACACTGTCATCAGGAGGTCAGCTGGGTCTGATCCCTGCTGTGTGAGATGTGCAGACACCAGAAAATTATCTAGATTATTTTTATTTATGTTGAGGAACTATTGTAATGTGCTGCAATCCTGTGGAGCCTGCCAAGATGTAGGCCCAATCTCCAAAAGGCTTAGGTGCATTTTTAGGACAATTTGCTTTTATAACTGAGAGTTTCAAGTGAAGTTCTTCCTTTGTAAGCTTTTGACATATTATTAAAAGCTGATTTCCATGTTGAGTCATAAAATTATGGGATCTGGTTCTGACAACACCTGAGTAGTGGTGTGTGGAGGAGTGCATTTCCTATGGCTGACATACAGCTGCAGAGGGAAAAGTGGATGTGTTCTTGTCGTGACATGGAAAATTTGATCATTGTGGAGTTTAATATTTGCATATGGGTATAAAAGCAGATGTGTTAAAACCTCCAGTGAAGCTGGTGAGAGGTTTTGGTTTACCAAAGCCATCCGAATTTTCGTAAGGATTCGCTAGCCACATAAAATGAGCTTTTCTGGGTATTGTCCTGACCCTGTGACTGTCCCATGGCCCTCAGTTTAGGCATTTCAGAGTGAGATGTTTGCCAGTACATGAAATGGGGCCTTCAGAACAACCAGAAAATAATTAAAGATCACAGTTTAACCTCTACTCCCACTACCTGTCTGCCACTGGACATTTCTCAGGTCATTGTAATATGCTGAAATTGTAGTATCTTCTCTTTCAACGCACACAGGTTTGATTTGAGGTTCATCCTGACATCTCTGGCCAGTTGGGATGGTTGAGCCCCCAGCTCCATGTACCTTTGTACTTCTAGCAAATTATCTAAATTGCTTCTTCAAAGTGCTGGAGTGACCCCAGAGTGGAGCTATTTTGGCAGAGCCTGTGCCCCTGCCATCACAGACACATCCAGAATGGCTCACAGCAGCACCCAGGCTGCAATGCCCTCTGTGCTCTGGCTTTGGTGCCTTGGAAAAGTCTCTGCTTTTATCCCCCACTGTGAGAAAGAGGCTTGAAGGTTTCTATGGAGCATGTGATTTTCTGAGACAGCAGTGTAGAAATGATGGCTTTGAAGTAAGGAACAGGCATGATTGCAGCTCCAAGCTTTGTGCTTTTTACTCTCCTGATTGCCCCCACTCTCCAGCTTTGGTTTGCACCATTTGTCTCTGAGTGCAGGAGCCAGATCCAGCCCAATGTGCTGCAGGCAACCAGGCACCAGTGTGCTCCCGCAGCTGAAAGGAGTTGTGTCCTGAGGACAGGATTAGGGCTGTCCTGCAGTAAAACCCCATGAGCCATGAGGTATAGCTGCTGTCCTCAGCACAAATGGCTCTGTCATGGTTGCAGTTTGCAATAGGATAACCTGGTGCTCCTGTTGCACCACATCACTTGTGCATGCAGATGCGGCCTGAATCAGTGTGTGCCTGTGGGGAGCAAAAACACACACACAATCTCATTGCCTCTGTGTGACAGCCTGTCTGCCAGAACATCAATGATTCCCTGGGTATTCAGGAGCCTAGAGACTCTTCTTTGGTGAATAAACTGCAGTAGGAAGATGTGTTTGAAATTTCCATCATGTAGGATGCTTAACAAACTCTCCTGTGACAACTGCACTGAAGAAAACTGGGTGGATGTATGTGGAAAATGTTTCTTGAAGCTATATACAATGACAGTTCACTGCATTTATGTCATTCCTTGCTGAGTTATTTTACTTGCATTGCTTCCAGAATGCTTGCTGCAGAACAAATTCAGGCAAAATAAATAATATAAGCAATATAATATCACACAGAGATTTTCCAAACATTATTTTGCTCAGCCAGCTAAAGGGATATTCTAGGCTCTGGAGATGACAAAAGAAATTTTATTCTAATCTAAGCGTGCCTATCATTCAGAGCCTGGGAAATGAAAGCTCTGAACAGCCAAGGGCTCATCTGTTCAAGTCCTTCCCTGACTTTATCCATGCCCCATGTTATAATGCATAGTCATAAGAGCAAAATTCACAATAAAATTAAATGGCTGGCCTAAATTCTTCTCCCTCAGCCCAGAATTTAGGTAGGAAATGAGGACTGCATTCTGTATAGGAAGGGAAGAAATACCATGCTGTGCCTGCAGAGTGGACTCACATAAATCAGGAAGAATTGCTCAACAGAGCACGCTGATTTTTTTTCTGCGTTTTAGATTTTTGTTTAGGTTTTTTTTTCCCTTAGACAGAAGTGTAGCAGTGGTTAGGACTTTTTTTATGCACTTCACTTGAATTTTACTTCAGCAACCTACCCCATGAATTTAATAATCATGGACAAGTTCCAGTCTAGAACAGCTTCTAGAAACTTTCAATTTACAGCTGCAAATCTGTAGCAGAGAAATCAGATCAATATTTTTCACAAGTGTCAATTCTAATTGATCTTTTTTTAAATTACAGTGAAATATATTACGATTCCTATGCCCCCTTTTCCTTCCCTCCAACTTATCCATCTACTTTTACACCAAATCAGAGACAAATCAGAATTATCCAAGTATGATGAGATGTAGAAAGAAGCTTAGACATGGTTTGTATAATTCTAGAGATGAACCTAAAGCTGTGAAAAACACAAATATCATCAAATATGCTCAGATTTGAGTAATCTTTGTTTGTTAATTGTTTTTCTCAAAAGTGGCATTTCAGTGGGCTTAGAACTGCTCCAAAAGTCAGGATGAGCTTGTCACTCTTGAAGGTGAGAAGCAGAAAAGGAGATACATAAAGATAGATTAGTTGATTAAAAAGCCATCTGTCTCCTGTCTTTCAATAGTTCATCTGGCAGGGACTCATTCAAAATGCAAAGAAGAAGGTTTCAGTTTCCTCATCTGCCAGACGAGATCTGAGCCCACCTGAATTTCCCAGGAACAGCCCCCAAGTAGCAGACTGATATTCCCCAGTGCAGGATGGAGACAGGGGAAATGTTTTTTTCAATACCTCTGATAGAGTAGGTTCTCCCTTGTTTATAATATTGAAATATTCATGAGAGTGATGTCCTGTCTCTCCTCTGCAGGGCCTAAACACCATGATATAGAGTTGTTCTCTCTGGCCTAATGAATATTTCAATATTCTATACAGAGTAGAACAAGATCTTCAGGGGGAAAAAAAATAAAAAGCAAGACACAAATTATTTCCCAGCAGACTATTCCCCTGTGCAATAGAGTAAACAAACTCCTTTAGCTTCTCATCTCTGGGAGGAAAGTGGGAACTGAACCCCAACTTTCTACCTCCTGGCAAAACTCTGCAGCCACTAAATAAACTGGTAGTGCCTGTTTAGGTAGTGCCTTTTTTCTTTTTCTTTTTTATTTTTTTTCCTTCTTCACCTAGGAAAGAGACCAAAGGAGAAATCAATGGCTTTGTTATTTTCTTTTTATTGTGAAAAACTGTAAATGCTTCATGTTTGTTCATTGGGCTGGTTAGGTTTTGTCCACCAATTCAAAAATTTGTTACTGCCTCCTGAGTTATAATTGGTAAAACGGTGCTGGGGGAAGGCAAGATAAATTTTCAGTTTTTTAAAGTGAAGATCAAAAAGCATTGTTTGGAAAGGTGAAACTGACAATTTTCAACTTCTGATGACATAAGATCAAATATAATCACTTTACAAATTAATAGGGGTTGTTTCTTAGGGTTTTTTTTGTGTTATTTCCCCTTAACTGATAGGTACATAAATTCTGTATGGAAATTGTTTGGTCCATGAACATGGGGAGCAGACCTTTAAAATAAGGACTATTTCTGAACCCATGCTTTTCAGACTATTGCTGCTGTTTCAAGAACGACTTGCTGGATTTACTTCAAACCTTAACAGAAAAATATCTCTCCTGGATGCTCACCAATCCACCTGAAATTTCAGCCTCTTGGGAGTTGTTCTGCCTTTATTTTTTTGATCAAAGTGTGAGTAAGAGGTTCATAATCTGATTCGTTAACAACGTCTTACAGCTTTAAAATAAATACCCTCTCAATTTTTTACCATTTTACCTTCCTGGTTAAGACGAGTTGCAATTCATGCCAAAAAGTGCTCTGCCAGCACTGAGGCTCCAGTTTCACTGCTTTATTAGAGCTTTAGCTCTATGATTAGCCTGAGGATAGATTCACAAATAACAGCTGCTCAGCTGGGGCATTTCCTTAATCCATGCCTGTGCCTTTCAGAATCAAAGCAATACCAAGGCAGGAGAAAATTATCTCAACCCTACAGAGCTCCATAGAGTAGAGTAGGGAAGCGAGCAAATGGGCATTTCTCTGCTGGAAATCTTGTAGAGGCTCAGATGAGACAAATGCACTTCAGTGATGGAACTACCCTCTGTTGACACATTTAATCTAAATTAATTTTTTCATCTTTATGCAACAAAATATGACCCAAACCGTCTGGGGCACTGGAAAAAGAAAGACACAAAAAATAGCTATAAGCAAGCTGCTGTGTGAGCAGTACCCTGGAAGTGCTGAGAATGTTTTTAGTGCTAATTATTGTACATAATAAAATATATTTATCTTCCTGCTCAGGAAATTCTTGAATGTTCTGCATTTGTCCCTTCCTACTTCTCTAAAACATTTTTCATACACACTTGGTTATATTTTTTTCTAAGGAGAAGTATAATAAAATAGAAAATATGGAACCTGATTGTTTACCTATTTACTATGGCACAAACAGCAGTAGTTTCACTGAACATAATAGACCTAAACCTCAGTTGATGAAATCACTCTGGAGATATTGGTTGTGGTAGAAACCTACTGATCTACATGAGATAAAAAACCAGTAAAGTGAAACCAAAGTTGCATGAAACTAAAGTAAATGAGAAAAAAAAAAATCAGTGTCATTTGTTTACTGTTTTCATACCTACTGTGTTTTTGTGATGCTGTTATGTGAAATAATTCAATGAGTATCTTATAGCCAACCAAGTAGAATTTGCTGGAAAAAAAATCTTTTCTGGCTATAATAAACTAAATTCCTTTAATACTAAGACCACTCTTCTATGTCTGAAAGCTTTTGGATATTGTGCTAGTTACAGACAGGCCTTCTGTCTCTTCAACAGCTGAGTTTTTGAAGTCAGGCCCATAAGGTAAGTTGAACTGCATGAAGAGATGAAAAATGAAATTAAAGAGATAAAACATGACTCTTGCACTACTGGACTCATGTGGATATTTACCCTTCATGCACACAGCTGTGTTCATACATAATTGGAGCTGGAGAGAAAGTTAAGGGTACAGATGCAAGATAAATGGTTCCTATGAGAGCAACATGTCCAGTACTTTTTTACAATTTTGACGCATCTCTCTCCTCCAAAGAAATTATTTTTGTTTTCTCTTCAATTCTCTAGAGGTCTGTTTCCTTCAAGTATTCAGAATAAAATATGCCACTGCTAGTGACATAAATAATATTTTGTTTCTGCTAACTGTGCAGAACAGCACTTTAGGGAGAGAGAATTGAGGATATGCCCTTCCTTTTGCCTCATGGAGAGAATATCTCCTACCAAGATTTCACTCTGTATAACTATGAAAGTGGTGGAATCATTATTGTGTCTCTGATGATGCTTTGGAGCTTTGCACAACTCTAAGCCAGGCCATGCCCTCTGACAGCTTGAAGGGAGATAGATGAGTAAGAGCTGGCACAGATCTGAAAGTCTGAGGTGTAGTGCCCATGAAAACAACTGCAGAAGTTCACTGAAAGAAGGCTGTGTGCCCATCAGTCTGTCTGCCTCCTCTGCACCCATTATTCTGATTGGTTTCATAAAGAATATGTCTATGAAACTCTCAGTATCACTTGTCCTTATGTTAGATACACACAGGTTAAACTTTTCTTCCTCACAATGTATTGCAATTTTACCATTTGACATATTGATAATTTTTTCTTGGTATTTTCTGCTGTTCCTTATTGATTGCAAGGCTTGGGGTTTTTTAGTTGGAGGCTGGCTGGAGTTTTTTGCTATGATCCTATCTCAAAAGCAAATGCAATGAATGCAATGTTTGCCTGTTTGTCTTCTGGTTCCCCAGTAATTCAGTTGTCACAGCTTGGTGCTCAGTGATATATACATATATATATATATCCCTGACCCTGGGTGATACTCCTGGTGCTAATTGCTTTTTCTCTGACTGAAAGGAGAGCTTTAGGTAAATAAGTGCTGCCTCAGAGATGGAAACATCAGGAGCTGAGGTAATTAGATTTTTAAGATTTCATTGCTCTGAATTTGTGCATTGAAATGGAGGAGGCTGAAGATGAAGCTCTGGGCTCACTGATGACAGGGGGAATTTTGACATGGGTGTTCAAGAATCCTTCTCTGAGAGTTCAGGATAGTCCTTGCTGGGTTTCTGGTATTTACCCAAAGAGGCCTTGTTTGAATATAGATCTTTTTCTCTAAGTACAATTTGTTACAGCCAGGCACGAACACCAGGGGCACACGGAGCTGTGGCTCCCCTTACAGCACACAGCTCCCTCCTGCCCTGCAGCAGCCCCTCAGGGTCTGGGTGGGCAGATGGTGAGAGATTGCCTTCTTCAGTGAAGCTGATTCACCTAATCCTTAAGTGAAATAACACCACACAGAGCAGCCTTGTTTAAGCTGCATATTTGTTTTTTTGCTTTGCAGCTTACAATTATAGGGGAGCATATGGCAATGCAGAGGAGCAGTCAAGGTCCAGACCCCTGGGATGAGTGTAGCTGCAGTCCTACATCAGTGAAACCAAATGACTTATGGCAGAGATGGCTCTGGTCCCAGGAGACATCTGCTGCCTTGCTGGGGAAAGCTGTGGTGACTGCACAGAGCTGCCTGAGCAGAGCAGCAGAGCCCAGCTCAGACCTGTAGCCCAAAGTGTGCTTGGAAATGCAGTGAGTGGCATCAACAGGTCTGCTTTTGAGTGCCTGCAGTGGTGCCTGGAAGCAGTTGAACCCAGGCTATATATTAGTAGTTTTCCGCACTATCCTGGGACAATGGAATAAAGGAAAACAAGACTGTTGCCTGAATGGCCATATTTCCTTGCACTTCTACTCCAGAGATCTTTCCCTGTTTCTCAGTGTGTTGCCATCCCATTCAGTCCAGGAGTAACATGACAACATCAATATCAGTAGCAACAATAACAAATAATAACAATAATAAATATTATCTCAGATCTATGCTCTCTCTGGGGACATTTGCACAGAAAATTTGCATTTCATAAGGATACTTGCTCTAATACTTACCTTCCAAATATCTGCCTTTGGAAATATTCATTCCACAAAACTCCCTCCCAGTGAAAAAACCTGGCATGGTTTATTGGCCTGTTTTTCTGCCTAACTGTCTGTTAGCTCATTTTCTAGGGACAACTCCCAGGTCTGCCATGGTTTCGATCACTAGTGCTCTTTCTTTGTCCTCTTGTTCACTCTTGCTACAAATATCACTGTCCCACCACTATTTAATTCCCCTGCAGTCCATGGACCACGTCTTGCCCCCAGTGGTGTCAGGGACACCAGCAGTGGTATATCTGTTCTCCAGGACAACTCCACACTCCTGGTCTTGTCAGAACCCAGGAAATTCCTCTGGCTGCCCTGGAGGACTTGAGACCCTGACAGGGGCTCAGAGACCTTGGCACAGAGCCCAAGACCCCTGTGCCTTTGATCTTGACCCATGGAAAAACAATTACCAACCTTTACATGAAGAATTACAAGTCAAGAAGTTTTAAGTAGAATAATAGTTAGTTTATCATGGGGTGAAAAATAGTTTTTTGGGTTTTTTAGAATGGGAGTTCAAGAGGCAAGATGGAGGAATCTGGGCGTGTCCGGCCTTTCTTCTTTCTAGCCTCTATCTTCTGCTGTGATGTAGGCACTTTTAGATTGGTTTAGAGTAGAAACTCACTGTCTAACATAGGTGATAGGTATTGGGAAGTTATGGTAAATAATTTACAGGTAGTTTTTAGTATAAAAGATAACACCGCCCTGGGGCAGGCATAGTGCCTCTGTCTGACCTGCTGAGCAGACCTCGGCAGACCAGAGTAAGAATTTTATAGATAAGAAACAATAAACAACCTTGAGACTGAGAACTGAAGAGTTCTGACTCCTTCTTTGATCACTGGGCTGGGAAAAGAGACTTTCTAATGTATCTCGGGGTCACTGTGACCAGCAGAGATCCCAAGATGGTCTGAGAGTCTGATCTCCCCCACCACATGCTGGGGAGGAAGGAAGGACCCTCAGGTGTTTCATTGCGCTCTGGATGGCTTTACCACTGCTTTACTTGGTGCAAGAGGATGGTGAGATAAACAACAATGACACTACTTATGAAGGGCCATTGAAATGTGGAATTTATCCTGTGTCTGTCTAAATGGCAGCAACTGCTCAATGTTACTAAAGGAGCAGAGAGCAGCATTTTCAAAGGAGAAGGATGGTATGACTACAAATCCAATGGAATAATGGGATTTGTATGGGGGAAATGTTCAATCCCTTTCATAATAAACAGGTTTATGGATGACAGATGTGGATAAATAATGAATGCTTCCAATTCACAATCAAGGATTGAGTGAGCAGAAGATAATGCAGTTGCAGCTCTGACTGAATTTTAAACACCACTTGAAATCTCAGAGTTCAGTGTGAAGAAGGCCTATTCAATCATACACTTCTGTTTATGCTCTTTACTTCATTAGATTTAAGTAGTTATAATTCTGCAGACACAACTAAAAGCAGAGGTGGGCTGAGAACAAAGAAATGTAAACAACTAATAAGATTTCATGCTTTATCCAAAGTGTTCCTTGAAGCTGTTTCACTATGAACACTCCAGCACAAGCAGTGAGTGTTAATTGAGTGGAATTGGGTGTGAATGCACGTATCAGTCTTGTCAGCAGCAACAAGGCCAAAGAGACAACAGTGAGGAATACTATACACAGAGAAAAAATTAGTTTGAGAGGCACCCAGGGCTGGAGGAACACTTCAAAGCATGTAATGTGTTTGGGATATGAGTACATCTGGTCAAGCCTTAAAACAGAAATTAGAAAAGGGACTAAATTTTTCTTATTAGGTCATCCACTCAATCTCCTTGTCAGTGTAGCATCCTTCACTGAGATTATTCCCTTCAGGGTTAACTTTCCAGCATTTTATTAATTCTAATTTGGGCATTTTATCTGTACTGACACAGTGAATAATTAACTCGAGGAACTCCTTGCTGAAGGTTAGCCTTGGAGCAAAGTGCTCAGCAGTGTTTTAAAAAGGCGTGGATGCATTTGTTAATGGCATCTGCACCTGCGCTGCTGGCAAATGGAACAGGGACTATCAATCTGGCACTACCTGGTCCCAAGACAATTATCCTAATGCTATGCCATAGCTGGATCATGAGACATTTGTATCAGCATCTAGAGCATCTTTTAGTTCACTTAGAGGCAAGAAATCAGGTTTCTAACTGAGCTAATGTATGAGGGTATCCATCAGCAGAGTAGCTGAACTGTCTGTGTCAGTGCAGCAATAAATAAGAATGCAATCATGTTAAAGGTTGCACAGTGTGATTAAACCTGCTGCACACTCAGCACAAAGGATGTCCTGGGACCTGCAGTGTCACTGCAGATGGGTCACAGCTGCCACACTCTGTGGCGGGGAAACACAGGGAGGGATTCTGGCTGGAGTGAGCTGCTCCTGACCATGCACCTCGCTGTGGCTGGGGCAAGGGGAAGGGCTGTACTCATACCAGTAGTTTAAATGGTGTCAGGAAACAGTTCTAGGAACTGGAACCTGATAATTTGTGCTGTGAAAATGGCAGACTCAGTCACCATTATGGCTTGGCTCCAAGGATCTGTCTCTTAAACCTCCCCTGGGCATGATCTGGGGAAGGGCAGGGGACAAGGGTCCCTCCTCACAGGTGATTGGAATGTGGCCACCCTGCTTTGCAGAGCAGACCCAGGGTGTTCTCCAAAAGCTGAGAAATTACTCTGAGTGCATTTGATGTGTGCAGTTACAGGGGTGGTTTAGGGTTCCCTGCCTCCAAAGCTGGAAGTGGGGACCTCTGGGCTGGGATCAGCCCTTGCATGGTCACAGCAGCCTTGAGCATCCACAAGCAGAGCGTGCGAGCAGCAAAGCTTTGGAGAGGTCATGGGAGGATTTTTGGACATGCTTGCTGTCAGGATAATGTTGCCACCCTCTCACACAAGGTCCCACGTGGCCAGATCCTGCCTCTTTGTCTTTTCACAAAGCTTTTCACACTCACTTGCCTGCCACAACATTCCTCATCACCTTCCGAGTCTCTGGGCTTGTACCCATATAGATCCCTATACCAAGGAAAACTAAAGCTGTTCTTCCTTTGTTCTTTTCCATGGCCATGCCTGAAATATGCAGTTTCCAAAAAGGCCTATTCAGCACAGTTCCTACACAGAAGAGGGTAACTCAATAGTCAATCACACAAAAAATAATTAATTATTTATTTCTGTGGATCTATGGTTATGAATATATGTGTATGGACCTCCACTTCTCTCTCTCTCTCTGTAGATAGGAGGATAAATGTAAGTTAAAAAAGCAAAACTAACAAAATATTTGATACATCTATGGTCTTCTGCTCTCATAACTACTGAACTCCTGAGAAATTTTTTGTTATTATCCTAACAATGCTTCTGTGGCAAAGGAAGAGGCAAAAAAAGGACGAGGCAAAAATCATGAAGAAATACAAATTGATGGAGGAATTAGAGTAGATCCAGATTGTTCACCAGAACACTGCAAGTGGTGTATGCTTGACCAACATTCTTGACCAGCATTCTCCTGGTGTTGTAACCAAATAAGCAATTCTAATTAAGAAAAAAAAAGGAGGGGGGAAGGCAAAAACACGCATTCAGAAGATAATATTTTATAGTTCATTCCAGGAGATTATATTTGAGATATCTGTTTAATAAAATCCCATCAAACATAATGTCATGCAGACTGATGTGCAGGACTAGGAGAAATAGTTACCACTGAAGTGATTTAGGGTAAGTAACCCAGACCACCTACAATTATTGGACTCAAAAATGTACAAGTTCAGTTTTCAAAACGCTTCTCTAAGAGTAGCCTGCATGCCATATGTCTGCAAATGTTGCCTTCTACAGTACATACAAGGAAATCCAACAGCCTTGGAAGGCTCATATTTCATTTGATGCTGCTGCTGTGTTTATAAGAAACAGAAGAAAAATAATGATCTGATGGCAGAATATGATTTATGGCTTTGTGTGTAGGAGTGGGATACAAGCCCTGCCTCCTGGCAGACAGTCCCTGGCCCTGCATCTTTCCAGTCCATTTCAACTCGGTGACAAACATCTCAAAGGAGTGGAGCTAGGGCTGACTGAGTTTTCCATTTAGGAAAGGCTGGGAAGTGGCCAGATAACCTAAAAATGATTTTTGACTGAATAATCTAGGAGTAGACAGAAGCATTTCCTTTAGCCTTCTGCATAGCATTTCACTTTTAACTACATTTTGGGTTTGGTTGAGGATGTGACTCCTGACTTTCTGCAGAGCTGACAGAGCTGCAAAGGCAAACCAGCACCCTGGATTGAATATTTTGCATTTGAGACTAGCACCAAACACGAAAAAAAAAAAAAAAAAAAGGCAATTATGAAGTTGCAAGCTGTGCTAATACAAGTCTCTAGAACCTACTGGGGTGTCCAGTCTGGAACCTCTGGGTTCTGAGACCAGCTTACACCAGCTGTGATATGAACATGAAATTGCATAGAAGGTAGTCTAAGCATCTTCACTATAAATAAAACAGTCAGAGGAGCTTTGTTTTCCAATGGAAAAAATATGAAACACATAATTTTATATCAAATATCCAGTCTTGTTCACAGCAGGATGATGCCAGTTAAATGGTTTTGGACAGGACAAGTCACATACAAGCCCAATTTTTGACTTTGCATAAGATGTAAAATCTAGTATCTTTGAAGTTCAGAGTTTTTAAATAGCTAAGACATTCGGAACCCAACTGCTTTCAAATTACTTCAGTGGGAGTTGCATACTTCCCTGCATTTGAAGATCTGGCTGAAGTGGTATACAAAAATGGGACTTCAGTACTGAAAATTCTTCAAATTTTTTAGACCTATTTCTTTTTCAAATTGTGAACTATGTAAATGTGGTTTGGCAAAACTGTGTAATAAAATGAAATCCAAGGATAAATTTGGATTTTATTTTTTTCATATTTTCCAGCATCAGTGGTAACTTGGTAATTGGATATGGTTTGGCCCTATTCCTAATTCTGACACAGACCAGAAGATATAACTCTGTGAACTATTTTTAAAGAGTATAAAAGAAATCAACTACACCAGTGTCTGCAGCAGAGTGCACTGAAGGGTCTCTTACAAAAATATGTCAGGTCCAGAAAATATGAGAGCCATATTTTCATTACTATAATCCTAGTTACTGCAAGGTGAGCATTTCCTTTACATTTCTTACTCAGGCCCTCTGTCAGTGGCTCTCACGTGACTGGGACATGAGCAGCTATCAGCAGATGAGCAGGATGATTCCTGAGCATCAGCTGAACTGATTTTTTCTGTAGGCTGCGGTGTAGTCATTGCTTCCTCAAAGTTCAAGAATGAGAAGTTCCCTTCTGCAAGTACTTCTCCAAACTGATCCGGGGACACTAGAAGCCCTTCACAATCTTGTCAAAACACAAGAGAAATTACCTGTTCAACCATCCAAGACACTGTTTATCATTGCTATGGGTGCTCCTGGTGCTTTGAGCCCCAGTGCAGCTGAGTGTAGGATGCAAAGTACAAGGTCCTGTGCAATGCTCACACAATGCAACTTACCAACATTTCACATCATTGCCAACTAGAAATCTCCATTCTCAGCTAAATCACATCTGCCTCACAGCTGATATCATCATTGACTGTCCAGTGACTTCTGGTGGCTGATCTTTGGTAAACCTCTCCCTAAACCCCAGATGCATTTATGCTCAGTGGTGTAAGCCACAAGACCAAAGATGTAAATACCCTAAAGACAGAATCCCTATTTTCCTGTACTGTGGTGTTCTCTGAAGGTCAGGTTGAGGGCATATCAACATGGACACCATGGATCAACCTCAAGCTCACTAAGAGGCAGTTTATGCTGGAGCAAAACCCATTTACGAGGTTGACTGGTGCAGAGTATGTGGGGGCGTTTCCACAAAATGTTGAAATCCCTGTTCCCACCTATCCAGAATACTCCTACACAGAAGCCCTCAAAATGCAAGCAAGCAAAACAGGAGCAAAATAAAAGTAACAAATGAATGTTTTACATTTAATCTATTTTTTATTCTTTTGGAAATAAAGAAAACACTGTGACAACACTGCAACAAACTTTCAGTGAATATTTTTCTTTGTAGGCCTTTCATTTTGTTTTGAAATGAACAATACATCCATTAATTAACAAGGGTGGGAAACACTCTTCTGAGGTCAGAGAAGTGATAAAAAGTGAACAGTTCTTTATTCTGTGATGAGACACAGGTCCTCCTCCATTTGCCAAAATCCTATGTGTGATACTTGGCAAGTCACTTTGCAACTCCCTTGTATCTATGGTCATTTTTCTTCTTCACCGTTTGTACAAATACTTGCATCAGAATGAATGAATTACAAGTACAGTCTCATGTTTAAAAAGTCACAAAATGGTTAATTCCTGGTATTTGACCCACTGGTCTAAAGTCAGACTGGTCCAGATTTTTTGCATTTTATAGAGAACATTTGCAAACACAGAAAATTATTTTAAGAAGCAAATTTTATGCAGATGAACTACAATTGATGTCTCCAGGCCTTGGGCTTGTTGAACTTCTGGAAGTGTCTTCGATAACTGCCAAAGGTAAAATACAAAAAACACAGCTGAAGAAACATTGTCACCATTGAAATGACAATATCTGATTATATGACTCAGTGGTTCAACTGACAGGTACTTTAAAGCAACTGAGATAAATGAGCAAGAATGGCCTGAAAATGAAATAAATAAATAATAATAAAAGGAAGGAAGAAAGAAAAATATCTTATTTTTTTATTGTTGTCAGATGGTGTTTCATCTTTTTGCCTTAAAACAAGACCTCTGTGCCCCTGGAAGAGTCCAGCATCACCCACTTGCATTGCTGAAGTGAGGGTCATGCCTGCCTTTCCCCTGCCTTCCTCCCTTCTCTGTTTCCCAGCCGTTTTCTGCCCAGAGTTTTTAACTCAGCTGTAAGAAATTGCTTCTGGGCTGAAACTTGGCAGCAAAAGTCTGACTTCAGGCCAGGAGTGATCCCCCTCCCCTTTTCCTTTGGTCAGGTTTGAGGGGCAGGAGAGGAGAGGGGAGGGGAGGGCAGCGTGGGGTGCTTGCACAGGAGCTGGCTGGCTCTGGCTGCTTTCATCATGCTTCAGTGGCTCTTTATTTTCCCAGCTGAAACAAGGGTGATTTCTGCATAATGTGGCAGGGATATTTTTGTGTGTGTGTTTGCATTTAAGCAGAAAATGGCTGAGTCATTTCTTCTCAAAAGCAATTTTACTGTGCGAGCCACTCACTTCCTCTCTGCTTCTCCTTCATTTTAGTTTGCGTTCATGTTCAAAAGGGAGATCCAAAATAACATGCTCCTCTCTGGGTCAGCAAAAACAGCTTCTCAAATACTTGTGTGTGCATCCAAAATTCTCCTTTAGTGCTGGAGCTGAGCAGAAATATTGAAATGATGGTACTGATAACATTGTAACAGCAGTGACACAATAAAGACCTGGGAGGACTTTGGATGGTTTTCTTTAGATTATGAGAGTGAAATGAAAAGTGGCTGAAGAACCAGACTAAAATCATGTTTCATAGTGTGAAAGGGCAGTGAAGATAAGTTCTGAATTAAAAGCCATCAGTATGAAAGAAAGAGAGACAAAATATGAGGAGAGGAGGTGCAGGGGCTCAGGATAATGACCTCTGTAAGGTCACCCAGTGGCTCTTTGGGTTCAGTAGCAGCTTGGGGACCAGTGCAATTAGCCTGCCCTGTATTTGGTGCTGATGTTCTATTCATGATGAGTATTACAGGCATGTGGCCAAGGCTGGGGTGCTCACACAAGGAAAGGAGATGTTCATGTTGAAGGCAGAAGTGCAGCCTCTTCCCAAACACCTCTGTGTGCTGGCTCTGTGCTGAGCCCCAGCAGCCTTTATGGCTGCTCTGAGCAGTTTGTGACCTCAGTGCTAAACATGCACGTCCAGCTTTCAGGTCACTTCAAGATATTGCTTTCCTCTGGTGCTTCTATGAGGGTTTACTGGAAGGACGTAATTGTCCAAAGCCTGCAATGACACAGAAAAGGTGCTTGACACCAGCCTGGTGTGTCAGGCTGCTCCAGGGTGAAGCACCCTCTGGCTCCATGTGTGAGTGTTCCCCTCTAGAGCTGTGAGTGTTAGTAATGGGATCAGAGAATGCTTTGGGTTGGAAGAAACCTTAAAGATCACCCTTCAAGCCCTCCCACCATGGGCAGGGATGCCACCCAGTAGATCAGGTTGCTCAGAGCCCCAGCCAACCTGGCCTTGAACAGTTTCATTGAGCCACATATCCAAAGAAATCCTCAACTAATGGCTGGCTGTGGAAATACAGGAATCAGTGATTTCCTACATGATATCAAACAGCAAGGGACCAGCCTTGCTTTGTTGGATCTGTGACTGTGCTTTTTACTGCTGTGAAAGCTCCTTTGCTGCTGCTCACCCAGCTCAGTTCTGTTGTCCCTGCAGCTGTCCCCTGACTATGGGTGGGACTGCTGGGGCCTTTGTGCCCAACACCACACCCAGTCCCAGCACTGGAAATGATCTTTAGGTCCTGTGGAAAAAATAGTTTGTGGTTATCTAATTAAAGCTTATACACAGTGAGGCCAATTATGGTTGCCCTAGCAACTTTAATTCTGGTATTTCCAAACTCCAAAAGGCTTTGGGAAGCCTTTTGCTTCTGTTCAGTATCTTGGGTTGTGTTTGTTTACATCTGTGTGTTTCCCTCTGCCTGTGATCACACCCTCCCCTTCCTAATTATCCCTGTGGCTTCTGAAATCTCTTTTCCTCTCAACTCCCACACCTTCTCCTCCCTGACACTTGGGCATGGGGAGATGTGTGGTTCTTGTTTCCAGTCTTTGGAACCATAAATACCTGGGGTGAAGCTGGAGATTATGGTTTGGTTCAACCCTTGCATCTGCTGCCCAGGGCTCAGCCTTTGTGGAAGGACCCAGAGCTAAACGCAGCTGCCTCAGCAGCTCTGAGAGGAGGGTGGGCAAAAAGAGATATCTTAGAGGCTTTAATGGAGAGCAGCAGAAAGCATATTCCTGCTACCTTAGTGCACCCTGAGTCAAAGACCCTGCTTCTTGCTGTGAGGGGTGCTTCATACCCCTCAAACCACCACCATAGCTCATGCCTTGAGGTACCCAAAAAAAGGGCTTTTTAAAGGCACTTCTGTAACCCCTGTATATACATTTCCCCATGCATTTGTTAATGCACACCTGGAGAAATCTATTGACTTTTTTTTTTTTTAACATAACACCAAAATGTCCTGCAGGTGCAAGGCATGAATTTTAATCCATATGACATACTTTGAAAAATGAGATTTGTATGAGTGGTAGTGGATTATCTACACTCTCCTGTGAGTTGGTTCAGGTGGCCATTTAGAGCTTTCTCTTAGTTGCAGAATCACTTCATGATTGCAGTAAAAATCTCTCTTGGAAGAGGAAACTGTTGAAGACACAAGGATTCAGCCTGGTTTCATCCAACTTTAGTTTAGGTTCTTAATTAGTGTGCCTAAATTAGTGTCATGGCCATCAGAAGGTCTCCTCTGCAGACAATGGAAATCTCTCCAGACACTCCTTGGATTTCCATCCTGAAGAGAGCTCTGCCTTGACTTTAATGATTGTGTATCCTCAGCTCCTGACTGAGCTCCACATTTGTTAAATATTTACAGTCTTCCTGCCCAGCTCATGCAATTGGACAATTAAGGGGAAGGCAGCCTGGAGCCATGAGCAGACACAGCCTGACAATTGGTCCCAAAGCCTGGAGGGAGTCATGCCTGTGGATTGATGTCCTGCACAGCTCAGGGGTGATGCTTTGCTCATTTTGTCTCTTGCTAAGAGCTATTGGGCTTCTCACTGGCAAAATTTCCTATCTTGGGAAGCTGGACTGCCAGACTTGGGCACTCAAATCATGAGTCAGGTATCAGAAAAATTGTATGACAGCTTTAAAAGCAAGGAGTGTTAAAAAAAGAAAAAAAGAAAAAAAGGAGGCAGAGAGATGGTTGCATGCTTCTGAGTTTCCATCTGGTTTCTGAGGCTTTTATGTTTGACTTAAGATTCATGTTTTCCAAGCCTTGTCCTGCAGCAGTGCGGTCTGGAAACTTAATTTTCTTCAAGAGAAAGCTGACATTCTTGTGTAATGCATGTTTTCAGGAGCATGGTCTTTAAGAAAAAATGCAATAATGTGAGATGTAATAAAACATTGAGGTTGGCAGAGAAGAGATGTCAGGCTGTGGCTCTGAGAGAGCAGCAATGATGAGCAAAGCACGGAGTGTTGGTCTGAACTTGAACTCCTGTGCTTACACTAAACTATGTGTGTCATGCCAGACTGGGTCCATAAGAATGTTGAGATTCCTCTTTTTCTCTGAATTTAAACCCATGAATTTTCCTTCACATCCCATCCAAAAATATCAGCACTAATTTTGATTATTTAAAGAAGAAAAACATTGTCACTAAACCAGTGCTCTCCTATGTGGACAATTGAAAACTATTCATTCTCCCTTATTAGTTGGCACTGTCATTTTATTTATTGTATGTGGTTTCAATATTGTTTTCCTCTTTCTTTTTTTCCAATAAGAGTGTCCAAATCAGCTACCCTTACTCCTGTCTCACTTGTGGGTGGAAATTTACAGCTTCTGAAGCTGAGAGAAATAGAGAAGGAGTCAGGATGTCACTGGGAGACCACATCCTTGTAAGAACTGCTCTGAGTCTCAGTACAAAACCAGAGCTGCCCCACATGTGAACCCTGTGTCATGTTTTGGTCCAAGCCTGCTGCTGGAGAAATTCCTAGTGAAGGGGGAATAATAAGAAGAAAATGTGGCAGTTTAATGGGATTTAATCTTTCCATCAGCAGTGATAAGTGCAGTGCTCAGTCAGACAGGAGAGCCAGTGATTCTGCACAGCCCCCATGAAGTTTGTGTCTGAATCCACCCCTACAGTGCAGAGAATATCTATAAACTTCTCTTCCCTGGCTTCTCTCAAGCTGTAATTGGTAAAGAGCACTTTAAACATGCTCCAACTGGCAGTAAAATTCTACTTTTGAAACGTCTGGTGGTGCAGCTTATTTGTATGTTTTGAACAATAGTGCACGAGCAATTGTAGATGCTTTTGAGAAAAATTACATTGTGCAAAAGCCCCAGAGAATCTCTTCATGACCATTAGTATTTAATTGTGGAAAGCAGAAGAGGAAAAAAAGCAAAAGACAGCAAGTAATGGATTGTTGTATTGTTATGACTCATATTGCCTCCGAGGTTTTGTTTTCAACTGGTACTGTGTATATTGTTAAGTTATTTTATTATTAAATTTGGACTGAATTTTTATGCTAAATTTGTGCCTAAAAATTACTGTCCTGGTACCCATGAGATGTGTGTAAAACAGGAAAAATATTGATAAAAGGATCCAGCAATAAGACTAGAAATGTTAACATAATGTAGATGTAGTTTTTACACCTGTTCAGCCTAGAAATAGAGAAAATCTTGGGAATTTACTGGAAAAAAATCTCATTACCTAAAAGGCAAAATATCCTTCCTAAAGAGAAGTAAAATTTTAAAAGGAACAGTTCTGCAGCTTCTATACAAAAAGAAGAACAAACCCAAACCACAAAAAATACATACACAAAATCAAAAAAGCCCCATCCCAAAAAAAAACACCTCCCCAAAATAAAACCCTAAAAAAAAGCAACAAACAAAAGCAAACCCAGGAAACCCCAAGAAAAAATGTGCTCTGAAAAATAGGAATGCTAAAATGTGAAGTCTTAAGTCAGTCTATATCTAAACCAAATGCTTTGCTCTCTCACCACTGTTTAGCCTCTCTGCCTCATTTCTAATCTTAAAGCACAGTTTTCTCTCCGTCAAAGAAACTCATTTTGTGTCCTTTATTATTTCCCAGCAAGTACCTCCCATTCTTTGGTGTCCTCTCTGGAACTTTGCCTGTAAATTTTTTTGAGGAAAGGGACTGTATCTCATTATGTGCTATACAGACTTGAACGCCATAGATCTCTAAAGGGCCTAATTCTGCCAAATTCTTTACTGGTGGCCCACTTTTGATTAAATTTTTCAACTTAGAACTTCATTCCTTGTTGCACATCCAACTTTTTAAACTGTCCTCAAGCTCCCCAGGAGTTTTGCAAGCCCCTGAGATGGTGAGTAGAGGTCAGGCTACAGAAAAATGGGGTTGAGAGAAGGCAAAAAAATGGAACAGGGCCATGAGAGAGGCTGTAGAAGCTGTACAAAGGGGATGGAAGGAATCAAAAATGGTAGATCTTCCTCCTGGGACATGATGTTCTTGTCCATCCTGCTCTCTGCTTCATAGAAACTATCATCTCTAGCACCTCCCAGATCCTTCTTGAATGCAGCAAGTAATAGCAGTAACAGTAGTAGCTGCAGTAACAGCAGTAGTAGCAACAACAATACTTATTAATAAGAACTATTTGTCTTATTTCCTCCTTGGGTGCACCCAAGTGAACTCTCACTGTGATGCCTTCAGGGGACCTCCCATGCAGTGTCATCATAACAAATCTTTGTGGCCCATCTTGTCTGTCAGTCTGTCACACTGAGGCTGCATCCATAGTAAGAACAAGGTTAAAAGTGAAGAGGGGAGCAAGAGCTCAATTATCATTCCAGGCACGTGGTGTAATTGTGCTGCTGGCTGCCAGCCATGTGGCTCTTGTGGCAGCAAACAGTGCTTCCCCTCAGCAGCCCCAGCAGCCCTGTTTTCATACGGGCTGGGAAGGTCAGAAAAATCAATTAGCAATGTGGGACATCAACGAAAGCCAAGTCCAAATACAACTTCAGAAACACTTTGCTGAAAGATTAATGTATCTTTAAAAAACAAATGGACATCTGTGTCATTTTTCAGAGCTGCTCGTGGTTGCTGCTCCTACTAGAAACAGCCAATGTTCTCACTCTGTGCAGCAGCACTGTCTCTCAGCTGCCACAGAGTCATCCATCAGACAGGGACTGTTGGACTTGATGCTGTCCATGCAAAATCCACAAAAATTATCTCATCTCCAGCTGAGATGGTGTTTAAGAAGCAAGAGACACACCAAATTGTCTGAAGACAGAAGCAGCAAAAAGATGTGATGACTCCCAGAGACACCAGGATGTGCAACCCTGCCAGCACTGCCAGACCTCTGGGTGAGGGACCAGGCTGACACAGTTCAGGGTTTGTAGTTAGACCAGGGAATAAAACTCAGAATTCTGAGCTTTATGAGTTATGAATTCAATGTCGTACTACCTTGGGCAAGTCACCTTCCTTTTAGTGGTGTCTAATAGCAATATCTGGCAGGGGCATTGTAAATTTTAATGAAGTCTTTCACTACCCTACTGTTACAGATGCCGAAAACTATAAATAGTTATTAAATTCATTGTCATCTGGCATATCAGTCTTTAAATGGTTTAATCTTAATTACACCTCTACTTTCTAATATAAATATTTTATTTCCCTCATGCAGGAATGTGCAAAGTATAATCTTGCTGCCCACAAGCCTTATTTAAAACCTTATTTAAAGCCTTATTTAAAGCCTTATTTAAAATATACTCATATATATTTGTTAGATGTTTGTACTCTTTTCCTCACTATTTCCTTTTCTTATTTTAAGGGAAATTATTTAGAACTGCAGAAGCTACTCAAATTGTCCCTTAGGCTCATCTGATTTTACCTACAGAGCTATATCATTCAGTTAACTTTGCTCCTTAACAGGGGTTTTATATTTTAATGTCATGAACACTAACAAAACCACACTGGGCAAGATGGCAAGTTATGATTACTCTGAGAAAACAGCACTACATTTCCTGGGCTGGGTCAATGGTGGGTACATAAACCAAATCCATTCCAATGATATCTGCACCACTTGCAGATCATGTTAAGTAATGAAGGCAAGAGCAGTTACCATCCAGCTGATGTGCTTGTTTTTTCTGATTCCCCCCCCAAAGACAAGGGAAAAAAAAAAATCAGTAACTGATTCAATTAATTGAACCAGGTGGGGATATGGTTTCTAGGAAAAAGGAGAAAGGAAAAATCAAGTAGGTCAGTCATGGACCTTAGAGAACCCAACCACAAACCACAACCTTTTAGGTTCCATCAAGCTGAGCAATGATTGGAAGTGCCCATATGAAAAGGACCCTTTTTTCTCAAATGTGGGGTCACCAACCACCCTGGAAGAGAAGAAGTTGCTTAAGGGAGAGTTTCATAGGAAAGTCATTTACTGTTACCATTAGGTGGAGGCTATGAGTGTCTGCCTGGAAATGTTCTTTTTAAAAACCATTCTTTACCCTTATATCTTTATCAGAGAAGTATGGGGGGAAAAAAAAAGTTTCCCATGTATTTGAACTGCTTGATTACTGGTATTTAAATAGATCACTCTCTCAAAATTCTAAAAAAGTGCAAAGTCATTTTCCATCTCAGAGGCTGGATGATCATTAGGAACACAGATAATTTCTGTAATGTAGGGCCAGTCATGAGAATTTGTTAAAGATTACGTTATCCTGGCTGGCAATAAGTGAAACCTGTATGTGACAGCTAATTATCTTAACAGCATTTGAAGTTAAATATTTTTTTTCTTACCAGTCACACACCTACAAGGAGAGAGCATCAGAGTAGGGAAAGAAATGGAGCAAAAACCAATGGAGTAAAAAAAGGAGAAAAATAATTATCCCATTTTTGCCCAGTGGAGTACAGTTTGTCAGTATTCTTTGGTCTCCCTGGTGTAATTTGGTTTTGGTCAGTCCAGTAAAACAATTGTTCCTTTAACTATAACAAAGACCAATTTACCGATTATCTGTTTCCTAAAAGCATTGAATGCTGAGTATCCTGTTCCATTTCCTGTCAGATATTCACATGCAATTAGATACAGGCAGTGGGAATGTAATGTAAAATGGGTATTTTGTTCTGAAACATGGCACTGTGCCTATGCTCTTCCCCATCTCCTTGAGCAAAGTTCAAGTGCCAAAATGAAAGGCATGTTTAATGCCAAAGGTGATTCAAGTTCAGGCCAAAAATAATTCCAGACAACTCAATTTTGAATTATTTTCCTTCTAAACTTTTTTTTTGGGGGAGGGGAAATGGAAATATTGCTGGGTGTTTGAGGCTAAGATGCTAACAGCAAAACCTCATGCAAGCTATTCAAATATCAGCTGCTATTGTGTGCAAAGTCCTCCCTATCACTTTGGAATTTGCAAGAGGAAGCCAACAGAACAGCCAGATTTACAATATACTTGCAGAATTTTCCATAAGGTTTAGTTTTCTTTATATAAAAAATTAAAACCACTGTGAGGATGTTCTTCTAATATTTTTGCCTGAATTCCAGGAAACAGATTGTGCACATAAAATATATTTACTGACATTTGATTTTGTATAATTGTACTTCAAAAAGACAGACTTGGTACCTTAAACTTGAAGTTAAGAAATTGTAAGTTAAATACTTGTGTGAAATAATGTACATAGAAAAATCCATATTTGTATATTGGAAGAGACTTGCTTTGCTTGCATAGAAATTGCTTTTCATCACAAAACATCCCTAGACCTTTTATCTTTTCTTTTTTCTTGTTAGATAGCATCCAGTCATTTAAAATGTCTCCAGAGGCAGAGCAGTTACTCACTACGATAATATTTTGAATGTCACATTCAGTAGAAATGAAACATGAAGCCATGGATTAGTATCCCAACCAATTCAATATGGATTCTTGGATAAGTCCTTCTATCTGAATAGGCTCTAAAACCAGAATGGCTTTGGAGACAAGGATGTGATATGTGATATGTGATATAAGCTAACCATGGTCCATGGAGGGCCCCCAAAATTAGATTTGATAGTACTGTGCTGGAGGAATGAAATGGAGTGACATACCAGTGGTTTTGGGCTTAGCTGCTAAAGAAAGGTCCTGATGAAGGTGATACATTTGAAGTTTTCTGACCTATTTCAGCTCTGTGCAATGGAATATTTCAGTTCAAAAGTTGCAAGGCAAGAAGAAAAAGAAAAGACTTTTTAATGAGGTTCTTCGGCAGAGAAAAGTGAAGTCTTTCTTTCATCAAAAAAACCTGATACTTATTTTGTCAGAAATGTTGAAATATCCAGAATCCAAAAACTTTGCACCTTCTTGATTGCAGTCAAGTAGGGAATTGAAATGTCACTGAATTGTAGTGACAAAGAGAAGACTCCTCCCAAGGACTTTGAAAACAAATGCACTTGCAGGATTCTTGGGAGAGGATAAACCAAGGAGACAAATACAAAATACTGAATGAACATAAACTAGGCCAGAATGGAAAGTATGAGCATGGACAGCATGTTCTTCTAACCACACCTGACAGAGGCAGAAAAGTGGACAAGGTTACAGTCAATGCAATGCTGCTTGGAAAAATCCTGCAGGAGGTGGCTGGACAGCCATTCCCCAGAGGCAGCTGTCTTGGGGATGAATGCCATGGGGTGTAGAGCATGATGGCACAGAAAAGCTCACTCTGACTCTTCTGAGCCAGCTGCACCTGGGCTCCCTGCAGCAGGAAGCTGTGGAGATGTTCCATGCTGTGCTGGACCTGGGTGAGGATGCAGCACTGAGCACTTGGGCTCCCAGTAACCCCAGTGGAAACAGCTGACCTGGGCACTGGATCCAGCTTGTCTCTGGCTGGCTGATGTGAGTCTTTCTGTTTCTCTGAGACTTACTGTTAAAGAGTCTCAGCAGGGAGACCTGTGAGAAAGCTCTATAAAAATATGATACATGAAAGAAAGATAGAAATCTATTAAAAAGAATGGAATAGGGAGCATGAAACAAAAATTCATTAAAAATGTATGACCAGAGTAATAGGACTAGCTTTGTTTTGGCATTGGCAGCCTGCGGAAAAAAAGATGGGAGAGAATCATATTGCAGAGATGAAAAGGAAGGAAGGCAGAAAACTGGATTAAATAGATAGCTATACACTTTAGTGTTAAGGATTATCATTGAAAACCATATAAAGCTAAGACCATTAAAAATCAGGAATGCCAAAAGGGGCAGTTGGATGATGCAGAATTAATTATGGAGAGAGAAAGACAAAGGCAGAAACCACTTCACAGGAAACAGAAAAATGACTGTGAAATCTGCAGACTTCAGCTAAATCAGCATCTGGATCTCCTTGCCAAGAGGACAGAGTGAAGAGATACAAGCAATTATATGGAGACTCTACACAGAATATATAGCATTGTTATTTTCAAATTATTGCAGAGTTGTGAGAACTGTTTTCCAGGCTTTTGAGACCTGAGGCTCCCTTCAGGAAGATGCTGCCACCCACATCCTTACCTTGTAGCTCTGCCAGGTGTTGAGACAGATGTTTTCCTGTTGACATCTGCCCTGCCCACCCTTTCCTTCCTGCTGCAGGGAGGGACAGTGAACTGGTGAAAGTATTTTCAGATTGTGACACTTGCTCTGATATATTTTGCACGAGTAAACAATTTTTTCTGGTTGTTGTTTGTTTGTTAGGAAATTGTAAAATAGTAATATTTTAGAAATATTACCATATTTCTTAGATGGGAAGGTCTTTAAGATCCTCTAGCCTGACCTGGGGCCTGCTAAATACCATGAAACAGCAGCATTTCCATAGTAAGCACATCACTTCTCTCAGTGCCAACTGGCATTTCCCACTTGTTTTCTCTCTCCTCTTTGCTTCTCCCTATCAGTGCAGCAGAGCAGGCAGAATCATTTTACACGATGAAAAATCAGCTCAGAAGGAATTGGCCAGTAAACCTGGATTATAGCTATGCTGAAAAGTGCCAGCTGGTGGCTTCTGGAGAACTTTAGCCACAGTCACTATCAGTTTGTCATGGTCCCTGGTGCTCTGAATACAGCAGAGGATTAGAGGATGGCATCTGTGAGGAGCTGGAGGCACCCAGTTACACTAATCCCTCAAAGAGTGGGGAGCTGATCAGCCTTCTCTCCCTCTGGGCTGCCTCTGCTTTCCAAACTGGAAGCGCCCCAGGGTGGGTGAACCACTCAGCAACAAGGGCAGAAGTGATCAGACACTCTTGGTAAGAGGTGCAACCTCCACTCACTTGAGTAAGCCCATGACACACGAGCCTGTGGCATGAAATGGTCTGGAAAATAGTGTTCATCCTTCTGGTTCTTGCCTCAGCAGAATACAGCACCCCATGTCCTTTGCTGCCCTCTCCTTCACACAGCTCCATTGACTTCTGAGTTTTGTCAGGATTGTAAATGATTATTTTTTAAGCCAAAGCCAAAACTCAGCTTGTTCCCATGGACAGAGAAGATTAAAACAGAACAATTGAGGTTAATAACACATTACCTCAGTGTGAACTTCAGAAATGAGTTAGTTCAATTCCAAAATATCTTGGTAATACTTTGAATGGATTACAGCTTCTTTTTAGGAGAGAAAACAAACCCAAATCCTCCTTGGCTGGGTTTAACTGTCTGTGTCACATTCTGCAAGTTCGTGTTGAGTCAAAACCCCCAGGTTTGCTGTAGACAGATTATAGAAACTCGTTAAATTTGGAGCTGGGAGCTGAAGTCACTAAAGTGGCTGAAGGCTGGGGAGTGGAAGCAAGGCAATATTTAAAAGTGCAGCAGATGTGAGTTGTGAATCCAAGAATAACAGCACCTGTCCCCAGAACCCCTCCTCCAATGTTTGCCCCTCTGCATGCAAGGCCAAAGTCAGTTATCTGCCAAAGTATTCTCAATTAAAAACTTTCAGCCTGACATGGACTGCTTGGAGGTCGATAGAAAACACTGCATTAGATTTTTCTGCAATAAAAGACCCTAGAGTCCATGTCTAGACAGAGAAAATCAGGAACAGGCTGGGGCTTAGGCATTTAAATACCTAGAGACTACCACAGTAATTCCAGCATGGCCAACACCCATCCTAATATTATAGGCTCAGAATGTTTCAGGAAGAGCAAATTCCTTAGGGGTCAGCTCCAGCCTTCATCTCTATCCTTGACAGAGAGAAATTACATCCTTTGCTTGCAGTGAGTCCTTGTGCTGAAATGGCACCCGCAGCTTTCTCTGGCTGGGGGATGTTTCCAGTCTCTGCTCCAGTGTCACAGAGTCACTCAGTCTCTGCATTGAGCTCCTCATGCACAGTGTCCACAGAGATAGTTGGCAGCAGCCAGAAATAATCAAAGAGGTGAAAGTTTATGAAATAACACTGGTCAGAAGCCCCCATTCAAACCTGGATGCTATTTTGTCCAGTATGCAATGATGGACGAGGTTTTTATTTTGTAAAGTTCAATAATGAAATAAGTAAGGCAGGAAAATGCTGAAGAAACAGGGTTTGGTTTTATCCTATAAGTTAAGAAGGACAGAACCTACTGGTTACCACATTTATTCCAAACCATTACCCCAGATATAAGGCTTCAGAGAAAGACAGTAGCTGCTTTTGTTCCACTTTTGCCCACATAAATGTTACAAAGTCTGTCCAGAAAACAAATCAGCAGGCTTCCTTGCTGAGTTTACATTTTGATGAAATGACATTTTTTTTTTTTTCAACGATGAAAAAACAAAAAAAAAAACCCGGCAGAACTCCTCATCACATCTGGCTGAAGTTCACTCTGCGCTACAGGCTTGACTTAGAAATGTTTCCTTGAACTCCTCCATTCCTGCGCTGCTCTCTGGTGCATGGACTCCTGGGAAAAGCATTTTTGTTCTCTCTAAAATTTTAGGAAGTTTTAGCTAAAACAGAGTAAGCATTTTTGAAGCAGGACTGGAAAATTAGAGGGTTTAATTGTCTTTTAATTTTGGTGTCAGAAAAAATATCTGGACCTCAGAACTAGCACAAACGAGCAAAAAATAGAATATTTATATATATATATACATATGCACATATATGCATACACACATATATATATATAGGTGTATATATACTATATATAGGTATATCTATAATAGATATAATAGATATATCTATATACCTGTATCTATCTATATATAGGTATGTTTATAATATTTTCTTAGTTCCTGCCTTTAAACTTTGCCCATTTACCCAAAAGGCTGATTAATTCATTTTGATGCAATCTGTACTAAATACTTGAACCTCTGAGAACTTCTTAAAAACCTAGTGGTATTTCCAAATTTTTCATAACTCAGTTATTTTGGAGTTTGTAATTGCTGCTGGGATCTCTGGAGGAATCAATGTTCAGGCAGATAAGCTACTCTGAAGATTGAAGTTCCTCAAAGCTTAAACTTACATAGAAATTGAATGTTCCATATATAAAATCTGGTGCTGATGCCACCCATGTAAATTTTAGAGCTGTGTTTTAAACCAATGGAATTAATCCTGATTTATTTCTGTACCTGTGAAAGAATAGCCAAGCATTTTGTTGTACATTCTTTGCAACAATTAATTATTTCATTGGGTTTTGCTATAATCAAATAGGAAGTCAGAGAAAAAAGGACCATGTTTCATTTCTGTTATACTTGCAAACACAGCCATTAGTAGAGACAGAGACTCATGAATAAATAAAGATTTACTGCTGACCTTTATATAGACATATTTTAGACCCTTTTATGAGTTGAAGGAAGCGGTTGATTTAGACCTAAGTTAGAATTTGTGTTTTGACTGTATCTGAAATATCTGCAATCAACCTTGAGCTCTACTCCAATGTGCAAAGTGAATAACCACAATTTAAATTCTTTATTGCCCTAATTCCAAACACTTAGCTACATGTCAACAGACTCACCTAAACAGACACTTTTTCCTTTTTTTTATGGCTTCTCAGAGAAATAGGAGGACTCAATTTTCTGAAGCAAAGCAGTGTGAAGATGTTTGGTACCTCCTTGTGTTGACAATCTGGGCTGCTGCCCTTCCACTGAGCTGTCATATTCCCAGGAGGGCTCCTGGGGCTCCAGGTGTGGCTCCAGCCTGCTGGGAGAGATGAAAATGCTTTTTGAGAGCTGGCCAGATGGCAGAGGGACGTGTGGGTCAGGCATGATGTGTCAGGTAATGGTGCCCTGCAGCCCCTTAACCTGACTCAGATGCTGGGGCAGGGAGGCACTCGAGGAAAAACTTAACTTTTGCTGTTAAAAGTGAAACTTAGGCTTGTCCTTAAGTGTCCTGTTAATCAGGATTGGATTTCATCACATTTTTTTTTAAGCTACTGTCTTATAACTTTTAGTCGTTGTTAAGACATTGTCTGTAAGCTGTGCAATAGAGGTCTGGTACTTTGAAACTCTTGTCATATTCCCTTCAAAATTACTAAAGGAAGCAATAAATGTCTACATTTCTTAGAAATGGGACTTGAAAAATTATTCTTTTAAACTTCACATGTGTGTTTTATTAAATATTTGCAAGTGTATGTAAATGTATTAAAGCATGGGACTGTAAAATAATGATCAAATATAAATATTTGTTACTGTAGATGACAATCCTCATGGTGATGGAATTGCAGTCCAGTTTAATTTAAGTACAGGCTGACTAGAAACTGATGGAAAATTGAGGATACACTCCATTACACTCCATAGATTGCACCAAACTAATGCCTTAAAGTGATCTGTTTGCTAGATAAATCTGCTCCATCATGTGTTTGTTTTGACAATGTTACTTCAATGCTCCATCTGTCTGTCCTCTACTAAATTTACCAATGGGGAAAAATCAATAAACTATTATTCTCCTGAAGCCCCTGTTGCTGCATTAGGAAGAAAAGCATATTTGCCTGGGTATGTAAGGGGTGAAGGGGGTGTGAACTTGAGATTTCAAAACTGCCAGGTTTTGGCTGCAGCTTGTGCCAGGTGTGGAACCCAGAATTCACCCTTTAAGGAAAGACCAAAACACCAGTGGCAGTGTGAAAGAGAGATGACAGTGGCAATAACCACTTGGTTTGTCTTCACCTGCAGGGCCATGGTGAGAGCTCTGGCAGGCAAAGACTTTCCCTTTGGTGGTTTTCTATCCCTTACTCCACTTTTATCAGCACCCTTTGTTCCCACAGCATCTGCTCTGTCCCAGCAAGCCCAAGGCTGCAGTGGAGCAGGGGCAGCCCCTGCTCAGCTTCTGTTTGTTCTGTCATCTCATGACTGGGGGCATGTCAAGGGGTGTCACTGGAAATCAGACTGGCAAAACAACTCTTCTAGGCTTGGCACTTCCCCTTCCTGGCCTGCTAAAACTACATTTTCTGACTCAGCAACCATCCTCATAACTGAGTATATAAATATACTTTTTCTGCCTCAGTTCGACACATGAGGCTGTGGGAAATAAAATGAAAAATTTTCAGATGCTGTAAGCTTTCTGTGTACCCTTTCCTACATAATCCAAAGCACTGGGTCTGTAGATAAGGAAGAAGCCTGCTGGGATCACAATAAAAAACATTCTGTTTATGCTGCTGATCACTACGATACCTCAGAGAACCCTGATAGATGATGTACTTGCAAATAATGTTTACTCCATGGAGAAAACTTTAAAAAATTCTCACAGATTATTGCCCACAATGTGGTTCACTCTGGAGCTCTGGGTATAATGAAATGGTTTGTGGTTAAAAAAAAAAACAACAAAAAGAAAAGAAAAGATCTGTGGTCTTTGTTTGCTCAGATGACATTAAGAATGTGAAACTATGGAAATTTACCAGCAAAAAAGTCAGAAGTTCACTCAGCTGGAGATATCAGAGACTTGCCAAACTCAAAAGCTGATATCTAGCACCCCTCACTGAATTCAAAGAAATAACACTATTCCTAACTTCAATTAATTCATTTAATTAAGTGGATCCACACAACCCTAGCAGCTGTCATCCACTGTGACCCATGTCTTTAAGTCCTGTTGAGGTCAGTGTGTGCATTTGCTGTCTTTACTGAGATGGCCCTTAGCCTGTATCTCAGAGCAGACCCACCACTGGACCTTCACCAGGGTCCTCTGCTGGATTTAGCTGGAGCTGGGATGTGTCGTCCAGAACATGTGGAAGTTTTTTGGCTCCCATGTTGCTGCTCAGCACTTTTTAATCAACATGCAAGCTGCAGGGTGTCCCCCTGCTGTGTGGGGGAAGGCACACCAGGCATGGCTGTGAACATGGACACATGTAAAAGTTTTGCTGTTGCATAGGCACAGCTGTTGAGACTTGGGTGCACACACTAAAGCTAAGTGAGCAATAGCTACTCCTTCCAATTACTACATTCCTAATGAATAAATAATATTTGGCCAGGAAAGGAGAAGGAGCTTGGCTGAGTCTGAAGCCCTGTTTGGACTAGGGTTCATATTCCTACACCAACAGTTATTTGGGGAATGCAGAGTAGCTCTTATAGAGGATGCTGAAGTCAGATGAGAACAGCAAATGGACTCTCAGGTACCCAAGCAGATAACTGGTAGGTCAATGATGTGGTCTGGGTATGGATTTGGGTCTGGGTGTTCTGATCTCACCAGGTGCCCTCACAATAACCTACTGGCTTTCCTAGAGGAGCAAAAACATCTCTCTCTCTCTCTCTCTCTCTTTGAAATCCTATCCTACCATGGAAACCATTCTTGAGAAAATTTCATCAAAACTGGCATGTCCCCAAGAGAAATCTCCTTTTCAACAAAGTGGCATTTCCCAATGATAAACTATGTTTCTGGAAAATGCCCAAATAACTCTACTGCTTGGCACCTGTTTCAGTTGCTAAATATTGGATCAAGTGATTCACATTACCATGGAGTCCCAAAGATTTTTTCATAATATGATACTTGGAACAAAGGCTCTCTTTTACAGTGCCAAGAAGCACTTGGGGCAGGGTGGGAGCCCAGGGGTGATCAGGCCACCAAACCTGTGAGACTCCCATGCATGATCAAAGCCCTCATGCTTTACCCAAGGTGAAGCACTGGCAGCAATGCCTCCCCAAGGTGTATCTGTCCCTTTCTGCTCTCTCTCCCACATTCCCCTGACATGTTTCTGCTCACACAGGTTTAGGGAATTTAATCTGGTTTTAGAAAAACAATCCAATGTGTTTCTGTGAAAGTGGCCTTGATCCACCATCCACCACAGCTGAGAAAGTCCAGCAACAGCTCCAGATCAAATGCAGGTGGGCAAAGGGGCAATGAATTTTGAGGATCTTGTTGTGGTGGCCAACATCCAGTCTGAGGGGCAGAAAACTAAAGCTAAAAAGTGTGACATTGCTTCTATCTCAAGCAGGTATTTGGTGTAAATATCAGATTCTTTCAGGCCTGATTCAAAACTTACCAATGCTCACAGAAATCACTTTTACCGACTTCAGGAGTTCTGGTCTCTAAAGTTATTCTCTTTTCTACTTAATGTGCAAGAGCCAAATCAAATAATGTTTGCTTTTGGTAGGACAAAAATAGTAAATCCATGAGGATGTTTTATTTTCTTCAGAGATTATGAAGCTTTCTTACTCAGATGGAAACCTCAATGGTAAACTTAAACCTAATTTTATGCATCTAATATCTCTACATAACTAATGATCAGGCATGATTCATCCTACCTACCTGAGATGTCTGCTTTGGGATGGGATAAATGGGCCCCAGGCAACACTGATTCTCTTGATTGCCTCCCATCTGACCATTTCAGATGAATCCTCTTCCAATTGTTGGCAACAGAAAATAACATCTCTTCAGAGGCACATTAACATTTGTGTCACAATGTTTGTACCAAATTTCTTGATGACTCAGATGGCTTCAAGGGGCTGATGCAAGGCCAGTCTGAAGCTCTTATTTTCTCTCTGTTTATGCACACATATACACAGAGAGATACTTTAAATGCATAAGTGCTGAAAGCCCATTTTCTTCCATAATTGGTAGATTCCCAACTACAAAGATTCAACTCCTTGAGCCTGGCACCCTGTGGGGTCATGTACGTGACTGCAAAGTGGATGCTCAGTCCTGTTGTGAGCTTTACATCTGCTTAGCACAGCTGTGAATGGCCATATTTAGTGGAGGATGGCAGAGAACTGAGTCCTTAGGAGTTTTATTCACTTTGAATGCAGATTTTTTTATGCCCTCAGAGCACAGTTTAAGCAAGGATTTTCCAACAGACAACCAAAACATGCACTTAACCCAGTGAAACTCTGAGGAGAAAAACATTCTCTTTGACAGCAAAACTGATGACTAATTGATAGCAGATCTGACAAAATCATCAGGAAATCATGAGATAAATAAATACAGGTGCATTTCCTTCCTCTTTTTTCCCATTTCAATAGACACAAATTAAATGTAAATGCTTATTAGAAAAAAGATTCTGTGTGGCATTTAGTGGCTTTAAAGGCCATTGGATGCTAATTTTTTTTTTTATTTATTCCCACAGCATATGGAAGATAAGTGACAGCACCGCAGGATATGGTGCTGTGGAAAGAAACCCTGCCATTTCCAGCTGGTATCCTGAATCAATATAAATTCATTGATTTCTCTGGTGTGGCCATGGATGTGACTCCTTGGACATGAGCTCCTGCTCACTGGACCCTTCTTTTCAGGGTGGCACAGTCTGCAGGGTTAGGACATCCCAGGGAGCAAGAGACAAATGAGTGGCTCTTTCATAATTTTTTCTCAGTTTCCCTGTTGTGTCGGATCTCAGAATCTCAGCCCTGAGATGCTGAGCCTCCGAGACCAGCTTGGGGGTCTCGGGAGTCCTGGAATGTTGCCAGAAGTGTCTGGTAGCTGGACTTTAACCCTACACAGGAGACGACAAGGATGAGGGCTTCACAGGGCCTCACCGGGGTGAAGGGTGGAAAGATTAGTTAATTAGAGGGTGAGACACAAGGTTTAAGATTTATGTACAGGGGGGTTTAGAGGAGTAAGATGGAGGAATTGGGGTGTGTCCTGTCCTCCTCCTTCTTCCTCCTCTCCTCCATCTTCTTTGGCCACGGTGGCACCTTTCTATTGGTTATTACTAAGAGTACACCGAGTTATAACAATAGATGGTATTGGGGAAAAATGATAAATATTGTATACGTAGCAAAGGGTATAAAGATAGGTGCCTGCCCCGGAGGGGGACGGAGTGTGCCCATGGCTGACTGCTGTGCAGATCTCTGTCTGGCTGAAAGAACATCTTTTAGATAAACAATTAATAAACATAAAACCAGAAAGAAGAACTGAAGCCTCTTCTCGTCCTTTGATACCCGGGCTGTCCCAAGGCCACCCAGGGCCTCCCCAGAGCCTTTTCAGGCCCCTCAAACAGCCGAGATAAACCTGACATATTGGCGTCCCTGGGCGGGCCACGAACCACCACAACCTTTCGGGGGAAGATAAACCGGACATTTGGCTTCCACTGGGTGAGCTCTGAGCACCACCACCTTCAAAGCCCTGAAGAAAAAGAGAGAGAAGAAGAAAAAAAAAGCCAGCAGAGACTGCAAAAAAAAAAAACCAGCAGTCACTGAGAAAACCACCTCTCAGTTTCTGCCGAAGGGAATTCGTAGCAGAACAGCCCGGACTGGAACCAGAAGGCGCCCTGGGTCCACCTCTCGTGATCTGCTGGACAGATCGAGACGTCCAGACTGCTCTGAACGACAGATTTGGTAAGAAAGCCTGAAAATAAGAACATGGAGGCACACCTTCCCAGGAACAACGGGAAATTTTGTCCACTTTATAAGGTGTGACACAAACATACAAAAAATTATTAGCTCTGGCCTTAAAAGGCCAGGAAGGTAGACCCCCGAGACGCACCAGACGTCCGGGGGGGGGGACTCTCTGAAAGAGAGGGGGGAGCAAGGCTCCAGGAAAGAAAAAATTAGCTCTGGCCTTAAAAGGCCGAGAAGAAAAATGCTCTTGGAGAAAAAAGAGCAAGAAATATTATTAAAATACCCGGTCCCAGAACCCAGAAACCCCGGGAAACTCCCAAAAAGCGTCCAGAAGGTCCAGAGAGCATGGAGGATTCAGGACCGAGGGGGGAGAGCAGGGGGGGGAAGAAAAAAGGGATCGGGGGAGGCGCTTTCTCGCGGCGTGGAGCAGGCGGGGAGCGCGGGTGAAGAAAAAACAGAGAAGGCGTGTTTTCGCGCGGCTTTGCTAAGCTCAGGGCCGGGGGGTGCAGCGGCCCCGGGGGCCGGCAAGGCAGCAGAAACGCGCACGGCGGGCAAAACTCGCAAAAAACCCGGGGGGGAGAAGCCACAAACCAAAGCCGGGGCGTCTGACCCATGCAGCGAAATTAGGGAAATTGCGCAATCCCAGAAAGCTGCGGTGAGACGCAGAGGCGCGCGGTTGTGACGCAAAAAAAAAACCCGGTGCGAGTCGCGGCGGGCGCGGGTGCCGGCGGGACGGCCGCACACGCTGACGAAAGGCCACACACACACACAGCGTCGGAGGAGGAGGAGACAGTCAGGGGCAGACCGAGGGGGGAAAATTCAGAGGCGGAATAAAAAGGGAGAGAAAAAAATTACCTCGGGAGAGACACAGAGCAGCTCGGAAAGCACGCATGCGCCGAGCGCGGGCGGGGGCGGGCCAGACCCCCGGTGACGTCTCAGGCGAGGAGGGGCCCTCTCCAGACTTGGTGCCTTTGGTAAAAACCCTCGGGGTCCTAAGCCTCTCCCCTCCTGGGGAGGCTTGTGTGTTTTCTAACCCTGTTGTCAGTTGAATCAAAAACTAGGTAACCCCTGAGTGCACGACATGCCAGATCGGTTCAGCAGAGCTACAACGTCATTTCGTAACAAGTCTGCAACTATCCAGCGATTTTCCTCAACAAGATATAAGAAGAAACGAATACTCAGACAAAAGTCGGGACTCAGACTGCAAAGGACAACTCAGAAGAGAAACAAGAGAAACGAAAGACTCTGGGGGTTTTTTTCTCTTTGGGGTCTTGAATATTTCTGTATCACAACGAAAGACTAGGGAGTTTTCTCCTTAAAGTCTTGAATTGCAATAAGCAATGGGGTAAATTTACCTATTATAGGGAAAACTGACAAAGGATCATATATTGATCAGCTGGTAGATTTCTTTGACACTTCTCCCATTTGGAGAGGAATTTTAAGGGCAGATTTCTTTGACATTTCTCCCATTTGGAGAGGAATTTTAAGGGTAGATTTCTTTGACATTTCTCCCATTTGGAGAAGAATTTTAAGGGCAGATTTCTTTGACATTTCTCTCATTTGGAGAAGAATTTTAAGGGTAGGATTTTATGTTTTAATAGTTTAGGATTTTATGTTGTAATAATTCTTCTAGTCCTCATCCATGTCGTCCCAGATGCCATGAATTGGATTGTAAAAGAGGTTTTCTGTGGGCAAACAGAAGGGGGAGATGTCGGATCTCAAAATCTCAGCCCTGAGATGCTGAGCCTCCGAGACCAGCTTGGGGGTCTCGGGAGTCCTGGAATGTTGCCAGAAGTGTCTGGTAGCTGGACTTTAACCCTACACAGGAGACGACAAGGATGAGGGCTTCACAGGGCCTCACCGGGGTGAAGGGTGGAAAGATTAGTTAATTAGAGGGTGAGACACAAGGTTTAAGAATTATGTACAGGGGGGTTTAGAGGAGTAAGATGGAGGAATTGGGGTGTGTCCTGTCCTCCTCCTTCTTCCTCCTCTCCTCCATCTTCTTTGGCCACGGTGGCACCTTTCTATTGGTTATTACTAAGAGTACACCGAGTTATAAGAATAGATGGTATTGGGGAAAAATGATAAATATTGTATACGTAGCAAAGGGTATAAAGATAGGTGCCTGCCCCGGAGGGGGACGGAGTGTGCTCATGGCTGACTGCTGTGCAGATCTCTGTCTGGCTGAAAGAACATCTTTTAGATAAACAATTAATAAACATAAAACCAGAAAGAAGAACTGAAGCCTCTTCTCGTCCTTCGATACTTCTCGTCCTTCGGGTGCCCCAAGGACACCTCCGGGCCTCCCAGGCCCCTCAAACAACAGAAGATAACCCGGACCCTGTTGGTGGGATAATTATAGTTTTAAATTACTGTTATTAACTTAATGACCTGTTGCTCCTTGAGGAGAATTCTGTGAAGAGATTTATCCTGGTCCTGGCAAACAGCAATTGTCTGGTCCAGCTCAGATTCTGGAGGCTGCAGAGATTTCGTCTGGCCTTGTCAGAGGTCCTCATACTGCTGGACTGAATGGTGAGTGATTTTCCCATTCTCTCAGTTTTCAGGACCATCCCAAAATGCAGAACTTGAGGACTTGTGGAGAATTGTAGGCCTTGTAGGTTTTTTCTGCTCAAATAGGATGAATACTGAACAACTCAGCTCCTATTTTGGAATGTTACCACAGAAACCAACAGATTTTAGGGGTGTTGGTAGGACAGAGACTTTAAAAGATTTTTTTCAACACTTTGTCACTCTCTCTAAATTTGAGCCAATAAAAAATTTGAGTCCAGAGCAGTGCGACTGCAGAGAGCTTTGAGGCTGAGAAGACCCTGGGCTCTTCTGTTCCAAGGAAACCTCATGAGAAGGTAAAAAGCATTGCAAAGGTCATTGAAGAGAAGGCAAGGTTGGGATTTATGTTATCTGAGTATGAATGTAGCACTTTACACCACACAGAGGTCAACATCTGGGTTAGTCCTTGTGTCTTGACAGATTTACTTTTCAGATTTGACACCTATTCCCAGATGGAATGAACTGCCCTGTGGAAACTCCCTTTTCTCTCCACTGACTACAGAGATAATCTAAACAGCTCAGCTGCAGACATCTACACTGAAGCCCTGACAGTAGCCAAGGCAACATTTAATGCACCAAGTGAACCAGCAGAAGCAGCAGCTTATGGAGATCAGAATGGGATCTAAGTTAACACTGTGAACACCAATGCCTTGACAAAACTGTGCTGCCACATCATTTTTCACTGCAAGAACTTGATGCAGAAAAATGCAGCACTCTTGCTGCTGAAATCGCACAGTAGATCCCTGAAATGATCAATACATAAATGTAGGAAAGGCTGGAGTCTGTCGGGGTCCCATAGTGCAGAATCACTTTTTGTCCATCACTTTCTGCAAAGATTCCAAACTAGGTTAATTATTGGCTTGTTTCCAGTTAGGAATCAGTAGCTGTTGAGTCATTGCTGCTAGGGCTATGTCTCAACCTGAGGAAAGTATTTTTGGGAAGAAAATTCTTGTTAGTAACTACTGGAAAGTCTGTCTCATAAAAAATTAATCAAATTTCTGTGGGGAAAGTAAGGGTTAAACACATGTGTGGCCACTGTGGCTATTCCTTTGCCAGACTGCTTTCTTTGGGGCTCTAGTTTGTTCTGCCCTTCCAAGGCTCTCCCAGGGAATGACTGGATGCCTTTTCCTTGGAAGTGAAGGCAGAAATGTGAAAGTATGAGCATAAATTAAAAGCTCTTCAATCAAAGGATTAGTTCAAAGAGAGAGTGAGAGGAGTGTGTCCCAAACATATCAATATCAATGAGACTGCTCTAATATGCCTTGATATACAGTTGTGCAGACCTATCAAAGGTGTTAAAGAGACAGCTAAAATGAGAAGAAGAATTCTAAAGTTCAGTAAAGTAGAAGTCACAGATCAAACCTTATTAACACCTGTCACTTACAACACCCACGTCATGAGGAATTAGCACCTCTTGGCACAAATCCCACATGTGCACAAAGCAAGTAATGCACAAAAAGCAAAAAAGGGGATGAATATTAAAGGAATCACTCAAAGAAAGGATTCATCTCCTGATCCTAACTGCGCGTGAAGTAAAAAATAAAATGTCTATGGAGAAATTTTATAGGCAGAAAAGCAGCTGGGTACACCAGGGACCAGAGTCAGAGCGTGGAAGCTGTGAAGAGCAGATGAAGAACTCAGTTTGATCAAATGGGGATGATTAAACGTCAGTGAGCTGAGAAATAATGAATACTTAGATGAGTAATGGGGTTAAACACTGATTAAAACTAAGCACCTGTTTAGAGAGAAAACCAATCATTTTAAAGTACCAGCAAAAAGAAAGGTTGAAGTCAGAGCAGTGACAAATATTGCTGTGACAGAAAGCCCCTACAGTACTCTGGTTGGATAGAGATAACAGAGGTAAATAACTTAAAAGTCATGAATTCAAGGAATGTGTGTGTTTGATTTTCTCTCTCCTACAGTACAGGTCAAAAGGACTGGAGTTTGCAATCATGTTGGTGGAAATGAAAAGACCAGAGGAGAGCTAGGGAAAAGGAGAATTGTTCTGCGTCTAATTTACTGTGAGATGAGGGAACACATAGTGATGAGCCACAGAGTCATCTTTCACGGTTTTGCTGCTCTGTACAGCTGCAGTGGCAATACTATGTCTGTCATCCATTAACTTTTGGTGTCTATAAATGTCCAATTGCCCCTTGCTGGCAGCAATGATCAAGTATCTGAAATTCTCCTAATCTCAAAAAAGACTACTGCAGGCACACCCTACCTCTGCTGATCACGCTGTCTGGCTTCATGGCCCCCACTATAAGCACAAATCAATAATTTTCTATTGAGTTTGAGGACACAACAGCCTTTGGGAATCTGCCTTTCCAGCTTGTTGTGTCTGTGCTTGCTGGCCATCGCCCTCATCCAACCCAACAGGTTTCATTTTCTCCTGGCTGTGTGAGGCCGAGGATGAGATTGTGTGTGCATGGAGATTTGTCTCTATAAAGGGAGGGCTGGCACTGCACTTTTTACTGAGGGAGGTACAGATGCTGCAGCCTACTCACTCTCTCTTCTCTCTTGGACTCCTACACTCAGTAGCTAGAAATACCCCAGAGACTGCACTAACCTACGCTGGCTGGGAATGGTGCCAAAGTGGCTGTTGGCTGAGAGTTGCTGAAATCTGCTTTAGCGTGGCCTTTCATACCCTCTGTTCGACCCTCCTGTACCCTGGGGGATTAGTAGCCCTCTGAGCCTCATTATACCATCCATCAAAGAGTCCCCACATGAGGGTAAATCTCAGCTGGCCAAGGAGAGCTGGAGGTTGGGCAGCACAAAGACCTTCATTCACTCTCCACCAGAAGCTCTTAATTTTTAGGCTTGCTAACTGCTTATATACAGTTTGAAATGCTCAAAGCAACTGCTTCCTGGGATAAGGAATTAGAACAAACAAGTAAACAGAGAAGCAATGTTAGCATGTTTCTGCCCTACTATTAAAAACAGCTTTATGACCTGAAAAGGATACGCCGACTGATTTTGGCAGTGATCACTCATCTAATCTACTCTGCACATACTTGCATCTGTCTTCCTACTTACAGTATTAGCTGACACCATGGGACTCTGTCTTTATTTTCTTCAACAGATTTGTAGTGGGTTCTCTAGAACTAAAAATAAACAAGCTCTCCTGGGGAATATGTTTGTCTCCTCAACCCCCACGTGCAGGTTGCAGCATGATTCCTGCTGGCTGTTTGGAGATTTATATTCCAGAGCTCTGCCCAGACCTGCCAAGCGGCAGGATGGGAGTGGAAACCAACAGATGAATTATACAAGTTGCTGGGTGTTTGCAGCAAAGGGAACACTGCCTTCCATAGAAACATGGGGACTGATCCTGCTTATCCTTTTGCATTTGATACTGAAATTGTCATTGTGGACTACAAAATATGATGATCTGAATTACTTTGTGCATACCTATCTCAAATATGGAAACTCATTCCTTTTTGCATGCACCTTCAGGTCCCTCAGAGTCAAAACCTTTCTGCCTGCAGAACTTGATCTTTAGGACAGAGGCTATGAGCTCTACTTCACTATCTGAGTCTATTTGATATACTTAGGGGATTTTATTTTTTAATTATTCCTCTTCAAGGCTTGTCTTTCATGAAGCACTCTGAATCACAGAATGACAGAAAAAATCTAGGCTGAAAGAGACCTCTAGAGATCACCTAGTCCAACCTTTTGTTGAAATCAAACTTAGATTAGGTTATCTGGGCCTCACAAGTCAAGGCTTGAATATTTCCATTGAGGATGACTCTTCTGCTTTTTTTGGCAACTGGTTCCAATGTTTAATTGCCTTCACAGTGAAGCATATAGTTTATATCTAGGTGGAATTTCTCTTAGATCCAGTTGTGCCCATTGCCTTCTATCTTCTCACTGTTCATCCTTGTGAAGAAAGTTCCTTCTTCTTTATAACTACCATTAAGTACTAGAAGATTATGATTAGATTCCCAGTAACCTCCTCTTCTCAAGGCTTAACAAACCCAGTTCCTTCAGCTTTTATTCATATGAAGTTCTCCAAACGTTTTGTCTCGCTGAGATTGTCTCAGAATTTTTAGCAGCTCCAAGTCTCATCCTGGCACTTATTGGTCACATTGAGTCAGGGACAAAACACAACCATGCAAAAAATGACCTGTCTCCTGCTTTATACAGCCCAAGGCAGCTTTGCAACAGTGGTGTAAGAATGTCCTGTGCTGTAGAGCTGGCTGTGAGTCCTGCAGTCAGTTTTTGAGGCTGCCTGCCTGACACAGCTCAGCTCTGCTGAGCACACACAGCGCACACGACGTCCCTCCCTTGGAAAGCTGGTTTAGCTGATCTCTTTAGAATCAGGCCATATGGTTCTGATTATTTATGAAGATAAAAGTGTGTATTTTTCTCTGTCTAAAAATAACCAGACTTAGGGAAGGAAGATGCTTTTGTGTAAATTATTTAAAAATAGGAAAGCTGCTAATCTCTGGAGAAAGCCCTGGCTAGTGTTGGATGTGGTTCCAGGAAGCCTCTGAGAGGAGAGGACAAGGGGCCTGTCTGCTCAACTATGGTTCAATAAAGTCCTTTTACACCCTCTGTGTGAGTACCCTGACTGCTCCCTCTTGAGCTAGTGCACATTTCTGCAGAACAGCTGATGGAAGGCAGCTGCAGGGCAAATATAACACTTGGCATTCTCTGTGGTGGCTTCTTTCCTCCCCCTGTGCTCTGAGATTTTACCAATGTCCCTTAAACACTCACAGAATGGGGCTCTAATGAGGATGGAAGGCTGAAGGCTGACCATCTGTGACTGCTTAGACTCATTTTATTCATGGGTTTGGGGTCTAAGCTGTCATGGTGGAGGTTGCTCTAAGCTGCCCAGCAGCCTTGGGCAAGATGAACAGTGTGGATATATGTGGTGAGGAAATTCAGGTTTAAGATGGGTGTGTCCATCTAAGGTCTACACTTGATTGGATGAGGACCCCAGGTTTGGTTAAAGAACATGAACCATCCTCTCTGCTCCTCCTTCTCTGCTTTCAGGCTGGTGTCATAAGCAGGACAAAGCACAGCCCGTGGATCCTTGCAGCCACCATGTGTCCCCTCCATCTCTGCCACCCTTGGCTGGCTGTGCTGCACCTTGGCACAAGCACAGAAGGCAGCCAGGCCATGGTTACCTTTTCCCTGGTGGTGTTTGGCTGTCCTAGAAACTGTCCTCCCACACTAGGTACCCTGCCAAAGGATTTGGTGAGGTTAAACACAGTAACACTTAGCAAGGTCTCAGATACGAGTGTGAGCATGGTGGAAAATGGGACTGCTGTTCATTCTGGTCCAAATAAACAAACAATTAAATTTTGAATTTCTTCTCAGTTATGACACCTTTCCTTGTGACTTTCTCTGTCTTTTTTTGATGCTGAGCAAGAAAAACTTCTCATAAGATTTATAGTTACATAGAGTTCTCTGTAACAAGGACTTTCCATGGCATGATTCATAGCCTTCCTTCACTCCCTTTCATACCCAGTCTCATGTTGTAGCAAAGTGTTTCTTCAGGGTGAAATTGTGAGGGGACCAGATATTTCTGTCTCCCTGACATTTCTCATTACAATCTTCTTCATTCCTCTAAATGGTTTGTTTCTGACTTTCAGCATTGCACAAACTCTTCTATGTCAGCGGAGGAGATCTGACATTTAGCTGAGCTTTGCATTGGTTATTTGGGTGAAACAGAGCAGTGAATGATTTTTATTGATACTATTGTCATTTTCTGAAATTGCTCTGGGAATGCAAAAAGCCATTATTCTGCATCTCAGTTTCTCTCTCATGGTAATTCCTGGCCTGGCAGTCCACTGTTTCATTCTAGCTCCCTCCAGTTTCACAGAAGGTCCACACTTGTGTGCCATTCAGATCCTACAGGCCTTCATGGCTGCAGCTGCTGCACTATGGCAGCACATCTCCATTTCATCTGCCCAACATTTCCATGAAGAAGTGAAAATAAAATTGTACCCATGCTGTACATGGGCACCTGGAACATAAGTGGAGCCTATAATTTGTCTTTGATTGCATGCTGGAAGTCTGTGGGATGTCAGGAGCTGAGCTCAAATTACCCCCTTGGAAGCAAGTGTTCTCACTGCTGGATGACCTCTTCATCTTAAACCACCTCCTTCCAGCCCTCTGGGACCTCATCCTTTGCTTCTGTTTCTCAATCAGTGCTTTCACAGCAGAGCTCAGGCTCAGAGCCCCGCTCTGGGCTGCAGCACAGAGCTCTGAACTGGCACTGGGTCAGGGACAGGGCTGCCAAGGAGTGTGGTGGGTGGCAGCCAACCCTAGCCACATGGCATCTTCTTCCTGTGCTTTGGGAGCAGGGACAGGGGATTAGTCCTTCCCTCCTTTCCCTCCTTGCCTTCAAGTGCCCAGCAATATGGAATTATCTCAGTCATGTCTCGAAGGAGACCCTTCCCTTATGCATTCCTTCAAAACTCCCTGGATGCAGGTCCAGGCAATGAGCTGCCATATCATGTCACATGTGTAATAATGATTACTATGGAGCACAGAGTTTTTGAGATAAAATTCTTAGACTTTGGCTTGATCTATGATAGAAGACAGGAAAACTCTTGAATCAGGATTCCCTGCTCATTCAAAACAGGTTGATGAAGAAACTGTTCTATTTGCCACCTTTTCTTCCTCTAAAGGACCCTGTGATTACATACTGACAGGTGGTCAGGAAAAGAGAGTTCTTCCCTGCTGAACAACAGGTACATTCTTCTTTTCATGCTGGTGGCAGAGTTGGTGCTATTGTTTCAAATCCTCACAGGATATGCATTAATTAGCAGCAAGAGTGAGTTGCACAGATCCAGTGCTTATCCCTGACTCATTTCTCCAACATAAAGACTGCCAGTGGAATTTCTCCTTGGAGAGTTTAAAAAGCCCCAACAAAGCAAACCTTCAAAGCAACATGTTGCAGAGATATGTTGCATGTCATAAGGGAGAAGCATTATTTCTGTGTGGGTCGTTCAGAGAGTCCTTCTGGGGCTGAAAGAGCATCTCAAACATCATTAAAGATATTCTGCTAAGGTGACCTCCTGGCTACTCTCTTCCATCAAAAGCAATTCTTAATTGTCAGAAGACATCCTTTGTGTTGTTGCAGTCGATTTCAAGGAGTAAGAAGAGTAAGGAATTTTCCTCCAGGCAAAGAAAGGTAACTGGAGATTTACACATGTTTTCAGTGGAAGTACACTAAATCCGTATGTCTACATTTGGAAGCATTCTCTGTTGGTTTTGGACATGGAAATAATGAAGTTGAGATTTCTGTTTTGCAAAAAAATAAATTCTAAAGGACGGAAATCAGTCCACAGAGCAAATTTTGGATTTTGTCCTACATTTTTTTTGGATTTAAAGAACTTTGAAAGGTAGGTTAATTCCAGCCCAGAGGAGATAAAAAACCTGAAAAATTCTTATTCGACTTCCAACTAACTAGCAGAAAAGAGGACTGCCTTGTTTCAGGTTTGTTTCCAATACATTTCCCAAATTCTTGTTTGCTCATATATTTTGAGACTTTTTTCTTGCTGGAACTTTATTCTTTGTAGAAGTTTTAAAGCCTGTCACTGAGCTTAGAAATAGCATTGGGCCCTGCTCTCATCAGATAAGCCTCAGCAATTTTACTTAAAAACTTCTCTTTAAGTGTTAGTCAACTTTAGGGCCTGCAAGCTGGGAAGAGAATATGTGGATTTTTTAGAAATTGTACCAACACATCAGGTTAGAGCTGAATTTAAGTTCTGTGAAATGAAGATTCAAACCAATAGAAATATTTCCATATTTAAGCATTCCAATGAAAACAATTTTAATTGGACCTATTCCCTTGCTGGGTTTATAAGCCAAACACTGCATCATTTTGCTAGAAAAGAAGAGCCAGATTTCTTAGCTTCCAGTAAATTTCACAGTCTATTTTCATTCTTTATGTGGAGTGAAATAGAGTTAATATGGAAGGACAAAAATTGAAATGCAAATTAAGTTTTTAAAATTATTTGCTGTTAGAGATACAGAAATGCAAATGCACTGAAGAATATGATCTCAAGGTTGAACATTTCCCCTGCTTAATTTCAAATCAGAGAGGAGTTTCTGTACTTTTGAATTGCATCCTATGGCTGATGTTTGCAACGCTATCCCTGGTGCGCAATACAAAGGGGTGTTAATTATTTAATGATGTGGCCAGGCAGTCCATGGGAATGGGGAGAGTGGGAAATAAGGAAGATGAGCAGAAGGAAACAGCAATGCAATGTAAACAATGAACTTTTACAGCTCTGTCCTGAAAAAAACTTCTGGATTACCATAGCAACAAAAGCCAGGATCATGACATGCGCAGCATCTCCACCACCCTCAAAGGCTGCAGCTGATGAAGGGAAGTGTCTGGGATGGGCTTTGCAGAGGTTTTTGTGGGATCCTTTGCCTAGAAGTTTGGAATCTGTTCCCTTAGCTGCAGATGCCTTCCAAGAGATGCATAAAGGTCCCTCCTGGCACCCACCTTTTTACTTTGGCAGAGCCTGGACCCTTCACAAACAGTAACTGCTTCCCAGAAGAGCACTGCCTATGCCAGTCCTGAGGAATGATCTTCCATACCTAACCCAGGCTTGAAGCCAAAATAGACCTGCACAGCCTGTTGTTTCTCTACTCAGACAATAAATACCACACCAGTGCCCTCTCTCAAACCCCAGACCACAGAGTTTGTGAGACCAAACCAGAGGACCAAGGAAGGTGAGGTTCCAGCAATTCTGTGAGATCTTGCAGTATCAGGAATTTATTTTAGGAGTTGAAACAGGTTGTTATCTTTGTGCCTACATGAGTTTTGAAAGACACCTCTCTAGATAACACTATAAATCACTTTGGTAATGAAGCAATTTCCATCTAAACAATCCTATAAGTTGTTAGCTTCCAACGAAATTGCCAGGGGCTGGGTTTTTGTATTTGGTGGAAGCATATCTAAATCTATATTGCTTCATAGCATTTTTTCCTACATGTTAGAGCTTGGGAGAATAAAATAGTTCATATACCAAGTAGAAATAATAAATTATCAGAGAAGGGGGCTTAAAATTCACCATACATAAGAAAAGATGGATCTTTATAACTTATTATGAAGTTCCCTTACTGCCAAGCTTTGAGGTTCAGTGCCAGAACATAATAAAGCCAGTGAAGCTCAGTGATTAAACTCTGCTTCCTCAACCCCTTTAAACGCAGATGGGGAAAATGCAGGGAGGGGATATGACTTAAATGGTGATGAGAGGGAATGGTAATAATGCAGAATCAAGGAGAAGTCATTCTGAAACACACCTTGGGGACAGCAGGTGTGGTAATAAATTAACTCTATATACTTCAAGGCAGGGCCAGAAAGACATAGAAGAATTACAGCAAAGAGTGACTTGCACACGGCAGGGCCTGCCAAGCAAATACCTGCTGGTTGTAGGATCCATTCTTGGAGAAGCTCCATGCTCAAAACACCCACAGACAATTGAACAAACATGGCCAGACCTGTTCCTGCACTGCAGCCTCTTTCCAGCACTGCTGCTTTTCCAGCATGGTACATTGATCTGTCAGTGAATGATGTGGTGCACCCTGGCTGGGGAAGGCATTGAGACAAGTGCCCTTGGAGGAGTTTTGGGTCCATCTATCCTTCCATACCTACTCTGAAATAATCACAGTGCCACCTAACCTGTTTAGGGACCCATGGCTGTGGATCTGACATGCATTGACAGAAAATGGTACCTGGGGAGCTGCTGCAGCACCTGATCTCCACAGCTAATCCAGGCAGGAGGGGATTTAATCCCTTTTCTTCCCTTGTACAGTGGAGGGTAACTCAAGGAAGGAATAAAGGTTTTGAAGTATAGTAAAGTTCATGCTGTTCTCATCCTGAGAACAAACAGCACAAAAACCTGGTGGTGCAGCTACTTTAAAAGACCTAAGAAATCCTGACATCTTCACCCTTAGATTCAATGATGCACACAAATAGGCTCATTACTCCTCATTTCATCCTCCTCCAATGTTTTATAAACCAGGTATTGAAAATCAATACAGGAATTTTGAAAATTGTGTCCAGAACCAATCAGGAGAAATCCAATTCAGCATCAACAATTGCTGGACAGTTTTATGGTTGCATCTTTAAGGCTTTAGGACAACAACAACAAAAGATTTTTGTAGCAGTTGCAGCAGTTGAATGTTAATCACACCAGGCTATGAAGTTTTGTTGACATTTTTAGACCCTGAAATTACATGGCCTAGATTGTGCATCTCCTTTTGCTCATTCCAGAAGTCCAGATTTAAGAAGCAGATCTCTGTTTGTGACATTTCAATGATCTACAATTTACACAAAGAATGGGACACTCAACTGACAGCTCTCAACATCGCATTTTTTGGTTGGAAGTTTTACTGTGCAATCCCTCTGTTCAACCTGCATCCATGTGCTGAAAATGTAAGAAGTTCTATGTATTCAAGGGTGATAAGGTTGAACCTTAAACAGAAATCAGAGTGCATTTCCATCTCTCCTCCCCCAATATGCTTTGTTTTTAGAGTATGCTTTGTTTATAGAGATGTCATGGTGTACTCAAATATAGCCTTCTACTTGTTAACACTTACGAAAAACATCTCAGCTCAATTGTAGAAAAGTGGGCAATTTGCCTGTCTAAATTTCTGAAAATAAAGAATTTTATAGTGAAAAAAACCTCAGATAAACTTCTCAAAAAGCTACATTTTGCTTTAGGCCTGAAATATCAGTAGTTTGTTTCAATTTTCTTTGTGAGAAACTGACTATGATGCATATTTTTCTAGTCTCTCCCAGCTGAAGGATGCAAGATCTCTTTACTTAATGGATTTTACATGGGAATTAATGGGAGAAAGGTTGGTGGTCTTGCTTTCTAGGGACAAGTTTAATTTTAAATTATATATAGAAGTATTATAGAGAAATCAATGGTCATGACATGCATTAGAAAATCCTTCCTGAAGAGAGAGCCTTTGCCTATAAAGTATATTGAGGAATAGCTGATTATATATGTCAGGAGCAGACAGGACTTCCTTGACATCCAGGTATACACAACAGCCCAGCACATTCTGACTCAGAAATTGAGGTTTTATCACCAGGGCATGGAGTAAGAAACAGCCTGGAAAAGGAGAGGAAAGGAAATGATATCTCCATGTGGTTAGGTAGAGGATAACAACGTGTAAGAGTGAACAGGTTCAAAAAATGGGAAAGAAAATAAGTAAGCTCTGTGCAACTCAAAATGAACACCTCAGAAAGTAGCAAGGATTGGCCCAAAGAAGTGCACAGTCTTAGCAAAATTAGGCAGGTCTCCTGCAAAAAGAAGAGTAGAATAGTGCAGCACCTTTCCAGGAGAAGGTGAGGAAGATTTAACTGCAGATGTGATCCTGAGGTGTGGAGGGACAGCCCCTGGTCCCCTGCAGTGGCCTGCACTGACACTGGTGGCATCAGAAGAAGCTTCATTGCACAGAGCCTGGGAGACACTGCAAATGGGACAGACATCCCTCTTGGTTGTGAAGAGGAAAGGTCCTGGGGAAGAGAGGGGGATCCTTTGGCTCTGTAAATTTGGAAGGGAAAGGAAAAAGAGAAGCCCCTCTTCTTCTCAGCTCATGTAACCATGGCGTGTTCATGTGTGATTCCAGCTCAGAAAGACTGCTGGAATGCACTTTTGGAATAGGGAAGTGTAAGATTTTTAGCAGCTCCAACTTCTGCCTGTTTTTAACTGGACAACACAACTGTCTTCTCCTTAAACCTGTTCGCAACATGGGAACGCAAGGGGCAAAGCTTAATGAACTCTGTAAATTTGTTATCTGAATACTCCTGAAGGCCCAAAAAATCATGATCTTCCAAACACAAAATAAGAAAATTGAGTTGTTTGGGTTGGTTTTTTGGTTGTTTTTTTAATGGCATCCTGTAGGAAAAAGCACCTATGAAAGAAGTATTTCCCTAATTAAAGAACAGGAAAGAAGTGGGAGTAAAATCCACAAATGAAAGTTACAAGTTTTAAAATATAATAAGTAATTGATAGGAAAAACCGAAGAGTCAATAGAATAGCAACAATTACCAGGACTACAAACAATAAGAAGAAATATTTTAGGGCAGAAAAGAAAAGCTGAGGTCAAGCATAAGGTTTAGTTGAGGTGTTAGGGCATCTGTTGGACTTGATGATCTTGAAGGTCTCTTCCAACACAGTCATTATGTGAATTCTGTGAATAAGTTATCTAATGGATTCAGATATAAAATAATACAATAAGTATATATAAGATCAAAATTTCTAAAGAAAAAGATATTTGCAGATATTTTTGTTCTATATTTGAAAGATACAAAACAAAAAGATCTAAGCCCAAGTAATGTTGTGGATTAAAAAATAAAATTACTATCCATATCAAAGGAAGATATGAAGCAGAATCTGATACCAGATTTCTTCATATAAACAAATCAAGAAAATAATTTACATTAGGCATCAAGAAGGGATGAAGCAAGAATTGCCCAGATCTGCTGTGGTTACTTGATAATTCATCCTGGTAAATAAGGCAGTCTGTATCTCAGACAGTTTTATTTTTTTATTCCTGTAAGAGAGAAAAGGGAGAAACCAGATATCACCAGATATCACCAGATATCACCAGATATCAAGTCTGATGTTTGTTATGGGCCAGGCAGTGGGGCAGTAAGTTCAGGACCCTGTCAAGGAAGAGTTGGACCTTAAGAAGGGAATAGATGCCAGGGAAAATGGTTTTAATGGAAAGTACATCTTGTTAAACAAGCTTGTTATCTCTTTTTGATAAGATTATAGGTTTGGATGATTAAGACAGCTGTGCTGAGGAGGTACCTTTGGATTTCTCCAAGGCACTTCACTTAATACTGCCTGACACACTGATTAAAATCTTGAATTAAAGGGAATCAACAGGGCAAAAAATAGATGGATGAAAAACTGTCTCACTGACGAAATTGGAAATGGAGTTATTAACACAGCTGGTGCTGGGTGAGGCCATTAATAGAGGACTTGTCTGGTCACCAGCTCTTGGTCAGATAACATATGATGCTTTCACCTCTGATACAGCAGGTGATATATATTTGCTTTTTAACACATGTTATGAGAGGAATTATTAGAAAGGTGTGGTTTTTTTAGTTTTCATCCATAAAATTAAGGCTCATGATGCCTAATCAAGGTGCAAGGACACAAGGTTGGGAAAGAAAGAACACAAATGTCTCTGCAGGAGATATATATATTAAAAAATGTTTGTAGGAGAGTCATCCTTTCTTCAGGCACAACACTGGATGGTTCATGAACTAAATATTTCATCCAACTGAGCTGACATCCTTCCAAACAGATATGGAAATAAAGGAAGTCCAGAAGAGGCCCAGACCCAAACACTAATTGAGAAATAATGAAATAAACCTTTCTTTAGAAGATATAAATAACACAATCTATCCAGTTTATTTGTGAGACAGTGGGAATGAGAGATTTGGTCCTATCTGTTTCTCTGCAGATTGCTGAGAACCAATATCATGTACAACAGCATGTTAGGTAAAACTGATCCCTACCTGAAAAAGAGATGAATCAAGAGGTCTCTCAGGGTCTCTTCCAGCCTTGTATTCTCTTACATGATGTATTTTAGGTTAGAAAAAAAAAAGGCAATATCCTAGTTGTAAGATAAATTAGATATTTAATCAGCTACCAGTAAAGGTGCTGAATTCTCCTTCACTTGAAGTCCTTTCAAGGAGATTATTTGTCCTCATTAAACCTAAGCTTAGTCCAGATTTTAGGGAAGATTGCAGTGGCCTGTGCCACCCTGCAGGATCCATCTCTCAATCCACAGAATGGGAATATTTCTGTCAACTTATCTTTGCTATTTGCACCTCCACGCATCTTCTCTGATGCCTTAAACAGTACCTGAGCATCTCTCTGTCTTCCATTATATACATATATATATATATATAAATATATATATATATGTATGTATATATATGTGCACACACAAATACACAAATATAAAATGTCACTCCTGGGGTTGAATTTCTTTGGGGTTCTTCTTTAATATACAGCACGAACTTCACCAAGTCACCTCTGGAACTATAAATCTGGACTTTTCTGGGGGCTGAGTTATTTCTAAAAGCCTGAGGGGTGGGAAAAAGCTTTCAGCTGTATCTTCAGGCTGCTCTGTATTTCTCCTGAAGTCTCCTGGGACACATCTTTACTGTGCCAGCCTCTGTGTCTGGCTTGGGTCTTCTAATAGGGAACTATTTCAGTTTTCTTCCCTTTTATTCAGGAAATCTCACCATAGCCACATGCTATGAACATTTTGGACCTTTACTAAGAGAAATTATGTTGGAATTGAGTCCTCTCATTTAACTGGGAGGTGAATAGGTGGGTGTTGGGGTGCAGACCTTGGGCTCAGTGCTCTGCTCTGCCCCTGCATGAGCTGCAGGGAAGGACCCAGAGGTCCTGGTTGCCCCTTTCTTGCACCTATTTCTGCAGCAATGGCTTTTCTCTGATGCATGAAGAAATGCCAGTCATCCTGGGTAAGTTTCCAAGAAACAAATATTCTAAGAAGAAAACTGACATGCCTTTGCTTCTGAGCTGTCATGTAATTATTATAATGCAATCTTTTCTCATATTTTACAACATCACTTCATATTTATAAAGAAGGTTGGAAGTAAAGCACACCCTTTGATTACTTTGCAGAACCCAATGATTAGCAATATTCTTACAGTCTAGGATTCCCAACAAATAATTGCCTGGTTTTAGATTGTTTGGAGTAACATATTCTTAAATTATTGTGATTTTTCCATCAAAGACTTTTCTCTTCTTGTGCCTTATTTTTTCAAGTGATATCCCAAACAGTATCATCCTGTAATAATTTAGCAATTTGGCAAGGCTAGACTGTAGCACTAAGAAAAACATATGGAAGCTTTGGAAAATGTCAGTGTCCTGGTTTAGGGCAAATTTGTTAAAGAATCTGCAAAGGAGGGCCCCTCCCCCCAACCGGTTCGGGAAAAAATTCCTCGGAGAGAGGTGGAAAGAACCTGTTTATTTGACTGGCCCAGCACCCCCCAGCACACAAAATGAGCAATACCCGATGACACCGCTCTGAGAAAGATGACAAAATCAGAAAGTCTCTTTCGGGGGGTGGTTGCTCTGTTCTCAGTCCCTCCGGCGCTGGGCCAGCTGCTGCAGCCGAACCTTCGGTGTTCCTGGGTCCCAGTCCGGAGCAGGTTCGAGATGGTCACAGAAACAGGAGAGGAGAAACAGTCCAGGAAGCAATGTGGACTGTTTAGCTAGACTAGCTAATAAGCAGAGGCAGAAAGCAGAGCAGAAGCAAGAGCAGAAAAAGAGAGCAAGCAAAAGCAGCAAGCTGAAGCTGGAAGTGAAAAAACAGCCTTATGTACCGCTTGTCTCTGTGTCCCTGATAAGAGAAACCCAAACAAAACTTCCACTCTTCAGAGCCGGTCTTAAAGGCACAGAACAGAGGAATGGGGATATACAAGCATCATAACGTCACTCCAGGACAGTCAGAAATAGTGATGTGGAGAATGCAATAATCAAAGATCATTCTCTCTGAAGTCACTGTCCTTCAAGATTCACTCACAGGAGCTCTGAAACTGAAAATTCCTGCGGGTACCAACAGTGATTTAGGGGACTGGAAGGTTTGGAGGAATGATTTTCTTTTCAATTCAGTTCCACTTGGCCATTCTGACTCAGGGAGAAAAGCTAGGACTGTTATATTATTATCATTAGTAGTAGTACTTTGCCTTTTTTGACTTAGTATTAACAATTTTTCCCTTACCAAATAGGGCTTCTCAGTTAGTATAGTTATTTTTATTTTTTTTTAAAGAATGCATGCTTTCAAATCAGTGTGCATGCCTATTTTGTTTTTTGAATTCATTACTAGGTCTTTAAAAGAACCTTCTGGTTGATGACTCCTGAAGTAATTATTAGAAATATGAAGGTTCACAGTGTCTTGTCTCCTGCTGATCATGTTTCTATTATGAGCATCTTAGAGAAAAGCTGACAGCTGAGTCTGCTCTATAGCACAAAACTGAATTCCCACTGATTTCAGAGGGAGCAGGGTAGCATCAGTTGATTCCTACTGATTTCAGTGGGATGTTAGGAGATGTCTAAATAGGAATTAGAAACCTAAATACTTTGTTGTAGCAGGGATTTAGGGGGTAATAAGATGGATTTCTGCAATAAGCTGGGAGCTCATCAGCAGGAGGTAACTAAGGAGAAGAAAGACCTGTACTAGTCAGATAAAAGCTGAACATGAGCCACAGAAATGGTGCAGGTGTGAGGAAGGCAAAGGCACCCCTGGAGTGTCTCAGGGGAAGAAACTCCAGCAGGGAAGTGTTAAGTTGTGCTGCAATACTGCACCCTTCTCCTCACCCCTTTGAAAAGAAAGATGTGTTTATATTTCATAGTCACAGAGGGGTCATGGTGGTGGCTGGGGAAAGGAAAGTTCATCGCTTGGAAAGAGTCTGACCAAGCTGGGAGCTTGTCCCATCCTGCAGGAGAGTGAGTGAGAAGAGGTGTGGCTGTCAGCTATAAACACACCACTGGGTCAGCACCAGGGAAATATCAGAATGAGTGAATTTGAGGAATACAGATATAAGGAAAATGAGGTACTAACTGCTTATGGATAAATGTCTGAAAGTTAGAAAAGTGCTCCTAATTGTTTAATTGTTGCAGCAATTGTTGAGATTCTGGAAGAACCTCCAGTAGTGGTAATAAAGCCAAAAATGTTTCTGTAATTTTGGTAAGTTTTGTTCTCTTTTTCTTTTATTTTTTTTTTAGAAGCATGATCAGCTTTTAGACGGAACCTGATGATATGTGACAGCTGGAGATGAGATTGGTCCCAGCAGATCCTTCCAGTATCCTCTTCCTGGGGATTGTTCAGGATTGTTTAAACACAGGATTGTCCCCTGTCTCAAGCAGGCAGGGGTTTGCAGTGGAGATTAATTCCTGTCAACATTTTGTATGTGACAAGAAAAGCCTGGGTCACAACAAAGCCTGCCACTGTCTCCAGTGTGAGCAGTCCAGGGAGCTCTCCCATTTTTCTGGGGTAAAAGCCATTCCTGAGGATGACTGAGGAAAGCTCAGGAGTATAAATAATGGTCTGTGCCATTTTTTAAAGTCTCAACAAAGATGCTGCTGCAAGAAGTAGGACAAAAGAACAAAGAATGAGTGTGAAGCCAGTTCTTTTGCAAGAGATGGAAAAAAAAGGACTTCTGTCCTGCATGTGCCCTTGGGACTATTTATCTTGTGAAAATCTGGTGTTTGCTCTCATTATTTATTACTGCTTTCTCCTGAAATAAGCAATACTGAATGTGGAGCCCAAGGTGAAATAAAACTTTTTTTGGTGAATTGAAACAGTCTAGTGGCCATCATTCTGAGCTGCTGGTTTTTGTTCTGTCATTCTGAGAATGTCACAGAGTGGCCAAGTCAGCCCTGGCTCCCAGGCTAGCTTGCTCAGCTTGAGAGACCTGAGTGTGCCGAGAGGGTGTCTGCTTGTATCTTAGCAAGCTGAATATAGCTTGTGAAATCTCATCATTTCCACTGAGCCCCTCAGTGCTTAGACTGGAGCAACTTCAGTGCCTGTCAAATGAGGCTTTAGGCAGAATTGCTAATGACCTTGAGAGATGGACAACACTGGAGCAGCACTAATTGAACAACATTTTCAATTTGAACATCTTCCACCCTGCAGAGCTCTGCACTGCCATGATCTCTCAGGTAAAGGGAGGGAGACTGAGGCACAGTGGCAGCTTACAAGAGCCTTTTAATTAAAAATAAAGCACCTCTATGAAGGTATTGTGCTGCTTGTTTTGTTGAACACATCTACCCACTCCCTTCAGCCATTCTTCTCATTCTGAGAAGCAGCTCAGGCTCTTCAGATTCCAGAAGCTTAAATTTGCTTTTAGAAATAACAGCAAACTAAATTCTGTGGTATTTATTGGAGAAAGGTATTTACAGAATGTGTTCATGGTTGATCATAAGATGCAAGTATCCACCAGCAGCAATGTGCCTGGCCACTTGAACTATATTTAGAGAAAATGAAAATCCTATTTTAGTGTAGTATTATTTCTCAAGTCACACCCAGGGGGTCCTCAGGCAAAATGGGCTTGTTGTGCAGGAGTCTGTACATATGTAATGTGGGAGTCAGGAGTCTGGCTCAAAGGCTCCCATGATCAAAGCTATAAAACTGTGAAAGTGGGACAGAGAGGCTGGTAATTAGCTTATTTTGAGAGCTGTGCTTAGGTGGTGTAGAAATTCCCTACTGTCTATGCAGATCCTAGGAAATTAGTCCTGATCCAACTCACTTATCACCCCCTCAGCTTCAGATGTTAAACTAGCAGCTGTAGCTGAAATCAGGCATCTACTGCAGCTGTATGTGACTCTGAATGGGGCTACAATTGGAGAGAAATAAAAAAGGATTGGAGAATAAAACAGGACGCAGGATTCATCTCACCCTGCATCAGACACCTCCAGAGCAGAGCCCTGCCCCACTTACTCAGTGCAGAGACACAGCATCTTTAAGGTGTGTCCTGCCAAGGTGGATGCCTGAAGCAGACCTGGAAAAACTCTCCCTGGAAGTGCCTCTTTCTCTCTGTTCCCTCTGAAGAGTGTCCAGTTGACACCCATGTGTCAACACACCCTGGTTTTGGCTGAAATAGAGTTAATTTTCTTCTTAGTAGCTAGTACAGTGCTTTAATTTTAATTTAGTCCAATGATAACTGCAAACACTCTCCAGCTGGGGCTGAGCAGGGCTTGCCCTGTGTCGAGGACATTTCAGTGCCCTGTGCCCTCAGCAGGTGCACAGGAGTCAAGAGGGAGCATGGGCAGAACAGGTGACCTGAACTGGCCACAGGATCTTCTACACCACAGAACATTTTATTCAATATATAAACAGTCCCAAAAACATGCCAAGGCAAGAACCATGCTCTTACAATGGTGAAAATAACCCCTGGATGGCTGGAAACAGAACCTGTGCCCTATGCCACCACTTGGGACACTATACTGGGCCTTGAAAAGAAAATTTTAGGGAGATGTGGCATCCCAGGAATAATTGACTCAGACAATGGTATTCATTTGGGAAACAGTCTCATAAACACTTGGCACTGAGGGGGTATATCACATCCCACATCATCCCCCAATCTGTGGGAATACTGAATGATGCAAAGGATTGTTGAAGACTACACTGCTCTCAGTGTAGTCTTTAACAGTTAAACATTGGAGATACAGATTTCCTTCAAACATTGGAGATACATATTTAGCAAAAGCCACCTGGCTGGCCAACACTTGAGGATCTGCCCATCAGGCAGTCTCACCCAATCAAAACGTTTATGTTCTGTAGAAGAGGACAGAATTTCTATAGTGCCCATCAAAAATAATCTGGGGTTAAACCACCAGAGTGGTGTTGTGCTTCTTTTTTCCAGGTGAACTCTGTGCTGTCTCAGCATTGTATTCACATTGTTTTTTCCTTGATGGCAGACACATTTTGCCTTAATTCCCTGTAACTGACAGATTTTTGTTACAAGGTGATCACCCATTGTGAGCAGATGAATACAGCTCTTAAATGGGCTAGAGCTTCTGTGCATGCTAATGAAATCCCAGAAATAAGACATTGAGAAACAGGCTAGAAATACAGAACAAAAAAGGAACACAATGCATGTCAGAAAAATGCTCTCTAGTTGCTCTATAGAGTGTGTGGAAAATAGCTTGAGCACCTTCATTACGATGATGGAGGATAAATAATTTGTCATTTTGGTATTATCAGCAAATAAAGCAAAACATATTGCAGTTAAAGACCAAAGAGATAACTGAAGTCCTTTTTAGCTCTTAGAAGCTTTGCTGTAACTACACTGGGCATATTGCATTAAGTTATAACTACTGGAAATTAGAATGCTTTCAAGAGAGACATGAAAATTATTATGGGCCTGAAATTACTGACCTAGGAAGAAAAGATGAGGTATGTTGCAGCACACCCTTGGAAAGATGAAATGATGAACCAATTGCTTCACAAAAGGCTCCACATGTGATTTTCCACACCACACAGAGTTTCAAAGGGCCACAGTTCAGGTGAATACCAATTTTCTGATATGTTTGTTAGCAATTTAAAAGTCCAATTTAATACAGAAACACAAGCTATACTCCTTGCTGAATCTTCAGAATGTTGTTTTTATAACCACAAACCAAAAGGCTGGAAAATCCCTTTGAATTTTTCCCTTCAGAAATTTCTTTTTTGAGCGCTTGGTGCCTTTCTCTTAGGACAGATCAGGTTGGTGAAACACAATGCTTTTAGAATCCTTATGCAATACTGGCAAAATGTTTTGTCTTTCTTCAAGGGCCCTTGGGCAAACTTCCTGTACATGTCAATAGAAATTCACTGAATAGATTGAAGTGAAAATATTGTCCTGAGCAGAGAAATTTTTTCACAACTCTGAATTTGTCACTGCTCTATTTTGAGTTTTAATTGTCACCTAGAGCATTTGGATGACATCGAAAGTCAAAGAATTCATCTGTAAATATTTCACCAATGCCAGTGGCAAGAGTCTCTAAAAATACACAGTAGAGGACAAAAGACTCAAACTGAACATCAAAATTATGTCTGAAAATGTTGACAATCCAGTGAATTGGTCTGCTGATTGATGGCATTGTCCTGAGCTTTGCCCAGCCAGAATCAAACGGGAGGTGTTGTCCCTGTGCACGGGTGGCAGGGAAGTGCTCTGATAACCAGACTGCTCTTCTGGAGGGGAGCAATGAGGGCCCAAGAACTTGGAGCTGACTGTGAACTCTTTGAAGCAGGAATTATTATTCACAAGAGCTTACTGTTATAAATAAACTGAACCACATCAAAGCCGAGGAGTTATGTAAGCATCCAAACATTGTCTTTCCAGAACCCACAGGATCCGGACTGGGCAGACCTGAGCCAAAGTTACAAGTGCAAACTTAGGCTGCTCTTAATAATCAAATCATCTTTAATGATGATGCAGGAAAAAGAAATAAATTAGGAGCGCTTCTACTGGCATGGTGAATTCCAACTTTAATGTAAATCAAATTCAGATGAACTGTTTTGCATGTACTTGTGTCACTGAGGAGTTCACAGGATTTAAGCAAGCCATTTTGCAGAGTTAGCATATGGCTAAGTGCTCTCTGAAATAGAGATGTTTTCCTGAAACATGACTGAAATCAGAAAATGAAAATATTAAGACTGAAAAGCAACACTGAGATAAAAAAATAATCCATTCTTTCTACCAGATTCCATAAGAAGTTGTCACATGGATCCTGCATTGCATATATACTTCTAGCGAGACCTGGAACACAATTTTCTTCTTGATTTATAGATCTGCTGTGACAGTACTCTGGCCTTGAGTTAGTTATGCCAGTGATTAATGCTGTCAGAGCACTAAAAAGCACTTTATTTCACCAGCTGTTCATCACTCTGATTATTAAAAAAACAAACTGTTGCAAAAACCCAATGCATTTTAGGGACAAAAATGTAGAGTAAGAGGAATTGCTAGAACAGAGCCCATTAACCAACCTTCCTTCCTTCCTCCCTCCCTCCCTCCCCCTCTGGTCACACCTTTAAAAATCATTAACTCCTCAGCCCTAGGTCTGTCCCTTTTGCCTTGGATCTAAATCACCCAATTTGCTCAGGCCATTATTGTAGTCATAGTTGATATCAAAATGTAAGGCTCAGAGTCACAGCTTTAAATTGGAAAAACACCCTAGGGGAAAAATTATATCAAAGAAAATTAATTAATGGAGTAGGCTGAGCTCCCACTTATCAGCTACCAAATATTTGAAAGCTTTACTCTAAATGTGATCTGCATTGGACTTACTCCATATCTGCTGTGTGGAAAGAATGTACTGCCAGGCTTCTCCCATGTACCTAAAATTCAATACTGTAGTACAACTTTCAAATGTCAAGTGAGTTTAAAGATCTAAAGCCACTCAAGGAGTGCTACAATGTGCCTACTTAGGTACTCTCACAATTTCACAGCCTGGCAGCCTGGCATTTTTTTACCTGTGCACACAAGTAAAAGACAGGTAGAGGCAGGTGGAGGCAGGCGGAGGGATAATTCTCTAGCAGGTTATTCATCCATCCATCCATTCATTCATTCCCCAGGGGTAACAAACTTGCTGGTACTATCAGCAGATCAGGTCTCTTCTGCAGAGCCCAGTGTCAGGCTACTGACAGTGGTTAAAAATGTCACTGTGGTCCAGCCTCTTTAAGGTGACTCTGCCATGTAGTACCAACAGTGAATAAAAACTCATTCCCGCACAGGAGAAACAACAGAGTCCTTGCATTGATGGTTCCCCTGCTCTGCCTGCTCTGCACTGTGTGTGCTCAGTGGACCCACTCCTGCTCCTTCCCCGCAGGCAGCAGCAGAGAACCTGCTCATTTTCCCTTTGCAAGAGGACATGGTGACAGCCTGGCACCTGAGAAGTTGGTGGGGGTATTGCCAGGATTCCCTCCAAGGCTTCAGGACTGGGTGAAACAATGGTGAAACAATGACCCAGTTCTATCAGCTGTGCCTTTGTAGGTGATCTTCCGACAGAGACTGGTTTAGACAGGTGTGCTGGGTGTCAGAGGCCACTGCCTGAACCAGGTCTGTTTGAAAAGTGACCTTTACTGCTGCATCAGCTGAGGGAGCTGAAAATGGCCTGGGTGACTTGTGGTAGTGCTTTGGGAAAGCACAACAATCTAATTTTTAAGATGACAGAATGGCTCAGATTCACAGATTTTCTCACCCTTCAAGTGTCCCCAGAAATTCAAATGATTTAAAAACACCAGTATGGTTTCCCTAGATTAATATTTTTTATCTACACATACAGAATAAATCTTTAAACTGAGTGTGATAAAATATGACTGCATTTAAAGAGAAGTTATTTTATTTAATAGTATGTTCCAACTCTGTTCCTTTCCTGCCCTGCTCTTACTTTTTACTTGAGTTTCCCATTGGATTTCTCCTTTTATTCTTTCTCTGCTCCTCTTTAAATCTTTCCCAAAGTAAAGATTGAACACAAAAGGTCCAAGTTCTAATCCAGCACTTGAAATCACCAAGCTGACAAGAAAATGTTCTGTGAATACATTAGAAATATAAAGAAGGAAAGAAGTGTGTGTAGCACCCCACCATTAATGGGAAGAACAAAAAAAAGGGGAGAAGACTGCAGAGAAGACTGAAAATAATTGTCATCTTTGCTTCAGTCTTCTCCCCCAAAAATATTACTTATACCTAGATACATGAAAAAATTAATTTTAACAAAGAGATTGAAATGCAACTGAGATCAGGGAGGGAACAAAAAGTCAGTGATTATTTATATAAAATAGATGCTGTCAGCTCAGCAGGACCTAATGAAATTGAGCAGATTTAGGGAGTATCCAAGACAGCTCTGAGTTACCCATGATTATCTTTGAGCACTCAGCAAGGGCACTCTGGTCCCAGAGGACTGAAGGGAAGCATCCAATGGATCAGGGATTTCAAGATCAGCTCCTTTAACTTTGTTACCTAGCCAGACACAAGAAAACATTACTATATAATCAGTTTCTGCAAGTTTGTAGAATAATAAAATATTCTTAAAGGTGCTTCCTTCCACTTAAGTCTGAGTGATGAAAAGCCATGAGTGCAACCATGTCAATAGCAAATCCAGCCAAACTAATTTATATTAATTTTATTTTTTGAAAGAGAATTGGAAAATTATGTGGACACAGAAGATGCGGTCTGTTTAGAAATAATAGATCCAGCTTTAGTGATCTATTGATGATCTCCCACTGACTCTAGCATGTACACTAGGAGAATAGAGTTTAGATGCCTGAGAGCCAAAGTTCACTGGCACAGGAGTTTCAGCAGGACAAAGGATGGGTTGTGTCAGTCATTTCCCCTTCATTTCCACCTCCCTTAAGAGAGTCCTAGGTTAGACCATGGGATCTAAATGAAGGCAGTGTATGTAAATATTTGTTGAAGACCCCTAGAGAAAGAGGGGATTTTTACAGTGAAAGATGGGAGTTCAAAGGGGCTGAGTCTGGCCTGCTGAGCTGGACATTATTTTGTGACTGATTTTGATGATGAAGAGGCAACATGCTCAGGTCAGCTGAAGAGACCCCTGGATAGAATTGGGCTGTGAAATCTTGGTAGGAGATCAGCTTTGAAACTAGATTTGAATTGCAGAGAATGTCTGAAAGCGGTCAGATGAGATTCCATGAAAGCCAAGTGCTATAATTTAGAAAGATGGAACAATGGTGGTTAATGTTTGCTTTTGTATAACTGCCAAAAAGAGAATGGTGAATATTGGGGATCACAAACTGAAATTACTTATAAAGGGGCATTGTTGCAAACATTTTCTTCTGAGAGGTATTGTGCAAGGTTTTGGATGTAAGATTAGAGAAGTGTAACTTTTAAAATAAGCAGAGCAGTTTTAAAATAAAGATATAGGCAAAAAGAATATAATCCAAATGAAATAGACAGAAAAAAAAATTGAAAAGTCTGTCAAAAGAGTGTTAATCTAGAGAAGAACAGCTTAAATCATATTTAGCCTGCAAAATGGTGTGATGAGGCCAATGAGAATGTCATCAGTCGTACTTTCTGTAAGATAGGAAAAAATCAGTTCACATTAATCAATTTAATCATCAAGGAAAATGTAAATTACACATTAGGAAAATATTTAAAAATATGAAAGACGCATGGTACAAACGGTATGCAGATTTTGTGGGATCTTCTTCACTGACAATTTTTAAAGAGGATTAGGACACAAATTTTTCACAGATTATGTAAGTATAAATACTTTTCCTTAGGGTAAAAAGGTCATTCTGGTCTTCTACTCCCATGAATACCTGATCAAGTGATGAAATTAATTCACCCATCCATGCTGTCTGCATGCATGTAGAAAATTATCAGGATGTACTGATGTCCTCTGAAAAGTGATGGAATGACTGTGGGGAAACACCAAGGAAGGAACTGATTGGCCCATAGGGATAAAAACATTAGAGCCCCATTTCTTGAGATTTTTTAGATATGGTTTGCATAATGCAACTTCTGTCTCTGTAAGCACTTCAGTGAAGCTGTTGGGTTGGGGCTAAAAATAGTTAACTTCTGGAAAAGTTATTAACTTCTGAAAAAATAATTTAACTTCTGGAAGAAGTTAAATTGAAAGTTTAAGAGAACAGCAAAAACTTACAAATCCAAGTAATAATTTGCATAAACCTTGATAGAATGAAAGGAATGGGATTGGGCAGCACAGAAGAGAGGATTAAAACAGTGGGTTTGTAACCATGAGCTGGCAATTAGGAAGGATCCAAAGGGGCCACATGAGATGTCAATGCTTCTCCATGATAGTGATTAAGAAGTTAATAATCTTTGTCTAATGGTATAAAGTGCACCCTCTCTTTCCTCAGAGGTGCCCTGTACCCCTTGGCACAGCACTGCCCAGCACCCACACCTGACCTTTGAGTCCTTGATCCTCTCTACGTCTTGAGTATTTGGAGCTCATTTTAGAGCAAGTCCAAAGTAACATTAGAAGAAGAAATTCAAATATGTGTCTATGCCGAAACCAAACCAAACATTTGGTAGTCATTTCTTGAGTTCAGTAATACAGGCAAAACAGCTTCAGTGGTCACACTCTTCTGAAGACAAGAACCCATTTAAACACCAACATTCACCTTCACTGATGTTATCTTAGGTCTTAAGGTGAAGGGTCATAAGTTAGACAGAGATATGGTTTTAATTTGTCCCATTACAGTCTAGATTAGAACCTGGATCTTCTGACTCTGAGGTCTAGCTCTGGGTTTCAATTTTCATCTGTTGTGAAACTGAACATCTAGATTTTTATAATGACTTTCCATTCCAGCACAGCATCAATGAAAATCCTTCATGACTGGGCACTATTGATCTAAACTTGTTAAAATGTTATTTCTATTTCATGAACTCTGAAGACACCCTTGTAAGACTTCTATTTCAATGAACTTTTTGAAAGCAATTTTTAATCCACTCTTCCATTCTTGCATATTTTTCCTTTCCTTAACTATTGCTAATGCTGTCAAAGTATGCAAGGCTTGACCTAGAAATAAATTTATGCAAAACTAAGTTGGATACTCTCGCTTCAAACCTAAGGGGACAGTAGTCAAAGTCACATCAGTTTTGTTTCCACTATGCAGATTAATTAAAAAACACTCCTAAAATTTTGGCTAGTGGCGCATAAGTTTTGTTAATATTGTGAAGAACTTTATTCCTAGCTTGTTTCAATAGACAACAGTGTCAGAAAGGAAATCCAGTGATATTAGTGGCCAGCTTGCTGGTATTCTGAGATAGATGATTATTACTGGAGAGGACAGAAAGTGAGATGAAGTTTTGCTGAACACTTTCTTTCTTTTGTCATAGTTGACTCCTGGCTGGCAGCCATAGCAAAGAACTGAGAGGGAGTGGCACATTTAGGTGGCCTCTGCAGGACGATGTCTCACACAGGGAGTGTTTGGGGTAGAGGCGTTGATCTTCACCTACCATTTTGAGGTGTGGTGGAGTAATTCACAATTTCCTTGTCACAACCATCTTTTTCTATCAATAAACATTGTGCAAAGGGTCAGGCAGTGTTTTCATTAGTCCCAGAAGACTGGAATTCAGGTTAATTGTGGATCAAAGGAGAAAGGCTGTTCCAACACGATGCCTTTCTTAAGTGGGAAAGAATGATTGAGCAGCTGAATTGTTCATAATACCTCTCTTTACTTAAGGAAATCCCAGTATCTTTCTCTAAGCCATGAATCATTCCAATGGGTTATGCAGTCTAAGTCTACTTAGAGCTATATTGTCCAGCAGTGGTGAGCTCCAAAGACCGTCCAGTCAGAAAACTGTTTGCCATCCAGTGGTGGAAAACAGACCTCCTTGGCCTCTCAGTCATGCAGCTCTGATTCCAGCAGCTTTGATAAAAAAACCCCCAAAAGCTTCAATATGCAAAATAGCTGAGAAAAACCATAGATGCTTTATACACAGGCATAGCTCATTTATCAGACCTCACAATTGTCCAAATATTATCCCAAAGTGCACCAGATGTTATGCACTCTACCATGGGACTTGGACTACGTGATGGGTTACCTGGGCTTTCTTCTAGCAGTGTGTGCTCTGCCAGCCTCCATGGTCTGCTTCAGCCAGGGGCTTCAACCCTTTTCACTGTGGTTATCTGGGCTGTAATGATGTCTCTGCTTCATTTATTCCACCTGACAAGCAATACAATACTTGCCTACAGCTGGTCAGAAACCATCCATAAGACAAGATGACAAAGCACAAAGGCTGTCAGCTATGACTTACTCATTGCCCATTTTGGTGTGTTGTGCTGACAATTAGCTAATTACTGTTATAGGTTGTTCTTATAATTAACCATGCAAATCACACTTCTGGTTCACATCCACACATACAAGGGTCCTTACTGTTGTTTTAAAAGCACATTGAAAGCTCAGTTAAGTTACAGGTACTCTGTTTCTGTTAGGCCCTAAATTATGATTTTAGTCCTGTCCATGCTGGACATCTCAAAGTTTAACATTACACAAGATCTGTTTAACCCACTCCCCTATTGAGGAGTTCCCCCAATGAATGTTTGCTCATTGCCAGGGCTCAGGCTCATTGCCAGGTTTTCACAGGACTTCTCTAAACACAGCTTTCCATTTTCTTGGCCTATCAGCAGCTGTGAGAGAGGCTTGTGCCCCTGTCCCACACTGGTGAAGCTGTGCATTCTGCATGGTCCTGTTCACTGGGAGAGATGGATGTGGAAATTCTGATGAGGAGAGTGGCTGTGGCATCCTGGCTGTGATGGTACCTGTGTCCTGCCTGAGGGGTAATGTGAGCCAGGAGCCAGTTGTGAGCCTTATGTTTAGCATGTGAAGTTCTGCAGGTCTGTTTTAAATGTGAAGTTCTCCAGGTCTGTTTTTAGACCTACCAAGGTCTGTGCTTTGGTAGAAGCAAACAATATTTGACACCTGGTCTGAGCAGCTGATGAAGCTCATCTCTTCCCTGACCTCAACAGCTGTTCTGAGAGAAGATATAGCCTCTTCCCCAAACTTTGCTTCCCCCTTTATACTCATCTAAACAGCCACTCTCCCATTTGTAAACCTAAGTGCTGCACTGCTAAAGAGCCTCACAGAAAATTCTGGCTTATATTTTCCTTGGATGTAAGTGTGGTCTCCCTCATGTAGTGCCTCCAGGAAGCTCTTTCATGTGCAATATGGAACACAAAGAAAGATCATATTGCCATTACTATTTATAATCAAGATATTGACTTTAAAAAGTCTTTAAAAGATCAGTTTTAAACTGGCCCAGCAATTATTATATTGCTGTAAACCAGCAATGGGAGACAAGGGTCAGAAAGGAAGGAAAACATTAGGAAAAATAATAGAATAACTCACTATTGCTTTATACAAAGAAAAATGGACTCAGGCTTGTCAGTGTGCCATTTATTAAACATTGTCTTACAGTTGCTTTGCTATTTACTTCAAATGCCAGAGAACCTCTGAATTGGCGACGATGAATGGAAGTTTTCTGGCATGCAGCACTACTGAGTTCAAAAGGAATAAATGTGATCAGACCCAGTCAAGAACACTCCCTGTTTCATTCTATGCAGTCTCTCTTGTGTGTTTATTTAACTTCCCTTTAGTTGCACAAAGCAGAAATTATGAGATGAGTGGTTACCTGGTAGCCTTCTTGAAAAAACCTGGCTATTTTGACCCATCTCAGCAGCAATATTGTCTTCAAAAGAGGTCCTTGGCTGAATATAATCCTACAAGGTAAAGCCAAGGTCATAGCAACGTTTGAGTACTGGATGGTGAATCGTCTCCAGGCTTGAAAGCCCTTTGAAAAATAAAGATTCTTAAAATTACTTAACCTGTTTTCAGATGGGGACAATGAAGAAAAGGTGAAATAGGTTTCTTTGATAAACAAGTCAGTGACAGAGTCAAAATAAAACTGATTAGCATTATAAGTATTTTTAAACATTAGACCATAACTCTTTAGGAAAGGTTATTTAAATATAATTTCAATAGAGCTGGGAAGTTTTACAGTAGCTGAAGACCACAGAGCTTCTGCAGAAGCATCACCTTGAACTTTGCAATTGGGAGCAACTGGTTAAATGAGATTTTTGGTGCTCATGTATGTTGAGTCATTGCAGACTTTTTAAAGTTCACCTGTCCCTGAATCTCAGCAAACTAATTAAGAGATATCCTGGAGTAGCTTGGCCAAGATGTGCTGGGCATGGGCTGCCCTCAGGCAGAACAGACAGTCATAAAGCTCTTGGCTGCTGCTAGAAACAGCAAACAAGATGTTCTGTGTATTTATTTGTGGTTTATTTGTGAAAGCAATGCTGTCAAAATAGCAGCCCTTGTCCAAGAGAGCCTTCTGGAAATGTGTGGGTATCATGCAATTACACCCCAAATGCACGTGCTCACACAGCCTTGGTGGGAAAGGACTGAAGATTTCACCTGAAAATACAGGGGTAATGCCTTTTTTATGGGATCAGCATCTGGGCAGTGCAGGCTACAAAGAAATGAGAGCTTTTGGTGTAAAGGTAAGCACTCTCTAGACAAGGAGCTAGTACTGAGAGCCTTCAGCTCTGGAAATAGCTTATTCTTTCTTGCAGAGCTGTCTGAAATGGAAAGCATTATGATCCTGACTGTTTAAAGCTACAATTAATTGGCAATTGATTGATAACACCCTTCTTGCCCCATACCTCCAGCCAAGAAATTAGGGGAAATAATGAGTGACTTGCTCAAGACTACTCCCTGTAAGCCTGTGGCACAGGGATGGAGTGTGAAAAGGACAAGGTTGGGCTGTCCTTATGCAAAGCCAGCAAGTTTTGGGCTCCAGGCTAAACAAGCATTAGCTGAAGGGAGCAGCAATGGCTGTAAATGCCTGCAGCAGGCAGGTCTGCATGAGAGGAAGCCTGACTCTGTGATGGGGACTGAGTGCCAGGGAAAAAGTCTTCCAGGGGCCTGCCTTGATACACCCTTTCCCACTTAATTTTTCCTATTCTTCCCAGTGGTGTGGCAGGAATACAGGGCACAATGACTTGATGAATGCTGGAGATGAAAAGGAACTTTTATTTCTGAATGTTTGTCCTGGTAAAGCAATGGGAAAACTGTGAACAGAGTGCAGACACCAAGCTCCACCAATTTTTGTTTAAACCTGCCACTGCTATTTCATCTGACACATATCCTAGGAGGAAAGTGGCTACACAGCAAGCCACAGGCCTGCACAATATTCAAGCCTGAAGCTATGTCATCCAGCCCTGTGTCAGTCCAGGTTACATCCCATGAGACTGCCACAACAGTATGACAAACTGTATCAGAAGCTGGCAAATGTGGTTCAGTCTTTTTAGTCAGTCTTTCATAAAAAAAGGCTGCTTAAAATGCTAGCTGTTTCTTAAAAGGGCCATTTTGGGTATTTCAGAGGAATTTTTAGGTTCCAAGCAGTTACCTGATAATCCTTGTCCTCCATCAGCTGTCATCCTGGTCGCTGTCACCCTCAGAAAAATATTTTAAAATACTTTAACAGATGTTAATTGGCTCTTCCAAGTTCTTTAGTCAGTTTAGGGCAACTTGGGCATCAAGACTTTGGCTAGCTATTGCTTGAGCATTTAACTTTAAGAACTAGCTGCATTGCAGAGAAAACAGCTAAATTGCATGTGGTCCATGAAAACCTCACTGCTTGAACTTTCAGTTTCCAGTTTTGATAAATGCCTCCTTTTTCTTGAATGGGAACTGGAAGAATAAGAACCTGCAAACTTCTTTGGCTGGTGAATTAATTCTGCTTCTTGCCAGGGATGACTTTACTGAGGACAGAGGGGGTGTGAAGGGCATCCTCCTCCTTTTTTGGCAGTGGCAGCTGCACTGTGGCCAGAGGCTGCCAATATGACTCCTAATGGACCATACAGATTCCATCCTACTCATCCTGGGTCCCTTCAGGTTATCAGTCCCTGGTTATTTAGGATCTCTTCAGATTAAGTTTTGACAGAAGCAGAGACTGCAGCTGAGGGTTGAAATGATCCTTGCTAGCAATGAAAGGAAGAAATAGGAGAATTCATGGTTGCCTTTCATCACAGGGGAAGGGAAAGAACATTTCTTTCTGAGGATCCTCAGCTGGCCTCAGCTCGTTCTAACTATGAAGTCTGTCTTTAAGTCTGTCTTTTTTTTTTTTTTTAAGTCCTTAGGAAAACAGAATGACTGTCACCATAGATGTTCCAAAAATATCCAGGCAGATCACTGAACTGCTCCAGGGAGGCAGTAAGGTCACTGCAGGATGTGACAAACCAGGCTCAGATCACAGCAGATCCGAGGTCAGGGCTGCCAAGAACTGCCTCTCTCATTGCTTGCAGAATGCTGACAATTTACAGGTGCTAATCCAAACTTTGGGAAAGTAACTTGTCCTTCAACTACATAGGAGGAGATACAAGGAGTGAAAAAATACCCAGTCTGTTGCTTTCATTTAGGTAATCTTTGATCTTGTGTTTATCCTCCAAATAGATCACCTGAAGTCACCAGTGACTTGTGGTCATTATGGCTTTGTGCTGTGCTATTTTCCCCTTTCTCTGCCCTTGTCATTCTTTTCATTGCATAAATTGGAAAAGCAAGTTTGTCCTCAAATGAACTCCAATGTCAGCTTGTAACTCTAGTTCTTGTCAACTACATCTTTGCATTGATTCATAGCAGCTGGTAAATTGAGATACTTTTATAATTCCTAGATCTAGATGCTATATATGAAACCAGTTTGTAATGACATTTTCATGTATTATTATCTCTGCTGGGAGAAGAGTTGCTTTCCATATTGTCAGTTCTACTTTTTAACAAAGATAGATTTATGCATGCAGAAAAACACTTGAAAATTATCATAAAACCTGTGAAGGAAGAGATGAATAAGACAGGAAGGACTTTTAGTTTTTGTATTTGCCCAGAAAATGTTTTGGATTTTGTTTTGTTTTGTATGCAATGAGTGATGGGGAGGGTCCCCATTTAAACACTTTGAGTGATGTGTCAAGTCATGGGCAGCCTGACTGATGTGTTAAGTGGAGATGTTGCTCTGAGTGTGTCCAACATGAACAAACTGCCTCCACAGAATCAGCAGGAAGATGCTGCAATCCCATGCAGTGTCCCAGTGATTCTCCATGTACTGTTTTGCTGCACTGGTGGGCAGCAAGGTTTGTATGTGGGACCTTCAACTCCACTGAAGGAATTGGCTTGGAGTTCGGCATGGTGAGACATTTGCTAACGAGGCTGGGAAGATGAGAACTGTAGAATTCAATTGGTGGCCTTTGGAGAGCTTGAAAATGTGAGACTCCCTCTGGAGTCAGAGGAGAAGAGCATGTCTGAGCAGAGATCATGGAAGAAAGTTTTCACTCTGATGCTTGGTGCCCCTTTCCTCATAATTGGAGGGAACATAATGGATGAGGACATGGGAGCTGACTCTCAATTTTGTTATTCAGAATTCACAAAGAATTCAAGAATTCAAAAATCCTTGTCTTCATGCTCTGACCCAGCCTTCTGCTTGGGAAGGCAAGTCCCCAGTGCTCCAGGGTTGACAGATCCTTTGTCAATGTGCTGAACCTTGCCTGTCTTCAGAAGTAGCTGCACCTGTCGTCAACTGTTGGCATAAGCAAAGTTCAGCAGTCATACATTACCCAAAAAAAGCACCACATTCTGCATCATGGATTCAGACTTGCCTTGCTTTATGGGGGTTACTATGTCATGACCCTATCTTGTCACTGTGCAACCCCAGCTTTCTTGTAGCATCTTCAGACACTGAATAGGGATGCAGTAAGGATTTTCTGGAGCTTCCTCTTTTGCAGACTGAACATCAGATTGCCACACAGGAAGTTTGTTGAAGGAAATAACAGTGCATATATATTTAGAAGGAGGGCACCTTGACAGATTTCACCAAAGTGACTAATTGCTTCTGATAGAGGACTGTGAGATATTGGCACCAGTGGTTTCTGAAACTCTGCTGGTACCTGGTGTTGACAGCTAATGAAAGAGGATGATGCTGAACAAGGATGTAAACATAAAAAGATGACTGGTTAAACTTCATCATGGTTTAAAACTGGGAGAGAAAACAGAGCAGTGCTTCAGAAATGGTGAAAGACAAAAATGCGCAGAGAAACATTACTGTCCAGTGTCCAGGATTGAAATAAATCAAGTGATAAAATGCACAGATATCATGTCATTAATATGAGGCTCCAAGTGCTTTATATCATTTTAATTAATAGCTCAAAGAATTGTTGTAAGCCAGAAAAGTGACACCAGCCTTTCACAGGTCAAATAGACTGGAGAATTCAATCTGCTTGTTGTCACTTTAAGGAGGAGAGAGAGATAATAGACATAGATTTTTTACTTACCTTTTTTAAAGAAATTGTAGATGTCCCATGCCTGGAAGTGTCCAAGACCAGTTTGGATGGGACTGAACAACATGATTTAATGGAAGATGGCCCTGCCCCATGGAAGGGGTGTTTGAACTGGATGACTTTTAAGTCTCTTCCAAGCCAAATAAGTCTATAATTATGTGACCATACAAAATCCTATTTTCCTGAAAGCAGGAGAAATGAAATGAGCAGAACCATCCCTACTTTCTGTCCAAGATTCACCCTAGTTTTTAACATGAAAGCTCCTAATGTTGCCTCCAGGATGAACTCTTGGACTCAGCGGCACAATCCTTCCCTTTTTTATGCTCTCAGATTTTTTCCCTTTACCTCTTGCTTTGCCTCTTACTGGAACAATCACAGAATCATAGAACTGTACAATGGTTTGGGTTGGAAGAGACCTTTAAAGATCAATTAGTCCAATCGCCTTGTCATGAGTAGCGACTTTTTCAAATAAGTCAAGTTGCTCAGAGCCTTGTTCAGACTGACATTGAATGTTTCCAGGGATGGGCACCTACCACCTCTCTGAGAACCTGACAGAAAAACCTAGTTCTTCATTACCTACTTGTAAAAAACTTCTTCCCAATATCCAGTCTAAAGCTACCCTCTTTCAGTTTAAAGCAACTCCCCCGCATCATATCATGACACAAACATGTAAAAAATTTCTCTCCAGCTTTCCTGTAGGCTGCTTTTGATGCTGAAAGAGCACAATAAGATCTCCCGGGGGTTTTCTTTTCTGCAGACTGAACAGCCCCAACTCTCTCAGCCTGTCCTCATAGGAAAGGTGCCCCAGCCCTCTGACAGTCTTTGTGGCCTCCTTTGGACTAACTGGTATGAACAGCCTGTGATGAGAGTCACTCCAAAATCACTTCAATGTACCACTTCTGTTTCATAAAATAATATATTTAGGGTGGAACTGTTACTGCTTTATATTTTTATTTCTATAAGAAACTTAGCTGTTCTTATACCAGTAGCCTATAAATGGAAAGTTAACCAAGACCCTAAATTTCTCAACTGGGTCTCAACTGGGTTGGTTTACTAAATGCACAGATTACCTGAAAACTTCTTGGGTTGTGAGTGGCTTGGATAGGTATCTCAGAAATCAGGATGTGAGTCCTTGGAAGACTCTTATTCCCCAGCTATACATTTTTCATTCTTCACATTTCAGCACACAGCTAGCTAGCTAGCAGGGATTCCTGGATACTGCTGGAAGATTTCTGCCTCTCGGCATCTCTTCCAGACCGTTCTTTTTTTTTTTTCCTCCCAGAAACTGTCAGATACAGCTCTCCCAGCCTTTTCCTGTGCTCTTTGCCTCCTCTAGAAAATGAGGTCAAGAGGCACTACAAACACCACCCAGCAGGTTCAGAAAGCACAAAGTGCTCTTACACATTCCTGCAATCACTCAGAAGACCAGTATAAGACAACTAAAATGGAGCCCAAGAAGATCCTGGTGCTGCAAAACCTTGTTGCAAAGGCTTTGACATCAGCAAGAGATTTACTTTCCACAGGCCTGAGGAATGTTGCTTTGCCCCCTTTAAGGCTGTGTTGAGGTCCAGCTGACTTTGTACTAGTGAATCATCTGTGTGCTCCCAAAGGGCAATTTCAGCTAAATCAGATGTGATGAACAATTTTTAGGAATGACAAAAATCTGTATTTCCTGGGGACAATGTCCTTATCTGAATGACAGTCACAAGGGAACCAAGATTTTAAACAGGGATAAGACTCTGTTAGGTTACTTTTCCACCAAACATTGTCAGACACTCACCTTGCACAAGGGAAGGCACTTTAGAATTCAGAACAGGGGGATACATAACATATTAAATAATGTATTTTCCTTTCTGAAGCCACTGCCACTGCTATGCCCATTAAAACACAAATCTTCCCAGCACATGGGTCTCAGTCTGATCAGTGATTTGACTTAGCATGGCCTGTGGGCACACAATGCACAAGGTGGAATCTTTGCCCAAATGCTGTTTTCAGGGTCCCCCATATCTCAGAGCTGCACATTTTTTGATTGCAGCTGAGCAGCTGCATAACCCAATGCAAATGAGATGCTAATTAAGCAGGAATAGGAGAACGTGTCTGTTTTCTTTCTTCAAGTTCAGAAGCAGGTGATCTGCTTTACCTCAGTGATGCCTTGGCACTTTCTTAATTCTTTGTACCCTACCCTGTAATGAAGTGACTGGGATTACAAGCTCAGCAACTGTGAAAATATGGACCAATTATTTTTAAAATCCGTCAGCGAGTGCCTATCAAGGAGCTTTCTGACAGCAGCCTTGTTGTTTAGTAAAGGGTTTATGTGGCACAATAATTATGTCAAGTTGTCCCAGCTCTGTGGAGACACAGCATACAGAAATGGCATAGAATGTGCTTCAGAAATGCAGCTTGTCACGTTCCCCTTCCCAGCAGCACTTTCCAAGGGTGCTGGAATGGGAGGGAGGTGACCCTGAAATGCTGGTGCTGGTGTCAGGGCACAACCCACACTGAGCTGATGCCAGTGGTGGTGTCATCCACAGTGCCAGGAGATGCCATATGATTAATTATGAAGTAATGACAGGGCATTTCACTGCTCAGAGGTGTTTGTTTGGGTGTAACAGCATGGTGGTTTAAAAAAAACCGACTTTTCTCACTCTGTCAGGGCTTGCATGGGAATGAGACTTAGGAAGGAGATGACACACCAGTGTTTGCCTGCTGAGAGCTCATAAACAGCCCAGAACAGGGGCAGCACAACCAGAGGGAGGGCAGCAAGCAGCAGAGACCTGTGCAGGGTCTGAAGGATCCACTTCCACAGACCCACCTGCAGAGCCTGGTTCTTTTGGGTAGCAGGGCATCCCTCTATATTTCGTGTCAGGGGCTGTAAGGGTCCCTGCTGCGCAGTTTGCCCTCCCAGGATTTCCATCGGTTCCTGGCAGAGGCAGGCACAGGCTCAGCAGAGGAGCAGCGGCTCCTGCAGCGAGCCCAGGCCGCTCCTGCAGCTCTCTGGCGAGCCCTAGTGATGGCAGGGCCTGCCTGCAGACACACTGCAGGCTCTGAACGCACCGCCCTGCTCTCACAGGCAGCCCGTGCTAGGAAAAACGGGAAAATGTCTCATGCCTATACCAAACAGGTTTCTCTTTCCATCCTTCTCTTCTGAGAAGAATGAAGCACAAGTCAACATCACTGGCCTCCACAATGGTTCACAGAGCTGAGAGACTTGTGTTGTGATTGTCCCTAGGAGGTAAGAGGCGGCCAAGAGAGAAATAAAAAAGGGAAGGAAGTGTTAGTTGAAATAAGAATGAATAGTTGTTCCTCTGACATCCCAAATCCCAAGAAACTTGCATTGTGGAGTTGTGGACCTTGTAGCAGAGCCATTTATTCCTCCTTCCACCAAGAGCACTTTTTCATCCCATGGTGAGTGGCTGTGTGGAGCAAGGACAGGCTCCCAGTTGGTGTCTGAAATGGGTCTGCAGTTCCCAGCTGGAAACCTGACTTTCTGCTAGACCTCACAGTGGGAGCACTGTGTTATGAGGTTTGTTTGTTATGTACAGTTTTTTCCTGCTTTTAACCACGTGTTCACTTTAGCCATTTGAAATTGGGATGCCGACTGTTCATACACACATGTAGCTCAGGTGACTTTTTTCTCAAGTAATGTTTTTATAAGTACAATTTTGCTTTAGAAAAGTCAGGTTTAATGGAAAAAACAAACAAGTGGCGGTTCATATCCAAGTTCATATCTACAGGTAGATTGTGAGAGGGACTGCAGAACAGGTGACATGATTCTTAACTCAGCAGCTATCTGATGTACTGTGCCTGGATTAGCAGAATTACTTTTTGATCTGAGAGCCACAGTGAGTGACTGGCAGACAATGTTAAGGAGTACATCTGTCTGATTTGTGCTCTAGTGAAGGTGCCTCTCTCCCAAACACTTCAAATCAAAAGACAGTTTGTTTAGCTCTTCAAATCTAGCAGCTGTCTCTCATTAAGTGAAGTGCTGAGAGCTGTCAGGGTATTGTTTCTGGACTTTCTGAACAACTGACATTTAATTCAGACTTTTTCTCTCCCATCTGATGAAACTAGAATGAGTATGACAGATGAGGAACAGAAACCAGAATCTGGCAAAGCTCTGAAAACATGTGTGCACATACAAACATATCCTGCTACTTTTTATATTAATCTTTGGGAGTTATTTTACATTTTCCACATTTTGCTTGACATGAAATGGATCCATTTAGAAACAAAATATGTACCTGATGGTGTGATTTTTGGTCTTTTGCAGTATTGATAGGATCATGGAATAATTTAAGTTGGAAAAGTCCTCCAACACCATCAAGTCCACCTGTTAACCCAGCACTGCTAAGTCTGCCAGTAAACCATGTCCTTAAGCACCACACTCAGAAATCTTTCAAATACCTCCATGCATGCTGAGTGAATCACTTCCTTAGGCAGCTTGTTCCAATGCTTGACAGCCCTTAGGGGAAGAAATTTGTCCTAATATCCATCTAAACCTCCCCTGGTGCAAACTGAGGCCATTTCCTCTTATCCTGACACTCGTTACTGGGAAAAGACACCAACCCCCACCTGAGTACAGCCTCCTTCCAGGCAGCTGTAGAGAGTGACAAGGTTCCTCCTGAGCCTCCTTTTCTCCAGGCTGAGCACCCCCAGCTCCCTCAGCTGCTCCTCAGACTTGTGCTCCAGACCCTTCCCCAGCTCTGTTGTTCTCTGAATGCATTTCAGCCCCTCAGTGTCTTTCTTGCAGTGAGGGTGTTGGAGAATTTTGCTCAGACATGGCTTGAAGGAAAAAAGGCCATGAAAATATACAGCTGATGGAAAAGTAAAAGGTAGCTGTAAGCAGCAGTTCCCAAGCCTGTTTCTGTAAATAACAAAGTTCTCAGGCACATTTCTATAAACAGCAGAGTTCTCAGGCTGTTTTTTCATAACAGGTAAATACCTTGTCCTTGGATAATTTTGGGAAAGCAAAAGTGACAAACATGAAGGCCTTAAGAACCATTCATATCAGGGTGAGAAAACAAATCTTAGTTTCAATAACAAACCACAGGTATTGAAAACAAAAGGAGGGATTAATGTTTAATCTGTAACCAATGATGAGCTTGGGTTTTGCAATATGTATGAACTTAATTAACACAGTTATAAAAATGTGCATGTTGGATCAATAAATTGGAGTTCGATGCTGATCAAAGGATGGGTCGTCTCCCTTCACTTTCTATATGAGGGGCCCAGAACTGGACGCAGAATTTGAGGTGTGGCCTCACCAGTGCCCAGCACAGAGAGACAATCACTGCCCCGGCCCTGCTGCCCACACTCTTGCACACAGGTGCCATTGACCTTCTTGGACACCTGGGCACAATCTGGCTCATGTTCAGCTGCTCTTGACCAGCACTCCCAGGTCATTTTCTTCAGGGCAGATTTCCAGCCTCCTGCCCCCAGCCTAGGGCATTGCATGGGGTTGCTGAAACCCAAGGACAGCACTTGGCATTTGGTCTTGTTGAACCTCATACAATTGATCAAGCCCATTGATCCAGGCTGTCCAGATCCTTATGCAGAGTCTTCCCTCCCTCCAGCAGATTAGCACTCCCACTCAGCTTGGTGTCATCTGCAAACTGATTGAGAGTGCCCTTGATCCTCTCATCCAGATCATTGATAAAGATATTAAATAGAATTGTCTGCAATACTGAGCCCTGGGGAACACCACAGCTGGATTTAACTCCACTCACCACCCCTCTCTGGGCCTGACCATCCAGTAAGCAGTGCAGCAATCCAAGCCTTGGGAAGCCACTTTCACTGGAAAACTGTGGAAAAGCATATCAAATGTCTCATTAAAGCCACAGTAGGCAACATTCAGAGCCTTTCCCTTATCAACTTGGAGGGTCATTTTGTCACAGAGAAGCTTCAGTTAGCTATTATCACAATAACACAAAACCCCTCAAACATTTCTATACATTTCTACTGTAATAAGTGAGATCAGCATTTGAAAAAAAGAAAGTACTCTGAATATGATAAAGCAAACCTCTTAAGTCTATAAAGATATAGAAATTTTCCATCTGGCTGTTACTGAGTCTGAAAAGGCAGATTTTTGTGAGGAACTTTCAGAACTGATAAGTCTGAAAGTTTAGAATTTCCACCTTGTTCTGAGCCAGCTCCTTTTTTCATTGCCAGTGTCTGGCCTAGCTGTAGAAATAGAGCAACAAATCTGTTCCTCCTGGATTTCTAATTGCCACAGTCTTCTCAAAAGCTGTCTGGCAAGGGTACTGGATTTATCTTCAGGAGTGAAATGTGAGTAGTTTGTAGACAAAACAGTTGAACAAAGGCCTCATTTCTTCTTTTAATAGAGGCAGCAAGAGGTTTCCCACCTTTCTAAATAAAAAGAATGAAAGCTGGATCTATATAAAGCTCTGGGTATGTTTCATCTAGACTTAGACACAAGTGTCCAGACAGACAGTTTATCATTCCAGGAAAAATCACCCAGTTTACTCCAAAATTAATCTGAAAAGAGAAGCAAAGAGACAAAAATATCAACTTCACCATCTGTCAAGATGATCCATTTCATTGCCATGACCATATTGCGCCTTACCCAGTCATAATCCAGGTCCTGGTTCAAATCACTCATCTGGGATGCTCAAAATAATTTATAGACATTTATTTTGTCTCTCAGAACCTGTATGTGGAGAGCATAAGGTGACAGACAAAATGAGAGCAGAGAGCTAAGTTCTCAAAGGTGTTTGCCTTCTCATCCCTTAAATCCATGGAGGGAATGCCTGGTCTTGGATTCCAGATGTGCTTTCCAGATGATCTCCTCCTCCTTACAGGGGGACACTCTCCTTCAGGTCATGTGAGTTGTGTTCAGCCCACAGTACCCCAGCTAAAAATCTCCTCAGGTTCTCAATCCTATCTCCTATAGTCAGGAATAAAAGGGCAATTCAAACAGTCCAGGAGATTCTGGGTGAGGGATCCCTTTGTCCTACCTGGTCCTACAGGGATGACAGACCATGCAACAGCTTGAGGGGCTCAGTCAGGCCCCTGTCAGCCCCTGGAGAACCAGTTGCAGGTTTAGTTTAATAGAAGAAAAATAAATACAATGAAAATGCTCTCCCTAGTGCCAAAAGTTCTATCTTTGTCTGGGTAAAATGTTTCCCTGAAGTGATATGTAACATGACTGAAAATACTCAACAGCCAGTTTAAGGTCTACCAAAACCTTTAACACATAAATAGTAACACAAATAGTACTTAAGATCTAATGAGGCAACTCAAAAGTCCTCATAACTGCCAAAAAAGGCGTTATAGAGATGAGAAAACTCATGAATTCTATCTATTTAAAAGCCCAGTTCAAGGATAAACAGTGACTTTTAGCTTTTTCTGGAGAATATTGAATGCTTGAGTTGTCATAGCAAAATCTGCAGTTATACCATAAATAAAAATCCTACAAACACATATGTTCACTTGCATATCTAAAGAGAAGAAAGAGGATGAACACAACAACACTTAGCAATTTGTGAATGTCCTACAGAGATGTGCAGGGCAGTGCTACCTGCCTGGTGGCTGATTTGAAGGTGAGAGGTACAAGTCCTTGTTCTTTATTCCTTGCTGCAAAGCAATCCTAGGAACTGCTGAAAAATAGCTACAAAATGGATATAAGCAGGTAGCACGAAGGTCTGCTTATAAAGCCAGCCTATAGTTTAAAATAATTGTTGGGTCTGTTCCTCTGCTGGGATTCATCTTCTACTAAATTTAAGTCCATCACAAGCAGTTCGATATTTTAAATCACAGTTTAATGTAAAAATCCCAGAGTTTCTTTCAAAACATGAAGCCTTGTCCCAACTACTCATGTTACCACCCATTATTTTGGCTATCCATTGGCACAAGGTTTTATGTATTCATAATGAGTTGTTTCATGAATTTCCAAGATGCTCAGCTATGCAGCATTAGGCCTGGATAAATTTTTAATTTTTTCACATTTCACCCAGCAGTTTTGGGTGGGTTCTTTGATGGCTAACTCAGAACTTCTTTTTCCCCCCTCAAATGTGAGCTATTCTGGAGTTCTGCATTTTTCCTACTTTCCCTCTGAGCCAGGTTTTCTCCAACAGCCAGATGGCTGCTAAAAAACAGGGAGGCCTTTAGGTGGTCTGTATGACTAACATTTTAATAGAATGGTACAGTTTCTTATTAGATGATCAAATAGAGATTATGTCAGGATACAGAAAACATGCAATTAACTAATAAACAGTGACTGAAAACATAACCTTGTGTTTTAAAAATTTGTTTTCATTTCAATTAGCTGCTCATAGCTGGAACAAGAGCAAAGGACTTTGTAACACGTGTTTTTAAATCTTTACCTTGTTCATAAAGTATGGTCTTTTACAGTTTCACTCAACAAATGCATTGGACCAAGCTAGTCTTCTGAAGCCATATTTGTAAATTAATCAGATATAACATGCTGTGAACCAGTTTGAGATGTGAGAACTACTGTGTAAATCCACTGACTGAAACAGCAAAAGAATGCTGATTCTACAGGCAGATATCCACAACTTCCCGTGAAGGCTGCAAATCAGTTTAATAACCCTCCCAGGCACAGGTAGTGCCTCAGTGGAGCATCTAGCAGCTGCCAGAATTGGATCTGTGGCCAGCTTGGCAGTCCTAGAAGTGGGCAAAGTAACACAGAAAATACTAAAGTGCTGCAAGGATGGAAGTGTAAAATGAAACAGATGGGATATAGTCATTCCACCTCAGTGGAAGATTCAAGACAAAAACAAAACAATAAACTAAACAAAATTGCTCTTTGCAGTTCTAAATTAATCTTTTTCTGCCAGATTGCTGAACATAAAGACCATACTCCTACAATATACCTGTTTTTAAAAAACCAAACACAAACCAAAGGCAAGATTTCAAGAACTGGTAATTTTAATCTGCATGGTTAAGATTAATGGATCTGTCATTTATTTATATAGCACACCATATTTTTAGTTTAACATTCCAAATATTCTTTTAGAATATTTACAAAGAAAAATAAAGTACAATTAATGTTTGCAATTGTGGTGGTTGCCCACCAAAATTGCTCTCTTACTCCCCCTCCTCAGCTGGGCAGGGAGAGAAAGAAGAATAAAAGGCTCACCAGTTCCATCATGGACAAAAAGACTTGATTTGGGGGAATTAATTTATTACCAATCAAATCAGACCAGGATAATAAGAAATAAAACCAAATTTCAAAACACCTTCTCTTCACTTTTATTTGTAGAGATGAAATTTTGGCATGAGTTTCACCACATAAAATTTTGGTATGGGTTTCCTGTTATTTTTTAGAGATACACACACACCCCCCTCTTTCCTGCTCCAAAAAATAAATTGTGGGGTAAGATATTGCTCTGTTGTGTCATTGCACTTCGATATGATTCAAATCCACAGCAAAGCTTCTGATTGAATACAGGACTGTAGAAAAATTTAGGTGCTCTTAGAACACCAGGGGCCAGCAAACAAAGATTTAGAAATAGCCTCACCAATTCATGCAGAATGTCTCCAGGCATTCCCAAAGGATGAGTGTAGGAGGCAGATCCATACCCTTTCTGAGGTTGCCACAAGGAAACAGAGCTCTCCCCAGAGCTATAAAAATACTGATCCTAAGGTCATTAGGGCTGGAAAAGACCTTTGAGATGGTCAAGTCTGACATTTGACCAAATCTACTAGACCATGGCCCATATGCGACATCAAAGGGACAAAGGAAAAACCACTTCCCTGATCCTGTGGGCTACATTATCCCTAACACACAGACTGGGGTGCCACTGGCCTGCCATTGACACCGCACATGCTCACCTGTCTTCAGCTGCTGCCAACCAACATCCAGGTCCTTTTCTGCTGGGCAGCTTTCCAGCCACTCTACCCCCTGCCTGGAGCACTGCAGGGAATGTTGTGACCCAAGGGCAGGACCTGGCACTGAGTCTTGTTAAATATCACACAAGTGACCTCAAATCATCAATCCAGCCTGTCAAGAACCCGCTGCAGAGCCTTCCTACCCTCCAGCAGATCAAGACTCTCACCCAGCTTGGCATCATGCATTGTCTTATGTATCAAGAATTCCTCTATCATTATAGTGCAAGGATTCCATATCAGCAGAGCATCATACCTTCTTGATGTTTCTTGTAGGCAGCTCCTCCAAGCACTGACTCTTCCTAGTCCTTGCAGCAGCCATCTGACTCTAGTTCCCACCAATCCACTCTTTTATAATACTGTTCTTATTTGCTACAGGTGTGGCCTGTTATCATCAGGCCTGCTCCTAATCTTTAGTAATTGGTTCAGCTGCAACTCTTTAGGGGATAACATTACATTCTATACCACCTTCGTTTATCCATACTGTATCCCCCTACAATCATGTGCCAGCTGACTGAGGGTACCCTTGACCCATTCACCCAGATCATCAGACAAGATCTTAAACAGAGCTTTCCCCACTGCTGAGCCCTGGGGAGCACCACTGGCTGCTGTCTGCAGGCTGGGTGTAACTCACCCCTCTCTGGGCCTGGCCATCCAGACAGTTTTTAACCCAAGCCAAGAGTGCAGCAGCCTGAGCCATGGGCTGCCAGCTTCTCCAGGAGAAAGCCATGGGAAACAGCATAAAAGGATTTACTGGAGTCCAGGTAGGTTAATCCACAGCTTTTCCCTCATCTGTGTGGTGGGTCGCCTGTTCATAGAAGGACATCAAGAAGGACCTGATTTTTTTTAAACGCATGTATTTTGGGCCTGATTCCCTGGTTATCCTGGGACAGCCCCCAAGATGTTCTGCTCCATAAGCCTCCTGGGCACTGAGCTCAGGCTGACAGCACTGTAGCTCCCCTAATCTTCCTTCCAGCTGTTCCCATCACATTTGCTGGCCTCCAGCCAATTGGAACCTCCCCAGTGAGCCAGGACTGCTGATAAAGGATGGAGAGTGGCTTGGTCAGCTCTTCCACCAGCTCCCCCAGTACCCTTGGGTGGATCCCAGCCAGCCACATAGCCTTGTGAGTGTTTGAATGGCTAAGCAGGTCACTAACTATTGTATTTGCAGGGATCTCTGTGGCAGGGAGGAATGGTGCATCTGACTCCATCTTACCGGGAGGATAATTAATTACTTTATTATACTTTTTTATATTACACTACATTACATTAAATCTAAGCTGAATCTGCCAAGCACTCAACTGCTTGGCCCTAATAGGCCAAGGAAACAAAACACCATCACTTCGGGTAGACAGTCTCCATACTGCATTCTACTTTTGCACAAACACAGGCACAGCAAATGATAAGAATTGTTTTTCCTTTCTCTGAGGTTCAGAGAATGTGAAACCCAGAAATATTCTTGGAAAGAATTGCACCTTGCTTTTCTCTGTGAAGAGAAATGTGGCTACAACTAACTGCTTCCTCCTGGATTAAAGGGGGTCTGGCCTTCTCCTCATTCCTGTCTGCCAGTTCAGGGGATGCTTGTGCTGAGGTTATCAATCTTACTGTTGAAGACTGAGGCAAAGAAGGCATTAAATACTTCAGGCATGTCCTCCTCCTTGATGACAATAGAGTACAGAGATATTCCTTAGCCCGCCTTTTCCTGATGATGCATTTATAAAACACTTTATTATCTTTTACAGCAGTGCTTAGACTGAATTCTAGCTGAGCTTTCACCTTTCCAATTTTCTCTCTACATGACCTAGCATCTCTGAACTCTTTCTGAGTTGCCTGCCACTTCTTCTGAGGGTCATAAATTCTCCTAAGATCTCTTCCACACATACGGTAGGAGTCCTAGTAAAATATATGTATTGTATAAGTGGCCTTGCCCCAATCCTAGTTGTTCTAAATAGGCTGCAGCTGTGCTGTCCTTAACTGGGTGGCAGCTGTGGCTCATGAAGATAACTGGGATAAAAGGGGGTTGTTGGCCAGTTAAGGAGAGCCTTGGAGAGGCCCTGATGAAGAAGCAGGAACAACACTGCTGTGAAGAGATGCTCATGAGAAAACCACCCGGAAGGTACGGGACTCTAGAAATATGATAACAACAATGTGAATAACAACAAGTGGTGACCCCGACATGATAGAAGTTAGGACAGCTGAGAGCTGTGGCAGCCTGAGAGCTGGGATTCTAGAAATATAATAACAACACACACACTCCAGGAACCTCTTAGACTGCCTCCTCTCTGCTGTGTTGAGTTTCCAGCAAAAATCTGACAAGCTAAAGTTTCCCGCAAGAACAGGGACCAGAGCTCGTGAAATGTCAGCCTGCCACTTATAGAATACTTTGATTGCACCTTCACTGGGATCAAATCTTCTGGGAAATAAACTTACCCACTGATACCCCACATTTCCCTGCATGGCTGGGTTATGGTAGCAAGCTCAAGAAACCACTGAATCAGACCCCTCCAAGTGTCTGGAATGTATCAATTGTATGCGTATAACTCCTGTATGAGTTGGAAGTATCAATTGTATATGACAGCATGGATTTTGCTCTGAAGCCCATTTATTTTTTTGAGCAATGACTGCTTCAGTTGAAATCTGCAAACCATCAGCTTTCCTGGAGGAGTCCCTTTCTTGGATGTGCTTTATCTTATCATTTTCCATGACGTGTTCTACTGTGATAGTACAAGTGTTATCTTGAGAACAGTGTTTCAGTGTTCTGTGGGTGCTCTCCTTCAAACTGAATTTTCCTCATCCTCAGTTCTACTGTCACTTAGCAACCAAGACGATTATCAGTGAAATCCTAAATATTGTCTTGTCAAGGACATCAAAATGAAAAATACGTAATTAAATTGCTGGGGAAAATACCACCTTTTCTTTTGTTTTTTTTTGTTTGTTTTGTTTGTTTGTTTCTTTTTGTTTGCATTGCTTCAGCAAGTAGAAGATGTGCAAAATAGTGAACTTATACTGCAGTGTAAGGATCTGGAAGTTATCTCCAGGAATGAATGCATTTTAATACTCTTTAAGTCACAAACAGTCCAAAGAGACATGGAGGTGGATCTACTGGAGACAGAACTATGTCTTAGTGAAATATCACCAGTAATATCCTTCTGATGTTGTGATTTAATCAAATATTTTGTGCACAGAGGTCAGTGATACTTCAGCTACTGAAAAGGTTATGTAGAGAGCACTGAAAGATTAGGTCTGTGCAAGAATTTTAGAGGGTATAATAGCACACAAGGAGTTTGGACAAGGACTTGGAGGATTTGTGCTTCACTGTCTTAACCCATCATTATTGCCTTGTGATTTGACTTTTTGGATCACCCAGGCCATGGATTATCACTCAGCATTTCTGTTTAATGCCCATAGCTGAGTTAAAAAATATCTTTTCAGAGAAGCAGAAAGTCACAGAGGATGCATTTAAAGGGAGATGGCTATTTAATCAGGTTGTAAAGAAAGGTTTTCAGTGCTTGATTATCCATTAAAATCTTGCCTTATTTCCAGTCAGAATTTGCCCAACTTTAAAAAAGACTGAATTCTGTCCTTTTTCTGGTAAACAATCTTTATAGAGGTCATCTTTTCCTCATGGAAATATTTTTATTCTGTCATCAATTTATCTTCTCACTGTGATTTTTATTAAGCTTCTCTATCAATCCTTTTTAGTCTTTCTCCCTAGTGCTATCTCCAACCTCTCCCTACACTGTTTTTGAACCTTTGTTTCTTGGAAACTAAAGAAGAGAAACAAGAAAAATCCCCAAACTTTGCAGTGGGTGGAAGCCACTGTTCTTCAAATGGAAACCTTAGCACTGAGCTCAGTATCCTACACTGAGCTCCTCAGGCAGAGGTAAATACTTTAGAGCTTTTCCTGATTGGCATTTCCTTTCCACAGCTGGGAATGGGGCTTGGTCTCTTCAGTGATTTATTATAAAAAGAGTCAGTGTTCATCTGGTTACCCTCAGGGAACTCTGAGCTGCCTTTTTTAAACACACAATTCTTTATTATGAAAGTGCAGCTCAGGCCCTGTGATGAACCTCATTGTGCCTGTGTAAAATAAAATCTTGCAGGAGTTCAGCTTGCATATGTTCTAGATCACACTATATGTGATCTGGAAACTTATCAGGTTTTGGGTCATTCTGCAACTTTACTCTTTACCATTTTATAATTTCTCCTGGCTAATAAATAATAACCATTGATTATAAATATAGAATGGACTTCAGTAGGTCATCTAAACTGTAATGCACAGGCAAATATAAAGAAAAGCCCCAAGCAAGTGAGGTTCAGTGTCTGCTCTGTCTTCTGACTGAGGACACCCCAGCTTCTCAGTCAGCAGCACACAAGGGCAGGGGAAGCCATGACTAGCACTTCCCTCTGTCCAATTCTTGGCATAGGTTATCAAGTACACTTGCAGGTGGCTTCAGTGCCCGTCTCCAGCAAGGTCTCAGCTCCTGCTTTTGAAGCTGGAGACCTTCAGTGGCATCATGGCAGCTCAGCTGTGCCCTGGGACTCTGTTGGGATGGGTGACAAAATTTGAGACAGACAAGCAGCTCCCTCAAGATGCAGCTCCTGTATCTCAGAAAGCAGCAGCTCAAGCAGACAAAGCTTTCCATGGGAGGAGGTAGTTGATATCACAGTTGTTGATGTCACAGCAGACAGTTGGGCAGGGGCACTGCAGCCTTGGGCCACGCAACTGAAATTGATCTTAATGTTTCCTACAGAAATCCTTGTGCTGAAGGGCAACTGGTTCTGATAGAGTTGTTTCTTATTAAATGGGGAAAAAATTAACAGGAAGAACCATCTTGGAGCATATCTGTAGTTCAGGGTAATATTAAATAAAGAAAAAGCAAAAGAAGGCTTTTATCTCCATTTTCAATTGCATTAACAGCAGTTAGGCTACATTCAGAAGCCTTGAGGCCTCTGAGAAGAAAATATTGCTGTCTCCTTTCTGCAGGCTGGGATCCAAAAGGCACAGAGATAAGCTGACTTGGAGGTGTCACACAATTGTCATTAAGCATTAGTTGTGAAAAGACCCTCAGGTGTCTGACTTTCCTTTCTCTGCTCTGCTGAGGTCTAACTTTCATTTCTCTGCACTGCTGGATAGATTATTCCTTCATTTATTCAGAAAATGCACAGAGTTGCTGTCACCAGCAAATGATTAATTTCATCTCCTATTTGTAGCCACATACATGATAAAATTAATCTGTATACAAGAACCCATGGGCCAATGTCTGCTCATGTGTGCAATGATATCATAGCAGCAACAGGTTTCCAACATATTTTCCTGATTTCTTGCCACTAAAGGCTTGGCTGTCACTTATTCTCTGCTTGCTTTCTTGTTTCCTGCTGCCTGACTCTGAGATTCTTTCCCACTAATCAGGAAAGAAGACCATGCTGACAAATTTCCAGGATCTCTGGCTAAAATATTGGTGGACTACCCTAAGCTAAATCAAGAATCAACCTGGATTCTTCTTGGGATGCAGTTGGTATAAAAGGGACGTGCAACATTAAGCAATATTTGAAGTCTACCAACTGCACACCTCATTGCTTTCATCTGATCTTCTCACTTCTGGTTTTTTGTGCCTTCAGGAGCCTGGGAACTATTCTGAACTCTCTTCCTTCTGCTTTGGAGTTTTTTAATGTGATGGATCCTGGCTGGATACCAGGTGCCCACCAAAGCAGCTCAGTCACTCCCCTCCTCAGATGGACAAGATAGAGAAAAGTCTCATGGGTGCAGATAAGGGCAGGGAAAGACAACTGACCAGTTACTGTCATGGGCAAAACAGAGCTGACTTGGGGTAATTAGTCTAATTTATTACCAACCAAAGCAGGATAATGAGAAATAGAACTAAAGCTTAAAACATTTTCTCCCCAGCCTTTCTTTCTCCCTTGGGCTCAAATTCACTGCTATTTTCTCTACCTCCTCCCTGCCAGCAGCACCCAGGGACATGGAGTGGGATTGAGGTCAGTTCATCACATATTGTCTCTTGCTGCTCTTTCTTTCTCTGGAGGACTCTTCACACTCTTTCCCTGCGCCAGTGTGGGGTCTCTGCCGTGGGACACTCCTGCAGTTCTTCACAAAGTGCTCCAATGTGGATCCCTTCCATGGAGTGCAATCCTTCAGGAGCAGGCTGCTCCAGCAAGGATTCCCCACGGGGTCACAAGTGTTGCCAAAAAACCTGCTCCAGCCGGGCCTCCTCTCTCCACAGGGCCTCAGAAGAAGGATCAGTAGTGAAACACACCACAGCACTACAAGCTAGCAATAGAGCTAGGTTAACCCTTTGCCCATTTATGTCTTTCCACCATTTACTGATTCTGATGGGTTTATGTCCTTTGTGTGAAGTTGTATTTCCTCATCCTCTCAGTAACTTTTGGCAGCTCCTAAGATCTTCATGGGTCTAGAAATCCTGGAAGACCATGATTAGCCATCAGGTACTAAACACTTATCACATTAAAAACCAACTCAAATAATGTGTGTGCCATCCTACTGATTGCCAAAATTAACTCCTATGGTGGAATGACAAGACAAAATTCTGTGGCTGTTATTCTTTCCACAGCATGACAAATACACAGTGAAGCAGCAGCATGGGGGCAGATATCAATAATATTACAGATAAAGGGACACAGCAAATGGTGAGAGGTCCATGTGCAGGAGTGATCCTTATTCCTGTTTATATTCCTGATCCTATTCCTGTTTATATATTCCTGCTCCATATATATGGCAGCTGCATTTCCCCAGGATGGCCTATGCTGCATCCTTTCAAAGTATGGTGGGAGGTAAAAATTTCCTTCCTGGGATGACAGTTTGGTACCTTTTCCTTCCCTTTCAATCCATGTTCCTGTACTGCTTGTGATGTTGAAAGCCAGGGTGGGAATTTTAGCATTCTCTCTTTATGTATTTATGAAACATGAAATAAATTAAAATCATCAGTTCTGTGCCATGGGCTGAGGCTCACAAATTGCCTGAATGGTGCCCTCATTTTCAGCAGCATCAGTGAAAGGAAGCAATATGACAGCTCATAAGCTGTTTCCATCCCTTTTTGGTAGTGGCTGGGTGACAAAGAAAGACCAATTGATGCTCTCACATTAAACATTTTGTTCAGTATTTAAACATCAAGGCCTTAAATTTTTAACATGGTGCAGAAATCTTCAGCTGTGTGCCTCCTGTGAAAAGTAATAGGAGGCATGGAACTAAATCCCACCACACCACATTTAATATTTATCCCTAAAGGGTCCTTCTGCTGCTGTAGAGATTTGAGCACAGAGCGCTTGCTCAGGCTTTTGAATGCATTTCAATATCACCTAGCTGATTATGCAGTTTGCAAAGAGCATATTAACTTTATGCCTTGCAGTGCATATGGAGGGGGAAGCAAAATCATTGTGCCAGGCTGCAGGCAACAAAAGACGTTTGTAGGATTTAAAAGATTATCAGAGTTAATCAATCCAGCCTAAATAATTTAATATACTAATCTGACAGGGCTAGATAAAAGATCAAGATCACTAACAGAGCCCATTTATTTACCATCCTCTATTCTTAGATCTTGGCCACAAAAAGGTTTCTATTTATGCTATCTTTAATTTAAGCTCCTCTTTGTGCCTATGCAACCTCTGTGCTCAGGTTTTCATCAAATCTCTGAATAGGCAATGGCACGCACTTGGTCCATGCGAAAGTGTTTAAGTAGGTTGCAAAATGGTCCCTGATTCCCTCTCTTACCTGGGGAAAGCTGTGTCTGTTCTGTATTGCTCACAGTGTACTTTCCCCTCTGCACTTCCTGAGCAGTGCAATTCTCTTTAGAGGAGGGAAGGAAGACCTACAGCCACTGCTGTCCCCCAGACTGCTGGGATAGAGAGAAAGAAGAGGCTGGTGCCCTTCGTGGTGCCTCTGCACCCTGGGCTGCGCTACTGGGACTGGAGCAGTGCATTGAGGACACAGGAGTGCCCAGGCAAGGGGCAGGATTGCCCAGGGGCACTGGAGTTCAGGGAGGGTCAGGGGAGGCTGTTTCTGCTGTCCCACCATGTAGGCTGCGGGTTCTCCCACTGGTTCCTTTGTCCTACAGATAAATGGTGTGAGAAGGGTTTCTACCATTTCCCATCCTGTGCTTTCCTTCCCTAAACTGTTGGGTGAAAAACCCTCATGATCATGGGATGCTCCCCTGGGCACACCTCAGGTATAAACTCAGTATGGACTATTTACAAGTCTGGTCTTAAAGCTGCATTCAGCAGAGCAGGCACAGTGCACTGCCTCATATTGGGAAAGATCCCATGGGAAGCTTTGCCCAGCTTTTCTCTCCTTGGAAAGAATCTTGTTTCAAACAATTATTGGTCCGTTCTTTTGAGCCCAGACCCAGAAGGAATCAGATGACAAATACAGACTTGTGAAGGAAGTTTTACAGGGCTACAGCTGATTAATGAGATGAAATAATTAAAACTAAATAAGGACTATTACTTAGTAACTAGCTAAACTAGTGATTTATCAGTTAAGAAATTCAGGAATTAAAAATTTCCATAATCTGATTGGGATTATCTGTGGATTGTTAAGCAATGTTTAATGGGAACTCTGAGACAGACTTTATAATTATGATGAATTTTCAGTATAAAAATATAAAATTAACAAACATTGAGGTATATGGCACAATGGGAGAGGGCATTTAGTGAATCTATTTACCACAGAGTATTTAACCAGAATATTTCAGGGTATGTATACTCCATCATTATGCCTATAATATTTTAAGACATAATGAATATATGATTCCTATGTGACCTTACACAATAAGCAATTTTGAAAGTTTTTCATTAATAAATATACAAGATTTTTGTCTCGTGGAGGTGTCCAATCCAAAATGCCATAAAGCATTACAATTGTGATGACAGATACTGGGTGATTTTCCCATACAAGGGAGTCTGTTGGGTTTGTCCCTCAGTGCAGGTTGGTTACATGAGGATAAGGTGGGAAGGGGAGGGCTGATCCCACATGGACATTCCAGAAGGCTTTCTTCCTTCCTCCTGATTTATTTCCACAGGTTGGCTATGCCTGCAAGCCAGGTCAGCCTCTTTATCTTGAGATGGAGCCAAGAGACTTCTAAGACTACCACTAATCTCTCAGTCTGACTCTATTATGTATCTGATAAGAATCTGATAAAATAATGTTATGATTATCTTCAGTGGCAATGCTTGCAGCAGTGAATAAAAAGGAATATGAGCTGCAGTCTGCTGCTATGGTAGAGACCTGATATGGGATCTGCCAAATAATGAATAAAAAGCAGTGGAAATCAGATTTAACCTCAACAGCTGCAATTTTTTAATCACTGCTCATAACTGTGTGACATGCTTTATTTCATTTTGCATATGGTGTTCCTTATATGCTCCCCTTAGCAACTGGCAGTAGGAATAGGACGTGGTCCTGTACATCCAACTGTGTTAGAGCTTTGCTGAGCATTTGTAGGTACATTTGTGATTTGTGAGAGCACCACTTTGCTTTGGGGCAGCACAACAAGCAGCACTCCTGCAAAACTCTACAGGAACCTGCATGAAGGCAGCAAAGAGTGGGCTGCTGTGGAGATTGGGCTGGCTGAAGCTGGAATACTTTTATGGAGGATATTGCCAGTATTTCATTGTTGTACAGTCACCTCCCTGCAGTGACAAAAGAATAATAGAGTGAAAGAAAAAATAAACAATGCAAAACTATCTCTGAAAATAAAAAGCATGTATGAAACTGGAGAGCAAATTCCCCCATTAAGTTCACTTCTGAATTATTTATCTGAATTTTCATTGTTATGGTTGTATTGAGTATTTTGATTCAGCCATATTAACTGAAAGTTGATTGCTGAATGCCCTCAAAAGTGCTATGAAGAAGTGGTCATGATACATTGCAAATCCTCCTTTGCTCCTGTCTTGTTTTGCACAGGAAAAAAGTTGCTGCATTCTTTCTGGCATGTGGCGTTTCACAGGGGTGGGTGGAAAATAAGTCAGAATTAAAAGTAATTTAAAAAGATTTTATATAGTGGTATGTAGCTAAAACCCTATGTTTTACATTAATTAGCACTTTAGCTAAAATCAGCCACATAACCAATCTGTTGAGAATAATATTGTGATTTCCTCTGCAAGATGAAAAGGTGTGACCTGAGGCAGTTCTCTGAAAGTCACATGATGATTTATTGTTAAAAACTGAAGAAACTGAAAAGCACAGCAGAAATTTAGATAGATGGTTACTCTCAAGCCACCTTTTAATTTATAAGGTGGTGTTCTGTGCAAAGAAGATGTGATTGTTTTGTCAGACATGTAGGCCATCAAACACAAGGGAGGAAGCAGCCCTGACATGAAGGCCTGTTGAACAAAAGTAGAGCATCAGTCAGAGCTGGCAGCAAAACTCTAGTTGCAATATCTTCTCTGGCTGGAGATGCAGAAAATTGTTAGGGAGGCAATGAAAAATTCAACCCTTAAGAGAATAAGGAAACTGCAAATTTAAAAGCTAATTTGGTCAAAGCTCTAGTGAAATTGTGTTTCTTGTGCTCTGTAACTATCTAATAAAATTAAATGTCCGTTTTAAACCAAATTCATTTATTTTTATTTGTTTTACATGAGTTTTTAACAATAAATCATCATAACTTCCATCTAAAACAATGAAAATTGTACTCCTGCAATCACCTTCAAGAATCGCCAATCCAGTATTAATTTCTTATTTTGTTAAAGGTGTTTACAATGACTGTAACAACTTGTTATTGCCACAAAGTGTAAATGCTTTAGGGTACTTGTCTGCCTCGATGTCACTGGAGAAAAATCACAAAAATATTTAACTGGAAAGACTTCAATACTAGAATAGAAGAAAGTGAACACAGCCTGTGCCTGGCAAGCACTACCAAAGGAGCAAACACAGAATGTGATCAAAATTGTGATGGATGTAATGACAGATCAGATGTTGCTCTGATGAGGGGTTGAACTTTGACCATCTCATGTGAAACACATTTTTATCTCTATGTAGCTGGCAAAGGGGTAAGTTCTTTTCTGACTCCAGCACTTACCCCCTTCCAGTCAATTGCAATGAACATCTGGCAGATTCATGTCTCATGAAAATGCAAAAAAAATTTTCTTGAAATGTTTTATTTCTCATTGTTTCTCAACTTGTACAAAATTATTTAGCTCAGTAGTTATATTTGCATCAGTTTTTATTGCATTTGAGGCATCATTAGGCAAGTTGAGGTAGTGAGTTAAAGGACTTGTTACTAAAATTTAATATCCTGAATTTCACTGCATAAAACATGAATTTACATGAAGTTTTCAAGGTGCAAGTCTTCTGGATAGAACTACCATTCCTTCCCAAGAAAATACGTGAGTTTACTAACTGTGTTTAGTGTGTGAGGAGAGTTTCTCCGATGTTGCATAAGGCATTGCCTTCATAAAATAATGAGGGGAAAACTGACCCTGTTTGTTCTGAAGATGTAGCAAAGTCAATCACAGTTATCTTGATTAGATGGCAAGAAGTATAATTGCTGTTGGAGTGTAACATCCTCACTGACTGCTGACTGTGTAAATGTGAGGGGTTGATGAAACACCCTGGCAGCACAGGGGTACTTAACTCCGCAGCTTTTCTGGAATTTTAAAGAAAATATATGGATGTGATTGGTAAACAAGTTATTCAATTGTCATGATGCACTTCCAGCACCTTATAGAAGGTAACCAAAACATTAATAAAGGACAGATTTGTGAATCCCACCCTGTGTGTGCTGAGGGAGCAGCCCACACTCATTGATTTGTAAGGATTGGACCCAGGAGCTTTCTTCCCTGCATGGGCCAAAACTGACATTGTAAAAGCTCAAGGGATCTGTCCAAGGCACAGAGCTGGGGAATTCATATCAGAGGCTGCTCCTATGAGATAGGCAACAAACACCTCAGGTCACTTGTGACTTTCAATCAATCATCTGTGGTCTTTCTCAAATGAGCTTTTCCATACTTCAGCACTCCTAAAGTGATACAGCTGTACCAGGAGTCCTCTGTTCTCAGTAGCGTTGATGCTTGGCCTCAGAAGAATGGAAGTTAAAGGTGATTAAATTGCATCTGGGGGTTCAAATCCTGTTGTTAATGAAGAACTGCCTTCCTTGGTTTTGCAGGCTGAAGTCTCAAGTCTCCCTTTAACGCACCTGTACAGATGATTTTCCTTTGTTGAGAGTTTGACAGATGTCACAAACTAAAAATCCTCTCACCCCGGGCATGACTTGATTAACTTTAGTCTGAGGTTATTTTTAAACCTCATTTTACACCGCTTCTTGTCAGTGGTGACAATTCATTATGATAATGAAGGTTAATAGAGAGACACTTTTTTCCATCAGCCATGAGAGATGATCTTTAATTTTCTGTCTAGAACCCTTATAAAAATTTTCATTTTCCTTGAATGGCAGACATCATATTAATAACAATTATAAAAAGGGAGTTTCTGCAGAGAAGTATATTAATATCAGCATCAATATTAGCCAGAAGATTAAACAAAAAATTTAGTCAGTGAAAAGCAAGGCAGGAAGATAATGAATGGCTATGCCTTGAAAAATAAAAATGTAGTAGAATTTTATCAGTACCTTTTATAGAGACCATTAAAGAATAAGAGAAGGTAGAATGAATTTGGAAGATCTTGTGTATGAACACTAATGCCCAGCTCTCTGCAAAGGGTGGAGCTGACCTTCCATCTTGCAGTTGTCGTTGCACGGAAGAGCTGATCTCCCGCCCAGGATTCAAGTTCTGATTTGCATTTACATTTACAACAACTTCATTTGGCACCTAGTGCCCCCAAAATCTAAGATGGGGGAATTTATCTCACTTAGGTCTGGGTGTTTGTAATACAGACTCCTATATGGGACCATGGGATCCCTTTGTAACCAGCAGAGATGTGTTCAGCAGAGATAAAGGAGGGTGGGATGTGATCGTCTCCCTGCAGGGCAGGTGCCCACGTTTGACCAGCTGGGTCACAGCCCAGGCCCCACTGACTCACCACTGCCTACAAAAGCATTTAATGCTTCTGGTCAAGGCAATTCTTCACTGTGCTCTCCCCTCCCTCAGCTTTCTGTGCCCACTTACCCCATGATTCTGGGGTTTGGTGTTTTGACAGAGCAGGCCTGCATCATGACATGCAAAGCTGACATAAAATCCAGAAGTCCTCAAGTATAATTAATTTTAACTGGTTATTTGTGGGATTAAAAACTCCCAGAGTCAATTACTACCAATGCTGGCATTTGTATTAAATTTACCAATGTTAAATATTAATCACAGTTGCTTTGTATCTTGTTGGGGCCTATTCAAGAGACAGAAAGGCTCCAGCTGGTTTTAATGAGATGGGAAGAAGCCTAAGTTAGGCCTTAAATGTGGGATTATTTGCTATGTTCTGATGGGAGAATCATGGTTTATATGTTTGCCATGGGAAGCCTTCTGTTGAAATAAAATTGGGTCCTCTTCAGGGACAGTCAGTTACTGATGTATCTCTCCAAAAAATGTCTGTTGTACCAGTCCTGCAATACACACACCCTTGGTGGGCTAGTTCAAATCTTATAAGAAAATATTCTTAAATCTGAGGTGCACAAATGGGCATTTGTGTGTTCTAAAGATGTCCAAAGAAGTCTATCCAAATATGTGCAGAAACCCTTCTCACTGTAAAGAGGAGACCTATAGACTGTTTGCAGGGCTGGATGAGCTCCCTGTGAATGTCTGCTGAGGGCTGGTCCTGAACAGATGACAATGTCTGATACACTTCTAGGAAAGCATTATTTTTGCTTATGTTTCCCATGCAACAGCATAAGAATAAAATGTAACAGGTCAAGAGTGTCAGAAGTTCCTGTTTAGTAGTTTGGGAGCACCTCCTGGGTGTAAAATGGACATTTAGATATCCTTGCCTTTTAAATTTGACCAATGGTTCATTCTTCCAGTAAACCTATGTCTCAAGGCAGTGATTTCAATGTTAATTGCATTTTTCCTAATTAAAACAGGTGGGTGAATTACAGGTCTATTACACAGATCATTTCCTGTCCTAAGAGTGGTAGATGTATAATTGTGCTGCTGTTCTTCAAGCATCTAACCACAGGTTTTGGGTATTTTTCCCCTCTCACAAAATGAGGCAAACATTTCTGCAGACTCCTATTCCTGTGAGTAAATAGTTTCTCTGCTGTCTGAAAATCTAAATCTCTCACAGCCATATCTAAATCTCTCAAAGCCTCAATTTTCTTGAGCATAAAGCCAATTAAAAACACAGAAGAATATCTCCCAAAACTGATTAGTCCTTCTTAGCTGAGCTTTTAAGCCCTCCAGGTTGGAGCAGATCTTGAGGCAGAGGCAGCTGCCAGGTCTGTGCAGCTGTTAATGTGCAGCCTTGTGGCCCAGGTGATGCAGCCATAGCTGGAGAGCAACAGCCTGGAATCTGTACTCACTTTTCACGATGGGCTGAGGTGTCTGGGCCACTGAGGTGTCCTGGTGTCGGAACTCAGTGCATCACTCCAGGTGTCCAGAGTTGTGGGGCCCCTGCCAGGGGGCTTGGAGACCCTGGCATGTAGCCCAGAGCACCTGTGGGTTTGATTTTGACCCCTGGAGCAAATTACCAGCTTTGTATGAGGACCTGAAAGTCACAGAAGTTTAAATAGTATAATAATAAAATTATCACAGGGTGAAAGTGTAGGTTTTAGGATTTTTGGAATGGGAATTTTGGGGACAAGATGGAGGAACTTGGCATGTCTAGCCTTTGTTCTTCTTCTTGGTCTCCATTTTTTCCTGTGATGCTGGCACTTTGGAATTGGTTCAGAATAGAAGTGCACTGTCTAACATAGGTGATAAGTACTGGAAAGTAATTGTAAATATGTTATACGTAGTTTATCGTATAAAAAGACAACACCACCCGGGGGTGGTCAGAGTGCCTGTGGTTGCTCTGCTGAGCAGATCTTGGCTGGGCCGAAAGAAAAATTTTATAGATAAGAATTAATAAGCAACTTCAAGACCGAAAACTGAAGAGCTGTGACTCATTCTTGGGATGTGCTGGCTGAATCAGAGACATCCTGCACATCTTGGGGCTGCAATTAACAACGAAACTCCGAGATCCAGGCACGATGCAACAGTGAGTGAAGGTCTCTGGAATCATATCCCAGAGGCACCCAAGGCCAGCCAGCACCTCAAGGGACTGCTGAGAGACTCAGGTCCTCAGGTGTGCCACATTTCTGACATCCACAGGTCACCACCAAAAGGTTCAGGAGTCTGCTAGAGCTGCTCAGCACCAGGAAAGGAGCCACTGTGCTGTTTTGCTGAGTGCTGTCTCTCAGAGCCATGCGCAGGGTCCAGCTGCCTCATCAGGTATTATCAAAAATGCTGTATTTTTTTCTCACTTTATTTGGGCTGAAACATGTCTAAATGACAAAGAAATGCATTCATTTAGGTGAATAACACTCTAACTTGGAAAGCATCAGACAACTGATAGCTCTGAAAATCCAAAGAATAGTGCTCATAAGATGAAAGGAAAATGACCCTGGAAATTGTTTTCCCTTTACCTGCAAATAAAGTGACAGGGATGTTCTTGAATGAAGAAAATACTGTGTTCAGAAAAGCATGGGAGATGTTTTGAAAATCTGATATTTGACAGAATTACACTGCAAAGGTTTGTCCCCTGCAGCTCTCCTTAAAGGCAAAACAGCTTTTGATTTAAAAGAGATATTGAGAATTGTGTGTAAATGGATTCCTACCCCAAACATGAATTCAAAATGTCTTTGCAAGTGGGCTAAAAACCACTGAAATTGCAGGTTTTTTGAAGTCATGGCTAATGGTAACAGTGGAATCAATCTTTTTTAACACTCATGTTAGTTTAAGAAGGGTGAGTAGGCTGATTGTTAATGGAGTTCTTAGACCTTTGAATTAAAGGGAAATGTGAACACTAGTAAAAGGGATAAAAGCAGAAAAGCTACTAGCAAAAAATATAGGTTTAGCTTAGAGGAAAATAAACAAAATAATCCAGTGAAAATGATATTTTTGTTTAGGCAGTAGGTAGAGGAATATTAAAAATTAATAGTGCTCAATAAAATGTAGAAACAGAAATATATCTGTGGGAATGTTACGGACAGAGGTAACAGGGTTTGGATCAGGAGGATGGCCCAGATGCTTTCTTCTTTTCTATCCTGCTTTCTAGGACTCTGCCACTTTTCAACAAGCTACAACTGTAACTTTTGGCCACCATAAACTGGGCAAAGCAAAGTAATTTAGCTGAGCACTGTCAGAATCTGCATTCTGAGCATCACTGTACACAGGACAATGCATTCAACACAATGAAAATTCAAAGAAAGAAAATTGAGACATTGAGATGTGGCATTCCCGTTCTCTGAAAAAAATTCCTTTGCCCAGGATTTTTCTCCTGGGAAGCTGAGAAAATTCAGAGAAAAGGAAAACAGTTCTTATCTCATTTGCTTCTCCCCTGTTTTGCTCATATGGAATGTGTTTGGGGATTTTTTTACCCAAAGGTGATTGCTTGATTAGATTCTGGTGAGTTATTTTCACTCATTGGTCAACCAGTGCCAAGCTGTATCGAGACTCTGAAAAGAATCACAAGTTTGCCTTTGTCAGGACATTCCCTGCACATACAATATTGAGACATTTAGGAAAAAGGAGGAATTATATATTTATATATATATAAATATATAAAAAAGATATTGACATAGATAGATAGAAGGGGAAAATATTAGATGCCAAATTGATAAAGCTAAATAATGTGCTGCAAGCAGGGCTGGGCAGAGCTCCAGAGCAGAGGGAAAGTGGCTCAGCTGTGCCATTTCTGTCATGAAATTCACTGCTGTGCAGGTCTCCCAAACAGGGTGAGCAGCAGAGAGGGTGGGAGGGGGGCCCTGAACCTTTCCTGAGCAGCTGCTGGTGCCAAGAGGGCCAACACAATCCTGGCTGTTATCAGTAAAGAGTGACCAGCAGGACTGTACCTGCACTGGTGAGGCCACAATTCTGTGTCCAGTTTTGGGTCTCTCACGAAAATAAAGACATTGAGGTTTCGGAGCGTGTCCAGAGAAGGGAAATGGAGCTGGTGAAGGATCTGGAGCACAGCCTGAGGAGCAGCTGAGGGAGCTGGGGGTGCTCAGCATGGAGAAAAAGGAGCACAGGAGAGATGTAATAACTCTCTATGACTCTCTGAAAGGAGGTTGTAGTCAGGTTGGGGCTGGTTTCTCAGAAAAAATAATGTGCCAAATTCTCAAGGTGTGGATAAACAGGGTTGTCACTACAGTTTGGGAATCAGAAATTGGTGCAGAACTGAATGTGTTGCTCATTCCTGAAAATCAATAGGTGAGATACTAATTGACATCACTTCCTTCTCATTATTTATGTTGTGTTTTCTGGGTGTTAAACATTATAGTGGGTCCAGTGAGAGGAAAACTGTGATTTGACATTGTGTTTGCTCATTTTGCCACATTCTGTATGAGGACATGAAAAAATGACTGCAGAAAATTAGGACCTGAAGGTGTTGGTTTGCTTTTAATACTCTGAGCACAAGATTGGTTAAGCTGTTCCTTAAATTGAGCACAAGGAAAATGATACCTTAAGAGCTAGAATTTCTGCAGGTGGTAATTAATGTAGCATCAGTCAATGCAACAGAGCTACATCCATTTGCACCAATCAGTGATTTACAGAAATTTGCATTGACTTAGAGCAGTGTCTTGATTTCCATTTCACACCTTCCCCACATCTCAAAGCAAGATATATTTTTGTTCTTCATGTTTGGACTGTTTGTTAATGAGATTTGTGACACACAGTGCATGAGTTTACAAGTGTCAGTGATTTAAACAAAACAGTGGTTACTGTAGCAAATTACTGGTGATAACACTTGCCTGGCTCCATCATGAGGCAGTGCTGTCTCCAGCTGTGTGTTGCTAAGAGGAGATAGAAAAAAAGCTTGGGGTTCACATGGGTGGAGAGCATTAGTGAATTGCCAGAATATTTTGCACACTGGATAGCATTCATCAGCATAGAAAGGCACTCACAGTTATGTCAGGCATTACATGAACAAATAAAGCATTTTTGCCCTGAGAGAATGCAAATATTATGCAGTTTGGTCAAGTGGGCAGAGTAAGGGTGTCCAATTCAAAGAATGGAATATGCTTGTTTGCTGTGACCTTGAATAAATTGATTTGCCTCTTAGTTTTTCAGTTATCTCATCTGTAGAATTGTGGATGTGTTGCTGATCTCCACTGAAAAATATTTTGAGATACTTTGCTAGAAAAACCTCCCAGTGATGCCTACTTCATTATCTCTAGCAGAGCCCAGTGAGAGCACTTTAAATTTTAGTGCCAAGCTCACAGTAGATGAATCCCTTCCATTACAGTGATTCACCCTCTTGAACTGAGGCTCTGGCTCATGACACCACTTTTGACAAAATATTTTCTATTGCTTCCTGAAAAATGAACGGGGATGTTGCTGTTCTGCGCTGCTCCTACACCATGAATTAATTGCTTGCTGACGAACTTTCCCACTCCAATACCAGATGTCCTCTTCTAGGATTTGTGGTCTCCCCCTTTAAACACTTTTAAAGTAATTCACAAGATTTACACAAAGAATTTCCTTTATTTTTCCAAATGATCACAGACATTAACACAGAACATTTGTAGTTGTTCTGGATTTGGGAAGTCACCAAAACCTGATATTCAGCACAGTCCAACAGAAGACCTACTTGTCTGAAAATAGGAAGGTACCAATGGGAATCTCTGAAAATATCTCCTTAGGTGAAATCACTATGTTTCAGAAGAGCAAGATTTTACATAAAATCTAATGTTTGGTCTTACTTTAGAAGCAGCTGTGAAGTACTGCAAAGAATGCACTGGTTTAATTAATTAATTGTTTTGGGGGGAGGGGGAGGTGGCATAATTTCTCAAATCCGTTTCTTTTAGGGCTGACATTTAGTTCCCTAAGCACCCTCAAACAACTAACTTGTACATGCCAGCATCACACAAAGTGGCATCTGAAGAGGATTTGTGATGGATTTATGGGAGCATACTCCTTCATCTATTTTGGTTAATGATGACTCCAAAGGTTTTTGCATGACCAAGGAAAGAGAGACTTAGGGCATCTTCTTGAAAACTCATGGGAAGAGTTTGTGGTGGTACAGTCTGCCAGAGTTTGCAAATGTCAGCCACTTCTTAAGGATATGAATGCCTGCCTGCTGATTATGGAATTCAGCCTTTGCCATCTAAAAGAGATATTTTTTAACTGGAGAGGAAAAAAGAGGCAGAAATAATCTCAAGGTAACAAATTTAAAGTGTCTGAGCTGATGCTGTTTTCAGTGCCTTAGTGAGAACCACATTTGGTTGTATTGCAGCACCTACAGAGCCCGGCAGCCCCCCAGGCTTTTACAGCACTGGGATGGCAGAAAGACCTCCAGGCCTCTCAGGTTTATGTCACACATTCTGTGGATATTTTCTTTGACAGTGGAGCAAGCTGGAGGCAGCTTTGGCTGCAGCTCATCTAGAGATGATTACATTATCTGCTCTGGGCCAGCCTGTATTGGATAATAAAATTTGGCTACTCATAAATAAACATCACGTGGAAACATTAGTCAGAAATTAAAGATGTTAATAAACTGGTTCTGTGAACTTGCCAGGGCTATAAAATACTCAGGTAAATTGTTATGATTTACCACCATTAAGTTACACTCTATGCTCATGATGCCACAGACATCCTTAAATTGCCATGGAGTTTTGCCATTCATATGGGCTTGACCAATCCTTACACTATTAAATAAATGATTATTTGGGTTTTTTTAGAGTATTTTCTCTCTTCCTTGTTTTATATAAAAAGACTGCATGGAGAAGTGTACTTTTTATTGTCATAATAATAAATAAAATATTTACCTGATAATAAACAATGGCTTGCATAATCTTCATCATTCATCATCTCAAGCAGTTCCACAAACATATAAACCCCCAAATCACCTTTCTTCAGCCTCATTTTAGAGATAAAACTGTATTACCCTGAAGAATAGATCTCTTCTAGGAAATTCTTGGATAACAACGTACTTGCAAAATCATCTGTAATATGAGATGAATGTGGAGTGCAAGTGACCCTGAGAACCTCAGAATTGAGGTCAAAAGTCCAGATTTCTTATAGCCCCTTGTAGGTACTGGAAGGAGATATGAGCTTTTCCTGGAGCCTTCTCTTCTCCAGGCTGGACAACTCCTTCTACAGGAGAGGTGCTCCAGCGCTGTGATGAATGTCATGGGTGTCCTCCTCTGGGCTTGCTCCCACAGGTCCATGTCCCTGCTGTGCTGGGGACCCCAGAGCTGGATGCACTCAAGGTGGGTCTCACCAGAGCAGGGTGGAGGGGCAGAATCCCCTCACACAACCAGCTGTCCATGTTTATTTTGATGCAATCCATTACACATTTGGCTTTCTGACCGCAAGTGCACAGTACTGAATCGCAATAAGCTTTCTGTCCACAAAGTGCTCTCCTGTGCTAATCTTGACCCATTCCCCATCCAGCCTGTACTTGTGCTTAAATGTATATTTACATAATACCTGTATATACAGTACATATAGATATTTATTGTATGTATGTATATATGTCTATTTTGCCCCAGTTCATTAAGGGAAAACTGTTCCAAGCTGGTTTCACCTGTCCTGGCTGATGCTGTGCTGCCACACAGATATTTGACATTGAGCTGCTGCACCATACAAAGATAAGCACCGACAGAGAACCTCCTCCTGTGAAGAAACTGCATGAAATAAAAAGGCTCTTTTCACAGAGATCTATCTCCAGTCTAGGTGAATTTAGGTCAGGACGTATTTTGGTGAATGAAAGCTTTTATTTTTGCTGTGAATGGGCGTGTTTCTGTTGTTCTCCCTCAAGAGGGCAGCAAAGGAAAATGGTTGCTAAAAGCCAAGACAAAAACGTTCAAGGACGTTCAAGCATTTAAGTTTCCCACTGTGTTTAACAAGATTCTGAAAATACCATTGTGTGGGAACTAGGAGAGCTTGTGGAAGCCACCTGGTGAGAGAAAGATTTTCATTTTTTTTCAAAAGCTCTCCAACCTTCTCAATCTATTGATAGCTTAATGAAGTTATTTGCTATTACCTTCAAATCTGCTCCCCGATCATGTGATAACAGCGCAGCAGCTGAGCAAGGTCTCCTGGGCTTCAGCATCCTCATCTTTGGTGTTAATTGCTCTATTAACTCAGAATTTAAGTGCTTTATCTCAAATCCCTCCTTCCCTTTTTAAACACACTTCGCCTGCGGAAGTGCTGACACAAATGGAAAGAGCTGCACTTGAAGGATGACCTGGTGGCTACAAAACTATCTCACTATGGGGTATTTTATCCCAAATCCAGCATAAATAATAAAGGAATTCTGATTGGTTGTGTGGGGGTGGGTGGAGTGGAATTTTGGGGGGTGATGTTGGGCAGCTTTACCCAGAGCTGTTCAAGCAGGAGTCAGGGTGTTTGTTAGAGCTGGTTTGAATTGCTGGGGGAGTGTCTGTGAGCTACAGTGGCTGTGCTGAATGCAAATAGAGATTTAATCAGAGTGGTTCTGTGCAGTTAGCTGCATTTTCATTCATGTGTTCTGTAGTCCTTGCAGGCAGCCAGGGCACCAGCATGTTAATTACCTATAAAATGTACTGGAGAATTTTGCCCATTTAAAATGTTTCAGATTCTAAATAAATGACAAGCAGAAAGTAGAGGGGGAAAAAAAGAAAAACCAACAAAAATTAGCATAGGAAAGTGAAGGCATCTTTCCAAGGGGTGTATTAGAACTTGGATTTGGACCCAAATCTCAGTTGTTTTGTAGCCTCAGGATAGTGGTGTCTTCTGCTACCACTGCTGCCATGTTGTACCTCACAGAAAGTGTGCTCTGGGTGATACTGGAGCACAAGTGAGAGGGACAAGGAACACGTTTGTTCATTCCAAGCAGGATCTCCCTCCATGCTGGTGTCCTCCAGTGCATGCAGTAGAATGAGAGGTGAATTGCAGCAAGCCACAAGTGCAGCAAAAACTGTTGCAGCCTGCCTGAGGCTGAGGATGCAGAGAAACCACCCCTTTTAGAACAATGTCCCAGGGCTGCTGGGGCTGGGTGCAAGACCTGCTCATCCCTCACCAGGTGCCTGACTGCCTGAAAACAAACCCCAAGCATATTCCCCAAGGGAAGCACCAAGATGCTCCAGTCTGCTGTTCCGATGAGGAAAGGGACTGTCCCCACTGCCATCTGAGGTGGATGTGGCCATAGAGCTGCTGAAATAACTGAGACAAACCTGGCTGCCTGGATCATTGCTCCTAAAAAAGGTTTTTGTCTCTGTGTGCCTCTATCCCCACCTTGTATTTTTTACTGCAAAGTGACCTATTCCTTTTCTCCTAGGGGAGACGTCATCTTCAGATTCAAACTAAAAGTGGTAACTGAACACTGTACCTTGTCTGCTGCTGCTCATGGACTGAGACAGTCCAGCATTCACTGCAGAGCATCCAACTTTGTGCAGAGCTTCCCTCTTTGTGCAGAGCATCCCACTCTGTGCAGTTCATCCCACTTTGTGCAGTGTCTCCCACCCTGTGCAGCAGGCTGGATCTTGTCTGGGACCTGCCTGCAGGTGTTCAGGCTTCCCCAGCACATCTGGCTGATATCAGGGCACCACATGTCTCTGTGGTCTCTGAGTTTTGCTTCTGCTGTGGCTTTTCATGGTGAGGGGCATGGTCCATCCCTTCAGGGTTGCAAGAATCAACCCTAGATTTGCTTCAGGGCAGGAAAATCTCTGGTCCAGCCCTGGTTAAGACCAAGAATGAAACCCACATGGGATACAACTATGAACACAGTGTAACACTTTAAAGCAAGGGAAAATGAAATCTTTTCTGTGTTAGACTGAGCATCTAAAATTGTAAGTACCATTCAGCTCTCCAGAGCTCTAGCAGATGGATGAACTGGGAGTGTTTTTTTAAGCCAATGCACATCTCTCCAAGTAAAATGCCACTCTCCATTATTCTGAGTTGGAAGAATAATGAAAGAATGAATCAAATCCTCTAACACTGACAGAAAACAGACAAAAATCCATGAGTCCCTTTGAGGCTCTAAGAGGATTAAACTCCTCAGGCAGGAACTCTTCTATAAGGGTTTGTTTATGGAAAGAAAAAAATTTGATAGATGTTTATTATGGTCAGTTCAAAACAGCAGCCTGAAAAACCTTGTATATTACCTGAAGTGAAACAACCCCATTCTTTAGATCTGTGTTAGGATCAACAACCTGGAATGCAATTCTGACTCTGATAAAACAAGCCAAAAAGCATCAAACAATCAAACCAATCCCTTTGGTGCTTAGAGCTCTTCACTTCCTTCCATACTCAACCCATTTGTCTCTTTGGTAGCAAACTCCTCAAGGCTGGCATTACAGACACACTTACAGAAGCAGCTAATAAGAGATTAATGCACCTGAGACTACTCAGGGAGCCTTGAGCAGTCCCACTGTGCTGGATCTGTGTGCAGTGATGGAGCTGAGGAGAGCCAGGGAAGATTCCCTTCCATCAGCAAAGCCTTCTGGGGTGTCAGCACCACACATGAATCTGTATTAATGCAAAAGCACTGCTGAATTCTCCCCTTCATTCACAGCATAACTGCACTGGACCAGTATCTGATAACATTTCCAGGAGCACTGAAGAGATAACTAACTCATTTTGCACAGTGTGGAGTGGCGTTACAGGCTTGGCTAGAGAGGATTACAAATCAAGGAGCATCTGGTGCAATATAAAAGTTAGTGTAGCATGAATGAGCCATTTCTTGTATTTTGCTCAGGTGAGGAAATGTTTTGGAGAATATAAGGCACAGTGTAGAGTTTTCAGGATTTTCAGGGCTGGGTCTCAGGTCGAGTTCTCCAGATCAGAGACAAGAAAAGCCCCAGAACTTTGTGGATTGCAATATATTGTTAATGTTGTTTTAAACATTGTGGGGAGCAATGATTTGTCTGTGCAGCTGGAACATGGTGGTGTTACCATGCAGCATCTGTGTGCATTGACAGGGATATGCACTTTGGAAACCTGCAATGCTGTAAAGCCCAGAGCATATGGACATGCATCAGGGAGATGTCCTGGGTGTTATTCTCAGTGTTGATTCAATTTAGCTATTCCTAGCACACCTGGATGCTGTACAGGACAAAGATACTAAAAAAATATTTGGTCTGGTTTGAAGGAAAACACAGGAAATGCTGGGGATTGCCAGAAGAAATCAGGTTAGAAAAGTTCACCAGTTTTCTGCCACCCTGCTTCTCATTTCAATTGCTTTCCCATTCACAGCATGGAGTCACAGATTGATTTTGGTTGGAAGGGACTCTTAAAGATCATCTCATCCAGCCTCACTGCCAAACCTCAAGGTTAGTTTGGGTCTTACAGCTGGCCTGAATACCTCAGATGTTATGTGCCCTTCTGGGAAACTGATGTGATCTTTGAGTAAGGTCAAATGATTTCCATGCACTTTCATTTGCATTCTAATTTTTTTGCTCTGCTATAAATACAATGGCATTATATTTTTGGACATATCTGCATTCCTTGTTCAAGGCAGAGGGTATTGAGCATGAGCAGAGCAACTGATGGCTGTTTATTAGAGGCCCACATGAGCTCCTTTTAAAAATGATGTACTGTAGAGGAATGAAAACAGCAGATCCTTCTGCACATTAGCATTCCGTGCTGGTAAAAGACTGAGTACTATTTAAGGGTGTCACAGCAAAGCAAGAAAGAGAGAAAGTTGTTCATAGCTACCTAAACAATGATTACACAGTAAATGGATCCCTCAGAAAATACTGGAATGATTTCTAATGCTTGTGGTTTTCCTCTGCATGCAGCATGACAGATTTGCAGATGAATTAGACTGCAACAGTCAGCAGATGTGATTGTTTTCCAGAGCCATTTTCTAAGACAACCATACTGAATTCCTCTGATTTTTTCAACCACCCTACCTCCAAAAGAAGCTTATTTTGTTTTGTTTTTTCTCCACCACCCACAACATATTACAGATTTTGGTGTTTATTACCTTATAAATTAAGTGAGATATAAAAGCACATTGATTTCATGACAGCTTGTTTCAGATAAGCAGGACTGAGCCTGTGCTTGCCCATGGGTATGTTCTGTAGGCAGTTTTGCATCCTGTTTCTATATTTCTGACTCTTTATAAACTCCATCATTTTCATCATGGAATTATAGAATATGCTGAGTTTGAGGGGACCCAACCTGATCATCAAGTCCTGGCCCTGCACAGGACACCCCAGGAGCCACCCCATGTGCCTGAGGCTTTGTCCAGAGCCTTTTTGAGCTCTGTCAGGCTGGTGCTGTGATCACTGCCCTGGGAAGCTGTTCCAGAGCCCAAACACCCTCTGGGTGAAGAAACTTTTCCTAACATCCAGCATAAACCTCCCCTGGCACAGTTTAGGTCATTCCCTTGGATCCTGTCACTGGTCACCAGAGATAAGAGATCAGTGTCTGCTCCTCCTTTTCTCCCCATGAGGAAGCTGTAACTGCAGTGAGGTCTCCCTTCAGCTCCCCTCTGTCTCATCTCCTCCAGGCTGAAGCATCCAAGTGACCTCAGCTGCTCCTCATGGTACCACTTATTTTCCAAAAAATAAACCAGAAAAGAAGAATTTGCACCTAACTCTAACAAGAGTTCAGGTAATGCCAAGTGTGGGAAGATTCGTATGCTAAAATAATTTCATATAAGTGTGCATATGAGTGTTTCAGCACCAAAGTTGATATGATGCAGCCAAGTGCTATAGCATAGCATACCATATATAAATATAACATATCAGAGAGTATCTGTTATGATCTGCTCTGGAAATAGAGCTTACAGTCCCCATTTTGCTTTGGCAACCCCAGCAATGAGCATCCTGCTTGGGGGCTACAGTCCGGCAGAGTACAAGATTCAACATGAAGAATGCCAGGATTAGTCTATGGAGTGGCCTCTCAATACCAGCAGGATGAGGATCATGAGGGAAAGTCAACAGCAAAGATCAGATTAGAAGGAGAATTCACAGGGGTGTCTGAGACTGCAGCAGCCACTTTGTGCTGTTTGTCTTGGAAAGAAAAGTCTCAGTTGAGCTGGTTGTTGCTCCAATGAAACTTTGGGCTCATTCATTCCCACACTTCAGATGTCTGTGTCTGAGATTTGCATCAGGAGAATAGAGACCTGAAGTGATTAAGGAGCCTTCAGACACAGCTGGAAACATAATTTTCCATGAATGCTTGAAGAAATGCAATATATGTACTCCTAAGGAGAGGATTAGCTGTCTCCAGGCTGGGAGGGAAATTTCAGGTCTTGGTAGACTAGACAGGGTCCAGGTCACAGATTAAAATCAAGTGAGGTCAGAAATTAATGCTAATTTTTGTTTGAGTCATAAAACTAATTTGTTTAAATTATCCAGTCTTAGGTGTTTTCATTGTAAGACAATAAAAACAGGGGTGTAACAAGCAGAAGGACTGTGCCCAAAAGGCAATGCCCACAGCTCTGAATAATGATTCCTGCCTTTCCTTGTGGTGGCATTGTGAAAATGGTACATACAGCAGCACCTTTTGTCTGCATTTATCCTGAGCCTGGTTTCTTGCTGCTATGGGAATCAAAATTAGTAACTTGGTCAGCTGTGTCTGCTTCTTCTTTTCCATCTCTCTGTCCAATAATTTCATCCTGCCTGCAGGTGAAAAAAGGGAATTGCTGTGTCATTTATACCTCTTTCATGTTTTAAGTGTTTCTGCTAAAGGAATAAAATGTGAGCTTCTGCAGCAGAAATACAATCTAATGTTTTCTAGGTAAACTAATCTAAAAAAGAGGTTCATGGTTCCTCTGTGAGCCATCATGCCTTGAACTTTTTCACTTATCCAGGACAGAGGAGGTAGGAAAAGTTGTAAATAAAGATGTTTCTGAAGAAAGAACTTTTTACATAACCATAGAAGGGCGCAATGGACACAATTCACTCTAGCATGCTGCAGCTTAAACTTCAAGCTTTTTAGAAAGTAAGGTCATTATATTCCAGAACATTTATGTGGGTGCAGCAAAACCATGCCTGACAAACCTCTGAGTTGTGATTGCTGGCATTTGCCATGAGTCATAATGATCTCAGGACACCTATGACAGGCATCCAGCAGAGTGCTTTCCTGTGGTCTTGAAGAAGCTGCTTCTCTGCATGAAAAACACCATTGAAGATGGTGTAAGATATATTAGGAAAAGACTGAACATCAGAACCTGTGGGATAAACTACATAAAGACAACCAATAGAAAGGATTCATGGTTAGTGACATTTCAGATGCAATTATTTGCCTACATAATTTAAAAAAATACTATTTTTTTTACCAGCATATAAGGGGCATGATGGCACTAAACTGTTCTCCTTCCACTTAGATGCAATTGAAAATGTCTTCCCAAAATTAAACCTTGTGAAATTCTAATTTCATGCCCCTGAGCAGGATGTTAAGTTTTTAAGAACCTGCCCTGCCCTGCCACTACTCTTGGTGTGAAATAGCTGTGTAGGCTCACAGCACTGTTCAAAGGCACTGGAACCTGTGTCCCCTTCTCCTGAGACCCCACAAGAGAACAGTGTGACTGGGCTGTGCTCTCAGTGAGGCACCACCAATAACTCAAGAGCACTTCTGCCTTGCCACTGTGACTTTCCAGTACAAATCTCTCACCTCTGTCACTTGGTGGGAACTGCTAATCCAAGTGAAATATTGAGAGTCATTCTCATCTTGGTGTCAGAATTAGGTGATTGCATTTTGTGTAGTGGAAGTGAAAAACTGTTCTTGTCAGCCTTTGTGAAAAGTTTGAGAAATACATCATCCATTGCAGGTTGTAAGTAGGTAATTGTGTTATTTGTAAGGTATTTTACGAGCATTTAATGTGCCTCTTTCTCTTCCCTCCAGACAAGTTCAGAGGTAGATTTTCCTTTCATTCTTCTTTTACTGCATCCTGTGTTATCTGTTCCCAAGAGGCTTTTCTGGATGTAGAATAAAAATGTAGAGAAGCCTTGTCAGGCTGAGTACCTTACATATGTAATATCATATGTTTATGCAAAAATGACAAGGACACCTCATTATAATAAACTACTCTTGTAGAGAACCCTTCATTTATTCAAGTCAAGGCCACATTTCTCGTTATAAGGGAAAGTTTGAACACCCTCAGCTGGACAAGGTCACACAACACCATAAACACTTCCTGACATCTCACTGAACCCTGTGTGAAGAAACTCTTGTTAAGAAACAAATGCTCCTCCCCAGTGGGTCTTTCAGGCTTGCTTAGAGCAACTGCAATGGGGAGTAATTGCTCTGAGCACTGGGGTGAGGAAGGAAACACAGCAGAGGGAGCAGTAAGGGGCTGGGAATGGTGGAATGCAATTATGGGAGTAATTCAGTTTCTTTCTTGATGCTTGACTACAGAGTTTTTTGGTAAAATCAATGAAGCAGTTATATAAGGGATTGGGAAGCTAAACAGCTTGGTGAGTGTCTGCCAGTGAGCTGAGCCACTGGTTTGCAATACCTCCAGTGTATTCACAAAGGGAGACATATAACAAATTATGGTTTTTCCAGCCTCTGAATCAATGCATGAAATTGAAAAGGTTTTCCTTCCTCATCTTCAGTCAGTTCTTCAGTACCAGAAAGAGCTGTGAAACGTTCTCAGGACTGAAGACTTTGCCTCTTTCTCTTTTGGTTGTTAATCTCAGTGGTGAAGAGATAATGCCAAATTCATGGATATAGAAACGAGAAAGCTTGAAATATCCAGCCTGTCTGTTGGAATTTCACAGATTGTAAAAAAACACATTGTTTCCCATCAATGGACCCAGGCACTTGTATTTGAATAAAGCATAATTTCCACAAAAGTCTCCATAATCTCATTTTGAACTCTTCAGAAGATAACAGATCATTGTTTTTCATTGTGTCCTGTTCCAGTGGTCAAGCATATTTACTGTCAGATGTATGTGCTTTATTTCCAATTTGATCTTGTGTAGCATCTCATCATAATTTTTGTTCTGCTTTTCTTCACTAGATTAAAGAGGTCTCCAGAAACTATTTTTGGCCCATGAATGCAATCATACATTGGAATTAATTCAATTAACTCCAGTGAAGCCTTCATTTACATAAGCTACACAACTTGACTTAGTTTCGGCACTGACCTACAACAGAATTTTAACAAATACATTTTTGACAGTCTTAGGCATCACACGATCAAAGAATCATAGGATCATTTAGATTGGAAAAGACCTCTAAGATCAACAAGTCCAACCATTTGCCCACCACTGCCAACTACACCATTAAATAATTCCCTGAGATTCATGCCTACACCTCTTTTAAATACTCCCAGGGAAGGTCATTCCACCACTTCCCTGGACAGCTTATTCTAATGCCTGACTGTGCTTTAGGAGAATTTTTTTTTTTCTCAATATCCAATCTTAACCTCTTCTGGAGTTGGGCCATTTCCTCTTGTCCTGTCTCTTGTTACCTGGGAGAAGATGGACCACCACCTGGCTACCCCTCCTCTCAGGGAGTTATAGAGAGTGACAAGGTCTGAACCTCCTTTTCTCCACGCTGAGCAGCTCCTTCAGCTGCTCCTCGTCAGATTTGTGCTCCAGACTTTTCACCAGCTCCATTGTCCTTCTCTGGACACTGTCCAAGACCTCAAAGTTCTTCTTTTCATGAAGGAACCAGGGCTGGACCAAGTGTTTGAAGTGCAGGCTCACTCATGCTGAGTACAGAGGGAAAGGGCACTGTTGGAGTGGCAAAACTGTGAGCCAGGGCTGAAAGTGTGTGACATCTGAAATGGACTTATGCAAAGTTCATTATGCAAAGACAGGTGCCCAAATTGGAAGCTATGGCCTCAAGCAAAAGTGATGATGGCTGTTGTTTAAGTGTAGTGGCTTCTACCTTAAAGGAGAAACTCTGGTTGGATACCAGTCTCTGCTTCAAAGACAGATTAAGAAAGTTTTTTGCTATTGTTTTACTGGTAATTTCTTAATCTTTGGAACATGGAGCAAAAACAACTTCTTCCTCATGTATTGATGCTAAGATGCAATACTTTCTGACATGCACAGGATATATTCCAGCATGGGTTTAAAAGAAGAGATGCATAATAATTTGGAGTAATAAGGATGGTTTTAGACTCTTAATCAAAGAATCCATAGTAGGGTATGGTGAAGTGTCTGAAAGGGGAAGTCCCCATTGCAGCAGTTGCTATCAGAGTTTTATTTTTTGGATGTTTGACAGAAGATGCTCCAAAGAGAGAATCCAAAGGCTTGGGTTGCTGTGCCTGGCTGAGACTGTTCAATGTTAGTATACTCTTCATGGGAATACAGACTAGCTGTGAAGGCAGCATCAAACATGAAAATAAAACCTGTGAAATTGTATTCTAGGGGCAATGGGTGATACTGGTTTTCTCTGTGCTCACCATGATCTTAAAGCTGAAAATAAAATATTGACTTTTATCCATAAAGCTCAAAATAGCTTAGAACTTATTTCATGGAGTTTCTTTTTCTTTTTTTTTTTTTTTTAAATATAATTCTCAGGTTCATAGAGAATGCTCTGAAATGGATGAGAGCAGAAAGATGGGGTGAATTGGTGCCTAAGATCACCTTGCAAACATGCTGTATAAGAAACTTGCAGTTAATAGGGGTGAGGACTGTTTAGCTCTAGGAGGGAAATATGGTGGAGATCCACAAGCTGCAATGGGCACATGACCTACCTTGTCTGAGAGAGTAAGAGGAGGAAATGTTGTTTCTTAAAGCAAGTTTTAAATATTGGTGAGCCTTTTTTTTCTGAATAAATTTGGAATGGATAAATAAAATGGAAATGATGAGTACTTGAATTTCTCTTTGTTCTGCAGGAAGCAATTAAAAAAACCCAAACAAAACCAGCAAAAAAAAAAGGATGCTGCTGGAGATGGTTCCATGAAAACCTGCCTGCTAACATCCTTATGGTGGTTTCTGAGATGTAATGGGTCCTGCCAAATTAATTGCCAGGAAAAGGGGAGTCCCACAGGGCAGCAGGTTGACTGCACACTGCAGTGTCAGCTGTGGCATGTGGGATGTATTCCCTGTGTCCTCATTATCCTGAGAACAGGTCTGGGACTGCCAAGCAGCCAAGCATAACAATTTGCAGATTATTAGGCTGTTAAAGAAGAATGAGCTTTAAAGGCAGAGTGTTGATTCACCTTGTGGTATCAATCCTGCTAGGATCTTCTTCCCAGCATCATTCAGATGGGAAAAGTGCTAAACAACAGCTCCCACTTGTTCAAACTTCTGGTCTTGCCTTTCTTGGGAACAGGGACACAGGCTGAGACTTGCTCTTATCCATACAGAATAAGGTGACTCTGAGACAGGGCTGTAACTCCTGGATGGAGCTTTAGAGCATCGATCTGGGCACATCCAAAAGAGGCAATCACTCATCTGAAGCAAATTACTTGGTGATTTATAGAAACTTACAAAACTGAGAGCCTGTCAAAATAGTCTCTGTGTTAAATGATGAATAGGAGGAGGCTGGTTTGGTTTTTTTTCCAATTATTATTTTAAGTAACTGATAAGTTAATTAAAAATATACTTAATATCTTGTAGTTGTAATAATATCCCTTGGAGTACCCCTGTTGCTACTGCTGGGAGTGGGCTTTGCAAGCAAAAGTCATTTCACACATATTTGTTTTAGAACCTTAGATTTTCAGCAAACCAGCTGAGATTGCTGCTTCTTTGTCTCCATGTGGCAACAGTGGTGCTTTTTTGTTTTCAGTTAATATTGCAAAGCTGAAGGAGTCACTGATTTCAGGAGCCTCAAAAGGTACATGGCCTGTGAAAGAGAGATGTCCAGTATATAAATATAAACATAATATTCTGTGATTCTGTGATCTGGAAATATTTCACAACCAGAAAAGCAGAACACCTTGAGGTGAGGGAGATCTGGGTCGGGAGAAGTAGCATGAGATGGCATTTTACAGGAGATTAACCAGCCCTGCATAGAGCTGTTGTTTTCACATGAAAGACCTGAATGAATCAGTCTCTGGTTGGCTCAGTAACTCTGGCAGCTATCACATATAGAACAGCTTAGGGGTAAATAGACAGAAAAGAAGAAAATTTTCAGAATAAAATTGGGCCTTGTCTGCTGAAGTTATGTAAACAACGGAAATTTTTTGTTCTTCTGGAAGAGCTAATGAGAGCATTCCTTAAAAACTGCTGTAAGCCTCAAGTGCCTGGAGATATGCATATTGAGTTTTCACCCCTTCCCTCCCATCTGCCAGCTGCTCTGCTGTCATTTTTTTCCCCTCCTCCAGTAAAGCACAGAGCTGGGGAAACGACAAACCCTGAATTGTGTCACTGCACAGAAGAAGATTGATGGGGAGGTTAATAAGTTGACTGTGCAATTATAACACTCACCATGTTCCACTGATGGTGGTTAATGTGCTTATTTCCCACTCCTCTGATTATTTTTCTGCCTGTTTTCCAGGTCAGCTGGGGAGCCAGGCTCTGCTCCCTGCCCTGCTGCTCCACAGTGGGCAGCCCCAGGGAACTTAGCTATCAGGCACTTTGCTGTGCTGGGTGTTTGGATAAACTCCTTGACTCCCAGAGCACTCAGGAAAGGCAACTGAAGTTCTGCTAATGAGAAAAGGATTAGATGAGATTTTTTTTTTTTTTATTGCTGTGCTTTTCCAAATGTGAAAACAACTGCGAAATAATCAGGAATGGATTAAAGCTGAGGACAGTGAGTGATGATTTCACCCCCCCGCGTGTTTAAAAGCTATTTTTTGAATTGCTTTTTTTGTTAGCACACAGTTCTAAATGATATCACACCTATTACATTGTTCTCAGTAGAGTTAAACTCAGTGGTTTGAATCTTAGTGTGAGCCAAGAGTAGATACCAATACCTTAGCTGGTATTGGTACCTAAATGTGAGTTTCTAAATATACATTATAAAAATTGGTCAATGGTATAAATTAATTAACACAAAAACTCCTTCACTGCCCTTCAAACAAACACTCTAGCTACAGCTATAACTTTTTTTTAGAATATAGGCGTGATGGTTACAAAAATACCCTTGGAGCAACTACAAAGTAATGATTTTGGTACAGAACTGTTGTCCAGATTGTCAATATTCCATCTGCCTTAATGATTGAGGACTTCAAAGCATAAGCTGCCCTTGATGCAGTTGATTGTATGTTGCTTTTCAGAGAAGAAAGCTGTGGTTTTCAGCCTGTTTGTTTAGAAATCATTTAAGAGCTCCTGACATGGAGCTTGTGAGAGGAACTGAGGTACAAATTTCTTAGGAAGCAGCTTGCTAGTGTTTGTTTGTGTGTAGACCACATTTGTAGGAAGGAATAAGGTGACATCAAAGAGTATAGTCAAATTTTGCCAAGACTTTCTTCTCCTAATAGGGAAAATCTATGAAAGCCCTCAATATTTGCATGCCTCTTTGGCTGAAGTGTTATGATATGAAGGCAATTTGCTTTTATTAACCCAGGCATCGCTGTTTCAAGGGATAATTATAGGTGTTTGGTTTATAGGTCCTTGTATGAGCAATTCTACCCTTTATGAACAAGAAACCCTGAAGATGGTTGTGAGGGAAGGCTGAATAACAGTTCCATAAAGTCTTGAAATACAACAAGCAGGCTGAGACCATAAATAATAGCTGTGCTCCACAGAAAACAGATGCTACAATGAGAAATAACATTGCTGCACCTATAAGGTCACCACATTTGAAAAGGAACAAACAGTGCAATTTCTGGGGTGACAAATAGCCAGCAAGTGTAGAAAAATAGTCTCATGCAGAGATCTACCTGCTACAGTAACAAGTGAAATTCCTCACTAAATAATTGCTCATGGCAATGAGCTGATTTAACAGCAATGAGCTGATATAGCAAACTTTTTATCTGGTCAACATGGACTCAGGCTTCACTAGCCAGCGATTTTTCTTGGGAACACAGTTATGCTAATGGGAATTTTGAGAGGAATTACAGAGAAAGACTTCTGTGTCTCTGGTAGGAAGCAGGAAAATTGGGCCTGTACTAAGGAGCAGTGAAGTTGCCCTCATAACTCCAGTCCCCAGCCCTGTTATCCAGTTAGCACCTTCCACTCACTGTGAATTGTCATTGCAGAGGTGGTGAGAATTAGAAATCAGTTCAGCTGGCCTGTTAGCAAGAATTAAATATTTAGAGGATCAGGAGAAGTGAACCCATTCAACACAGAAAAAAAAAAAGCTGCTAAGGAGAGGACAGCTGTTAATGAACTGTTTAAAACAGCCAAAGCTTCCTTATTTAGTGCCTGAAATACCACTGTAAATATGAAATTAATCTAAATGCTTCAGATGTCATCAATTCCATGTCTCCATGTCCTACAGTATCAGCACTTGCCTAGGTGAGCTGAAGGGTTTGACATTCCATGCATGGCATAAAAGTGATATCTGTGGGGACTAAAAGGAGTAACACATCTGGAATGAGAGCTCAGGTACTGGTAGAAACATCACAGGGTATGACATGTCAGACCACTCACTGCTTTCTCTCTTCAGACCCACTATTCAGTGATACAATTTTCTGTGGAATTTACTTGTCTTTTTTATATTCTATTTCAGAATATGGCACTTTACTGATACAACATTGCTCTAAAACCCATTCATTGGGTCATTTTACAATGAAACACATTTTTTTGGTCTCATTACAATGAAATACTCTCATGTTTTTGTACTTTTTTGTTGTTAAATAGTTGTGTCTTCTAAAATGTATCAGTCAAGACGTTCTAGCCAAAATAGCCATCTTCCAAAACTGAGTCTAATCCACCAGCAGTGGTCCTAAGAATCCCCAGTTTTTATTAAGTGCCAGGTAACAGCAGCCTGCACAAAGCAAATCTTTATTTACAAAGAATCTGTATGTTGCCCTGCACTGTTTGAGTGTGGTTCATCTGGGAATTGCTGTGTGATTACAGGTCCTGCTCTTCCATCTGAGATTTACTTTAAAGATAATATTTTCTGAAACAAACCCAGCTCTCTGAAAACAGACTTGATGAGAGGTTTCCTGCACTTTACAGTCTGGTGTGAATCATGGCACAAGTGCATAAACCTGGACTATGTGTTTACTCTTTCCAAGGTGAAACTGATTATCCAGTCCCCAAAAAGTTAACCTCTTTTTGATGCAGGGCTTGTAGCACTGAGGTGTGCCCGTGTAGGACTGTCTGTGCTGGCACACAAATAATTTAGGGTATTCTCAGTCTTGGCTTCCCCTCATTTTGGGGCAGCTGAGTGGGAGTTTAGCAGTGAATTTTTCTCCTACTGTACTTCAACATGCACTCATTTTACAGCCTCACAAAACCCTTGTTTTGGTGACAGCTCAGACTGGTGACAGGGTTAAGAGCTAAGGTCTGGTAAACAACACCAGAGAATCTGATTTGCTTCTGTACAATTGTACTGTGCAATTGATTCAGCAGTATGATCAGACATATCACTCAAGGTGTAACTGTTGTCTGTTTGTCTGTGTGCCAATCAAGACACCACAGTGTGTTTGAGCTCTCCAAACAGGACTGATGGCCTTGACAGTGCCCACAAGAGAGCCTTGACCTCCTGCCTTGGGTGCAAGAGGTCAAGGGGACACTAAGATAAGAGTTTATCTACAGTGCAGTCGCCCAGCTGTGAGGAGGACACCTTAGTCCACTTTAAGAGTGAAGTCAATGGAATCACTGAGTTTAGGACAAGATTCATCCCTTCTGTCTTCCAGACCCTCATACATGGGCAGATGACACACCTTGAAATCCTTTGGCTGTATTGTCAATACTTTTCCTGTAGTTATGGGGAGAAGGCAACAACCTTAGATTGTATAAATCTACTTGAAGGCAATTAAAGGTACTCACTTTTGTTTTGCTTTCATCTGAAAAATGTGGACAATATTTCCTCCTTTTGCCATCATTAACTCTTTGCCCAATTGATGTTCTAAATCCCTCCAGTCAGGGATTTATTTATTGCCCCTTCCTGCAGGTAGATGATACAGCTGAGTGGTATACAGCTGAGTAGGCTACACCTACTCTGTCTGTATGTTCACAGGTTAACCACAGCTGGCTGGGGAGAGATGCTGGCACCATTTGTTAAAATATAGGAATTTGAATCTCATCAAAATATCACACCAGTAAAAAAAAAAAATCACACTCCTTCTAAAAAAAATTAAACCCTTTTTATTTGTATATTTATTTTTATATATAAAAGAAATACAAAAACAACCCCACAAACAATGCTGATTATGGCAATTCAGTTTTGTCAGCCCCCTCTGCTTGGGCTGCTGCCTCAGATCCACCAGGAGTGAGCAAAGTCCTCCGGTTGTAATGTCCTTTTATGATTCCAGAGTTATTGTTCTCATTAAGAATTTGTTTCTGTTTTTGCCTGTTAAGAGACTGTACAAGTCCTAATACAACTGCTGCTAATGAATACTGTCCAGTCAGTTTTCTTGGTTGCAAGATCAGAGGATTTGGTTGAACTCTTCCTAGAAGAAAATATGTTTTGATTTTTCCTTCCTGTTCACTGATACCTTTGACATAAATTTCTCCACGGTAGTCGAAGGCAAATCCCCGGTCCTTCAGGATCAGATACGTTTCTTCAGGCACTTGAATTCTGTCACTAACACCTGTGCTGTCCATTCGACTTGCCAAATTCACTGTCTTGCCCCAGATATCGTACTGGGGCTTCTTAGCACCGATAACTCCTGCTACAACAGAGCCATGGCTAATCCCTAGTTAAAAAAACAAACAAACAAAAAAAAAACAAAGAAAAAAGAAGAAAAGAGAAAAAAGAGAAGATAAACTGTATGCAATAATGACTAAAACTCATATTTGCACTTAAGAATGAGATGAAGCCTGGTTCAGATACGCTTATCTCCAGGCTTAAGAAAGAAGTCCATATTTAAATAAATTAAACAAAGCAAAAAAAAATCTGAAAAAGCTATAAAACTTGAAAAGTGATATCAACAGTTTTATTTTATGGAACACCCTTATGAGTGGAATTAAAATACTTTTGTGTCATCTGTATTCCTCACATTGTTGGCAAAGCTCCTGAAAACGTATCCTCAGACAATAGGAAAGACTTCTGGAACTGCACTTGTTGGGGGTGACCTTGTTAGTGCTATGCAGTCAAGAAATTGCATTCTTATATTCCATGAAGTGAAAATGTTAAAGCATTCTCTGAAGCTATTGAAAGACTGCATTTTTGCATAAAAATACAAGCAATATCTGTTGGTTTTTTTCTAGAATAGTGATTTAAGAATAATTTTAGTAGAGTGCAAGATATCTTTTGGAAAAGGATTTTAGTTTCTTAGGTTTTTTTTGAAGATTTTTTTTAAATGGTGATCAGAATATTATCAAATACTCTTGCATTTGGGCTCTATGAAATCTTTACATGTGATGCACACTTACTAAATGTGAATGCCCGTTCCTTGAGAAATTTTGGGAACTATGAGTTTTGCATTCAAAACTGTTAGGAAGTGCAGATCAGATAGTGATGCTCTGACCCTCTATGTTATGATTTATGAATATTGCTCAGTTTTTCTATGGTAGGGTTATCTATAAAAGACATGTCCCTTCCAGGTGATTTTTTTTGTTTTGGCCAGTGATCAGGTCAATGTGAGAAGTCATCAAATTTACTCCTGCTATTTGCCATATATTCAGGCCTCTTTTTTATGTCCCATCCCACTGCCCATGTAGGATGTTCCATCAAGAACAATTGCTTACCCATCACAGCAATTTAGAGCTGCTGCCACTGATCAAGTCAGAGGTGGAATTCAGTCTTTGTGCAAAACAGAAGTACTACTCCCAGGGGTTGGGAGAAACTACTTTTTTTACTGAAGAATAATATTATGCAGGGAGATTAGAGACTATGTGAGTACCAGTCTTGGGGTTGGATCTAGGTTGTCATGTTCACTTTCTGTGTTATATCTATGGGTTCTTAGTACCAGACTTACTTAAGACTGTAAATTAATTATGTTCCCTGTTCACAGTTCAGTGAAATGCTGAAATCCTGCAATCCCCAAATCAGGGCCTATATTCTGCAAATGGAATATTTCTATTTCTGACTTTGCCTGGGATGAAATCAATTTGAAAACAGAGGATACAGTATTTGGGCTCTTCTAAATTGTCCTCAATGGAGTCACAACCCCGCATACAAAAGCTCATTTTAACTCTGGTGTTTGAGCCATGCTTACCAATCCGGAGTTCAAAGTTGTTGAAGGAATGCTTGTTGATCTCCTGTATGCTTTCATTCAGAGCTATGGAGAAGTCAGCCAGAGCACACAAATGTCCCCATTTGTCTTCACATTGCTGAGGAAAAAGTTATACACCAAAATGTTAATGAAGTTTTTCATTTGCCCAGCTGCTACCCATCTCTACAAGTACCAAGGGTTTACATTTGGAATTTAGCCTCAACATTCTAGATGAAAGAGGTACACTGCTGTTAATGGTAGTGCTTGTCATTAGCTTGTACTTGTATAACTGGATAGAGAACAGCTTAAAGGGCCAGAGAAAGTAACTTTCTGTCAACAATCAGGCAATGATGAGAATTAACAAAGCATGTGAAACATGTCTAAGGCAGAGAAAGAAAGTATAGAGAGGACTGAGTTTGCTCAGTCAAGGGTCAAAATCTAGTGAGAACAAGGGATGACCCACAAAAGCATGAAGTAGAGTAAAAGAAGTGAGGGATGTGTAATTCTCCTTTGCTGACACTGTACCCAGGAAAAGCATCAATTCAAGTGCTCTCAGAGATGTGATGATGACAGGAACAACAGGGCAAGCCAGGCAATCTGGGATTGCTCAAAGGAGAGAGAAAAGGCTCTTCTGTAGCTAATTAATTGCCTTGCTTAGGGCAGGCAAGTCACTCCCTGCTCCTTCCCTTCCATTCCTACAAACCAGTCAATATACAGATGGGGACCAGCAGTAGGCTTTAGTCTTCCCAGAACACCAGCAGAACAGATGGATGTGGGCTTGGCCCAACGATTGTTTGATGTCTTCTCATCTGTTCTGAAGCAAGGCAATTCCTTCTACAAATTCATAGTTCATAATACAAAGGATTGGAAGTCTCTCCCTGGGTGATGCAGTCTAGCCCTTGCAGTTTTCATCATCCTGTGTGTTTAACACTGAACATGAACCTCTCCTTGGCATCACCCTGCTCTGTTCACACCATGCTTGGTCCTTATCCTGAACTGGCTCTGTTCTCAGCATGCCAACCTCCCTCAGCAGCCTGCACCTCTTAGGTGCTGACAAGGTGGCAGACATGTACGTATGACAAGTACATTTAAAACACCCATTAAAATTCCATTAAGCTATTATAGTTCAAGAAAAGAGATGAATTAATCAGTCTTGGAAAGGCAATAAAGCTTTTCTCCCTTTGAATTTTTATCCCCATCCAGAGTTAAAGGAAGTCATTAGGAGCTGTGTAGCTATAACCGAGTATCTCCCTGGTGTTCTATCCTTCTTTGCTCATGTCTACACAGAAGCATTTTGACAATCAAAAATCCCATGCATATCCAGTTTTATGGATTTCTAGCTGTCAGCATCACTTGTTACTCTGTAGGTGGGAGATGCTCAGCTAGTTACACTCCACGAGCTTTTTAATGTATTCTTAACAAACAGTGGAAATTTTCTGGTTTATAAAGCTCATGATAATCTGGCTGCTGCTTTTCAGAAGTTGTGATCAATGTGGGCAAATCTGATTCCCAGCCTGTGACCAACCAGAGGCATTGCACCCCTTTTGTGCAGCTCTTCCTGGGGACTGGCACCAGTTGCCAAAAAAAACCCAGATTTCAGCAACAGATGACTTCTCACTGGATGTATTTTAGAGCCTTATCTAATTTGTTTCCAAGCAAATTCTTGGGTGGAATTATGAATGGATTTCTCTCATCTGACTTATGTGAGGTTTATGGCTGTGACTGTGCATATGTCCCCTGTGACTATTTATCCCCTCATCTTGGTTTGTTTGTTCTCCAGTTGAACCAATGACCTGCTTTCTTTTTGATGTGTAGTTATCATGCTGTCTGTAGGCATGCTGCATCAAAAATAAAGAATAAATGCAGCATGAGTATACTTACCCTTGCATAAGTACACTGTCAGTTAATAGACCCTCTCTCTTCATCAATTATTGGAGGTTGTCAGTCAGATTTCTGTCTGAGTTACTGAGGTGGCTTTAGAGTATGTCTGAAGATATAGAAAGACCTGATCTAGATTCACATTGATGTGACTGAAACTTTTTTCTCCTATAAACCTAAATTTGAGGAAAGGATCCATATGGTTCTTGTTCCAAGCACAAGATGGCATTTCAATTCATCAAGAAGTGCAACTGCTGTCTGCCAGAAGCCCCAAATGTCTATTATATTTCAGCAAAACAAGTTTTATGAACAACACAAAGATAACACTTATATTTTTGAATATGAATGGTCAGAATAATCACAAGCTTTGCTTCTTAAAGAAAATTATCCTCTTACCTGTTTTTCAGGTGACAATCCTGACACGGCCATGTACGTGCTGCCAATTGTTTTAATTTTTTCAATATCTTGAAATCTCTCTTCACCTAGTAACTAATACATATGTAAAAAGAAAAATACTGTTACTTCTGTAATTCCTAACACAAAATACTTCTACAGATCTGAGAATGTATCTTTACACTTTCCAGTCTGTCATGGTGTACAATTTATTCTGAGTCCTGGGGAACACTGGTCTGGGACTCTGGAACATCTACTCACTGAGGGCTGTTTGGTAAATTCCACAATGGATAATATAAGATATGCATACAAGAGAAATGCATCCAAATCCTGCATTTCCTGAGGCATGATCCCTGAATATTAGTGAAGACAAACTCTCTGTCCATGTATATGTGAAGACTTGATGACCTAAAATTATTCCTAAAACTCTACTTGAGGAATGGTTTGCAAAGTGCTGCTACAGCAACAATTATGGTGATGAGACCAATATTCAAGACCAGGCTGGTTAAGGTTCTGAGCAACCTGGCTCAGTAGAAGGTGTCCCTGACCATGGCAGGGAGTTTGGAATGAGATGATCTTCCAACCCAAACCATTCTATACACAGTCAATGGATGGAGGTAGATGCCTCCAAAGAAATCCTGTAAGACACCAAGTCGTCTTATATTCCCTGCTTCCCCCTACTTAGGGTCAGACTGGACACCAGTGTGTCTATTGGATCATTCAATCTATACATTTATGTATTTTCCCCTTCTAACAAAAATTCCAAGAACCAATGGGAAATGGTAAATCCCTGTATGTATTTGGGATTTGCTATATATGAGTGTTAAAAAGAACTTTTCAGATGAGAATCTGGAAGAGAAAAAAAATAGCTGAATGACTAAAGTACTGAATGAAATGGGAGTGAAAATTTGGTCCCTATTCCAAGTCTATATTTATGGTTTAACTTAAGAATTTCCATGAAATAGAAGCCAGACCTTTATATTCCTTGAAAGACCTTAGCAGAGTTCAGGATGTGGATTCTATCAGTGACAACAGAGTATGGGATATGGGCATTAATCACCTCATCACAGGGAACTGTTTGTTGCTGGTGTTAATGCCAAATACCCTGTGAAACTTTGTGATAAACTGTATGGTATCTAATAAATTTAGGGATCAATATGGTTACGAAGTCATGGGAGGAAAAAAAAGCACTTAACCCAGAAAAGGAATTTCAAACTTTCAATTCTAAAGGCTCAAGTTTTAGCATTTAAATGGAAAAAAGCAGTTTTGTGGTCAAGCAAAAATACAACAAAATATTTTTCCCCTTTCTTTTTCTACACTGTACATTCTTTTTTCCATCTTGTGGGTTGGAATTTCCTGTCCACTAAAGGCATTATTTCATTCAAAGGGAGAAACATACCAAAGGCAGAACATGAAATATCCCCAGCCACTGAAGTAACCCCAGCCAGAGCTCTGGGGCCACGGGAGCTTTGCTGTTGGTGTGCAGATATGGCACCATCTGTCTCCCAGGGAGGCTGCACAGCATTCCACGGAGGGAATACAAAGCCATATGCTTAATGGCTGCTATCCAAGCCAGGAAAGTCCAAAGACTTGACCTGCTTCTCATTTTTCTTCAAACTGCCAGAACAGCCCATTGTGTACCTTTCCCTCTCACAAGGGCAGCTCTTCCAACTGCTCTCTTAAAGAAAAATATTGTTTCTTGTGGCTCTGCCTCTGTGAGCAGTCTGAGAGCACCATGTGTTTGAGCTTTAAAACAGTCCATATTTTCATTTCCAGATGGTTGCTGGAAGCAACAGCAAATAGCTCACTAATTTAAAATGTATAATAAATATCTAAAATTACCCTTTTTAGGAAAGAAAAAACATTGGCTGTGATGCAATTTAGAAAAAATTATCCCAAGTTATGTTTTTTTTTTATTCATTATTGTTTCCAAATCTTCTGTTTGCTTCTTTTTTCCCCCTGCTTTATATGATCTATTCAATAGATTCTTTCCTTCTTCAAATAATGGTCTATTTACTAATTACTTTCTTCGTGGTATGACAGGATGATGGATTTTGATATTAGGGAAAGATATTCCAACCCAGTCCTAAATCAGCTGTTATTTGTAAAAACATTTTAAATAGGCTGCTAATTTAACATTGTAGTCCAGGGACACATTTTCAAACACTAGAATGTGGTTTGTATCTAAAAAGAAACTCATGGCTTGGTGCTGCAATTCATGTACAGTCACGGTTGTGTGGAGATCAGACCCTGGGATCACAAAATTCTACAAAAAGAGAATATTGCAGGACATAGCACCCAACTGCAAAGTGATCAAAGAATCTGAAAGCAGTATCCATTGTTCTGGTAAAGCCTCTGCTTGCGTCAACATAATATCTGTTGTGATATACACTATGTAATCACTGCAGGATAAATAAAATGCAAGATAAAAAAATCTGTGAACAAGAAAGCTCTTCTGAAAACACAAAGCCCAACTGTAATATTAACATAAATAAATGACAGATTAAATAGCCTAGAAACAATATTACATTAAATAAATTCCTTCAAGCCTCATAATATCTGCAGAAATGTTATAATATTAATTTTCTGGTCTAACATCTCTAAGAAAGGGCTTTTAGCCCTGTATGTGTCTTATAACTACAGTCATATAAAAAGCAAGTAATTAGAAAAGGTAAGTTTTCAATGTTCATATTTGTTTCTTTTTGCCAGTCCAGAAATTAGCACCTCCTGTTCTGCCTCAGCTGGCAGGAAGACTGGAAAATTTGGAAGTAAAAAAATTTGTGAAGCATGAGGGAAAAAGAAAACTGAGTGAAAACTGTATTTTGACAATAGTCAACCACCTGTTCTGCAAAACTCACTTCTGGACCACATTCTCCCACTCCCTAAGAAAGACCCAGTCACAATCTGACTCGTCTCTGGGTACCTACCCCCTGCAGTGACGGGTTCTGTTCCAATATTCACTATTTATTTAATTATTTTTTTGTAACTGGCTTTGTCTTCCTAACATAGATCTATTATGTGGAAATCAAAGTAAAAGATCCAGACTGTAACCTTGCTGTGTTGCACTAACAAGGAAAACCTTCTAAAAAGAAGAGATGTCCCAGATTTCTTTCTCATGTATCTATCACATTTTCCAAAGCAGATAAATTTGTGTTTCTACCATTGCTTTAATTCATAAGCATCATTTTAGCCCTGTAGACATTTCATCTCTAATATTTTATTTCTGTAAGGAAAAGGGGCAATTGACAGTGTAGAATGTGATCTGAGCTTGGGAACTCAATTCAGTTGTCTAAACACATATGTTCAGGGTGATCTAGAGTACTCTTGCTTTGAATACCTCCAGTGCCCTGCTCCAGAGCATGAGTTTTCTGGCAATGCAGGGTGGGAGCTGACAACGCCCTGTGGGTGCCCTAAATCACCTGGGATGCATCAAAAGTTATCAGGTGCCCATGTCTTACACTCCTTGCTAAGATTTCTACATCAGGGTATCTCTGCAGAGGTGTTCACTTGCAGTTTCCCCATGGATGCCAGAGCTGTTCTGCTCTCAAGCTGCACATCTGCATTTTCCTCCCAGGGCTCTACTGGACAGCAGGCAATTTTGGCAAGGAGCACAGGGAAAAATGAAGGAATCGTGACATTGTAGAGTGTCAGTCAACAGTTATATGGAAACCTTGCTAACCCTGTAACATTGCACTTGGAATGATTTGTGGTTCCTTTTCCGTGGGTAAGGTTACTCCTTTCAGTGGTTCTGTCTGGCATATCACCTTTCAGATTGTTTAGACAGAGTAAACTAATGACACCACCATGCTGCAAGTAGGTTAGCAGTCAGCAGGGGATCCCATAATTTCATTTGCTACCTGTACTAAGAACATATCTATTCTTCAACTAAACATGTCTGGGACATAATGCAGTCTCTAATTAGGTCCTTTATTAATTACAGAGCAGGTGTTAGGGGCCTGAAAGTAATATTGTGTTAGGGTTTTGATTAAAACCTTGTCTTCAGTAATTGCCACAGCAGCAAAGGAATTTTGTTGTGAAGATTACGTGAATGTGCATGACAAAATATCTTAATATGAAGACTATTGCTATGAATTAATTTGAGTGGTAATCTTTTTAATCAGATCTGGAAATAAAAACAAAACTATTAATCAAGAAGCATGCTGACAGCTGTGCTAGATCCTGGAGGTAAGGAGCAGGAATTTATATCCACAGGGAATGCAGTGCAGGAGCTTAGAAGGTGACAGAGTTCTTCTTGTGAGGGAGAGATTTTGTTCTCAGTCAAAATGCACAGGGAAGTGTTCCTGGTGAATTCTTCTATTTCCCACTCATAGTTTTAGTATCTCACCAATTATATGGATAAACTGCATTTCAGTAATCTCTTAGCCTTGCTACAATCTTTATGAGCAACCACTCATTCCCCATGCAAGTGCCCAGGATGGGAGTCACAGACCAATGACACCATATTTCTTCCTTCCCTTTTCTTTCCGGACCATCGCAGTCTGGAGCACAGGTCCAATCTTGTTGCTAGGTAGAGGTGGTTCCAATTCTATTTTTACCACTCAGGGATCTCAGGAGGGCAACACACTCCTGAAAACTGCCTGCAGGATAGAGGTTAAAATTCTCTCTGCTAGGTAATTTTGACAGTATTTTTTCATCCTTCCTGGTTTTGAAATTCTTTTAAAGCTCTTCATTGGCCTATTCTTTGTCTCTTTTCCTAATTGCTCTTGGGCTCATTGCAGGACATGATACAACCTGTTTAAACTTCCTTACAAACTACTTTGCAGAGTATACAAATTTATCCTGACTTCCTCTTTAGTTACCAGGTTTTCTTTGCTTTCACCTAACAATAGCTACATTGGTGATTTGACTTATCTCCTCCTTTTTACCTTGTCCCCTCCTCAGCTCCTTTTCTGAAATTGTCTGCACAGAAAACATAAATACATTATTTTTCCTTTCTGTGTCCTTTCTATTAAAAAAAAAAATCCTTTCACTGCTGAAGTCTTCAGTGAAACAAGCAGCTGAACTTCATTTATCTCTCTACAAAAATCCTAACCAGATAAGTCTTCTCAGTTAATATGTAACAACCACCTTCCATTCTTTACCTAATATTTGCTTCTGAGCTCTCTGCTTCACATTTAACTGGACACTGTTTTACCCTTTAATATCCATTGAATCCATTCAACCAACACCTTTAAAGCAGCACCTTTACCTGTTTGTATTTAGACCAGTATTTTTCAGAACAGTTGCAGGGATGTTTATACTTCTTTCTTCTACAGAACTGAAGTATTTTCTTCTTTCAGATACTCTGGTGCAGATTTGTGCTTTTATGGATATTTATACTTAAGTATTGCTTTCAGTCTCTATCTCTTTAGATCATTCAGAACAAGGTTGGCAGGATGAAGGGCAAAAAAAGCAAACCAGACAATTGTAATATGAGCAAAAAAATCAGAGAACTATTTGAAGCAAAATAATTACCAAATCTGATAATTTAGGATGACATATTTGCCATTTAAAACTCATAGTTTAAACACTATCAGGTTTCCTCTAGTAGCTGGCATTACCTCATCAAAGTCTGCAATGATTTCATTCAGTAAGCGCAGACATTCTACTCCTTGGTTATTCATCTCAGTCTGGGAATAAAAGTCAGCAAATCCAGGTATAGAAGCAAACATCACACCAACAGCATCATAGGACTGAGAGTATAATTCCTGAAAAAATGAGGAAAAATGAAATGTTAACCTAATGGAGAAAATGTAATTGGCAGCAATTAAAATAGCTTTCTTAATCTTTCCATGTATAACTCCTTAACATCTGATGTTGACATGAGTATTTTAAGGGCTAGCCACGTTCAACAGTAGGAGGCTGACAGGTCTTAATGTTTTTATTGCAGATTATATGCAGGGTTTTCCCTTTCTTTGAATGCCTGCTCTTTCTGTTTCTCAGGTCAAGGAGTGACACCAGCAAAAGTGAAACAGAAATTTTGATTTACATGAAGAATGACTTGAATACATGAAGGATTCATTGTCAAGTGCAAATACCAGTTATCACATTTTCTGGTGGATAATTTGTACTTCACACTACTGCAGCTCTTTACAAGTTTGTTTATTCACAAGTTTTCAGAAAAACCTTACTCTGGTAAACTCTGGTTCTCCTAAGGTGGCTGTGGAGCTCTTTGGTTGCCTGGCTCTGGGAGATATTCCTGCTCTTAGGGTTCAAAAGGAGGGAGAAACAGAAGTTAGATTGGTAATAGAGTTACTGGGGAGGACAGAAAGCAGCTTATAAGGGATCAGTCACAGAAGGCTATATGGATAAATTATGCCTTGGAATAAGCTTTCACTTACATTATTCATATAATTCACTCTGGTACTGAATGACAGATTTTTTTATGAAGGGGCTTGTGTCATTGCATATAAGAAAATGTAGACAGTTCTTGTCTGAACTAAAGCTAATTTTTAGGAAAAAAAAACAAATTTCAACTTTAAAGATTCCAGGGATTTCTACCGCAACTCCTGGTATGCCTTTCTTGAAGCTAATATACCACCATCATATGTATTCTCCTTTGATTGTTTTTTTTCCTGGCTTCAAAACTTCTGTAGTTTTAGGTAATGGTGGACACTTCCATTTCTGTTTATGAACATTTCTTTTGTTGTTATGACCTGAAGTACTTTTTTGTCAAATTACTAGCTAGTGGCTTTAAGAAATATTGATGGTTTGGTTTCATGATAAAAAAGATTTACTGCTGATTGCCATACACTTGGCATGACCAATTCAGGCCTTTCTTTATCCTGCTTCTCCCTAGAAAAGCATCCTGAACTTCTGCTCTTTGATGTGCTGCTTAATGCTTCTGCTTGTCCAGGCTCCTTTACAATGTGTCTTAGAGTAAACATGGAGAAATTATTCTCGTTTCCAAAGCCACGGCAAAGCCTTGATTGAGAAAAGGTGATTGATTCCCTTTCTGCCCTTACCCTTTCTTGCACTGAAGATCATCTTCAGGGTCATGGAAGCCATACTCTAAGAAAACTCTTATTCCCTTTTGTGGGTATAGAAATAGGTAATACACACATTAATTCGTGGATGCTTATGAAAGATCTGACACTGTGCTAGGAGAAGCACGAATACACTCAGCCATACTCATGCCTTGGATCATGAAGGTAGAAAACAACTGCCTGAGCCTTCAGTTGTTCCATTTTTCTATTTTTGGTAAGAAGCATAAGGACAGAAATAAAACATCCATAAGAAATCACTACAGTACATATTTGGGAGATCATTTTTTTGAGAGCAGAGAAATTAACTTAATGGCCAGACATGAACTGCAGGATTGATTGCACTGAAATCTGGTAGATTTTCCTGTCTGCCAGCTCATGCATAAATCACCCCCAAGTATAGTTACTCTGGAAATTGCCTTACAAAAAGCAGGGGTGGTGGAATTTAATTCAGTGGCAAATTATTGAAGCATCAGCAGTGATCCATGGGGCATCTGCTTGCTTCTGAAGATTATTATGCATGTGACTGTACGTGAATGAAAGTGTAAGATGGGAAATTTGTTCCCTGAAAATCCATAATGCAGATATGCCAGAACACACTGCTGGCTGGTATCGAGGTCTGCTCCATTTGCAATGAAACATTTGAACCTGGTTGCTTTCACACTCACATTTTCTCATGTGCATAGCAGGGTTTCTGTGGCACATTCATACCCACAGAGTTTAAAATTTCTCAAGAGTGATTTCTAAAGTGCTTTTTCTTGTAGCTTCTCACTGTGTCATCCTTCCCTAGGTGATACTTGAAATCAGAACACAATGACTCCTCATTGAGCAGTCTAATTAGGCTGCCTACATCCATTTCCAAAATGTACAACAGAAAATGGTGGCCTTAATTCCTTTTTGCTGCACCATCAGTAGATATGTCAATTCTGGCAAGGTGAATCTTGCAACATTCCTTCCCATAAAAAAGATAATTCCAACATTGCATGAGAAAATCCAGTTTCATCATACAATACCTTAATATATATGTAATATTATAATATGCATTTACTTTGTTTCAAATGAGAAGTAAATTACTTACTGCTGCTTTCAGAAACAAATTCTGGAATTTCCATTATCCATCTTCAAACTTCATGTTAGGAATATTCAGAGACTCCATTATCATGCTTTTCTTTGTGTACTGCAAACACTTTTTAGGAACATAGCTACAATCTCTGTTGCTGAAATGGGAGCTTTGTTATCTGCCACAAATGGGCAATTCAGGGGCAATATGAAATGGCAAAAATGTTCTGTTGTGTCTGCAGATATGAGAGCCTCAGGTCTCTTGCAGCTTGCTCCTTCCATAGTCACTGTCAGGGCTCTAATAATACTTCTGCAACAATGGATCATAAACTTGCACAGACATTCTGTTAAACTCACCTACCTTTTCTATGAATAGTTGATTTTCACAGACTCAAATACTAGTTTTTCATAGACTCATAGATTGGAACAAACTTCTGAATCTCATTTAGTACAGTTTGCTTTCAAAGCAGGACTAAGATCAAGTCTTTCACAGCCCTTTTGATTTGAGGGCTGAGCCCTGCTCTGCCTTCACAGACTGACAAAACCACAGAATCACAGAATTTCTGGGGCTGGAAGGGACCTCTGAAGGTCATCCAGGCAAACGCCCCTGCCCAGGCAGGGTCACCTAGAGCAGGTTACACAGGAATGCATCCAGGTGGGTTTGGAATGTCTCCAGAAAGGGTGACTGAGACCTCTGTGAGCAGCCTCTTCCAGGGGGCTGCCACCCTCTATGTAAAGCAATTCTTCCTCACGTTGAGGTGGAACATCTTGTGTTTTAATTATTGCCATTGATCTTGTCCTGTTCCTGGGCACCACTGAAAAGAGCCTGGGACCATCCTCTTGGTACCTGCCTTGGAGGCATTCAAATGCAATAATGAGATCCCTTCTCATCTTCTTTCCCAAGTCTCTCCTCATAGGAGAGATGTTCCAGGCCCCTAATAATGTCTTCTTTATAAACACTCATTAGGTACTTGAAGACAACAATAAGATGCTCTTTGAGTCTTTTCTTCTTAAAATTGCATTATCTCAGCTGTCTCAGCCTCTCCTCATTGTTATGTCCCCCAGTCCCATAACCATCTTGGTGAATTATTTCTAGAATTTCTCTATGTGTGGCCCATATGTTTCCCACTGATGAGTTCAGAACCAGGGAACATCACTCCAGGTGTGGTCCTAGAATCTTTACTTCAAAACATGATTTTCAATGTTGATCAGACACCAAAGATTGGCAGTGTTTGTGCAATGAATACTATAGAGAAATAAGTTTCAGTAATTTCCTACCAGACATACTTTTCTTTTACTTATTAGACAAAAATATCAGAAAATTGACACATACTTCATTATCCCGATCCTTCTCCAGGAAGTGACGGGCAACGTGACTGGGTAAAATATTCCTTAGCATGTTCTCATTGTGCTCCCTCAGCTCCTTCATTTCATTGATTTCTTCTTTTGCTTGAACACGCCACAGAAAATCCAGCCTTGCTGTGTATTCAAGCTGTGGTTTCAGAAAGAAAAAGAAGCAAAAATAAAACCTGACAAGATAAGACCAGAGATTATATTGCCATCCTGGCAGGCTGCTCCTGCCATGCAACCACCTTCAGTGCTGCTGGAGATCTCTGAAACAATTTGATATTCTTGCCAGAAAAAGAGATTATTTCTTTGCCTTATGTGCAGTGAGACTCTCAGAGTAACCGTGAGCAAAATAATATTTGGCATATTACTGCTATGGTCAGTGGATGTAAAGTGTCACCAAATTATTTTCCCTTTAAGCATATCTTTATTATTTAGATAACAGAGTCTGACAGGAGATAAGGCGTTGGCAGGTATTGATATGAAATAAATATATTCCCCTTTTCATAAGTGTTTTCAATTTAAATCAGAAAATTAGCAAAAGGCTAACTCTAAACTCTTGGCAAGGATGTCCTTCTCAAGAATGAAAATCTTTCATCAAAACTGTATAACAGCCCAAAGTGAACCCAAAGAGAATGTCTAAATCTGTAGCACAAAAACAATATAGCTGTACTGTTGGGACATGCAGTTATTTGCAACTTTAATATTTTTAAAAATAACAGAAAATATGCTATCTGCCATCCCCTCCAATACTCTGTGCCTGTAGTGTGGGATCAGAGTCTACAATCACAATTTATCCATGCAAAGTCTATACTCACAACTAAAAACTGAAGTGAAATAATTTCCAGTGTGGTGTGTGTGCAGAACAAATTCTGTGCACAGCAGAGCTTATACATGCGTGCATATGTTTGCATTGTTGATATAGATATATATATAAATTCTTATTCATTTAAGCATGAATGGCAGCTGTCTCCTAGCTGAGGCAGGGAACATGTTGAAGCCTCGTGTCACTTGCCTGAGAGGCACACGTGTGTCAGCACATGGACAACCCAATACTGCCAGAGATTCTGTGTGCATCACACTGAAGCAGAGTTTTAAGCAGATTTCAAGGCAGCTGATGCTGTATCTTGCACAAGGGGTGACTTATTAAGCTACAGCACTACTGAAAATGATGGAAATATATATATATATATATATATATATATTGTTGGTAAACTGAGAGAGAACATTTATTTGTGAGGTCTGAGATGCTCCAACCAGAGATAGTAACACCCATCAAAGAAGACCCATCTATTTGCTGGTATTGTGGCAGCAAATAGATGAATTTTACAATTTTGAAAGACATCAGATGGTGCTGGAATAGAGGAATTTTTTGAAATATAATTCATATACCAAACTAAAATAAAGGAGCAGCCTGCAGTGGGTGGGAATGACTAAGAGGGGGCTCAGGCATTGTTTGGTGACTCATCTTGGTCACAGTTTTAGTCAGCAGCAGTCATGAATGGCAAACTCTTCAGGAGAAAAAAATCCAAGCACTTTGCAAGGGACCTTATTTTTTGGCTGTACTCTAGGGAGCTTTCCTTCCTAAAAGCTAAAAGTGACTGTGGCTTGATAGAAACTTCCAAAGCCTGTATGCAACTTGGCAGTGATTTTCTTGCCCTCTGGGTGCTGTAGCCAGCTTTATAAACAAACTTCTTTCTACTGATATGTTGGTCTTCTGTCTTGTGTCCATTAGTCTCCCGAATTAATGGCAACAATAAAAGACTGTCAGAAAAGAGTATTTTAAACATATTTTTCAACCTTTTTCAGTTTTCTTTGCCTTTTATGTTAGAAGACAGAGCCCATACCAGATAACTGACTTTTATCTCTACCAACTAACTGAGAAGAAAAAATTATCTGTAAGTTTTCAAAGAGTTCTAAAGGTATTTCAAAGATTGACTTCAAACAGGAGCTGCTGCTGGATTTTGGGTTCTTTGATGCTTCTAGATATTTAATGCTACTACTTGGCAAAAAAGTGTGGTAGTTTTTCAGAGCTGATTTTTATGCTGCTCTACAGGGAAATGTCACATCTCTAAGCCTAGCTCAGAATAGCAGCAGCTAATCTTTACATTTTAGATAACATCGTTCTGGTTATTTGTGATCACATTTAAACATGAAATATTTTTTCTTTCATCATCAGTGAACTACCAAGATGGCATTATCAGCTCAGAAGAAAAGGAGTGATACATATGAGATTTGAAAATAGAAAATATTAAGAAGATGTTTTGCTAAGTTCTTGCATTTGCTAAAACTAGAAGAATTGTAGGGTTGAGTTTAATTTTTGTGGCTTGATTTTCTGAAGAAATATTCCTAGATTTAGACCCCAAAGTGTCCATGTTTCCCTCCCCTGATATGTACCTTTAATAAACACCTCTAATTTCAATAGCTGGTGAAGAAAAGAGAGATGTATAACACAGAAAGCCTAACATTATGTCCTCAGCATGCTGCTCAACCCAACCACTCCACAGAAAATTGTCAGATACAATTAAATTAAATATAATAAGATGGTATAACACACCTTTTTCTCAAATTTAATTTTAAATTTTGGGTTCTAAATATGGCATTAATTTTAAATCACAATGGATAATAAAAAGTTAATTATTAAAAAATTGATCATCCATAAATATTATCTTACAAAAATAACCTCTTTCAGTAAATTCACCTAGAATAAGACGACTTTTAAGCTATTCTACTTCAGATAACTTTTGCAGCTTGTGGGATGGGAAGACATGCTGGAGGACAGCACATTGGACTTAATGTGCTTCCTATTTCACACTTCAGAAGAGTTTTGGGGTTTTGATTTTTTTATTTTAATGTGGTTTGATGGAACTTTTATATATATTAAATTGACAACTATACATAAATCTTTATGTTCACTCTATAATAAAAAAATAAACAATTCAATTAAATGTTCCTGGACTCTGCCTTTGGATGCTGTTAAATTGATAGACTGGCCTTATGAACGATTTGGGAGAACGTGCAGAACTTAGCACATCTCAGGGACCATTTCCAAGGGCAGTTCTAATGCAGCCATCCTGTTTTATGGAACCAGAAAGGTTAATAAAATGGAAAATATCTTGTGCTCTGCTTACAGGCCTCTGGGCTTGAAAACACTCTTAAACACCCCAGAGCAGGCTTTTGTAGAAGACAGATATTTACACTCAGGATTGGGATCCTGAAGATCATTGTCTGGCTTCAGCCTAGCCAAGCTTGACATTTTTATCTTGACATATGTGAATAATCATTGGGAATACTATAAGGTTTATCCCAAATTTGAGTTGTTCAGTTCTTATTTGTTCCATATTATTCCTAAGTGAACTTTATGTCATGATAAAGACATGTCACAGTTCCTTGATTTCCATCAAATTTAAATGTAAAATGCATTTCATGCCTTGCTTCCCCTACTCACTCATTCCTCATTCCCCCAGAAAGAAGATAAACAGTAGGAAAATTAATAGAATATTAAGGTGTTGGCTTCCTTTTGCTCTCATGTGGAAGGAATGGAGGCTCTGACTTGTGGGACAGCTTAGAAAGTTATTGCAATAAAGTGCCTAATATTGTCTTATTCATCACAACATCATTCCTGTCTTACTACCTCATTCCAGAAGGATTGAGAAATGCTGGAGTTTATCAGCTTATTGGTCTTGTGGAGAAAATCTTTAGGCAAGTCAACAATGTCTAAAGGCAACTGTGCTTGGAGCTTTCTTTGGAGCGGTGTGCCCCTTGCTTTTTATGATTAGAAACTGCCTCAACTCAGTGTGTTTGACATCCAGAGCTTGGGAGCAGAAACCCTGTGGAGAAAACACCCTACTTATGCTGGTTTTTATTCAATGTGTTTGTTATTTTAAATCTAAATTTGCCACAGTTCTCTCTCCCTGTGCATTGTGTAGGTATTCCTGAAATACCCAGTTTCTCAATTCCTCCTTGAGGATGTCAGTCCTAAAGCTCTGAGGCCCCTAAATCCTGTTTAAGGTCTAGGTCCATGTGAAAGGATTCTTGTAAGTAGTCCCTGACACAGATGAGTAAGTACTGCTGCTTAACCCAAATTTTCCTCATTTCCTTGAGTCTTTTGCTTTTTATCTATAAACAGAATAAGCTATTTCACAGAAGTTTCATTATTTATTGGTTTTTATTTCCTTACTATATTTTGGGTTTATGCCTGCTCAGGTGCACTGAAACTGTCAGGTGCCTCCAGAACTGCACATGTGTCTAAAATAATCCTGTTTGTTCCTTCAAATAGAAAATGATATGTAATTTGAGTATTGCTGAATAGAATATTGTTCATGTTCTTTAAGAATGCTAGACAGTGTCAGATATGGGCTTTCTTTAATCAGATTCTGTATATGGTTTATTAAATTGCAAAAGGTCATATGCTCAAGAGGATTAAAAGGCAGGTGGTATTTTAAAGTAATTGTTGTCACATCTTGTAATTGCAAGGCACAAAGGGAAAGGTTGAAGAAAATGTTTGCATTACCTGTTGACCATGATAAAATACAGCTAAAAGGAACATTGCCATCAGTAGTAAAGATGCCTCCTTTGTACCCAGGAAGTCTGTGCTGGAAAAAAACAAACAAACAGCAAAGTAAAATACAGTTATTTAATTGTCAGTGTTTTAATTGTTCAGAAGTTTCATTTCATAAGTGGTAATTTTTGTTGTTCATTAAAAAGAAATCCACCGTATTTGAAAATTTAATTTAGCAGTAATTAGTTCAAGAGAACAGGAGTGTAATTGGAGAGCTCCTTGTTTGGAGACACATCTTAAGTAACTAAATTGTAGCCGACAGGAGGTGCACAGGAGGTGATGAGCTTTCACTTTCAAATGTGACATGCAAGCTGTGTGTCAGTCATTCCCTTCCTGGGACAGCCCCTGTGGGGTGCAGGGGGTGGCATCGGGGGGAAAGGCAGAGGGGGAGCTGACAAAGGGAAACTTCCAGGCTGTGGAAGCAAAAGCCCAGTGAATAAAGCTAGAAATAAAGGATGAGCTCCAAGGCAGGAGCTGAAATTAAACATATTGTGAGAATGGTTTGGAGATGACAGGGATATAGCATGGATTAAAAGAGAACCAAAAAAATGGCAAACAGTAGCTAGGACTGGTTCTACTGAGCTACAAAGAGGAGACCAGAGAAGCCTCTGACAAGGGAGGTAAAGGAAACCCTTGCAGACCACAGGGAAGCAGAGAAGATGAGCCATGCAGGTACTGGCTCTACGAAATCTGCTGTATGAAATCACTGAGGCGCTGTGTATGGAGCACAACCAAGTTTGAAATAAAATGAAAGGGGTTAAAAGCAGTAACAGGAGGTTTCAAACATTGAGAGAAATTACAGTTATGTGGAAAGATGAAAAAAAGCTGAAGAAAGTATCTCTGTAGGCCTGGGTTTTTTTTGTTTTTTTTTTTTAAGCATGTTTCCCAGGGAACAGACAAAAGAGGTTGGGGAAATGGTAGAGCCAAACTTACAGAAAAGCAAATGGGAGAAAAAAGAAATTTGGAGTTGAATTGAACAGAGATACTTTTCAATTATTCTGTTGAAGGGAGATGAGAAAAGAAAGTTGTTATGTGGTGAGAAAACCTTGACATTTTGAGAAAAATAATAAATGAGTAAATGAGGACCAGAAATTGAATGAAATTTTGGGACAATTTTTAGTCTGCCTTGAGATCTAAGAACAAAGCAAAGTCCAGATACTGGATCTGTTTTCCATAGTAATTTTTAAAGAAGTGTGGGATGCTATTTGTCAGAGGACTCATATGACAGAGAAATTAGAGAAAAAAAGAGGAGAAACTGAGACAAAATCAAAAGGAAACTTTCTAGTGAGAGAGGTAACTGAGCTGCCTTTGTGGTTCTAATGAATTTACTGTGCTGGAAATGTGCTGCTGTGGGATGAGTCATCAACACAGAGCAAGAGCAGGCAGGAAGTATCCTTGTCATCAGCAGATATGCTGAAATTCAAATATTGCCTATTTTGAAGTTGCCCAAAATGGAACCTCCAAATGAACACATCCCAAAAGGACCCCTTGTACATTGGCTAAAGGCAAGAGCCTTAAAGGTCTTGATTATAAACCCACTTTTTATTGCATATTGTGGTGCTGTAGCTGTACCCACCACAGCTGGGTGAGTTTTGTAAGGAGCTGCCAATCCTTTTATTCAAATGATTTATATAGTTGAAAAACCAAATAATTTTCAGAGCACACAGTCTTGAACTTCATTCTCACTAATAGCAGAGCTTAAGTTCCTATCCTTGTTGTGAGAGTGGAGCATCTCAACAGATTTCCCCATGTCTTGGGCCGTTGGCTACTCCGGGAATACTCTTGCCTCTTTCTCACTCTTCTGTGATAACAGTCTCTAGAGAGTTTTATTGACAGGGAATAGAGGCTACTCTGAATTCTTCAATATTTTTACACAAATGAGATTCTTTGCCATTCCTAGTTAGTTACAATTATCATGATTTCTACTTCTAGTTACTTAGCCAAAGTATTGCTTACTGCCATTTTTCAGGTTTGCTGGGGTCTGTTCTGGATACATGATAAGTCTGTACCATGATAACTAGCATTAGAAAAAGGAATTTCAGCCCAAATCTCTGGTTCCCTGTTACTGTAGGAAGCAAGTAAGGAGAGCTGTTCATGCAGTGCCTTGCTATGTGTAGGGATGTGGCTGTTGGGAGAATTAATTGTACTGGAAATCCCTGCTTTTCTTTCACACTGCATCTTCATCTGCACTTACAACCACAAGGAACAGCAATACTACCCTGGTCAACTATCAAATTCCAAAGAAGTGTTTTTCTGAATGATTTAAATTACTGCTGTTCTAGATTCAGTTATTGCAACACTAATTGCATCTCTGACTCTGCAAATCATTGTGGTTCTTCTGCAGTTCCTCTTCCTGGGAAAGAAACCTGGGAGGAGGAGGAGGAGGAGAAGAATGTCCTTCAAGCACTCTCCTACAAAACAGGACCATGCCTGTGTTCCTTATATCATTCCCAAGTGCATATTATTTGTTTGGATTTTATTCTAAAAAATCAATCATTCAATCCTGTTTTCTTAAACTGAGGGGAATTTTTCAACTGATATCTCTGGGGCTTTCAAGAATAGAAATGACCAAGGTATGTGCATTGCAATGCATATTTTTAGTCTGCATTGATGGACTAGAGAAGACATAAAAGACAGATCCTGATCAATATTTAAATGCCCTCATGAAATGAACATTTTAATAAAAAGGCTTGAGAAAAAAAAACAGGTTATGAATCATTTTGAATTAGTCATTGCCTGTTGCAACCATCACTCCACATTTAACTATGGTGCTATCCAATACTCTCATACTCTGGCAAGACTTGAACCATCACCTTGAGAAAAAGCAGCTTCTGAAGGGGGCTGTGAACACTTACTCTCCATTGTGGTGAAAGTTGTCATATTGCAGAAAAAGGGAAGCATAAATGGTCTCAGTCAGCAGAGAGTAGATGGCAATCATGATGAGAAGCACTGCCAGCTTCAGGACAGAGTTGAGACGAAGAAAGACTGCACAAGTCACCATTGCCAGCACACCAGTGAAGACAAAATACTGCACAGAAAACAGCACTGGTTAATCCTGGTGATCACAGATAAGCATCTATGTAAACAATCAAGTAACCAGAAGTATGGGAAGATTATTTTGGATTTCAGTGCTCGGCCAAGTCCTTTTAGGGCCCAGGCACTTTGAAAATAAATGTTTTGTTAAAATAGAAGTGAAATTATAAATTCTATATTTTTCATGGTATCTCCATGTCAGCAAAGATCATTTATTTTTCTGTGTCTTTATAGCATTTTCATTGCATTATAAGTGAAACAGCATCCTCTATAATTAAAAGAGGAAAGGGAGAGATGCTGCATGCAGTAGTTTGCTACTGAAAAGTCTACTGGATGAAAACAATTTATATTCCTTTGGAGTCTAAATTTCCACAAGACCCACAAAATACTCAGGATGGGTGAATCATGTTTCTACTTTAATTCTTCCCATGCTGCTGGAGAGAGGATAAAGCTACAGATTTGGACTTTTTTTCCCTTTTAAAAAAAAAAAAAAAATTAATATTGTAGATCTAGCTTGGTTACATTACTATCTTAAAATGTGATGCCTGGAAGTTTTATTCATATCTTATTTTCTAATCTTTTCATTGTCTCATTTTTCTCAATGATTAGTCATCTGCCAAATGCAATCCATGCAGCTGATACTGGATAGAGAGAGACAATCATGGCCATGAGCTGTTCAGACTTTAAATAGCAACATCAACACCCACAGTCCAAATGTAGTTTAAATTAACTCCAATCACACAGCTTTAGGAGCGATTGTATTCATTTTTCTGGGTACAGCTTTTCTCTAGTACAGTTTCTCTGTAGGAAAGTCTGCATTCCTGCTGTTCAGAGCTTACTGCTGGCAGTATCATGACACTGCCATATGATTTCTAAGCAACATACTTCTCTTATGCACACATGACCAACACTATGATTTTGTTGCCTGCTTGCTCATCTTAGAGATGGTTTCTTTAATTTTTTTTCTTCAAAACCAATCCTAAAGTAACCATAGCAGTTTAACTACTCTCTTTGTCATGTAAGAAGTTTTGCTCTCCATTACATTCATATGAATTAGGTAATGTGTTTTATTGCACTAGGTTCATTAAATCATTGCTGGGTGTGTTCGCAGGATAAAGGTTCTGTATAATGTTCAAAGGTTAAATTTTATTTGTAATGCCCCATTAGATCTTAAGGTTAATTCCTTCTGTAACCAGCCTCTGCTTTTTCTATCAACATATGGAAATGTTCCTTGCTTCACAGTGTTGAGCCCCTGACTCCACCACAAGGTAGTGGTTGCCATATGACCTTTTTGGATTCATCTCAGATTGAAAAGTACCCTCAGAAATACCTCAGGACAGGAACAGATGTCTGTAAAAGAGGCAGAGGAGTTGAAGGTTTGGTTCTTCAGGGCTATTGGTTTGTCAAAATCACACCACAGCTGTGAAGAAATAAAACAAAGTCAGGGCTATATTGTGCACTGGTGACTAATTGCTTGTCTGGGTCTAGGGCTGGGACTGGGTGACCTGCTGTTCTCCATGCCAGATCCCACCTGGCACCAAGGGCTGGATAAATGGGCAGTAAAAAACATGCTGTGGAGATGAAATGGAAAAGGGGGAGATATCTGTGCTGCAGATATTCAGCATCTGATCAGCCTCCCTATGCTCTTTTACAGAGTGGAAAGATGAGCTCCTCTGGGACTTCCAGAGGATTTACGTTGGACTCTTCAGAATGACCTCTCAAAGTGCTTAGACTTTGCTACAAACTAAAGAGAAAATTATTAAATTGGGAGCACAAAATCAGATTGAATGTGTGCCCCTTCTGCAAGCTGTTTTCATCTGCTATGGATAGTGTTATCCTTTTGGAAACAGGACACCCGACCTTCATTTTCATGGTATCACAGAGACCTAGCTGTACCAAAACATGATGTGGTCCTAGAACAGCAATTGTGATGCTTAGAATGGAAGGGAATAAAAATTCACTCATGAAACTATGGTTATGTATTATGGAAAATGTAATATCGCTTTTTGTTATTATGACCTGTGTTGATTTTAATGGTATTTCCAACCAAGAGCATTAGATACAAAGAAAAGAGCATTGTAGAGTTGTAATACATTATAGTCTTAAAATAAAGGAAAAAATCATTAATTGCTTCATGTTTTGACACTTAAAGCAGATGGAGTCTCCTGTCATATATATTTATTTACTCTGGATGATTAAAATGGGTCATGTTATCAACCTGGTGTGTACAAGCTAGTTAGAGGTTTTTTTACCCAATAGTTAAAGAATTCATTTAATGAGGCCCAATTTCTTATCATTAAATTCCAATTAATTTTGAACTTGGCACTCTTTTGTTTGTTCTTTTAGCCACTCAGCCATCTCTGCAGTGCAGGAGTATTACCTGGCTGGCTGTGCACTCTTCCATGACACCAGAAATTAATGGTACTTTCTGAAAATTTATGAGGTATAGAACACCTCTCTGCAGGGCAGAATGTCCCAATGTCCCCAGGTGGTTTTTCAAGAGACTTTTAGGATCAGAAATTTAATTTTATAACAATAAGAATGCATGTAAGACTCACAAGGCTCATTTGCCCCCCTGGTGAAACCAAAGCTTTATGGCTCAGAAAGCATCTGAGTCTTAGACCCCTACAATTGGCCGCATTTGAACTCAGTGAACACACAAAGCTGCAAGGCTGAGAGGCATTACCTGTTCTTGAATGCATGCAGGTCCCTCCTGAACAAACTATAATTATGGAAGGACTTTGACATATGAAATAATGAGAGTATATTAATATTGTCATTTCCTATAGAGATCAGGACTCAGTGGCTCAAGTCATTGTCCAGCTAAATATATGACAATACATATGACTGTTTCCTGCTCTATAGAAAACCACTGGTGTGACAGTAAAATGTAATTTTCTTTTGACAGTCTTTGGATTAGCTAACTCAAAAAATTGCAGAGGACAAATCTTAAAAAATAATGCACAAGAAACCAGGGGAAGTAACAAATTTGGTATAGATAGTGTGTTAGAAATTTTTTTAAGATAAAGACTAATCATACCAAAATCTTGTCTGTAAGGTATTTGTTATACATGATTTAAAAACTTCTAAATTCTAAAACATTGCTTAGTGTTTGTATTGTAATGCACCACTGTCCTTTTCTTCAGGAAGTTTTGAGCCCAATTGGACTTCCTGACATTTACTGTATTTATATTTTTTCAGTAATGATAGGAAAGCATTTTTCTTTCTTTGACTTACTCTCCTATCAGTGATACTTTTAATCTATCCATGAGATATTTACCACATTCTTGGCTCAGACCTGCCAGGTTGTCTGACACTGTAATCAGCCTACATTATGCAAAGCTCTCTCATGTTGCTGAATATGTCAGGATAATCAGGGCTCTATTGGAATTTTAAAAATTATTATTCTAGCAATTGTTTTCTTTTTCTTAATAATCTAAATAGTAGTAGAACTGTAAGATGAGCTGAGAATTTATGAGAGAAGAATTTAATATCCACAAGCATTTTTTGGATTGACAGTCTCTAAGAAAGTATTTCAGCATGTCAGAAAATTACAAATGGTCCTCAAAGAGTGGATATGTTGGACAAAAGGTTTTAAAAATAGATGACACTCATGAGGGAGAAATAATTAGATATTTCAGAAATACATAGATCAAGCAATGGATTGAATTTCCTGAAGCTGTGATGCTTTGCCTTTTTTATGTTATCTAAATCACAGACTGCTTATAGACATAGTTAGCAAGTCCTGCAGAAAGCTTAATAATTCATAAATCATCTTTTACTGTATAATATCACTTGGTTCCCTATAAGCTTACAATATTGATGATGGCTCCAAGAAAATTAATCAGAATGGATGCAAAGATAATGACATTCCTTGCCAAGTAGGTCTCATTAATCCAGCAGCAAGTTTTCCGGAGCATTAAGGGTAAACATTTGTAATCCTCTGCCGTGGTGATCAGCACGAGAGCGGAGTGCAGCATAATCAGGATAGAAAACTGAATGACCATTGGGATCACTCTGGGGAAAAAAAAAAAAAAAGAGAATCCAGCATTAAATCTCAGCACAACCGGTCAATAAATCAAGGGAAAAGCTGGGCTACATGTCCATGCAGCCCTAGTTAAGAGAGTCAGGAGGGCTCATCACCTGTGTGGTTTTGGATACAATTCATCTCACTGCATAGTAGTCTCTCTTAGGTTTATGCAGATGGAAGCCAAGATGATATTCACATTAACTCATTCTCTAGTGGCTATACTTTGATCCTGGGTTATGGACACTGACAGAGGGTCATGCAAGATTAATTCCTTCAGTTTCCCACAGTACAGCAGTATTCTGCAACAGCTTTCTTGCTTTGCAAAGCCAAGGGGCTGTGATCCGATTTGGAACTGATAGTTTCTAACTATACCTCAGATATATATAGATAGTCTATATTTGCTGGTGTAGCTTACCAGTTCTGCTAACCTAGCCTGATCCAGCTCTGAACAAAACCAAATTCAGCTCTTCAGCAAGATTAGGATCAAGCCTCAAGAGGTCCAGCCTGAGGACACTAAACATTAGTACTTATTTTGGACTGCCAAACTCTACATGTAAGACCCATGTTATTGAATTAAGATACTATAAAGGGAGCATCTACACACCTAAGTATGGGATATAAACCCAAAATTGCAGAGTAACCTGATTACATGCCTGAGAAAATGAAACCTTGTGTTTGTTCACAATAAATTTATAGGCAACAAATTTTTTTCCACTGTAGCTGTTCAATTGAAGATTGATGTGCTTGTCTTTTGACTAAGCCTGCTTGATTAAAAGCAAAACTGAAGGTGGCATAGTATGAGCTCTGAGAAGAACAATCCCATATCTGTGCTGAGATTTTGATGGGAGCATGCTGATAAGATCAAGTACAATAAAATGCATTGATGAGGTCAGAGGAATCCAAACAAAAAAACTGTAATAATTTTCTGTCCATCTGAACATCTCCCAGAACTACGACACCAGGCTTGGATTGCCCCTTCATTCAAGCAGAGGTTCAAGACCAATAGATTTTCTTTTCAGGGATTCTCTTACTGCCAAGATCAAGTAAAGTTTAAAAAGAGCTTTTGCCTTCCCTCTTTCTGATGTACAAATCAACTGATTTGAGCCAAAAGGAAAACTTACGTAAAACAGAAGATGGAAGTTTTTAAATTTATAACAATTTGAAATATGTTTTTTTTTTTTCCTTCACAAGAATAACCCAGTCAAAAATGGACAGAAATAACAGTATTTCAGCAGTCAACTCTAGTAAGACCTATTGTCCATGTGAGCATATAAACAGTTCATTGCAGGAAATTGATGAAACTCCCAGGCCTCTTTAGAAGAACAAGATGAATCACTGCAAAGTTGGCAATGTAATATAATGGTTTCATAAAGGGCAATCATGGTAAAAAATATGACATTAATTTATCTCACTTAGATTAATTTTCCCAACTCCATATTTCAAAGAATGAAAACTATCGTAAAGATTTTTAAATTCACGTGCATCTGCCCTGTCAGGGAAAAATGCATGAATGGATCAAATATTTATCCTTAGGGAGAGAGATATAAACAGAGAAAATTCTGAAACTTCCATACCTATTAAATTTGTGGTTCCCTTCTTTAACACACAGACTAAGGTAAACTCTCTGGGAAACTCCCCCGAGAACCTTAGTAATATATGTTCTATGACAGTTTAAATAGCATTTTCACCAAATTTTCACAAACAAAAAACTCAGCTCAAAAAATATTCACACATCTACTTAAGCAAATACAAAATTTCATCCTTGCTCAACAGAAATCTAAACTCATATATGTATTTTTAGAAAATGGGTAAGTTACCATGAGGATTGAATTATAGTTTGTTAGTGGTTTCATGGAAACTATTTCCATGGTTTTCCACCCTAGTATTTGACTTCTCTGATATTTACCAGAGGCATAACAAATGAATATGCAGTTATTTCAAGGATTCTCTGAATCCAAATCCTGTCTAAGTTTGTGATAGTTTGTTCAATTGCTCATGTCTTGAACTGCTTTTAGAACTGGAACTTAGGAAATTTGTACTTCCAGATTATTTTCTCATCCAATATGTTTAAGCATATTGAAACCTTCTCACTCAAAACCCCTATCCTGTTATTTTAGGGCTGCTCATCTGTTGACAGGCATGCTTTTTAAAAAATTGAAACACTTTTTGAAGCAGATTATCAGAACATTAAAAAAAAAACAAGACCAAAATTTGTCTCCTTAAGCCTTGACAGTGATCTTCAGCTCCTGACAGAACACAGGAACTGCCAATAAACACTCATGTATCTCCAAAGCTTCTCTCCAAAAGGGGTTGTGGTAAATAACCTTTCCCTAAATATCTTCCCAAGTTCTAGCAATCAAATTTCCAGGGCATTCTTGAAGACAAGGTCACATTTTTTAAAAAAATCTCTGCTGATCTTTTCTTGTAGGAATTTATTTAACCTTAATTTTGACCTATTTGTATTTGCAGCCTCTTTAACATTCAGTGACAAAAAGGTCCTTAGGGAAAAACACAAGACTCCTGGCAAGATGAGAAACTAGGAGGTGAGACAGCTGCAGGCAACGTGTTTGTGTGACTCCTTCCCCCTCACTCCCATGGCACCAGACACCCTCACAGGAGTTAATAGAGATGAATCTGTGCAGGTAGAAAAAAAATATCTTTTTTTTTAAAAATCTGATATGGCAGTGATTGATATAGCAGCAGAAATCTTTTTGGAAAACAGGTTCTGTTAATAAGATCCATAAATCTTCTTGTACATACTGAGGAAAAAAATAACAAACAAACAAACAAACAAACAAAAAAAACTCCATCTACCAGAAGTGAAGAACTTTAAATGTGTACTGGGAGAAGAGCTTTTAAAAAGCAAGGAAACTTACTGGGAGCAACATAGCACATAAGGAACAACAGAAGGTCACATGCTACTCCAGGTACTTTGTCAGCTGAGAATTACAAAACATATGAGACAACACTGCTACAGAATGTGTTTGCTGCCTGCACCTAACCCCCACGTTGGTGTTCTCAGACATCAACCTGGTAACTCACGTCTTCCAGAAATGATCCAAGAAATCTTGCTGCACTACTGTAACACAACAAGTGTCTTATTTCCTGTACAAATAATATATTTTCAAAGTTACTCTGCTGTCAGCCATAAGTTAAGGGTCATCTGAGTGCTAGAAACTACCCAAGAAATATGTTATTCTGGGAATTTTAACACTTGCACTGTGAAAGACCAGATGGGACCAGAGGGTTGTTACAGTGGCAGTCCCATTCTAGAAAACTGACCTCAGTCCTTGAACATACTCTTGTGATCTCATTATTAAACTGTAGACAAAAATGCCAAATGATATGTTTGAATCTGTGAAATGTGGACACCAAGGTCTCATCTATGTCAGATTTTCATCACCTTGATAGCAATATATTGCTTGGTCAGCCCCAGAGGAGAGCAAAGTGAAAACATATCTACCTGATCACCTCCATGCTTATTAATGGCCTGAGATTGCTTTTCCCAGCTGGCCAAATCACATTGTCAGCAGCAAAGCATGCAGTACAATTCTCTTACAAAGCATTTATTAAACAAAACCAAGAGAGTCACCGATACCCAGGGTGATTATCAATCACTTAGCAAAGAGGCACAGCTATTGTTCTGGATCGTGTTTCACCAGGACACACTGGAGCAAATTTTTGTAACTCAAAATTTCCACTTAACTTGGTGGTAGTTCTACTTGAAAACATGACAACACCAGCACATGTTGCTGTCTAACTTGAAAACACGTAGCTGTAGATATTGTGGTAAAAAAATAGTATTGCAAAAAAAGTGACCAAATATTTCCAAACACTTCTGGGGAACGAGCAGATTTTATTGGTTCATTGCACATCAATCCTAAAAATATTGTTCCACTGTGTCCCTAAGAGTGCCTTCAGATATATAGAGATATATTTCTGTATTTACCTGGAAGAAGGGAGCAAGCTTTGGATAGCGGTGATAAATACAAGAACAATAAATGCACACACCAAGTTTGATTTGAATACTTCATCCCGCATTTGAGAATACTAGAATAAAAAAAGAAAACACACACAGAAAAGTAAATTAGCTGTTAACACATGAAGTAGTTTCATTAAGCCTGATGTATATAGGAGACATGGGGAAAATTAGCACAATGGACCAATAAATCAATAAACCCAATTTTGTTTGAAAATAAAACCCATCAAATAAATTGTTAATAATCTGGTAAAATGTTTTAACCAAGACGGCAAAAATCTGTAATTTGAAATACAAAATTTTTCTGCTTTGTTCAAAATTATTTGCTTTAAAAATCCTGAGGTAGATACCAGGAGCTTGTGCTGCTGTGTGGAAAACTAAACATTTAATTGCTTAATAAAATACTTTATAACCAGAGAAACCATGAATTTCCTCACATGAAGACAAGCACTGGAATCATCTGTGACTGGATGCATGATGGCACAGAGGGGTCTCCATGATGGTTAAATTGAGGCTGCTCTGCTATTTTTCCTAATTTTCTTTTTTAAAGAAAAATATCTAGTTAGAACATTCTGAAACTATTTGGGATGCTGGGATGCTGAAACTCTGTATCCTAACAAAGTCAGAGGCTCTGTGGAAACTTGGCAATATGGGCATTCTCCAAATGTAAAAGACTATTTGAGGTGCACTGTCATAAAGATTTATTGAAAAAATATTTTTCTCGAGCATATCAAACAACTGTGAATGCTATTAGGTTCCATTTTTAATGGAAATTACCCAGAAATGGAGTAACAGACACATTGATAGACCACAGTAGATCAGTTAAAATGGAAATATTAACAAGTCCTCAGCTGTTATTTATCATTGCTAATTCAATTAAACTGCAGCTGTTTACAGCAGCTGAAGATTAGTCCAGAGGAATATGTTTTGTAATTGTAATTCTCTATACCCTTTATGGATACCATCAAAGGTTCTTTGTATTATAAGAAATTCTGCAAAGGCTTGCCCCAGTCATTTTTCTTCCTCTGAACAATAACTTCATTTTGTTCAAACCTTTGCTATTTTAAAGGGGCTGAAAAAAAGGTTATACGAGTCAAAGCAATATCAGATACCAGAATCTCTCTTCAGGTATTTGGAAATAGAGAGATCTGCTGTTATTAATGCCTAGAAAGCATTATAACATAAAAAAAAAATAAATTAAGAAATGTGTCAAGAACATACACTGAGAGAGTCCAGCTTTGAACTGGATTTCATAGCTAATTTGCTCTTGAAGGGAGATCCTAGCTTAGACTTAAACTTAGACTTAGACTTAAACTTTCCCTATGTGGATCTTTGGCTGGGACATCATCTCAGCACAAACATCTGATCAAAACAGTCGCAAGCTCCCAGATGGAAAAAAAGGTTTCACTTCCCTACTCCCATTTGTCATGAGTAAGAGAGGGGGGACATTTGTTGATGTCCCTCATTTTGACTCCTCCTCTCCTGTGATTCCACCTCGTGTCTGCTGTTGGCAGTATCACTTTGGCATGATTTTTGGCCACAGGTAATTCCACTTCATTTTGCTGCTGGAGCCCCAGAGGCACTGACCCTGATTTCATGTGCAAGGAAACAGAACTGCATCAGTCTGCATAAATAATGGACCAGGGCTTTTTTCAAATAGGAAAAAGAAAGGTACATTCCTTAAAATATAACATGAAATCCCAACTGTTCCATAGGGAAATTAAGGCAAACTAGATGAATGAAGCACAAACATAGAATGGCCTGCTGTGTTGAGCATTATGTCAAAAGGATGGATGCTGTGTTCTAATCAGTAACAACATTCTGATGAGGAATTGTTGGCATCCCTAGGCAGCACTGACATAAATGATAAATGTAGCAGCTCTGTAGCAGTCTACCCCTTAATGACTTGGAGAAATAATTGAAGGATTCACTAAGCCTCGAGGCCCTTCAAAAATCATGGGGAGGGCATGTCGCCAACCAGAGCTGTGTAGAGTGGTAGGAAGAATTGTGATGTGACCTTGTCTGCAGTGAAAACCTTCCCTGGACACCCCACAGAGCCTCCTGTGCTGGTGTGACTTGGTCATGGGCCAGTGAAGGCTCCCATGGGGCTCAGGCCATTTACCTGCACTGCTGGGAGGAAATGCCTGCTGGCTGAAACTAAGAAAGGCCAGGATTCTCCTGTTGAGAATGCTGCTTATTCCTCACCTCTCTCCTCCAAAGCCTCTTTGAAAGGAAAGAACCAGTAATATGACAGGCTTCACATGTTCCCCTAAAGAAAATGTTTGTGCACTGGGGAGGAAGGTGTTTGGTCTTATCCTCCCTGCTGCTCCTTGACTCAGAGAGGATCTTATAGATGCAAAGGGAGACCATTTGTTCTTCATCAGAGAAGTTGGAAAAGTTTCTGCAATGCAGGAGAGGAATGGAAGAATATATTTCAAGAAGTCTAAGGAGAGAAAATGAACTTCTGGGAAGACGAAAGAGGAGACAGAGATCCAGCTGCTGATCAATAATAGAAAAGTTGCAGACCTCCTTGCAAGTGGAAGTTTCTGAGTTAAGGAAGGAGGTGATGCCTGTGGCCGCTGAGATATAGCAAGCAGGAGGAGCAAAATTGTTTTCCTACTCATGTGATTTCTATTTATCTTAGCAGTCAGAAATTGTGAAACAGAGAAACTCAGATATTTAGGTCTAATATTTGAACTAAGAAAATGTGTACTTTGAAATTCAAAGCTCTTTTGATATTTCCACTGTGCTCACCTCACAGAAAATACGTAAATGTTTCACGTCTAAAACCAGCCTGTTTTCTAATCCAAGTACAAATACACAGGAAGACTTTGAATATCTTTATACAAACCTTTACATTGGAAACTTTCTTTAATAAATCCCTACCAGCATGTAAAATTCCCTGTCCTGTGCCTCTGCTTTATCATGTATGAAAGTATATAGTATGGATATTTTAAAATTGCTGATATTTAGGGAGATCATCATGATGATATCTTTTAATTATTGGAACAATCTGAAGTAGGATCAGATTTTCCTATGAGCCATTATATAATTGGAAATTTTAGTATCTTTTCATATTACCATCAGAAGTACCTTCTGTGATGATCTGCATACATGCTATTTGTGAAAAAAAACTCTAGCAAAATTGAGGGTACATTGTCTCTAAATGATATATCTAGCATTAATGAGTGAAATACAGGTTGTAATGACCAGTCAATTTCAGTAAAGAATCTATAAGATATACCAGGTGGGGTCCTGCACAAATCCTATGAAAAATGAAGGATTGCAGAATTCATATGGAAAATAATGCCTGAGAGAGGTGACCCATTCTCTAATGTGACTGCTACTGCCTGCTGTGGAATACACACTTATCCTGTTACCACAGAGGGACAAAGAGAGAGGAGTGACAAGATGTTCCAGTGGCTTAAACTGCAGTGACATAGCAGTTATCTAAACCAGTGAAAACCAGGATCTGTTCTAGCTCCATGGTAGTTTTGTGCATGTTGATTCCAGAATTATTTTGGGATTTTTTTCCTAACCTTTTGAAATCTTAAAAGGAGAAATTTGTAAATTTCCTGGCTAATGTAAACTTGATATCTGGGATTGCTTTGAAGTGAGAAAAAAATCAAACCAACCCAGACTGTTTAAACAGAGGTCCAGTGTAACATTTCAGATCCATTCATGTCACCCCATGATCCCACATTATGGCAGTTACTAATGCTGGAGGAAGAAATGTAGTTTATTGTTCATCTGGTTACTCACTTTTCTGTCATTTGAGGCACAGAACATTAACACAATCTCACTGAATGAGGTAAAGGTAACAGTTCTTGGCCAGGATCTCAGCTATTTAAACCTGAATTTGCTGTATTTCCTAAATGGGCTGGAAGAAGGGAGAAAGTGGTGGTAACAAGATGGGATGGATGAAATAGTTGTTTTCTGCAGGAAAATAGTTCAAATATTACTTTTTCCATGACTTTCTGAAACCTATGGTTAAACACTAAGGTTAAAAGGACAAAACTGTAATTACTGTACATGCAGGAGGGAAGGGACATTTTCCATGCTGTTCCATAAGATAATTGCTCCTGTCCACAACAAGGAGGACATTATGATTCATCTTCCCTTAATCCACATCATTCCTTTGTATCCTGGTACATTTCCCATCACTATCTGAGCACCCTGAGCAGAAGCAAGGAGGAGCTGACCAGAGGCTGCCCAGCTGTTGGTGGTGCATGTGCCAGAACAAATAAAGCAGTGGTGACATTTTATAGAACTTCACTCCTTCCTAATATGAGAAACCAGATTAATTTGTGGAACAGAGAGAAGACTCAGTCAACTTTGCTGAATGGATTTCATATTTCTATTGCCCGTGCTACTAGTTGGGACTAACACCTAAGGAAATATTGAATGAAAGCATAATTCTCCAAAGACTGCAGTCCAATTCTCAATTGGAAATATCTTACTGGGAAGAAAATGTACCAAATCTGCTAAAAATTTTAACTTTTAAGTAGACTTTTTTCTTTCAGATGCAATTAAAAACTTTATTAATAATTTAAATCTGACTTATGTAATGTGGTGGATTAGGGCATGGATCTTATTTATTTTCTTAAATTGCATTTAAATTGAATTCTACACTATCCTTATAGTTTTTCTTTGTGGCTGACAATTGTGAAATATAAAATAATAAGAGAGTTTATTTTCTGGATATGGGTTCTGATTCTGGGCAGTGTCCTTTTATACCAGCCCATGCTTGGGCCTTGTGTGATTAAATAGCACAGTAAGGCAAGGTGAGCCACTGACAAGTTTGCTCATTCATCAAGTTGTTTGTGATCAGGCTGTTTCCTCCTTTAAACAATAAGTTCAGATTCTTTCACCATATTTTTTTATCTTGTATCTTGAAAAGATTAACGATCATTCATGACTTCTGGGACTTCATGCAGTAATTAATTTGATATCGGAGATCTTGAATTTCTCTTGCTCTGGGTCTGTGTCAGCTTTGCATGATGACTGCACTGAAAGAAGTATCTTTATATCTTCCTTTTCAGCAGATAATTAATTGTGGATAATTTGGTGTTGGGGGTTTTACCTTGTGTCTCAGTGTAACTCCTCATGAGGAAATGCAATCTTGTATTTCTGTTCTAGCAAGCATTTGTTATTTCTACTTCAAGATTACTAGTGCAATAAGGGCTTAGGTATACTTCAGGCAGAATTTTTCTTTTCCAGTTGGGATAAAGCTCTCACTAATCAGCCTTCCTGAGGACTAGTCTCTCATAAATCAAGTACAAATGTCTGTTTTCCAGTGGAAGTAAGAGTGCTGATAGAGAAGTGAACCTCCATGCCTCCATGCTTTCATTTCCCTGCTATTTTTATTTCCTTTCAGTCAAATGCACATAGTATTGTAGACCTGCTGTACTGCACTGTCATAGCATGTGAGATTATCAAAGAAAGTCAGTGAAATTATTTGAGTCCTGTGCAACTTCACCCCATGCCATCAGCTTTCAAGAAGTGTTCTCCCATTACCTTATCCTTTAAAATTTATAACTTACATCTGGATGTAGATTGAAAGAGAAGTTAATGAGATCATATTGCTGTTGAGGAGAAGCAAAGACACAAACCATATTTAGCTCTTAGAAACAGTTTTTTTAAGAGGGATGTTTAAAACAGAGAGTTGAAAAATTACTCTTGACTTGAAATAAGTATTGCAGCTGCATAGAAGACATCAGAGGGATTCTATGACTAAATGGAAGGAACATATCTATATAAATATAGATCTGTATTTTTTGAATAGAAATGTAAGTTTATTAATATGCTCAATCACCATTAGCGCCAAAGTAATCTGCCATCTGACAGAAAACTGCTTGTACTCGAAACCAAGTTCAACCCAGCCAGTGGTTGTTGTTTTCAGAAACTGAGTTTGTTCAGTGTACATATTTTCCAACAAGGAAATGCAATCATTTCAGCATTATAGCACCTGCATCATGTCACTGTGTATTATGAACTCTAGCTCAGCCCCGCCTTATGAAAACTGAAACAAAATGAAAAAGAAAAACAAAACAAGAAAAAAACAACACAGGCCAGAACCTACAGCTTTTCTACTTCAGTGAACATTTATTACAATTTGAGTTGTTAATATTGCAGCTACCAAGCCCCAGCTACCTTATGCTCCAGGCTGGAGTCTTTAAACATCAGTGAAAAAGGCTTGATATGCTCTCTTCTCAATTTATCGCCACTCCGTAAGTCGATGGTGTGCTCTATTCGCTTGTTAATTTCCTCAGGCCCAGACTGGACATGCAAAGCTTGTGCAAGATGGTTTGGAAGCAGATTTATTGAATTTCTTGTTAGGGCAGCCAGAGTCTAGGGGAAAGCACATGCAAACAGAATAAACCTGCTGGTCCCCTTGGGTTAAAAATGCAATGTTTTAGTTCATGTTGCATTGCAAACCATTACAGCATTCCATGCAATTCATTCAATGAAATCTATAGAAGTGTAAAATCATAACTCTGTTCCACTAGACACATACAGTACATTAAGTGGGACATTTTAATGACTTCTTTTGTACAGGCTGGGAGGTTTGTAGCTGCACTGAGCATTAGGACTATATTCCACTTTCCAAATCTGATATTTAATTATTAAAGCATGCATGAGGGGAGTACACACCAAAATCGCAGCAGAATATCTGACTCAATGGTGTGTTTTATTAAATAAGAATGGAAGCTATATAAAACAAAATCCACAACAAAGGAGTACTGAAGTTTTTCATATCTCAAAGTTACTGCATGTGTGTAGTTAAGGAACAGATCACTTAGTCAGGAGTGAAGAAGGTGACATTTCTGATTACTTCAGCTTGGATTTTCAGATAATATGTTCTTCTTCACTACTGGTATATTTCAGCCAATCTACATTACAGTTAGGCTATATGATTTAATTTAACTGTAATTCATATTAGTATTTAAAATATCATCTCAAATGCATTATTCTTTTGGTATTTCAATGACTAATTAAAGGAAAAAATGAAAATTCTTTTGCTTCACAAAGGAATTCTAGCAGATATAGTATGAAGGGTGTTTCAACTTCAGCAAAGAGATAGAGTTTGCTTTCATGAAGAGAATAACTCATTCCCATTTCATGGTGCCATTTCATGACACAAACCACAGTGAAGCAACTCTTTCCCACTTGAATGGGAAAAGAAACTCTACTACTATAATATTCCCAAGGGTTAAGAAATGTTAATGAATGGAAAGGATGTGAAACTTCATACATCATAGCATAAGACATTTCAGCATTATTATGGGTGGGAAATAAAATTCTGCCTGAGAAAAGTTATTCCACAGGTCCTTCCTGAAAAGACCTTCAGCTCTATCTCCTCTTGGGCATTGTTGAATCAGGAACTCAGGATGTTCTGTCACCAGATGCCCCTGAAAAGCCAGGGGTGATACAAAAGAATTTTCTGATACAAATTCTTTTTTATCGCAGGATTACATTGGGCAAATGCTATAGGCAGGTTTCCCTTGTTAATATTCAAACTATAATAAACAAACACATTCTAATGAATCTGGGCTGCACATTAAAACACAGGAAGGGTCTCAAGTACCAACTGCCAAAGCTCAGGTGACAACTTTCCTTACAATCCTAAAATCAAGTCCATGGACTCTGTAGTCACAGATAGTATTTCATATTCCATCTTATTAACAGTAATTTAAGATCCCAAAATACAGGCAGAAAATTTTCTCTCTGTTTCAAAGTGAAAAGCAGTTTTCCTGTTTGTTTAGTAGAAAAAGGACTTCAGTAGAGAAGGTTGGGATGACACTCAACTTGAATCCTCCCTTCTCCTGTCTAGCAAATCACTATTATCAACATTAGGAGAAAAACACAGTATCAAAGAAACTTTTCTCATGCTCAGGTTTCAGATATGTCTGAACTCATATCTTGACCTGGGAAGAAACAATCAAGGCAAGTGGATAAATGCTATATTATTACACACTGTGACACTACTTTAGTTTAAGTACTCCTATCTCTTTTAAACTGAGCTAGGAAGAAAAGCTTTTATCAATTTGTGGTGTCTGAAAGGGCATGAGTGTGTCTGAAGTCCCTGCTAAAGGACAAGACCACATCACATGGTGGTGTGTAAATTGATTTCTTAGAATTACATTGTATTTCTGTTTCTGCGCTGAAAATAAGGGTGGAGAACATCCCTAATGTTTTTGATGAGCATTTTGTTTTATTTATACAAGGAAAATAATCTCAGTTCATCCTGTTAAGCAACTATATTTTGGTTAAAATTCAATTTTAAGCTGTGATTGATATAAAGGCTTGTCTCCTTGCTGAATGTATGAAGTGTTTTACATCTCATGGTAGATGAACATGACATATCACCACTATGACCATGGTGCCTGTAGTATTTTGCAAAAATAGACTCTGAATTTGCATTTATATTCACAATATAACAAGGAAATTCATATTTTTTTCATAATTTTCTCTCCCTCATATACATGCACATACCTAAGAAAACTGCTTCCTGTGTTTAGATATAAAAGCAATGAAAAAACATCATGCAAATTATTGTCTCAAGAATAAGTCCTGACCACATTTTTTCTCTTATCCCCCTCTTTGCTCTGCATCTTTTAAGACTTCTTTATGCAAACACAAAGAAATATTGATTCTTCCTATTATCTCTCCTTCACTATTGTGAGCAGCTCTATGGAAGACACAGTTGTGAATTCTCCAATGGGCTTTTGAAGTTTTCTGATGCTGACAATAACCATTGATCACACAGGAACAAACACAAAATTCTTTAAAAAAAAACCCAACAAAACAACAAACACTAGCCAAACTTGCATCTGAAACTGAAAGATTAATTAAAACAAACAAAAATAATAAACTTCCAACTTTAGACAAATTTTATAGAGACTTTAAAAGATTAGATTTAATTCCTTTCTGGGAAGTTTTCCTGTAAAAAAAGTCCAAGCACACAGCTCTCAACAAGAATGGAAATTTTTAATCTGTGTCATTTAGAAAATCTTAGGAAGGTTTTGAATTACTTTTTTCATACTGTGAGCATCATGTTTTGGAAGGAAATAGGAAAATAAAAGGTCACATGCTTAAAAAGACGGGTTGGAGGTAGGATTTACCTCAAGAGGAAGACACCTAAATGAGGGTGTGTACAAGTTTGGTGTCTACCTGCTCGGTGTCTAAACTTCTGTTTCTTTCAATACACACTCCAGATACTTTCAGTTGCCCAATCATATGAAGCTGTGGTCAGCAGAGATGCTTTGGGGACTGGACAATAGTCAGGAGCCAGAAAGTGTGGAACAAGACACAGGGACACCACGGTACCACTGGTCAGTGGTGAGCACAGCTGGGGAGTGCTGGGGCACCTCAGCACAGAAATAACAACAATAATTACAATGGGGCAGCTGTAACACACTGCTTTCCACCCTTTTCTTTAGACTTGTCTGTCATCTTGGCAGTCTTTTAGTATAGTTTCTATGCTCACTATTAAGCTTTACTACAACCACTACTAAGGTACACCTATAGAAGACAGACATTTTAATATGCTGTTTTTCCTAATTCACATCCTGACAGGACCATCAGGTGCCTCCACCAGCACAACCAGTGACCAAGTTATGCTTTCAGCTACTCCTTTTCAAAGGTACATGGAAGAAATCCAACAGTCGTTAATTCATTCTAGAGGAGGAGGTCTTTTCTCTCTTGAAATAAAATAATTTCTGTCCAATTTTCTTTTTTTTAAGTAAGAAGCCTAGGCACTTGTTTCACTACCAGAAACCTCCATTTATATTGGGCATGTCTAAATTTCAGACAAGAACTTTCACCCTTGGCTTACCTCACAATCAAAGCAAGGGCACATAGTGATAACTGGGCTATAGGTGTAGTTTTTGCTAATATCTGTGACTGCCTACATAAAAAGTGGTTGTTTCTTACTCACATAAACACATCTACAATTCACTGATTCAGGCTGTTCATAGAACACCAGTTCAAGATAATGAGTATGTGTTGGGATAAATCTGAGTTTAGCTTTAGAACACCCCAGAGATTTCTTTTCACATGCTTCCTAACATAACTAGAGTTAAAAGTAAGATACATGTGATCAATTGCTCAAATTTTGTTGTAATTTATATTGAGTAAAGAAATAATTTAAATTCAATTGGCTAATATTCAAACATACAGAGTGATTCACTGCTGGGTTGCTGCTTCTACAATTCTCAAAGCCTGCTGCTGACAGTGACCTTTAAGCTGCTTAATTAGTGTTATTAAATGCTTATTCTGTCCAAGACTGACACACCTCTGGAAAATGCTACTACATCCTAGTATAATTTAAATCCATCATCTGAATTTTTTAGCTAAAATACATTATTTATGAGCAATACTGCCTATTGTCTCAACTGAAAATTAAAAATTACATAATAATTGAATCATACATGGAACAGCAGATTTTTAAAATCCTGTCTCCACCAAAAGGCTTATTGTTAAACTGTGTTATATAAAATTACAGCTTTTCCCAACACCACTTCAAATTCTTTAAAAAAACCTGTGAGAAACTGTTCTAAAAGTAGATTGTTTATTGCTATAAGAAAAAGAAAGTTTTAAAGAAGCTGTTAAGCTATGCCTATTTCAATTACTTTCAAGTCCTTTTTACTAGTACTAGGAGTTGTTCAATAATTGGATAAAAATGGATAAAAAACAATCCTTTATTTTTTTATTTCTCGTTGTTACCATCAAGGTCAGGTTTAGTTGAGAAAATGACCAAAAAAATGAAAGACTACTCTGCCCAGATTTCTTTGGACTACAGAAATTGGAATATCTTAAAGGGAAAGATATAGAGAGAGATGACAAGATAGTCATAGCAGCATGCACCTGTATCTGTATTTCTAATGAAATGACAATATAGAGACAGGTCAACAAAATACGAAGAATACTGCAAGGCAGTGTACATGCAGATGCAGAGATGTACAGAACACATATAAAACAGGTGTTTTATATAACAGCAAACTGTGCCATGCTCCAACTCAGTTTGAAGAGATGAAGACACTGCTGTGGGCTGACTGATTGTGAGGTTTTATCACTTCTGAGCACATTTGTAAGAAGCAGAAGACAGTTGACAAAAGCAAGACCTCCACACAACAATGCTCAACAGACAGCTCAGACAAGTAGGAATAAGGGTGTGCAGCAGAAGAGAGGATCTATCATGTCATTACAGATCCCTCAAAGAAAATGAAGGAAAACTTCAGCTGACCGGGTGTTATAAAAACTCATCAATCCTCCAAGTGCAGTGGGAAGAGTGGAGTCTGAGTGCATTTTAACCTTTGCATCTTTAATTCCTCTAAACAATAATCATTTTTTTATACCATACAAGAATTGTTGGTTCCCAGGCTGCTGCAATCAGCCATGCAGTGCTTTTGGAAAATATCTGATCAGGAGAAGTTGCTATTATCTCATATTTCTATTGAGCTACAGATGTCCTTAAAGTCTAACTCAACTGCTAGTGAACTTTAATCGTCTCTTAGAGTATGAGTTTTTAATATTTTTTGTTAAAAAAATGAGACACTAAGAACCTGATTTCACAAGGTGCTTTTTTTTTCCTTCCCTCATATATCAATAAACTACTTTATGTGTTTTCCCCTGGGAAAATGCTCTTTCCCTCATCCTTTTAATTTGATGGCCCTACATTGAAGCTATGCAATGAGATAAACACTCTCACTAGAATGTTCCAATAGTTTAGTAACATTAGATTTATTTTTAATTAGTTCGTGGAGTGGTTCAATTAAAAATAAGCCATGCAGCATTTAATTTCAGTTGGGAAAAAGAAAAAAAAACAATGAACCCAAAATCTCTGCGTCACTGGCATTTTCCCAGTTTAGATACATGATTTTTCTGCCTTGAAACAATTTGTTCAATCCTCTGCTGTTACAGTACATGTTAGAATAAAGGTTAGAGATGAAGTTTCCTCCTCTGAGGGCTCCATTGTTGAAGTGCACTCAATCATGCATTCATCTCAGTGACATTAAAGGAAGTTTGACTTACATTTTGTTTTCCCACTATGTTATCAAATGGGAGTTCAGGGCTCCAGGATCCCTCTGTAAATGTAGCTCCACTGTTTCTCCTGTCAGAGGAGCTGACAGCCTCTTTCACAATATCTTCAGGTAAAGTCAACAGACTCTCCTCAGGTTGTTTAATTAAAAAAGTCTCAATGTTATGTTTCCTCAGGAATTCATTGCGCTCTTTGCCGTGCCCTTCTTCAACTTTATAATCCCCGTTCAGGCAGTCCAGAGTGGCTTTGGAGATGTGAATCCTCCTGTGTAAGTGAAATAAGTAGTAGCAAATACTGATTGTGCTCTACTATACATAGGTTAGAAGGAGGTTTTGAACTCTATATTGTTTAACATCATGGATTAATACAAGGTTTTCTATTGCAAACAATGGAAATTAAGTAGTGCATTTAAAAATATGAGCTTTATTTGTGGTCAAATAACCTCAAAATATGTTTAAATTAATAAGATGTCTTTAATGCACAAAATCCTGTCACAGGAAAAACACTTTGGCATTCACACCTGATACCTTTGTTCATAGTTAATAGTTTAATGGGAGACCTTAGCAAGTAAAATGCTGTTCTGAGTGAAAGAAAATTGTACTTCAGGGAAGTATGTTGAGAGAAAAATAAATAGTAGGCATTGGAGCAATTTATGTTGAAGTTCTTTAATTTTCTGCAGTTTCCTGAGGTAGCTTAAACATTTGAAATTAGTGGTCTGACTGCACCTGAAGTGAATTAGGGAAATAGGAGAACTATGCAAAGACAAGCAACATAATGATTTCTATTAAGACCAGGCAATGAGTTCTGTAAGCTTTGGCCAAAGTGAAGTTGAATATAAGAGATCATATCCAAAAGAGCTCAAATTTTGCAGTGGTATGATAGAAATTTGGAGGTCTTCTATCCAAACCATTTTTAAGGAATCTACATGTTCCTGGATGTAGAAGAATTGCAGGCTCCTCTAGAACCCATCAACATGGTTGGCTATGCTATACTCTACAATGCAGCATCATGAATGAAGTGAGAGTTGTTCATTAAGCATTTATCTGGCCCAAATAAAATAGTTGTAGTGACTTTAAACCAGCTGATTTTTTAAACTTTGAGTGCATGTAACTTTCTGAAGTTACATATTCCATACAGATTCCTAATATTTAGAGTGAGCTGAAATTCTTGTTCCTTTCTTGATGACACATGCTACATTGCTTTTCTCAGGCACCACAATTTATCTTTCTCCTGTGAAGGAAATGGTCCTAGCAAGTCCCTTGGGGACTCCCTTCTGTTATTCAAAGGATGCCAATACAGAATTGAATTGCATAATAGTTTGGTGGAATAAAATACTATAAGGGCATATATGATACATATGCATTGCTAGAAAATAAAGTCCTGGTTGTATTTAAGCAGTGTGAAATGCCCAGGAGTATCACAACTTGGCACAAACTGTCCATGTGGACTATTAAATATCAATATCTAATTAAAAGCTTAAAAATTTGTCTCCCAGCCATTTTTAAGCTGTCTCAAATTCTCTGGTTCTTCCCAGGTTTTGTACAACTTTCTCTTTCTAAAGTCATGCTGTTATAATAATCACAGAGATTAGTAGTATTTTGTAGTGAAAAATCAGTAAAACTCATTATAAAACCCAGTAAAAATGTCTTTCAAATACAAGCAACTTTTGTCCAGGACTGAAACAGCAAAGCATTTGACCTCTCGGAAAGATGATGAAATTCCTAGCCCTAAGAAATCCAAAAAGGCTAAATTGATTTAAGTAAAGTACTAACCTAAAACTAAAAAAAAAAAGAAAAAAGAAAGAGAGAGTGATACACTAGTTGCCAAGGTGACTATCTCTCTCTTTAGATTCAACTAATAAACTTAGGAAATAAGGCCTTGAAATATGGATTTTATGATGGATATGGTAACATCTTTACCAGAGTATGGAAATAGCTATTAATGTGATATCCTTAAATGGGCCAAGTATTAATAAATAGTTGGCAGATTATAAGTATTTTCTGGCTTCATGTTTTGTACTGCTTGCTTAAAAAAACTTAAAATGTGGAGAGATATCTTTTAATTTTTTACAAATACAGTACATTGGGAACCTGAGTATTGAAGTCAAAAAATATTGCCTGACCTATTCTTGAAAGCATATCAGGCCTGCAGTGTTAGATGATACCTGTCATTGGACCAACATTGAAAATTAATTATTACTTAGGATTTATGCAATTCACTACTGCAGAGTAATAACCACATACACTAAGTAAAAACTATTAGAAAATGGAATCCTGGCAGAAGAATGTCACTGACTACAAGATCACAAAATTTCCTTCTCAGGTGCTGTGGACACGTTTTTTACTCTCAGAAAACTGGAAATTGCCATTTTTTTTCTCAGTGCTCCTAAGAGCCTTCCCCATGGCAGCTGGTCTGGGGTTATGCTCCTTCTGTCAGGTGCAATCTCTCCCTGCATCTCCCGAGGTGGATGGGGCTCAGGGGCACACACAGGCATTCAGGGGGAGAGCAGAGCCTCTTTCCTGCTCTCAGGATGGGTAAAAGGATATTTCCCATCCTCAGCTGCCTCCCTCCACTATGCCCTCAGGAAAATGCTGCAGTTCATCTTTGCTCTTGTTTCACACCCTGAGAGCAGCACTGCTCATAAAGCCAAGGCAGCTTTCCTGGTGAAGCTGCTCTAGGAAAGGGAATGACCTCATTGAGTATTGCAATAAGTAGGGGGATTTGGGTGCTAGTGGCACGGAGAAGTAAGGTGAGGCTGAAATAAATTTAACTAATCTATTAAATCTGCTCTGCACACCAGGAAACTCTGATGTAAATCACTATTCTGAGGGACTTGGTTCATTGCTGTCACACACAGGCTTTGTTCTGCTGGCACACTGGTATCCAGGAAATCACTCTGTTCTGGCAGACTGAAAACCTGCCAGGCATTTTATCTGCAGCATTTTATCTGTGCATTTTCTGGGTTATTCATTAATAGCCATACAGCTTGCACACATTAACAGCAATAGACTCTGCTTTTTGCAGGTGTGAATGGTGAAACTTAGATTATTAATTTGCTCATGTGAACAAAGCATCCTCTTAGTCATCTGGCCTATTACATGGGATAAGCAGCAGACAATGAAATTTTTTCTGAAATTTTACACACGGGTGACATATGCAGAGTACAGAAGTTGTTCTCAAAGCATACAGAATTTCATTTTCTGCTAATTCCAAGAAGATATATTAGAATAAAGGTTTACTATGTAGAAATGTGGAAGGGGCCTGCATTTGCAATATATGAAGAAAATTTCCTTCCAATTTCCTGGGAACATGACAGCTCTGACAGATCCTGATGTGTGTGTAGGGAGGACAGCACATGACTCAGTTTTGATGACTTAAAAATCTCTGTCATTCAAGGTGACAGCACCATTTAGATTTTCTTCCACATAAAGATGTCTGCTGATATTGCTTCCAAATTCTATGGCTAAAATTGGAATTGTCTAGGTGATCTTTTCTACATTTTTCATCCATGGCAGGTGGAACTGAAAGTGAACAGAAGATTCCTGCAATCACAACTGCTCAAATCTAGGATTTGTAGCTTCCAAACTAACAGGCTATATAGGCCATATCAAGCAGAAATAACATTTAACTTTCAGGTGAATCAGCCACATCAGACACTCAGATAAAGAAAGAAACTAGGCTTTTTTTAGTGGAAAACCATGCATTTTCACATATAGACAGGTTAAGATAAATATCTCAAAACATCTACTAAAGCATTAAATTATTTTGACAAATTATATTAACAGAGATCCTGCTGTTCATAACAACTTGCTATTAGACTATTGACCCAGCAAAATATAATTTCTTCCCCCAGTTTGTGCATTATAAAATAGAACAAATTATAGCTTTGTACCTCATAGTATCATTTGAATGAAAAAGGTGAGAGAAGCTTGGAAAATCTCATGAATGGTTGACATCTAACTGGGAAATGTGAGCTACCTCTGAGGACTATGAGGGCTGAAAACAAAAGATGGATCTTTTTGAGAAAATCAGGATAACAAAGAAAAATAAATATTTTTGTCTTGTCTTTTCAAATGGCTCTACAAGCAGACCATTTCTACCTTTTTTGGCTATAGCCTCACTAATTCTTTCCAACTGCAAAATAGCAAAAGAAAAGGTCATAGTTGATGAAAGGATGTAAAAGAGTTAATCTCTTGGCAAGATTAACAGTGCAATGTTCTGGCAATGTTTTCTGACTGTGGGAAATACACTTTGCCTTACCCAGGAATTCCACCTGACTCGAGTTTGTTTGCAATATCCACGTCCCATGACCAGACATCAAACTGCCACTTCCTCAGGCCCAGCACTCCACACAGAACTGATCCAGAATGAATCCCTATTCTCATGTCAATGTCGTGCTTTGTTCTCGATCTGACATATCTGTTAAACAAAACACAAAGAAAGAAAAAAGACCAGACTTATGAAAATATATCCCACAATTTTCCATTTGAAAAGGGCATGATGTAAAATATGATGTCAATTAGCTGCAAAGTGCAGTCTCGCCTGTAAAATGAAGAGAGAACTTTCTAAACAGCAAAGGTAGAAGTAGTGATAAAATTATTCTAAAAGCTAGGTTATCATTAAGCACTTAATTCCATGCAGGGCTCAGTGGCACTCTTCTTATTTCAATCAGACAGGGAAAGATAGAGAGAGAAAAAGATATCTGAGTGAAAATGTTTTGTTGGACTTATTGAGTGCTTTAGCTTGGTATCTTATAAAAGGTTCAGGAACAGTACAGAACTGTTGGAACAGTATGGAACAGTCAGGAACAATGTGGACAGTTCCGGAACAGGAACTATTTTCATCAAACCTGTCTATGCTTTTATATTTTTGTGTATTTTTTACTTATTTTCAATTTTTTAAAAAATGTTATTTTATTGACTGGGATTTTCCAGAGTTACTTTTTGTCAAATGATTATTTGCATTAGATTTGGTCAGAACATCATTTGCTCTGTCATGACAACCATGTGAGTTTAAAATCTGTTTTTCCCATTCTCTGGAGTTGTGGTGACAATTTCACCTCTCAAAAATAAACAAAATATGAGCATATTTGTTAAGAGACTGCTTTTCTAGTTCTGTTTGTGTGACAATAACTGTTTGCACCAGAAATAGTCTTAGAGCTTGTGTTCATTAATCTTTAAATAGTGTTCAGGATAGGAAAAGCACACTGCTACTGCTGGTCTACAAACCTGCTGTGTGTCTTTTAAGAGCCTCATCCCTGCAGTCACTGAAGTCAATAGAAGCACAGCAAGATCACACTACAGAGCAGGGAAGGAATAAACAGCTCTATTTCACTGCTCTGAAGTTAACTACCCCTGCCTCAGATGCATCAGTAATGACCTTGACAGGTCCTCTGCAGAGGAGAAAAGGGTAAATTGCTTTCTGCATTCAATACTTGAGCTTTCATTGTTGCGACGGAGCACCAGCTCAGTTTGTAAGGGAAAAAAACCAACCAAAACCAAGAGTTCAAAATGGAAACTAGTTGCACAAAAATGTGAAAAATTGAAAAGAAGGAATTCAGCATTTCCCTTCCCTTCACATTAGGAAAAGTTGAAGAAAGGCAGCCATATGATAAGTCTCATTGCAGTAGTTTGCCTACAAGACCTGTTAATCACATCAGGAAGCCAACATATTTCAGCTATGGAAAAAGGTTTAAAATACTAAATCACAAAATAATAAACAAAGAAACTTTGCAAAGGGATTTATCTGTGTTCTTATACTTAAAGCTTATAGTTTTCATTTACAACTTTCTTCATTGCATGCAAGCAAGAGGGCTTGAAATATCATAATTATACAAACAATTACCTGTCCCTGGAAGATGGGATATGCAGCAACTCCTCCACACTGAAGCACTTTAAGTGTTGTGAGAGCAGCTTATAGAAGTGAGACCACTGAGATCTTAATCTATTTTGAATAAATTTTATATGCTATAAAAATATCTAAACTGACACTCATAACTTTTAGAGGAATTGTCACACACCTCCTCACATGATTTTTTTCCCCAGTCTGCCTTTTGTTCAGACTAAGTTAATTATTTTTTCATTTTACATTTGATTTCCTTATTTTGAAATAAAAGATATTTGTATTTAGAGGAATAATTGAACAAAAAGCTTTTGATTGAAAAATGCTATCAATAAGTAGGGCTTAAGTTTAATAAAATGTTTTAATAGCCTCTATTTATGTAACCCTTCTCTTTACATATATAGACACACATGCTATTTTACCAATTTAATTTCTATTTTACCAGCTGTCATGTTCTGTGATGAGCAGCTGAAGGCTCTAGGTTTGTCTGGTTTAGAAAGGAAGAGGCTGAGGTGTAACCTCATTGCTCTCTAACAGCTTCCTGAGGAGGGGAAGGGGAGATGGAGGTGCTGAGCTCTTCTCCCTGGGATCCAGTGACTGAAAGTATGGGAATAACTCAAAGCTCCACCAGTGAATGTTCAGCTTGGACATTAGGGAACATTTCTTCTCCATGACTGTGGCCAAACAGTGTAACAGGCTCTCTGCTGAGGTGATTGATGCCCCAAGCCCATGATCAAGATGCATTTGGACAATGGGCTTAACATGTTTTAGCTTTGGTGACCTTTGAACTGGCAGGCAGCCGGACTAGATGGTCACCGCAGGCCCCTTCCAACTAAAATAGCTTATTATTCTATTCTATTCTATTCTATTCTATTCTATTCTATTCTATTCTATTCTATTCTATTCTATTCTATTCTATTCTTTTTTAAATACTGTAAATTGGGGTCTGGTATTTGTATCTTATATGAGAACTAAGACACACAGGTATCCCTGGAGAGACCAGGTACAAACCATGGTGCAACTGAGCAATGTGCCCCTCTATTTCCAGAGTGGACACTAAGTATTTCTGGATTTAACTTTTCCTTTGTCATAAAAATGTGGGGATGGCCTGAGAAGGCTTTGGCATCCTCCATCATCCACATGGGACTTCTGCATTTGTCCTAAACCTCACAGAGCTGTGCTGTCCACACCACCTCCTGCAGTGCACTGCAGACACTAACCAAGGTCCTCTCCCCCTTGCCTTATCTGTCTCCCACAGTCTCCCAGCAACTCTATGTGCTGCCCAGGTGATATTTGATCTCAGCTCTTCCCCAGCAGTCAGAGTGGATTTGGCCTCCTGCCTGCACCCTCTGGCTGAGGACATTCTGTTTCTCTGCCTGCTGCAGTGCTGGGGCACATGCAGGGCTCTCTCTGCCTTTGCATCCTCTCGGCATGCACAGCTCCTGTGTGCATAGGTGGGAAAATAATTGCAGGAGGGGACCTGATTGCATGAAGTAACAGGCATAGTCTGAAATATATTTAAACAGCCCTGTCCAGGACATGAATCAAAGCCCAAGAGTGATCTACTCTCATTCAAATTATTATTTGCAACACAAGACTGAAAGGAGAACTACTGATACCCTGTCATGAAAACAAGTCTTCATAAAAATTTTTGTTGTAAGATTTTAAATTGAACAAAGAATAAATGGGCTGCTTTATTTCAAAATTTCTCTGCAAAGATTAAAAAAGTTTAAAAGTGAGGTGATTTGTTAATATGTAAGAAGTCATGGAGTTATTATTTTTATTTAATATTGGGAGTGATGTGGGCTGAAAAAGATTTCTGAATTATGTAAAGAAGGGGATTTAATCATGGTCAAATCTAACCCTCTAGCAGCCAGACTAGCACATATTTTAGGAGGTCTTGTTTACATACAGGTATAAGAAAAAAAAGCCTGAAATAGCAAAGCCTGAATCACCTTCATCAATAGTGGAAACTAATTTATTGAGAAAAAAAAAAGTCAGAAATAATAGCATGTACTAGATAAAAAATTGTAGAGAAAAAAATTAAGAGAGTCCATTTTGCAAAATCTCAGGTATTCCACAACTATTTCTTCTCTCTCTTAAATTTATTCAACTGTGAATGAAACTTCTAATTAAAAAAATGTATTTTCTTCAACTACTTTACAGGCTTTTTGCAGAGACATTGACAAAGGGCACGCACAAAATGCATTATTGATGATCTCTAAAGCAGCCCTCTTTGCCTCACAAGTGCTTTGATATCTTATCCAGGATGAGGTAACGGTGACTGGTGTTATTTTAGCCATTCATCTCATTTCAGTCTAGCCACAGATAAAAAATTGCAATGATTTTAATTGGATCTTGGCATTTCCTCCTGGTCAGCATTCTTTGATGGGTATTTGATTTTTATAGTGTTAATTAAACCTTTCTTATTTGCATGAAGAAGGTGAGCCAAAAGTTAGAAATTTCCTTTTCAGCCTTTTCTGTAGCTGTCAAAAATGAGTGCCCTGGAATTCCAGTCCTGGAGATTGAGAGTGACACACAGGCTGCTTCTGTGCTGGCCAGTTCAATTGTGCAAGGTTTTGACTATGCTTTGAGATACTTAAAACAATCCAGAATGCTTTTTCATTCTCAACAAGCCCTTTCACATCCTGTTCCAGATCATTTCTAGTAGGTAATTTGAATTCAACTGCCTGGTTCTGGAAGCAAAATGACTTCATAGGAGTGGAGTTTGCCAGTCTGCTCCACTTTTTCTCAGTGATGGCTAAAATTCTCTGAGTTTGTTCAATTTACCCATCAAGACATGGTCATTATCATCCTCATGCAGGTGAAATATGAAAGTCCATGTATTCTGGTTGAAGTAAATAAGAGTTTTAGCTGACTCTGCTGAGATCAGGAGGATGGATAGGTGATCTCCTGTGTCTCCTGCTAACTGAAATGTCCTTCGATCATAAGGTAAAGTTACATAGGGAACATTTTGGTTGGACTTAACAGAATTATAGAATTTTCCTGAAGAAATTAATGTCAGCTTTTTGATGCTGACATGACAGGATAGTAGATGAAGTGAGGTAATTGATCTTTTCAGTGTGACTCTGGGAACTGTGTCATGCCCATGAAGGAGATATCCATGATTTTAGAAAAGCTTGGTAAGAGGATGCACTAAACTACTGAACACTTTGAATGGTACAGTGCAGGCAATATGACCTGTGGGATGTAGCATTTCATAGGTGAACTTTACACAAGTTGAATTTACAATTTAATGTAGATATTTTCCCAAGGAGCCAATTTAAAATAGCACCAGGATGAGTTTACCCTGGATTTAGAACTGCAATCTAATGTAGGCAGAACTATTACCTGGAGAAGCTTCATATTGTCACTAATATAACTGACTTGCTCTGAGTTCAGACAGAAACTGTAACTACATGGGCAGAGTTAATACTGCTGCATTCCTCTTTCTTATATATACACATAGTCCTATGCCATTTTTCCAATGTGTCCTTTACTGTGTTTCATGGTGCATTCAAGGAAAGAGGTCACAGAAGTGTATGAACTCATTCCTCTCTACCTGATTTAGTTCATATCATCATCCAACAGCAAAAACAGGGAAAGAAAATCTATTTTGACATTCTCTCCATTCAGTCAGTGGCTGAAATGGACATGTGGAGGTGACAATATGATCAAGTCTCAGTGAGAAACCTATATTCAATCTTAGAACTGTCTAAAAAGTGCTGGTTGAACTTGTGAATATGTCACAATACCCCTTCCACCACCACACAGAAATGAAGTTAAGCCTTAGATTTGGGTTTGTGAATTCATCCTCTCTTCTGTGAATCATAGGAAGAGCCTTGCAGATCATAGCAGAAATAATCTATGGAAGGTATCCAGAACTTGATGAATGATATTATTATATAATTACTTAATTAAACAATTTATAAATAATGGAATATGAAAACAATTCCTGTCTCTTTTACTGCCTGAGTTACTTCTTTAACAGGAATTGATCACTTCATGATTTTCATTAATATTCAACAGATTATTATAACTGCAGTTTTTTTCATGCTAAAAGCAGGAATCCTGCCAGGGCAGTCAGTTATCTGAAACAGCTGAAGTATTTTTGGTTGTGTATTTGTTTGGGTTTTTAAATTTTCCATTTTTTTTCCTTCTCTCATGAATTTGCCTTAATATTAGTACTTAATTACAGACTTTTAATGACGACAAGCTGTTATCTAATTTCTGGAGTTTAGCCTGTATTGCATGCTGGGACCATTTATTCTGTCATAATAGTTACTCTTTCAGATGGTTTTTAGTGGGAAATGATCCAACAAATGAAATGACTCAGGGCTCCTTGATTCACCAAACAAACATACCAGCACAAGGGTTTGTTTGAATTTCCACTGTTATATATATTGTGCCATTTCCATCGTTCCAGTATGAAAATGAGTCCTTGAGGAGCAGAGTCTCACACAATCTCCCTTCCATTCTACTCCTAGTCATGGAGATTTTAGGAAACAGAATTTACAGGTCTTTGGGTTTTGCAGTAGAGAGAGAGTATGGATTTTTTTCTCATGCCTAAATGTGGTGGAGCAAAACCACCTTACTTTGGAGTAAATATCAGATTCCATGCCATCTTCCTGTGATTAGAAGTCACCCATCAATTGTTCTCAACAGTTAAGGGAGCAAAAAACAAGAAGACAGATTGGAATAACAATAATAATGCTTCTTTTGTGGAATTTTTAACAAAGCATGATGATGCAAGAAAAAACATTACAGGGAAAATAAGGATCTTGAATTATTTTGTGGAGTTCTAACTAGTTCCTTTCATCTGCAAAAAGAGTAGTGGACCTGCAAGACTCAAGCTTAAAATCAAATTGTGGACTCTCAATTAACAATATATTAACAATTTAGCTGTATGGATACAAGCTGCATGAAAACACTCAAAAGTCCCTAGTGAGACAGTCTGTCCATGTAGATTTATTTCACATGTTGTGTAATGAATGGACCCGACACTCTCGTGCTATTCCCTTTGACCATGGAGGCATCAAGGACAATAGAAGGAGTATTCAGCCATGGTATCCTGAGATCCAGGGGTTTTTTGGGTGCTGCCTCACCATTAGGGTTGTACTGGTCAGTACAACATTGCCCATATCAATGGAGAGAAATGTTTGTCTGTATAACTTCAATGCAGCTCTCCAATCTGAATGATGGTTTTGCATATCTTGGGTCACCTCCCTATTATTTTAGACTAAAAAAATATTTATTTTATGCAATAAAGATAAAAGATTTTCTAATCTTTTATAAAGATAAAAAATTTTCTAATCATCAAAATGTCATTTCTGTCACGTTTTAAATATGGTAAAATTCTGTGGGGACCAATATGACAAAAAACTAACTTTTATAAAGAGGGTATTTTTAAATTCTTAACTGTGAGACATATATCTACTTCTTTAATTTTAATTAATAGAATGTAGATAACTCCAAATTTTCTCAGAAATGTGGGCGGAAGTATTTCTAATATTCCATGTCAGGATTGGTCCTCCCTGTGAACTGTGTGAACACACATTAAGATAAGCAACATAAGACTCTGAACAGAAAAGCCTGGGGGAAGAACCATCCTCATTGCATAGAGAGAAAATCAGATACTGGGATTATCAAATAAATGGGGGGTAATCGGAACTGAAGTAGTCTGTGATGGATGACCCAAGTCCTGATGGACTTTGTGTCATGGCTCTGACTGACTGTAGCTGTCATTTAAGATACTAAAAATAGACCAATATTTCCAATATTTCAATATTGGATTGCTGCCTTCAAGACCCTGTTCATTGAAGGGCACAGGATGCTACAGACTTCCACATGTGTAAGGAGATGGAGAGAGATTTACTGTCTGAAGAAAAAGAGCTTACAATGGGTTGTCTGCAGGTGGTGTTACCAAGCAAATGCCAAGATTTGATGTGTGTATCCGAAAAATTTTAACAGTGCCAGTAGATTTTTTCATCTCTGTGTTTTCTAATTCATGTTTCACTTTCACTATGGGGATTCCAGAAGCAAAGTATTGATTACTTTATTCAACATTTAGCCTGTGATAATTGAATCCAGCCTTCTTAGATATCACTGTTGCATAATCATTATTCAGTTACATTTTCCATTAATTAATTTTAGTCAAATTCTGTCTCTATTAAGAGCTCAGTAATGTAGCTGCAGTGTGCATTAAGTGTCTGATGTATGCCATGAGACAGACCCAGATAAAAGGGCCAAAGAGGTCTGGACAAGAAGCAGAAAAAGAGATTGGACAGAAAAACATCCAGGGAAAGGGGAGAATGCTCATGTTAGGCAGAACTATTTTAGGGAAGGCAACAACAGAAAAATTATTTGAATATGATAAGCTCAGTAAATTGTTTTTGATATGTTGTATCAGTAAAAACCCATAAATTTCTAAAAGATGGACAAAACCTCTTGGAGTACTAGATGTCAACCAATGTCATGGTAACTCATTGGGCAAGCTCTACCCACAGGCTGCTGAAATATGATTATTATTAATTGTAATTGCATCAAAATACAATAATCTAACAGCAACATAATTATATTTACATGATGGGAACACATTCCTCCATTAAAATAGTTCCAGTGCTGGTGAATTTAAGCAAGAACCTAATTTAGCAAGTAAAATTTGTTCATCTGGAAAATCTCAGTACTTATGAGTTTGTCTATGAGCTAGTTTCCAAGTTAAAGGATAGCCAAAGCTGTCTATTTTGTGGTTTTATTGTGGTTTAATTTTATTAAAGGGATTATAGGAAGCAATTCAGACTCCTCCTCTTCAGTCTCCTCTTGAAATTGACAACAGTACAAAGTGAGAACTGCCAAGAACTGTGAAGCCTCTCAGTTGCACACACAGCTATTGTGTTACATCTCTGAAGTAGCACAGGTTAACAAAATCATTTTAGCAGCTTTTCCCACGCATTACATGGATCAGAAAAGTCCTGTCCTTTTCACAGTGATAAAGCTGAGATTTTTGAACCAACAGAATAATTACTTGTCTAGTGATAACATTCTCAGGTAGGAAGTTGAGAACACTGCCAGAAACAATGAATCAGGGGGAGGAAAAGGCATTACCTGATAGTTTTGATCATGCTGAGCCCCATTTCAACACAGCAATGTGCATGGTCCTGGCGAGGTTCTGGGAGCCCCGAGACACAGTAGTAACAATCCCCCAGGATCTTTATTCTGAGACAATGGTGCTCCTACACACAAATGTAGCAAAGAGAAAGAAAATATTTGCAGATTTTTTCAGCATGTTAAGGTGAAAGTAAAAGTGGTTGAAAAAATACTGTTAAAAAACCAACCAACACCCCACCTTTTTTCTGGATGTTTTCTGCTTGTCATTAGTATAATTGTGATTTATATCACTTTTGAAATAAAGTACCTTTACATTTGCAGAAAAAAAGGCTATTGTGATTTTTATTTTATTCTAACCAGAGATGTTCTTGCTGATGGGGAGAAAGGTTTTATCAGAGCTAGGTGGAACATAGGCCAAGGATTCAGAAATGCCATCTGAGATAATGAATAACCCAATTTAGGTTATGTACCTCCAGGGCATGTTTTCCTGCCTGCTTTTTACACTGGAAATAAATGAAAAACCTCTTTCTTCCCACTGAAATCCCTTCCCAACTAAAGTTTTTGCAGTGACACTCAAGTATTCCCAACAGCTACAGGAGCTGATCAAGTATCTGCATGGCAAGGATCTCAAAGAAGCTGTCCTGCATCAAACTCATGCTGTGGAGAAATGATGTTTGGCATCCAGCTAGAGACACCCTTTACCCTAAGAGCAAATAGTGAATTTAATTTCTAAAATACACATTAACAGTGTCATTAGAAACTGAAGCAGAATATTATTGCATAACTTGCCCATTATTTTAGAAGATCCTTTTCTAGTGAGCAGAAATATCTGAGTTGCTGCAATTTTGCAGTTCCCAGACCAGCATATGAGACCAAGATTACTGTAAATTTGCCCAATGTATTCTGCTGATTGGGCCCTCACAGGAGGCAATCAATGCACAGGAACAGAGAACATTACAAGTTGTGTCAAGGAAGCGTTTTTATGATGGAGAATCATTGAAATATTGAGTGTAGTATTAATAATCAATCAGTAAAGGCTGCAGTAACAGACCTTTAAAAAGAAAAATTTAAGTAAGATATAAGAGCAAATGTGAATGCTGGTTCTCCCAGGAATCAAGTATGGATTCCCTTCAAAGTTTTGCTTAGGAAGAATGAAGGTTTGTAGTCAACCTCAGACAAGCCTTGAACAATCCTGGAGTGACACACAGAATTCACACACTTTTACCCAAAGCTTTTTGAGAAGCCAGCTGAAGCCTTAAGGATGCCAGCAAGGGTAAAATCTGCTCTGGGCACGTGGCCAAAGTAAGCTGATTCACCCTAAAATCTCCCCAAACCATCAGTAGGAACTGACTGTGTTTGAAGCTTTGGTTAAGTCTCCAGCTAAAACCAGTGCTTGCCTTTCAAGTGCAATGCTTGCACTTGAAAGGCAAGCAAGTTTCCCAAGGTAAACAAGGTACCCAAGTTTCACACAAAATTCCAGACTGAACTCAGACTTCTAAAAAGGTAAAATTCATATGTAACTCTCCTCTTTCCTCAACCCCTTCTTTTCAGCCCCTCTGCAGACCCACAGAAGAACACTAAGAATTTTTCATATTGCTTTAAATGAAATTGTACATCCTAAAAGCCTCCAAAAACTTTCCTCCTCCATGGAGAGAATTAGAGGTCTGATGTTACCACATTTTCCACCTATTTTTTTAACTATAGAGTGAAACTATGAAACATAAAAGTTAATGACAAGTAGGTAGGACTCAATGGCATAAATGAATGTCAAACATTAAGTGGATTTCCTTAAGATTGTCCCTGTGTTCCTCGTTTAGACAAAATGCAAAGAGATGAAGATATAAACCACAGATTTTAGAGTTCTTGGGCTTTTCTAAAGGTCTCATTCAATTGATTGTTACTATAAGTGATGTTTGCTTTCACATCTAGAAAGTAAAAGGATTGTGTATAATGTCATATTGGTTTGACCAAGGTGGAATAAATCAAAAGGCAGCACTTTATTCAGGGCCACTACAAATACTTTACAAATAATAACATTATAGTAGAATAGAGGGAGGAAAAGGGAAAAACAGTCAATGTTTAGGAAAGACAGACTGGAATAAAAGAAAGAAGATATATCTCAAGTATTATTATATTTTAATTTTTAATTACATTTTTAATTTCAACATTTATTATACCTATAAGATGACATGCATAACCCCTTTTAAAATGAGAATTTATTTCAGCACTGGTAAAGACTTCAGTCTTCAAAAGGATAAGACTGTTGTTTGATTCTTAAAACCTCACTTAAACTGGCTAGAGTGTTGATTCCAGTAAATTCAGATGAGACTTATATCACCTTCCTGCATGTCTGAAATTCAGAATAAAGCAGACAACTTCAGAGGAATGTGCTTTTTGTAAAAATAAGAATCTTCACGCATGTCAAGATCTGCTAACGAGGGTCTGATATATGCAAATGTGAGTTCACATGTGTGACACAGGAAATCCATTCAACTCCTCATGAATGTTTTCTCTCCCTCATCATGTGATGTCGCCTGTGTGATTTGCCAAAGCTCAGGAAGTGATCCATGGAGTGCAATGTCCAAGCGGAGATGACTGTGTCAGGTGTCCCCATGCCAGGGAGCCCTGGAGCCCAAGGAGAGCCAGGCAGCGAAGCCTGGGGACAAATTCAGCTCACAGCTAAAGCTGTTGGCTGGCCTCCATTCAGCTGTCTGTACCTGACCTCAGCATGTGTCTGTAAAACCCTGGGTATGTGAAACACCCACACGGGACTAACAAATATGACATAAGATTTATGTCCTGTGGAACATTGCAGGGTCAGGCAAGGTGTCTCTACTGGCACAAAAAACCACAGGGAGCTTTTAAATGACTCCTTGTCTTCCTACTTTTGTTTTTTTTTCCTGTTAATCATGTAATTGTGACTGCTAAATGTGATCTGTGTTACAGCATGACTACATTGCTTTTTTATTTTTTATTCTTCCCCAATTATTCCCATCATACTCATTTCAAAAGTAAACTATAGGCTTTTTATCACTGGAAATATTTCATCTAGAGGAAGATAATTCAATGACTCTCAAGAAGGACAGGAGGCTGATGGTATCTGCCTTTGGCAGAGGCAAACTGCCTGCTCTCCTGAGATTCCCTCAAATGACTCGGTAACTTAATCACATCTACAGTTTGGACCCAGAGCTTTGTCAGAATGGTTGTACAAGAGCATTAAGGTTAGACTCATGGATAATGCAGGCAGCCATGCTCCAGTTTTATATCAGAGACTGAGTTTTGTCAGGGCCTGCCCACTTTTCAGTGGTATAAAATGATATTAGTATCAATCGGGATTTTTCTCACCCTGTAGAGCTCAAGCCCACTTCCTAAAATCATTTCACTGCAATGGTATCTAAGAGTGGCAAGTTGATATTAAATGAAAACGAATGAAAAGTCTAAATATGTATGAAGAAACTGTAAAATGAGTAAATTATTTAAATAAGAGAAAATTGTCATACAGGAACTTTGGTACAGGAAATATTTTTCACAACAGTGTTAAATTCTTACACCATTCTGAGGCTATTGTCATCTCCTCTTTAATTTATTCTATCCATCTTCCCTTTTTCATATGCAATTCTAGAAGTTGTCCTTAAGCATGTAAATGGCAGTTGATATTATACAGACATTCACATCAGTATCCATCAGTCTCACACCCCTTTCAATACTCATTCATTAATAGCATTTATTGAGGGGATCAATTAAAATCTCAGCATGTCACAAATAGAGGCTCTTTTCTCCCCTTATTTGCAGCTTATCATTTGCTGCAAGTGGAAGATTAAGGGGCCTGATTCTGCCAAGATCAATTTAAATCAGAATTTTTGCCTGGGGAAATTGAACAGACTCAAACACCCAACTATTTTTTAATAATAATTCTAGATTAATTCAGTGGCAATTGATAAGAAACCTTTTTCCAATTCACCTAAATCCAGAGAAAAGAAAAGATGTAGATTTTTCATAAATAATTACCTTGCATGTGGTGAATGATTTATGTTTGAGCTTATTAAATATACCCCTAGTGACTGGAAAGGAAGCAAAGCAAATTGGCATAAGGTGGAGCTGCAGAAATGAGTTGCTCAAATAACAAGTTACTGAAAGACACAGTCAGAGACTTCATTAATATTTCTTGTTTCCTTGGGCTGAATTTCTGACAAGGGAAAAAAAGTGATTTTGTTTTATAAGCTATGCCACTTTTTCAATTCTGCCAGTGCTGAATTAATCATTTCACCTAGTTTTGAAGGGAACCCCATAGGATAGCGAACAGACCACAGAAAATTCAAAGTTTTTTGCAATTTTCATAATTTCAAGCTCAAAGTTTAGAACATTGGGCATGAAAAATAACTGCAACTGAACTACAGAACAAAGAGAAGTCATACACGTAAGTCTTCTTTAAGAAGGCAGCCAGTGGGAGGAGGAAGGGACTTGGCCTTTGTGCACAAGAGCTCAGTTCCTGAAACATGTGCCAAAGGTAGAGGAAACCTGGACAAACCTCATTTCTCAGCATGAATGGGGGCCAGGCCAAAGCTCTTAATCAGCAGTCTGTTTTAGGGTGGGTTGGTGAGAGAGCTCCATCCAAATTCCTTCTATTGCAGCTCTGTCATGTTGGAAAACAGAACTGGGACCTTGAGCGAGCCAGATGGAGGGGGGTTCTCAAGCTTGGTCATGCAGCAAAAAAAAAGGTCTAGGTAGGGTACACAGTTAAAAAGATTGTTTCTAATTTTTATACACATAAAGGGAAAAATATGACAGTCTTTCATTTGCCTGAACACATAAGTATGGCACTATATTAAACAATTTCTACATATTTTAACATACTGCATAAAGAATGTTTTGGGTTTTTTTAGAATAACCTATAATGGGGTGGTTAGAATTTCTCTGTGCTGCCAGAAAAAAAAGGTTTGGGGTCTGTCATGCTGCAGAAGGAACTGAGGCATGATGGTGAAAGAGTTTTATCATTTATTATATTAACAGCTTTGTTCCTTGACATGTTGAAGAAGAAAACTGTTATGACTGCTGTGTCTGGTGAGCAATTTGCCTTGGCAGCTCTTAATTAGAAGACTATGCTTTAAGTGATTTCAGGGACAGAAATCCCCATGAGAAAGATTCCAGGTGCTTCTTTCTAGCTAAGGCAGGAACAATTCTGAATGGCAATTCTGCCCCTGAGGAGTTTCTAGCACTGAATTGCTTCAGGTGCGTGGGACACTGGCCAGCAACATTAGAACATGAGCCAGGGTGTGCCCAGGGGGCTAAGAAAGAGGATGCAGCCAGGTGAGGGTCAGCCTCTTCTCCCAAGTAATAAGAGACAGAAAAAGGAGAGATGGCCTGCAGTTGCACCAGAGGAAATTTAGATTGGATATTTGGTAAAATTTCTTCATCTAAAGGGTTGCCAAGCATTGGAACAGGCTGTTTGGGAAAGAGGTTGAGTTGTCAGCCCTGAAGATATTTAAAAGACATGTGGATGTGCTGTTTAGGGATATGGTTTAGTGGTGGCCCTGGAAGTGTTAGGTACATGGCTAATCTTAGAGGTCTTTTCCAGCCTTTATTATTCTATGACTCTCTTAAGAATGAGTTGGAGAATCCCCAAGAATATACTTGCGAAGCCTAATTTAATTCAAATCCCAAATTAGCCACAAAGTGGCGCTTCTTTTAGGGGGAGGTTGAATTTGAGTAATTCTTCATTTACAAATAACTGGAAAAATTGAAACAAATTTTATTCAATCTGTCATTTTCATCTGAATTTTTTCCTAAAAAACCTGTATACTATCACTTCTAAAAGTATTTTGTGGGCTGGGGTTTATATGACTCTTTAGGTCTTTTGATGGGCTCTTTACCATCTGAAAAACTGTAAATGTAGGGAGAAGATGGTAAACAAGGTTGTTCACTCATTAGTAGGAGCCAATTAATTATTGAAACTGCTTGGGAGGAAAAAAACCTCAGCACTTTAAACATATACACATGAAAAAATTCACACCTGGCATATGTGTTTACAAAAGACTTTTTAGGAAGTCTCTGGAATCCTGTGGATTACATGCTTGAAGATAATTTCACCATGGAACAAAGCACTGCCAGCTCAGAGCTGAAATGTGGCCTGGGACAGTGAAGCACTGCAGAGGAAGTGTCTTTATCAAGGAACAGAAAAGCCCCCAAATCCCTCCAGCCTTCCCTTCCTGACACCAACAGGTGCAGGTGTTTTACTGGGGCTCTGGTGTGATGTGTTCTTGTGGAGCCTGGCAGTCAGGTTGGTTTCCACCTCTGGAAACAGCAGTCACAACATTGGTAATACAATGTTGAAGGAATTTTTGACAGCTTGTCTGCAGCACCACAGGAGACAATTTAATCAAGGTTGCAGGATAAGATTGCCTCCTTAGAAACAAAATAAACAAAACCCCCATCAGTCCTTTAATAAGCTCCTTTTCCTCTTTGTTGTATCTGAAACTGAATCTACAAAGAGTGTAGATGAATTTAGAAATATGATAATTTAAATCATGGTATTGGCTGACATCTAGCACTGCAGAGAAGACAGAGGAAAAACAAACATCAAAAATAACTATTACTTCACCAAGGCAGGACGTTTTTTAGGCTTAAGTATCTTGCTGAATGTCATCTCATTTCCCTTCTCAAAAATTCTGCCTAAGGAAAATATTAATATTAATTGAGTTTCCATTTAGGCCTTTCAGTAGATTAAGTATATATAAGGGAATATTTTCTTCAGTTCTATTTTATGTCAACTTATTTTTCTTCTTTTGTAAATGTTACTTTTCTCTTTAATAACTATAAATCTTTTACAAATATCACGGAGTGATTAGAAATGAGAAGAAGCTGTACATAACATATCATTACATTTTTTTCTTGGAACAAATATTGAACTGAATTCTAATTTTTTTCAGAATGTTCTGTTGTAATGATACAGATATTATGGAAGCTTTTTGTTATTAATTATAGGCATCAATGTATGCCACAAAACTTGATGTAACTTAGGGAAGATTAAAAAAATCAGAGACTTTTCATTAGTTTTGTATTGCTTAATAAGGCTTAATAAGAGAAAAAAGAAGCTTAGCTAAATTACATTTTTCAGTGTGCTGTGAAAATGTCTTCTTTAATATTATATGATTTATATAAGATGTTTGAGCAGATCTAACAATCCTTTATATGAGATTATAATTTAATACTTTTATTTAGAAGTAAATAAGGATTTAAACATTTTTTTCCTTAAAATCTAAAAACTGCCTCAAGCTTTCTGCAACTGATTGTGTTGCTTTGATGGTAATTCTTAGCAAACTCTAAGAGTCTGAGTAAAATTTTAAAAGGTTATGATAACTCTAGCTAAGCTGATTAAGAACCAGTTAAGTGATAGATCTAAAATCTAGATGTGATTGTGTAATCCTCCTTAGTGAAAGATCCTTCTAGGGAGGCCTAGAAAGAAGCACTTCCCAAAAGTCCTGTTGAGGATTTACAGGCAAGTAGAAAACTATTGCTAATAACATTTACAAAAGGAATAAGACCAGTAAAATAAACAATTACCATGCAGACATGGTGGTCACAACGTGACAGCAAGACCAGAAAACCCAAAAATAATATTTTTCAGTACAATAGTGTTATCACTGTATGTTCAGAAACATGGCACTTGGACAGTGATTGAGGAAAGAGAGATTAGGAGGAATTGTGATGATCTGCCTTCACACTCATGGAGGTTAGTCCAGGAACACTGTTTTCAGTGCTTTAAAAGGGATTCTCAAAAATAGGAGGTGTTCCGGAAAAGTAGTCCCCAAAACTATTTTAAGGAATAAATCTTACAGAGTAAAAACCTCGCTGTGAGTTTGGTCTGTTTCTTTTATCAAAAGGAAACCTGAGAAGCCCCTTTATCAAAGCATCCAGATGCATTCCCAGAGGAAGTCAGTGACTACAAGATGGTCCTTTAGTCTGGAAATGATTGGCCACAGCAAGAATCAACAGATGTAATTCAAAGTCAGTAAAAATCAAAGGAAAAAAAACCTATACAGAATAAAATAGTGGGAGTGCTAAGGCACTGGAATATACTAGCAAGATGGACCAGTATTAAAACAAAATCATCTCGTGGTGCATTCAGATGAAGACCAGGAATTTTTCCAAAAGATACACCTTTACCAGGTGTGAAAGCTTTATGCAGTATCGAATGAGTAGGTTGATAGATCCCTGTAATTCACAAGTCCTTAAAATTCAGGGTCACTCAGTGTCCATTTCCAACACTTTTCAAAGGAAAAGGTGAAGTTCTATATAAGATTTAGACCCTTTTATTTTATGCAGCTGGTGCCCTCCATAAGAGTCCAGTGTGGAGTGTTGGTTTCCTGTAAAGTGCAGAGGGAGAATTTGTGTCCTTGAATTGGACAGAAACACCAAACCCTTTCTAGGGAAGCAAGAGAGGTTCCTCTGTGTTAGGCATCTCTATCGTCAGGGCATCACACAGGTATCATGACATCCAGGTCACAGAACCCACAAATAAGGAACACAATCAAAATGTCTTTCTTTTTACTAAATTTTAATTTTTCATGATCATATCACTTTAATCTTTGCAGGCAAAGTCTGTTCAGTTTCTGCAGTGGTTCTTCCCTGTGCCTTCCACCTTTCAGAGGATTGTTCTAAACCAGTAGATTAGTCTAATGATGTGTTTAAAAAAGAAGTAAATTCCCAGACTAGGAAAGGAAATGCATGAAGGAGCCTAAAGTCTTGAATTTAGTGACTGGGACATTCACTTGAGAGGTGATAATCCTGATAATGATGTTTTGAAGACACAGATGTTCTTTCATCCCAGATCAGAGATTTCTGGATAAGAAATTCTTTGCTATGTAAAACAGACTGATATATTTATTACCTTTTCTTTAAAATAGACTCACCTACATTTATAGTATACCTATTATTGTATGGCATATTCCATGTTCTCCATTAAGATTTATGAATTTAGAACTGCAACAGAAAGGTTTCTAGAAGGTTTAAGCGGAGATGTGTGGCAAACCACAGAGAGGGGAAAAAGTCTAGGCATTTAAAGAAGCAAAATTTTCAGTTCCCATAAAATAAAAAATAAAAAAACCTGAGAAAACAAGCTGGAAGTTGACTTCAGGGTTAAGTGGCAAGTGAAGGAGGATTCACTGGATTAGGCTTTTAAATGTAAATGCCTTCCTTGTTCCTAACTCCTTTACTGGATATACTCATTCTCTACAAAATCACTATTGGTTAAATATAGTTTATGGAATGGTTACAAAATATGGTTAATGATCACGAATGCTAGCCAAATTTGAAATGTGAAGCAAGGCAATAAAGAATTTTTATACATAGTCTTCCTAAAATATTTCTGTGACATACATACATTCTATTGGTAAAATATGTTTCTTCAATTAAAATAGCTATTTTTGTCAAGCCATACAAAAGCAGGCATTACTCCTCTAAGCTTTCTAAAAGACAGGACTGAGGTAATTCTTTCACCTGGCTTTACAGTGCAGACAGAGCTGACAAGGGGTTTTTGTTTGCAAAGCAGATAGGTTGCATTTACTAATTTGCCACTGCCCAGGCAATAGGTTATGGCATCACTCTATACAAAAGAAAACACATTGCTATGTGAGGTAAAAATAGCTGAATCAAAAGAAATTTCAATAATTATGGAAGACTTGCTTTTCTTGACCTTAATGTGTAAGACGAGAGAAAACCACAAGGATCTTATTCTGATACTGTGCAATATGTGTACAAATACTCCATCACCCTAATTCAGAAATGTATAAAAACCAGTGAGGGATGCAAATCTCTACATCAGGCCAAGCCATTTTAGGTTTCCTTTACAGGAAATAGATAGCATGGTCTAGGATATTCAGTGCAATTAGCATTTTCCCGTAGTATATACATACATTTGGCTGGGTAAATGATAAGATAAACTCCATGAAATGTACTTCATTGCCTCCACTTAGAAGCCTTATTAGTCAGCTCAGATATTGACACTAAAGAGATCCATATTAAATTACATTTTGACCAAAGAAGCATGAAAAAAAAATAATACAAGCTAGCAAAACTGAGCATGTTCTTCAATACTACTTGTATTTCTGTGCTTCACTTTTTTTTCTGATCAGTGCTAATTAAGGAGCAACTAATTTTCCTGATGTAATAATTTCCTCTGCTGTGTTTAATTAATTTCATTGTTGAGTTAGATAGAATCCAGCTTAAAGATTGTAAACCCTGCTATTAACTAACCACTGCAATGACTGAGAGAACTGATTAGATGACCTTAAATGAATACATCTTTTAACCTTCCTCACTTTGCAGAAGAAAAGACAAATAAAGCTAGGGTCCTAAAAAACAAATTTCCAGCAAAAATCCAAAATATGAAGCTTCCTTAGAAACTGTGGTAGGTGATCTCCCATCATACCATTCTCTGTCCAGCACTGCAGAAACCAAATGTTCTGATGACAACCTCTGCTTTCACTTGCTATCATAATTTTTCATATAACTTTTTTAGTGTCTTCCAATCTCAATTGCTATATAAAATCCCTGTGGGGAGAATCTGGATATATATTGTTCTAATTGATCAGAGGATATTTCCCAAACATCCCAAACATGGAATTGATTTTGTCTTTTTGGAAATCAATTGTTTAACTCACATGTGCTAGTCGATCAAATCTGGCAAAGAGTTCATTCAGCATTCGGACCAGCTCCTGGGCTGACAGAGTTGTGGAAAGGTTGGTGAAGCCTTTAACATCTGCAAAAAGAATGCTAAAAAAAGAAAACATATTATTATTTCACTCTATTTCCTTTAATTACTGAATGTTTTAAGTTACTTTCTAGCATTTTACTAGTGGAAGGATCATTTTATTACCCTTGAGGTAACATTACCTCTGTTCTATACTTTTGTACATACTGGAGTACTGAATATAAATATTGAAGGAACTAAAAAATACTACTAAGAGTGAGAAAATGTTTTGCTAGAAATAGGAATCATGAAATTCTAGATTTTCAAAGCATACAAGTGTCAAATCCTAAGAGTACAGACAAATCTGTGATTGTCTTGATATACACCAGGCTAAGGCCAGTTTTATTTAGCGTCATTTCAGGCATGAGACAGAAGTACCTGAGTTAGAGCTATAGTACTCTCTTTATAAGATATGAATCTTTAATAGGATTTTTTTTTTCATTCTACTGACTTTACAGGGAGCCCAGTGTGACTGTACTTTGAATTTAAGTGTATCAACTTGTGTGCCTGAAATTATGGTAGGATCTCCGTTGACAAACCATTTGCAAACAGACTTCTAACCTGTGTTTGAACATCCAGTTATTTTTCTTGCCTTTTGGCTGCTCACTGTGCCTAGAATGACCACATGTGAATATAGAGAAACCTAAACACACACAAAGTATGTGGTATGCAAGATAACACCCAGAACAAAACATGTAATAACTCAGTAATTATTAGCCAAAGAAAGCATTGGCTACTTTTATAAAGAGGTGATGTTCAAAAAGACACAGATCATTCTGGCACAAACCTTGTCAGCACTTGAAAGTCAACCAATAAAACTGGTGTTACAATCTGAGTACCAGAAGATTTTGTTTCACTTTAGCTGATGACTTGTGATGAACAAGATCACAACTTGGCAGGGTCTGAGAATTACCAATGTAACCAATAAGAAATACAATAATAATTTGGTTGATTGATAACACATCTTCAAATGTATGGACTGGCAAAGGTTTGGTTGCAATTTAAACAAGTGCTTACAAACTTGGGAAGATTTTACCTGTGAGAAGGAATTAAAAGGCAAAGTACCAAGCTACTCAAAGAGTAATGAATAGTAATAATAAACTAAACTTATAAAAATAAAATTTTGAAACTACTAGTTTCTACACTTTTAATTTTCAAACCAACAAAAATTTATACCTGGATATTTGTAAGGATTCATATAGGATTGGTTTATGGGGTATTCAGTACTAAACAGTTATGAAATAAAATAAGGTGTATGAAACCTTGTTTTGAAAAGATCTAGTTTCTGGCAGTATGTATAGAAGCCAACCAGTATCTGCATATTAAAGCATGCAGAATTTTAATTTCAAATCTCTTTCAGGCATAAAATATATTTTGACTTCTCACCCTGTCTACAACCCTTTTCCATTAAAGCAAAAGGGCCATTTCTCCATATTTTGATTCTTCTACAGCAACACTTACTCTGAGTATGAAAAAGGTTAATGGAAGACATTTTAATTTAGTGCAGCTCAAACCTTTATGAGGGTCCTTGATACTTTCAATCAGATTTAATAAAATAACATATCTGATCTACTGCATGGACACAGAAGCAGCAGATAATCAATTTATTCTTCTGCAGAAGTGCAAATTATTTCATTGAACTTCTCCAGACAAAGTTATATTTTGGTTTCATTGAAAGGCAAAGTACTTGCTTCCCATGCAAACTATCTGCCACCATACCCATGCTTATTTTTCACTTCCTTCAAGGATGGTTTCAAAGATGGTCAGTCAATGATTTACCCTTGTGTTTTGGGAAAGGCTCATGGAAAATGCTATTGGCTTAATAAAATATTCTGATTTTCTGGAAATACACTAAAACCAAGATGATGTAATGTCATGGAGTGGAAGTTGATCATTCTGGTGTAAATGTACAATTAGGACTAATTACCTTGAGTGGCAGCTCATAGGATAATTATCACCCTTCTGATAACATTTCAAGAAAGAAAAAAATTAGAGAGGGGAATAAAGATTAAGAAAATAATAATAAGACTGATTAAATGAAAATGGCTATAAAGCAGAGGAACCATTTAACAGGTTACCATCTTTGAAAACATCTTACAAGTCTCCATCTAATTTTTCAGTGTGTGGGGTGAGCCAGGTTGTGGCAGAATATATGTCCACATGTAGGCAGGGCTCCCCTTCCTGTGCAATCCTGACCACTTAAGTGAACTGAGTGTGAAAAAGTGAAAAAAGTGAAAAAAAAGTGAAAAAAAAGTGAAAAAAAAAGACACAAATGGTCCAGACTCAGTGTTTAGTTTAAATGGCTTTTGCCATTGCCATGGCATCCAACCATCCTGATGATTAGAAGAAGGCATCAAAATGCTTCTCTGCTTAAATACTAAACAAGGTTACACTAATTTTCCAATTAATGAATGAATAAAGCAACAGAAGGGAAATCCTCAGACAAGAGTAATTTAGCAACATCTGAGACCTTAGGCATTACAGAAAGGCTACTTCACCCACCTGACATTCTCATAACGATGAATGTAGATCTTATGGAACTGGTGCTGCAAATGTTCATCTTCCACATTGGTCATGTCATTGATCATTTCCAGGACTACAAACCGTGGCAACACAGAGAGCACCAGTCGTTCCTAAACAAAGAGGAAACCAGTGTCAGTCTGAACTGGTATTTCACAATGCCCAGTTTAAGGATCTGGATAACTGATTATTTAAGATGTGACCCTCCTCTCTAAAAATTCTAGCTCAAGACATTTGTGATAATTCACTTTATCAGCCTGAGTCTATAGTCCAGGACACATCTGGTTTGGGTAAGGAAGAATAAAATGAGTTCACATGCAGCCATTCAAACTGGTCCTCCTGACTAGCAGAACTGGAGAACATGTTCAACATTTCTAATCATTTTTGTCTGTGCTTCAAGAACCCTCACGAAGAGTAAACATTTGTTTATATATAAAAACAAATGTAGACATATGTTTATATATATGCACATGCTTCTTTACAATGTATATTAGTAGAGTATCCATTTACATTATTTTATTATTAGTGTGCAAACAGTGTATCAGTGCATATTAGTGCACATATACTTCTAGTATTAGTGTATAAAGAGATACACATATATCCACAAGAGTGCTGTTTCCAGCCCTGTCATAATACAATTAAGCCCAGAATTTTCACAGAATTTCACCAAATATTCTGGGTTGGAAGGGACTACAAGGATTTTAAGTGACTGGCCTATATGGGGATTGAACCTGGACTCATGGTTATTAGCACCATGCTCTAACTAACCACATCTTAGTACAGCCAGGCAAGCCCTCAAAAAGCAACCAAGTCTTTAATGAAAGCCCTGGATCATCCCCTGAGAGATTTTAGACTGGCTTCAGTGGCTCATCAGTTTAACAGCTTTGACAGATTTTTGTGAGTATCCAACCCAAATCTGTTTCTCTGCAAATTAAACCTTCTTTTTGTCCTTTCAAATTGAGCATGGATAATTATTGATTGCTGCTTTCTCTGTAATAATCTTTCTGTACTAAAATACTGTTATTGTGTCCTCTTCACTCTGTCTCTCTTGGTTTTTTTTTTTTTTCAGATTAGAAAGCTTTGTCCATTATTGGAATTTATCACTCCCAATCACTCTGAAGCAAAGCTACAATTTTTCACTTTTGTTTTGCTTTAGAGGATTGCAAATACTGAAATATTATTGAACTAAAGAAGAGAATGTTACTAGAATGTATGCAAGTTATTTATAACCAAATTTCAAACAACATTTTGGGGAATAGGATATATCTAGGGAAAACCAGATACGAACTCCCAATTCAGGCACATATGTAGACAACAGAGCACACAGATGAATAAAGTCCTCTCCTCTCCTCTCCTCTCCTCTCCTCTCCTCTCCTCTCCTCTCCTCTCCTCTCCTCTCCTCTCCTCTCCTCTCCTCCTCTCCTCTCCTCTCCTCTCCTCTCCTCTCCTCTCCTCTCCTCTCCTCTCCTCTCCTCTCCTCTCCTCTCCTCTCCTCTCCTCTCCTCTCCTCTCCTCTCCTCTCCTCCACCTTTTTCCGTCAAAGTAACTGATGTTGAATTTGTTTTGAGGCAACTTGATATCAGGAGGATATAAAATAATCACAGAGTAAAGAGGCTGTGTTATGTCCCTTCTCAAGGGTGAAGATTTGTTCAGACAGAAGAAAAACCAAAGAGGAATGATGGGTGGAATGAGAAAGACAAGAAAACCAATGAAAATAATGATTTTTATGCCAGCAGGATTCAATGCCATGTGGATAAAATGTTGCCATAGATGAAACATCTGAATAAATGAAGAAATCCCTTCCTAGCTTTCATAGGAAGTGAAACACTACTAACTTACAACTTTCACAGTTCAGATCATGAAGAATTCTCACTCTGAGCAATCTCAGTCAGCAGTTAGTAAACAATCTTCAGCTCTGATGGGAACACGTTGTGGATAAACACCTCCATCTGTCTAGATGGCAGCACCAGATGAGGTGAACTGTATGTTTGTTTAAGAGGGGAGAACACAGGCTGCCACAAGCTGCACTGGAGCACTGCAGTGTTTCACCACTGCAGCACTGGAGTGTTACACCCCCCTCCAAGAAGGCAATCCTTCCTGCATAACATGCTGACAGAATACGAGAGAACTGAGAATCTCCTAATATTTAATTCATCCACCTATTCTACAAACCTTTGCTAAATCAAGACCTCCTTTTGTGAGGAAGAGACAAAAAATTATGTGAGTGATGGCTTCTAAAGAGCAGGCTGTGAACTATAATGCAGCAAGATCATCGTTTATTTTGGGAAATAGCCAAGCTCAGACTTTCTGTTTTCATACTGGATGGTTCTAATTTTAGCACATTTGCTTTGTCTTGGCTTTGTTCCACCCTTTCCACCTGGGAATTCTGCTATCCTTCATTCTTCTGATGTGCAAACACTGGATGTGATGCTTGTGATGGCAAGAGGCAAACCAGTCCCTTAGGAGGTCCTGCATACTCCTGCAAATCCAGGTTTCACAGGAACATCTACACCTCAGGTAGCCTCACTCATAAAGAAATGCAAAGAGCTGCTCATTGTTAGGCTGGGAACCAGAAAGATTTTAAAAATTTTGTGTCCTTAAGCTTCCTATGATAGAATGCACTTAGATTTTCTTATTCCTTCACTATTAAAATACATAGCTCACTATGACCAAAAAATAAAACCACCTTCTGAGCAAATCAGATCAGTAATTAAGGGAGTTGTATGAATAAAGTGTCCAATGACTTCTTGCGAAGATACATTCAGAATAATACTAAATTTTTTCACTGTTAAAAGAAATATGTTATTTTCTAGCTTACCCATGAAGGATGGCAAATTGGAAGATCATTTTTCTTTTAAAGGAGATTTGAAAAAAGGAAAGTAAACAGAAATACTGGATTTTATTGACTTGTTTATGAAATCTATAATAAGTGAACATTAAAAAAAGATCAGTTCCTTCATACATTTATGGCTTAAATAGTAAATGTACTTTTTTTTCTGAAAGAAAACCTTACATTCCTAATTTGCATTCACCTAAGGGAGTATTGAGCAATGCCTCTAGAAAGTTTATTTAAAATAAAACATAGTTGGCTTGGCACATGTTCACTAAGCCAAGAAAAATGTGCCTAGGACATTTGATATCTTAACCTTCATGCTACTCATTAAGGTAAGTTAAATGTTCTTGTCTGCACATAAGATCTGGCAATGACCCATAAAACTGAGGTTAATTGCTTTGCCTCTGTAGCAGCCCTCCTCCATTAATAGTGAGGTGTATGATGAGCCTTTGTTGGAATCACAACTGAAGGTTCATGAACAGCTCATGTCACTGCTCTGCATAGTGTATGTTGTGCTAAGGAAGAGCTAGAAAAACAGCATTTAAGTGTGTCTGTGTGTATATATAGATACTTTTTGAGGCACTTCAGTTACCATTAATTCTCTGGTACTGAAGCATTGAAATGACAGAAATTTTTTGCTCTGTGGGTGTCAGCTGTCCCTGGCTATGCCCAGCTACTCTTACATCACACCACACTGACAGGATGGTGGGGATGCTGAACCAGGCTTCTTCTCCAAGCTGGGAACTGAGATGGGCTCTAGTGTGGATCATTTCCATTGTTTCTTTTCCTGCAGCTGATTCTAGTGTTCTCTGGACCAAGTCCTTTTTCAGAGGTCTTTCATACCACTTTTCTTCAATCCAACAGTTAAGAAAGATATTTGGTTATTCAAGAATGAGTGTCAGGTCACTCTTCCCTTGATATAAAGATCCTTGCCACATAACCCCCCTTCAAGCTACTTAAATACTATTGCTCCTATTTCACAGATTTAGATACTGTGGCACAGAAGAACCATCACCCCCACCACCAGCAGTGTGTGGGGGTCAAGTACAAAAAAGCAGTAGCTAATCACAGGGAAAAGAAAAATGTCATTTTTTATTATCTTCTGTACCTTACTATTTACATGATCAAAGAGTCCTCACCTTTTTAGTCAGTCTCTCTTGGAAGGCATTTTCAGAGCTGGAGGATAACGCATAAGAAAAATTTCCTTCCCTTGCAGAGAAAGCCCTAATAGAATGTTATGAACTCTAAGGTGAAGGAAACTCCATCACCCAGATCTTTTGAAAGCTTACTAGTTCAGCAGTGGTCTAAGTGGAGACAATTCAAAGCAGCAGTGGTAAGTGGTTAGAAAAGGAGCAGAGATATATTTGTTCAAGAGAAAAGACATAGAAAAAAGATTCCTTTTCTAGCAACAAAGGAATGCTAGAAAAGAGCTGGTGAACTATTCTTCTAATAAAAATTCATGACATGAATCAACCCCAATGTTTAAGATGGAGCTGTCAGAGTTTAGAGTAAATTAATTTTAAAAGTGCCTTTAACCTGAAGAATAACTATGGTAAAGAAAACAAGCAAACAGTAGAAATCACTAAATGTAACACATTGATGGTAGAATTCAGGTCTGCATTTGAACACCTGAGTTTTGTGACTCCAAGGCAGTTATGCCCTTAGTAGTTTGGATGAAACCTTCATTTCATCCAAAGAATCTGGAGAGATACTCAAGCTAGTAAATTACTCCTTCGGTGTTACTATGGGTCTCTTTGGGTTCTGGTGCCTGTTTTGACTAGATCTCAGTCCATGGTGGTAGGAGCTCACAGATGTAAAGAGTGTGTAGTCACTTAGTTTAGGAGGTGTCAAATATGGAGCTGACTCCTACCCAATCTACTCCTTCAGGAAAAGTTAGCAGCAGTGAAGCAAATCCTGCAATGATAAGTAAATTAACTTCATGAGTCACCCACATCTACTCAAAATCCCAAGACTGCAATTTAACATGTATACTGCCTCTAAGGCCCATTTATTGTTTTATGCATCTGCAATAGTCATTCTTTGTTGCACAGCTTTGCTGTGGTCTGCATGCACTGATCCCTTGGGTCACTTTCACAGAAATCAGGGGGTACCAGTGCTTACAACTGCACAAACATAGGTAGGCACATTCATGGAGAACTGGGACATGTCCCTGATGAATAAATAATGACCTTTGCAGCAGTTTTTGAGAAGACTCAATTAACCAGTGCACAAGGCCTCAGTCTTGTGAATAAAAACCAGAGATCGCTCCATTTGGGCTGATCAAAGAGACCAAAACTCCAACAAGCACAAAACATTGACAAGCAATTTGGGATCTGGAGGAGATGGCTAAGAGGAAGGTCAAACTCCCTGAGGTTTCTCTGCAGGTCATGTGAGGGAAACACCCCTGCAGGATCTGCTGTCTGCAAAGGCTCCATGAACCAGCTCCACTTAGATGGTATAGGCTTTTCTTTGTTCCACATAATTTTTATTTGAGATGGCTTTACCAAGGCACAGAACCCCCTCTTGGCTGATGGGTGAATTCAGGTTTTGCTCTTTTTCCTCTGCATGAAAGGGGAAACCTATAGAGAAGTTGTGGGAGTAAGTCTGGGTTTGGAATCATGATGCTGATGGCTGCTCCCAAGACACTTGTGTAAAATTGGAGTGGGCGTAGCCCAGAAGTGTTTAACCATAGATGCTCTAGAGAAACTGTGTCAAATTTTTCATCCTGATTTTTAAGAATCATTTTTCCAGAACCATCAAGCTTATCTTTAACAACATTTACAATTAATATCAGAGGTGCTTTATTGTCTTAAACACTAAACTTAATAGGATGTGAAAAGGGCCATTCAGAGCAGTAGTTTCAGTCTTTCTGGAGCACATGAGCTTGTATTACATTTAAGGGAAGTCAATAAAAATTGCATTGTTTTGTACTGAAAATCTGACCATGTTCAGAATTGATGTAATTATTGTAGATGTCACTCTAGAAAATGGAAACTAGCACCTCTCATTATGATGAACTGCTCTGAAGAGAAATTCCTTTGTGCTTACTAAGTGTACAATGGACAGTCTATTTGCAGCTGTTCTTTCTTGTGTCTCATCAAGACAATGGGAGTTAATTAAAAAATACTGAAGGAACTGCAGTACCTAATTCATTCAGACTTGTGGGGTTATGAGGCTCCCTTTTAGTTTTTACTACTTAACTTCTGCAATGTTTGATATGAGCAATATCAACTTTGTTTTATTTTAATTCCAGTACTGAATATCCCAAATTATGGGAATCCTTGGCTGCATGTTCCATTTAGGCATCTGCTGTTTTCAAAGAGAAACAAGGCCAGGTCACACAGAAGGTCTTGGAGTCTCCTTTTATTTAGTTTTTGTCTATGAAACACATTTAGAATCTCAATCAAACTGATAACCCACTATTTATGAGAGTGAATGAAAGTGAACCCTTCATCAAAGTGTCTAATGAGACATGTTGCAAACCTTATGGCAATGAAAGTAGGAGAAAGCATTTTCCCCACAATTCTTGTAGGAAGATGTTATTAAATTTTTTCCTCTATGCTGTTGTCCAGACCAGCATAAAACAATATACATAGCACATGCTGAAGGGAGGAACTGCAAGTCCTGCTGGTCCTTTCTTTTGGTAGGGTAGGGAATGGTTTGATGATTCAATACCTGTAACCATATTACAATATCTTGGCAGGGTGTGATGACTAACAGTCTATTGCCATGTGTAAAAGGAGATTTTTTTTTTTTTTTACCCATTTGGCTATGTGAGGAAATCAAAATCTTAGTGCCTGCTTACCCTGCAGTTCCTGAGATGTAGAAGAATGATTCCAGGGCTGCCAGTTTGGGGTTTTATGCCTTCCCAGTATAATTTTTGCTTCATAAATATTTAGCTCATCCTGTAACATACTGGGAATTGGTAGAACAACACTCCCTGTCTTTTTTTTTTTCTTTTTTTGCATGGTACTTGTTATTGCTGGTGCAGGTATATTTAATAAAAAAATAAATATTCCTCTTCAAAATATTTTAAAAAATACAAAAATACTTAAAACATTTTTTTCAGAAGTAACACAGCTGATCATGAAGCTAACTGCTAACTGCAGACAGTAATTGCACTATGGCACAGGTACAATGAACCAACTTGTCATAAGGCCACATGAGCACCACTGTCTTGCACAGGAGTGGGTGGGAGCACATCATGAAACAATCTCCTGATAGTGCTTTGTTTGTTTATCTTTTATCTTAGCAGTAGGATCTACAGGTAGTAGATTAAGTGCTCTCAAATTAAGTGTCTGTATTGAATACATACAATTGTTAACAATTCCAGGTACTCTGAACCCTTACATATGATTTTTTATCTCCTGAATGAAGAGTGTGTTAGATCTACATTTCACTGTGAAAACCAGACATGTTAGAAGGATGAGTGGTGAAAAGCAGGAGTTACAAAACAATTTGTATTACTGCCCTACCTTGTAGACATGAACATTTATCATAGAATCATGCAATGGGTTGGATTGGAAGGTTGTTCAAGATCAGTCAGTGACCACCTGGCCAAGGGCAGGAGAACCTTCCTCTGGACCAAGTTGCTCAAAGTTCCATCCAGCTTCCAGTCAAAGGACAGACACAACTTTCCTGGGCAAGCTGTTCCTGGGTCTCACCACCCTTACAGGCAAAAATTTCTTCCTAATAGCAATCTCAACCTGCTCTCTTTCAGTTTGAAGCCATTCCCCCTTGTCCTACCATTATATGCCCTTGTCAAAACTCCTTCTCCATCTCTCTTGTAGCCCTTTTAGGCACTGGGAAGTTCTACAAGTTTTCCCCATGGGCTTCTTTTTCCTGGACTGAACAATTTCAAATCTCTCCTCCTGTCTTCATAGGAGCCCCAGCTCTCTGATCATCTTCATGACTCTCCTCTAGATTTTCTCCAACAGATCCATGTCCTACTTATTGCTGGGGACCCCTGAGCTGAACAAGTGATACTCTCCAGCCCCACAGTAACCCATTAGACTCATCTAGTAATGGAAAGTCATATTTTATATTCTTAATTTTGTTTCTTCCAAATATCATGATGATTTTTTAAATTTATCCTTTATTAAAAAATAGTGGAGAAGACAAATATCAAGAAGAAAAATATTTATATGGAAGTAAGACCCATATTATGACAAAAAGCTTTGTACTATCTCGTGGTGTATTGGCTTCCATAAATTTCAGTTAGTTTGCAAGGAAGGCCAGAGTCAGAACTAAAGAGCAGGAGAGAGACAGACACAACACTGATTTCATAATAGCATAATCTTAAGCTTTTCCTTGTTTTACTGGGATAGAAAATGATCACAAAACAGCTCCTACAATTCAAATTTTTTCTAAAATATCAGAATGGAACCATCTGACTTTAATGCTTTTTGTGCTGCGTTTCTCTGGAACAGCTTTGACTTATCTGCTATTAAATCTTCATTTAATTCTTTTGTACTGGTTCTTTTTTCTATTGATTTAGACGTCTCTTTTTCCATTTTGTTACTTTTTTTTTGAGCTGTTTTAAAAATTTCTAGACAAATTCAGTAAAATACACATCTGTGTGGAGTACTCACGGCAGATAATGACATAGAAAATATCAGAAAGAAGGCTTTTGTGCATTTTATCGTGCAGCTTTCTATGACTAAATCACCGCAGCCACCAAGATAAATAAGAGCCACAAGGTCATATTTTCTGGTCAAAACAAGGGGTGCACCTTGTCAGAGAATTACAAGACACCAGTACTAAACAGAACAAGCAGGATAAAACTTCCTTTCAGTAGGTGGGAGAAAATCACCTCCTGAAAATCAAACCCCTTTGAATAGGCCTGTAGATGGGCAGTTGAATACTGGTGCTATTGTTGCCTTTTTCCCAACCTGGGAATGAAAGAGACAATTTTAGTAAGGAGGTAATGTAAAGGGGGATCTTTAATGAAGGCCTTCAGGGGCAGTTTTGGAAAGGTCCTTAAAAGCCCACTCCTACAGGGATGAGTACACATTTATATACAAATTTATATTTATAGGAAATTAGCATAATTGATAAAAAGCACCAATTAGGAGGACAAGGGGTGATGCCATTCCCCCCCAGGTCAAACTCCTTCTCTGGAGCCCCTCCTTCAGCACTGGCTGTGCTTTGTCCATGAGAACGGATCTCAATGAGTTGTTCTCAGCCTTGGTTCCCAGGAAGAACCAAGACAGCACAGAACCTTCTATCTCCTGGAGCTTGGAGCTCTGGAATTTGCTTTGTCTTTCTGCTCAGGGAAAGGCCATGGAAAAGTACTGGGAAAGCTAGCTACTAATACAATAGGTGATGGAGTAACAAATATATGTGTGAAGAATACAGAGACCATATAAAATATAAAAAGGTAAAACCTAAATGGTATCAATATGAAGGACCATTAGCCTATTTATAAATGTTAATCCAAATATTCTATCTTACCTTAAATTGTCACAGTAATGGCATCAGTACCTTGACTCTATTTATCTTGGAATTGGTATTGCTTATGGTTATATGATTTAAAACCATTACCTGGACTACAGAGTCCTCCTATTAATTAAGCATTTTGTAAGGACATTAATTTTAGAGTCCTCCTGCAGTCCTTTTAGGGCACTAAGGGAAGTTTCTTAGTACATTAAAAGTTCTGATCCTGAATGAGAAACTCAGAGCAGAGGCACTAACTTGATGAATTTGGAGCTCGGATTTCTTTATTAAGCCAGAGGAATGTGTGACAGCCCAGCTGGTAGAAGTCTCATCACTGTAGGGAGCTGAAACTATTTCATTCCCCTTACTCATTCCATCTCTGCCCACTTCCCTCATGCATCAGCAAGGGTCACTAGTTGATGGCAGCTCTGGAAAAAGCTGGTTTTTTTCAGACACCTCTCTAGCAAAGAGCTGAGAGCAAAGGAGACACAGGCCACCAAAATCCTGTCAGTTTCATTCACTATTGACCAGCACAACATTTGAAAAACCTGGTTTGGAGATCAAAGTACCTCACAGGAGTTTTATCCTCAGTGAATCCAAAATCCATCTACTAGGAAGGGGGATTCCTTCTCACTAGTTTCTTCCCAGGAGAGTTCCCATGCCTGAAGATCTGACACTGGGATTTCTCCCCTATATGAATTGCACTTCAGGGTCTGACTCCTATCTCTCTGCCATTGACTACAAATCTCATTATTCCGTTTGAGCCCATGTGGCAACTCTGGATTTGCAGGAATAGAAGAGAAGGAAGCAGGTAATTTTTGTCATGACTTTACCTTAGATTTCTACTTGACAGAAAAATGTGAAGTTATGTTTTGATGACAAGAAACAAACACTGGCAGTGAATGTGAAGGCACTGCATATAAACTCTGACTTTAAAACCTTTGGATTTCTACTGCAAATGGGTTCAGTAATGGGGGTTTTGAGATAAGGTATAGTAAATATACATCCTGGTATGTACAGAATCATAAATGCATGTAGATATTTCTTCCCCCCAACAATAAGGAAGAAAAGTCTTTTATTAGATTTAGAAAACAGGTCACCTACTAAATGAGAATACGGAAATGGATTATGAAGAACAATATAAGCATTTCATATTCCTTTATTCGTTGAATTAACCAGTATGTTATCTTGATGTTCCATCTTGATGTTATTTTGATGTCCCATCAGCTTGATCTGATGGAACAACATGAAGAAAAAATTTCAGCGGCAACCATGGTTCTTTAGAGAAAAATACTAAGATGAAAGAAAGTCTGGACAAATGTGAAGCTTTACGTAAAATGTCACAATTAACAAATTGGTTTTTATCAAGAGAAAAAAAAAACCTTAATATTTAACCAGAGGTTTACATTTTTTTAATTTTAAATTGTGACTTTATTGTTTGGCCTTAAAAAAAAAAGGCTCAGTTATTGTGATCATAATTTTAAAATATGAAGCACATTAAGCTATTTTTATAAAGACCATGTGCTCTCTACAATTAAGATTATTCCTTTATTTTTTAAACTAAATCTGAACTTTATCCTCATACCAATTCACAGAGATTTTATTATTCTTACCACCACCATAAATACACAAATACACACACACATATATCTACATATATGTACATACATATGTATATATATATATATATATATATGTATATATATGTATGCATACACACAAGACTTCATGGTGCTTAACCCTCTTAAAGTGTCCTTTCCAATCCCAGTCCAATCTGCTGTTATTTTAGAGGCTGCAAAGTACTGACAGTTGATTAAATTCTAGCTTTGTGAGAGCTTGATAAAACCTGCATAACATGTAAGCTGCTTAAAAAAAATTAAAAAATAAGAGCCAAAAAACAAACTAGACTTCATCAATCTGCAGAGAGCTTCTTAAAGACATGGGAAGCAGAGATTGTTGCAGGGGAAAGTGTGAAAAAAAATCCTCTGGAAGTAGAGGTAAGAGGAAACAAATGGTCAAACAGAACAGGTTTTTTAATGGAAAAAGAGATTAAGGCAGGATTACAGTATTTCCAAAGATCTCAGCAGAAGAGACTAAATATGCCAACGGCAGATTGTTCTGAAGACTAAGGGCTGTCTTCTCATTTTCTAGCCCTGATGCCCATACTAGAAAGACACAATGTGTGATCATACCTAGAAAACAAAACTATCCTCTTCTCACCTGCACAAATGGTCCTTTCAGGTGGTGAGCTCTAATCCTTTATGCCAATCAAATGAAACATCATCCAAACTGTTTTGACTTTCCAAATGAGTTTTAATTGGATTTGTGGAATCCCCTATGAGAAAGAGATTGCCTGGAATGCTGGTGCTCAGTATGCCAGTGGCAGGACTTGCAGGGAGGAATTGCCTGTAGGGCTCTCTCTTGGGGGACCCTTCTCATTACACCATTTAATGTAGAAAAGTTTTTCTGCTTTCTCCCCTCTGATCTGACCCAACCCAAAATTAAAACTTGCAAATGCCCATCTTTGTCCCAGCTTGATGGGAAGCATCCCTGGAAGCCCAGTGGATGATGTTTGATACCAGCCTAGACATTCTGGCCTGAATATTCCTTGCCAGACTGGGAGCAGGCAGTGCTTGCTCCCCACCTGCCCTCCTGCCTCCATGGAGCCTTCACTCTATTTCCTCTGCCTGTGTCTTAGATACCCAAGATCATTTCCATAAGAATTAAGAAAGATGTTAAGGGCCCTTATTTTCACATAAGAGGACCTTCTCCCTGTGGAATTGGAAATTGTGTCTGCAGAGAAATGGGCCTGCTTGCTGAGGGCTGTCTTGGAGAAGGATTTAAACAATACAGCTAAAAAGACTAATGTGTTGTGGCTTTAGTAACTTCTAGAACTAGGTATCTGCACTAAAACTACACAAACGTGGTGCTAAAATTAGAATAATTTTTTCCATTTGACTTGTCAAGACTTAGAACCTGGAGGATTTGTTTCTGATTTGAGTTTACTCCCCTCCAATAGTTTAACACAGCCAGAGCTGAGCAGCCTTGTTGGTGAGCTCTGTGCAAGAGGTAAAGAGTTTTCTCTTCATGAATGATGCATAACCTGCTATACTGAGGACAAGAATCAACACCTCTCCAGAGGATGAATGCAATAGTCAAACAGATATGGACTGTTTTCCCCCCTAATCTCAAACAATTTGCATATAAAATGATATTAGGTGCTCTAAACCTACTAGAAATAATGCAAACAAAATGTTTCAGAGAGGACATAATGTTAGGTTTTCTGAACATTAGTTCAGATCCCAGGTTACTCAGGTTAGTAAGATACAGTTTAACAACTTTGCTTAGCTTGAAAGCAGCCTCCCATCCCATCCCTGTTTTCCTATTGCTTTGTCCAGGCTTCATTAGTGTCTTTGGTCTAGAGCAGTCTTGGATAAGGAGTAAAGTGTGGCATGACCAGAGAAGTTTCTAATTATGACTAAATGCCTTTTCTGTGAATTGCTGTCCTGCAATATTGTAATCTTATAACAAGAGAAGGGGTAAGGGCTGGACTGATTTTTATAGTCTTGTAGCTATAATAACTTTGGGTAATTAACTTTCGTGATTTTTCCCTGTATAGTCCTTGTAAGGCTTCATTTGCAGCTTCAGTTAGTCAAATATTCCTGCACAATTTTTATTGCACAACAATAATCCTGACTTCACTACACAATAACTGTTTTCAGATATGCATAACTTGATATATGTATGTGGGGTGCACAAAAAGGCAGCATGACAAAGATATCTGAGAGACTCTTTATAATTAAATGGCAGTATTTCAGGGTTTAAAATGTTATGCAAATTTCAAGACTGGAGAAAGAGCAGGTCAGGACACCTGATATATATTGCAAGCAATTCAACATAAAGCCATCATTTCAATTTATGTCTGGATTTAATATGTCATTCATTTAAAACTTGGGGATTTTGAATCCTGAGAAATAGAAATGAACTTTACTGCAGCTTTCTGCTCTTCATTAAGGAAATTTCACAGCATTTTCACAATGAGGGAAATTACATATTCATTGGTTTTGAAGGGTTTTCAGTTGCTAATTAAGAAAGTGAGTTAGACTATCTATTTTCATTGCCCACATATGATGAAAGCAGAATTACCTGCTGTGTACTTGCAACAAAATCAAGCTTAAAACAAAGACAGTGTCTTTGAAGTGTTCACTAACAAAGTATAGCACTGGTTGTCAAAATTTTTGATATCAAATGAAAGTATTAAATCGAAATTTCAAACAGGTGGTAGCAGGTTATGATATTGTTGAAATAAAATGGATTTATCAAAACTGAGAGCCTCATTTTTTTATATTAATAATTGCAATGTTTTGAAAATTAAATCTGAGGACATTTTTGGTGGCCATATTTGGCTGCTTGATATAAATACATCCCTTAAGATCATGCTGCTAACCACAATTCATTAGAAAATATTTAAATTCATTATTTTATCAATAACTGCTAAACAGAGGCTGTTTTTACAACACATTTGTCTGTGCTGCCTCCTGCAGCTTGCTTCCCTGATACTTTCATCTTTTGATGATAGTCTTTCTGGTACTCATGAACTCCTTTAACTATGTCAAGCTCTGAAATGTTTTAGATTTTCACAATAGTTTTAATTTTTTAATGAAAATTAGGAAATAATTAGACACAGATGTTCCCTCAGTTTTATAGGGTGATGGGATTTCCAAATGGTGTCACACAGATAATACCATATAGGTAAGTGCATAAACATCATTAGCAATGACTGCTGGAGTAATTCTCCTTTGTAGCCAAACTGCTGTTCATTTTCATAATAGAGTAATTAGAGTTAGGAAATTCATTGCAATTGAAAATGCTAATCTGTACTTCTAACTACCCCAGGTGTTCAAAAACAAAAGGGTAAAAAAAGAAAATCAGATCCTCGATGATCTGAAAATACAACTGAAAGTCCTGACTTTCTGAAACACTTCAGAAAATTTTGTCTACAAATCTTGTGGAGAGTAAATGGGGATGGGGGAGGAAGAATGAAAAAAGATATAGGAGCCTTATTGTATGTAGACTTTTGGAAACAGACACTGGAAACTGAGTCACTTCAAAACTGGAGTCAGGTTGCCCTGGATCAGCCAAGCTCCATAAAGTCTTTTGCATCATCCAGGTCTGCACTGCATTCTCCTCCTTCCTGTACAGTCACTGAATGAGCTGCAATTGGTGTAAAAGCTGAACTTGCACCTGGAGATATTTTCAGTGGAAAATGAGCCTATGGAGCTAATTCAGGTTTACAGGGACCATAGGCCCAGACACTTCTGAACAAAGTACTGACAATGGCTGTGACTGTCAAACTGAAAACTTCACAGCAAAAATGAAGTAGTTCAAGGAATTCTTGAACCCTGGAAACCCACAAAGGGAGATGCTGCTGGAAACACATGACATTGAAATTTCAGGTTAGAGTAACATGAAGAACAACAAAGATGTTTATTCATCCCTAGTGGGATTTTAGTGATTTCATCTCCTATTTTCAACTCATTATGCAATGGTTGCAAGTGAATAAATGAAGCTGCTTTCACTGGAAAAAAAAGAAAAATCAGCTCATATACATGAAATGTATCTGGAAATACAGAAAAATCTCTTGTTTTTCACCAGCAGCAGAAACTGACACAGTAGAAAGTTTATATGTGCATTCCAGAAAATCTACATATCCTCATTAGAGGATCCTTAAAAACCTCTGACAATGAGAGATCCTTCCTTGTCACTATTATTGTTTCCTTGTACACCTCCACATTTCTAATGGCACCTCTTGCTTTTCTCTAAAATACACATTATAAAATGTTTGTCTCACAACTGGGTGACTTTCCATGACTGGTTCTTTTAGGCATTGCACATTACTGCATAATGAGAGCAGTAGCATTTATCATTATTAGAATGACAGAAGATTAGAGATTATGAATCCAAGGGATATTAAGAAAGTGGAAGGGTCATTTTGGGAGAGCAGAAACTTAATTTCTTGGTTTTAACAATACACAATAATGAATAGAAGTATATCTGAATCATTTCTATAACTTCCATGATTACATAAAATTGGAGCCTCCTTCTGTAATTATCTATAGACAATCATGCCACTCCTTGTTGTAGTTTTAAACTTATGTTGTTTTGTTTTACTTTAATTTTACTGGTCTTCTGATTCAAATAAAGGAAAAACCAGACTTTACAGGATCTTTCTGGCGAACTGTCCCACCTCACATGACATTCCATATATACAACATGTCAACAAATTTTAATTTTCTATTCCTTTCAGTTGAAGAAGCAGAAGATGTGTGAGGATGAAAGAAGCCTCAAGAGATTTGAATTGTCATCCACTACTATAGAAAGTAGCAGTACCACCACTGAAAGCAACAAAAACATTGTCCTTGCTGCAAGTACCCTTTAGTTTAAACAGTTTATGGCAAGTGAAAGGAAAATAAAATTAAGTGGAACAAATTTGGAATTCCTTGAATTATTGTCTGGAAGAATTACACAAATAATTATTCCTCTATTTCCCTGCAAATTATTGTTCATCAACAATATTTCTAGAAATTTTTAGAAGCCACATCACAACTATCATCCTGCACAATCTTTTTCCACCTTTGTTCCCCCCTTCAAAGGAAATTAAAGTAATGGAAATAATTTAGTAAACTTTAATCCTCATTTTTTAAAATTTGATGTGCTTTAACAGGAAATTTTTTTTTACATTAATCTGAACTACAGATACCATTTATTAGGCCATATTTTTCCTCAAGATAGAAAAGTGCATGCAGTCACTGAATTATTGTCTGTATGCTCATTAAGTGAGCATGAACAAGCTGCTAAAAAAGTGGTCACCTAAAATGTGACCTTGTCAGTCTTCTTAAAACAGATAGGTTTAAAAATTGCTTAAATGAGATGCTATCCCAGAAACAAATGGAAAAAATAGAATGCTGAGGGAAACAGTCTCTCGATTGCTCAAGATGTTCCAGCATTGGACTATTTGTTTAATGTTGCTGTTCCAAGTGTAAATGAAAAGCTGAAATGTTTATTAAATATTCTCATATATAGTGGCATCCATAATAACAAAATTAAAAACGTGCAAGAAAATTACTCAGAAATATTTAAAAATGTTTTGGTTTTATATAATAAAATTATATTACAAAAATTTGAGCTAGTTTATCATAAATTAGGTTTCAGAAGAGATCTTTCATTTGGTGTCCTTTTGTCTGTATTTTTCTCCTGTGGTCATTTTCCTTGGCCCAAGGACATTTCCCCTTATGCATTTCGAGTCATATGATGGCTGTGACACATTGCTTTGTTTGGTTATAGGTGAATCTCAGCTGCAGTGAGGTAACACTCCAGGAAGTTCTGCCCTCGGGGAACAACACAGCCCTGAAACCTTGCAAAGCACAGGGCCAAGACAAAATACACAGTTCAACCTGACTTAATAAAAATAAATATTTCTGATCCAACCCCTACTTCCTCCTTTAAAAAAAAAAAAAATCTGCCCACCCAAACAGAAACTATCTGTTTTCATTTTCCGAATAGATAATAAAAGTTCTGCAAAACTGGATTTCTCAAAATATTTTTCTTTTTACTACCTTCATGTTACATGAGAGGATAAAATAATTCTAATGGGAAAATCTCAGACTAATATGGAACAAGGAACCATTTTTTTAGTGATATAAAGTTTTTTACAATGAACTCTAGAAAACTATAATCAAAGTAAATCTTACAAAATCATGGTTTATGAAAAATAAGGCAAGAAGGAAAAGGAAAAAACCTCAAATGCCCCAAAATCCCCAAAAGGCATGAAACTATGATCTTAAAAAAAGAACAGAGCATCCCAGATAATATCCCTCAAAGTCTTTTCAGGCAGCAATGGCTGCAGAGATGTTCTGGCAGAGACACCTGGCACTGCTCAACACAGTCATGTGTACTGAGTCAATAAAGTCCAGACTAGGACATCTTCCTAGAACTCTGTATAGGAGCATGACTTTCAGGGGGCAAATGAAATAAATTTGAGAAGCTATGTGCATATTTATACAGCAGGGCAAAATGAAAGGCTAAATTCATCTTAGAATGATACAGCAATGTAACATATGTGATGCTGGTGCTGCTCCCCTTGTGCAAAATAATAAGCAGCAAACTTCTTTATATTCAATACTTATTTTGGATCACAAAAGATGAGTACCTTAGATCAACTATACCTGTTCAGATCAAAAGTGCACCTAACCCAGTTTGCTATTGCACACAGGGCCAAAGGTTGATTTTTCAAGAGTTTAAGAACAGAGAAACAGAACAGTGAAATTTGGCTGCAGCTGCAAAAATCCATCTATGAGCCTGAAGGGAAGCTTTAGTATTTCCTCTAGATTCTCTTTGATGAACTTGCTTAGTTTTGAAAGACTCACAGAAGCAGTCAGATTGGAAGGGACCACAGTGTGTCATCTGGTCCAGCCTCCCTGCTCAGGAAGAGCCATCCCAGAGCACATGGCACAGGATTGCATCCAGGTGGTTCTGGAGCATCTTTCCCTTGAGTAATGCAATTTTTAATATCTACAGCACTCTGAAATGTGAAATGCCCCAGCTTAACCCCTCTTGTGTAAAGAAGTATTTTTAACCACCTGCCAGGTGCTGCTTCATTTGATGGCCTCTTCTGTAGGAAAGGATGATGAGCAGCCACTCTATTCATCCTGTTTCCTAGGGGAAATCTTTTGGATGCCACATCAGCTCAATACACACCAGCACAGCAAGAGCATAAAATCTCACTTAACCTACACAAATCAGGTGGCTACAAACTCCTGGTCTTGTCCAACTATCAACACCAGTTAATAGAAAACCAGGAATGTTGTTCCTGGTGACCATACCTGTCGTTGGTTTTCTGTCTCCAGTCTCAGCCTGGCTTCCACACACCTGCGGGTCTCCAGGAAGGCTTGGCGCTGTGCTCTGTCTGATAGGTAGCTAATAAAGATTCCTGCAGTGTTCATACACATAAATAACACTGCCTGAGCTGCAATCTGCAATGAACAACAAACAGGATTTGATTAGACAGGAGAACCAAAAATATCTGTTCAAAAAAATGAAAGAGAGATGAAGACAGCTTTGTAGGCTGCAAAAATAGCAGTTAGGAAAGTTTGCATAAAAGAATGTCTTGGATCTTAAGTAGGGACATCAACTTTGTAAATTGTCTCTGCCTTGAGGATGAGGTATGCAGTATTTGGGGGCATTAAACTCTGGTTGAACCACAAATTATGTTTCCAAAAATTGACTCACAGAGCTCTAGCCAGGAATGATTACAAATGTAATTAACAATTTGTTTTTGCACTGCCTCTTCGGCAAGAGAAACTTTGTGATTTGCTCCATGGCTTTAGTTTGGGAAGCAAGCCATAATAAGGAAAACAAAGAATATCAATTAGCTATGAATTAATATCAGTGACAATAGTTATTGTATCATTAATATCAGTGACAATAGTTATTGTATCATTAATATCAGTGGCAATAGTTATTGTATTATTATCAACCAAATCAAATACATTCATTTTCAGCTGATGTGAAAGCACAAATTTACACAATCTGAATTCTGAACCAGTCAACAGGGGAAGCTGAAAGGACAAGCAAATTCTTGCACAGTCAGTGCCTTTGTACACAGAGTTTTTCTTTGCTGAAGTCTACGCAAGAGCTGAACTGGTTTTCCTTGTAGAAGCTGTATCACAGCTTCTTCCTTTCCCATATGAACTCAAGAGAGCCAGATGGGAGTGGATCCTTGGGCAGTGTAAATTTCAGTGGATTACTTATCTGTCATTGACCTTTCCTTGTGCTCTGCATGTTTGTAAGGCAGGGCACATCAACACCATTGAAGAGAGGATTGGTTGGGAAAGTGAGTAAGAAACTGGCAAAAGTATTTGACTGCACTAGAGAGAGGAAAAATTTCTGCAGCCTCAGTGTACCTTCATCCACTATCTCATCCTTGTAATTAGTTGAGATTTCAAAGGCTTTGATAGCTATGGGTGATACATACAGGATCATAACAACACCAGAACAACTGCAGCAGGGCACATCAAGTGTTCATCATTCAGGATCCTCTCTCTGGTGGTGGAAAATGTGATGCTTTGTCAAAACAGTTTTGAACACTCCAGCAATCTGTGATTGCAGAACATTTTGGGATAGACATTGTATTTTCTTACTATCCTCTAAAAATCAGTTTTCCTAAAATCCAAGTGTTGTTTGTCCTATTAGAGGTCTCCATGATCTCATTGTGATGCTTTGACTCAGATCTGCAGGTCTCACTCCCCACAGTCATGTGGGTTTGAAAGTGAGATCTGATATCAGGCCAAAAGCATCTGGCAGAAACTTCAGCTTTATATATTCCCATATTTCTGAATCTGGAGTATTGTTCTACTGTAGTACAGGGAATTAATTTGCAATTTATGTGCCATGATTAAATAATAATGCATATCCTGGCTCCAGATGAAGCTTTGTTTAACCTTTTCCAGTAGTAGATGTCTAGACAAGGCTTGTGAGAAGTAGGTCATGATTAGCATGATCCTTGCATCTCCCTGTCTTCCAAGATCCTCTAAGCTGGAGGTGGCATACTCAGTGCACCTGCACAACTTTTCCTGATGTCTTTACCAAGTTAATATTACATTTGGCTCCTATGTCACTCAATAATAAAGATTTTTAACAATTTAATTAGGTCCTTTGTGATAAAACTCTTGCCTTTTGTTTCCTTCAATTGACAATTTTATAATTTCTTTGAGTGCTACATCATGTGTATAAACAGTGAGTAACCATTTCCAATTAATTAGCTCATCACCGTTCCTGATTTTACTGACTTAAAACATAACCCCTTACTTTTACTTTTTAAAAGGGAGGAATTTGAGGCTCTTTAGTCACTCTGCATGTATCACTATTCTCTCTTTGCACTTTCTGCCTTTTTCCTGTTATCTACCATATCCTGTTTTACTGGAGACGTTGCACGGGATCAGCCAGCTTCCCCCAGACATTCTCTGCCTTTGCTCCAAATAAATCAGGGAAGGCAGTAATTTATGTATGAAATAACTCCTTCTGGTGCAAGCTACTAAGAGGTGTATGATGATCTGACAGGAGATTGAGACTCTCAATCAGAACTAGTTCAGAACTGAATTGTTCAGCAGGACAACTGGAATCAGATGAGGGAGGTTGGAGGAGTCAACTTTTCAAACCTTTTTGACTGACTTTGAGCTTTGACCTGGGCTGTATTTTCACACATACTAGGAAGGTTAGAGTAGAGGGTGAAAAAAAAAAGAAAATCTCTCCAGAACATTTGAAAAGTGAATTTCAACAGTGAAAGCAGTGACAAGGTGGCCTCCTTTGGTAGCAAATTCATTTGCAATTTCCTCATGAGCCCAGTTCAGTCACCCATCTCTGCTAATGCTCAGGACTTGTTCCACTCCCTTCAGCAGATCTCCTTAGAGTAAAGGCACTATAATTTGTCTTTCAATTAGATTTCATGGGTACATAATTTCATTTGGACAAAGGGAATAATGGAAAACATGTTACAGGTAAAACAACAGCTTATGCAGGGGCAGAATTGGCTTTCCTGACACATGGTAGTCTGATTGAAATCACTCCAAGGAGTAAAGCACTATGACTTGCAAGGCGTACTAATCTGGGGCTCTTGTTAATAAAAGAACAGAAAGACATAAGACTTGAGTCTTTAATTGCTGTTCCTTTCTTCTAGAGCTTACTGAGGCCAATTTGAGAAGTCTTGGAGGATTTTCTACAACCTATCAAGGCTACAAGCCAGGACAGACTCTGTTTTTTAAGATGCACAGAGTTTAATATCTTTTTGACTGACCTGAAAATAATCAGTGCTCTCACAGTAGGGAAGCTGAGGCATAATGTGAAAAAACAAAATACTTTCACAACATTTATAAGTTTATTTGTACCTTTCACAGCACTTAAATAATGAAGAATAGCAGCACAGCAAGAGATCTTAAAAAGCCATGAGTGATGTATTTTGATTTTAAATGGGGCTCTGAGGAGGGGTGCTTCTTGAATATTTAAAAAATGCAATGAAGGTACCCTTCACCACACTGCTTGGGAATATGTCTATAACAGACACAGTGTAACACCACTGTCCCTGCTGAACCTGCAGTTACACATAATCACATAATAAGATAAACAGAGCTAAAGGAAGTTACTTGATCACTGAGGCAGTAGAATCACAGAATCACAGAGTCATCAAGGTTGGAAGAGATCTTCAGGGTAAGCCATTCCAAGTATCAACCCAGCAGCACTGTAATGACCTTTAAATAACATCCAAGGTTCCACATCTAGATACCTCTTGATTAATTCCAGACTCCACTGCCTCCCAGGTCAACTTATTCCAATGCCTGACTACTCTCTCAGAGAGAATTTTGTTTCTAATATCTAATCCTGGCACGATCTAATTTAAGACCATTTCCCCTTGTCCTTTCATTTGAGACATGTCAGAAGAGACTGACACCCACCTCACTAAAACCTCCTCTCATGTAGTTGTAGAAATCAATGAGGTCCCCCTGATTGTCTTCTTCTCCAGATGAAAGAAATCACTTGTCAAATAAATGGTCATTTATGAAGTGTCCTCCATAAAGGCACCTCAGAACCCTTGGCAAAATCATTATGAAAACTAGCAAAAACCAAAAGATATGAGAGGATGCAAGTCACACAAATAGTTTAAATTTGAAAGAACACATTGATTGAAATAACATCATTTTTATCTGCCACTCATATAAAAAAAGTCTTTTCCAAGACAGCTGAAACCAAGGAAACATTTTGAGTTGATTCGAGAAATACCAGGTTTCAAAGAACCAACTAAAAGGCACTGGACATGGCTTGTCAGGAAGAAGTGATAATCAAAGCAGGTGCAATATAGTAATGCAAGAGAACAGGAGAGGGAAAATTCATTGAAAAGATGGTAAAGTAACCCCTGTGTCTGTTGTGAAGTGGTAGGTAATCAGCTACAGGCAGTTTTCAAGGCAGAGTTGAATCTAGGTCAGGAAGCAGGATGGTCAGAAGGGTACAGGTGAGATACTGGGATAAGCACAACAATTCTTAGGCATTTCTGCTATTAAGAGCACCTAGTTGAGTTGGCCTTCCTTGGGAGTTTACAGAATCCTGTGAGTTTATGAATAACGGGAAGCAATCTAAAGGTTTGGCAAAAGTCAGAAGTTTCAAGACTTCAAAAATCATAACTGAGCTGTGTTTTAGGTTTACCATGATTTCCCTTTTTGAAATATGCAGTTAATTTAAAGTCATAAGGCCAGCCATTAACAGATGTTTATGGAGTGTGTAGTGATTGAGTTCAGCACTTCCAAAGAATACATAACCTGAGGAAAAATGAATATTTATGAACATTCAACAAGCCACATAGATTGGAAATATGTTGATTGATAGACAGCCCTAAAAGATTGCAGCTGATTTAACTTCATCATGAAGTTGAGACAACAACAGCATATATCCATGTGGAAAGCACAGTGGAGGCAGAGGAGAGAAAGCTGAAATTACTCTGAAATCCAGAAGGACAGTGAACTTGTGTGTTACTACCTCAAGTGCAGAAATGCACTCTAGAATGTTTAGCAGAAATAAACCTATTATTAACCTCTTCAGCAGGCAATTTTTTTCTGCCGCATAGAAGCAGAGCAGTGTTGGGGCTGATGTCACCCAAACACATGTGAGAAGCAAACAAGTGGCTTTCAATCTAATCTCCAGATAGACATTCTCAGGGCTTTAGAAACAGATTAGAGCATTTCTTTTCTGTTTTGGAAAAACAGGGAAAGTAAACTCGTGCTTCTTAGAGAGTGTTTTCAGCATGTGCCACATAAAGAACTGGTTGCTATGGTAATTATTATTGGATAATTAAGTTTGGAGAAGCATTTTGATTTTTCATTAGTTGTTTAACTAAAAATAGAAGTTCACCACAATGTTGGTTTTTGTAATTAAAATGTCTCAGAAAATTCTCTTTCCTTTCTCGATCACTGTCTTTCTTGGGTTATTTGAGGGAAAATAAATGCTTTCATAAGAACTTATCACCAGGAATGGACTGAGAGTTGCACAAGAAGACTAAAATGCTCTACTTTCTCTAAAATAGGAACATCTGGCATCACAGACTCTACGGCTCTCTCACTGCTGGCCTGCAGCAAGCCTCTCTCTCCCACTGAGAGTATGATTTTATGAATCAAAGCTCTTGGCAGAGAAACTAGTAAGTACCTGTTTCTCTGCACTGCCTTATGCCCACCTTGATCCCTCAGTACAGCTTCCCCTTCGCTGTGCCAGATCAATTATTTGTGGGACCATACTGTGAACTATATCAGGGAACTTAGCCAACTTAAAAAACAAACATTTGGTGTTGGCCATATCTAGAGCAATCGTCTGATTAAGTTCACAGCACAGCCTCCACAGGAAGAGGAAGCATGTGAACATTCATAGCTGGCACTGCTGCCAACTCATTAAATGGAAATCATTGCTGCCTTATTGTTAAATCACCTTGTAAAGAGTGTTTTTATTCCTAAAGTTCACTCATTCTGACTTCTCCTGGGTCTAACTGCTAAATTCCCCTGGCTGTGATAAAAGGCAGTTTTGTTTGTTTTAGTTTGTGGGTGCTTCTTCAGTAACTTTTATTGGAAACCAATCTGGCACACAAAGGTGCCCAAACTGCTGCCTTGACTTTCTGGAAAACTCAGCTGTCCCTGATCCTCTCTACTTTCCAATGCATAAGTACAACAGATGTTTAACTCCTACTCACAGCTGGAGTGAGTAATCCAGTAAACTCTTTAATCTGATCTACATACACGTACTTTACTGAAAGACAGAAATATACCACACCCCTGGGAAGACAGGGATGGAGAATAACACAATGATTATTTCTGGTAAAGTTAGACAAGCACAGACTATGATGGCTAAGAACAGCTTTACCCCACCCGCCCTAGATTTGCTACATGTGAAAGAAGCCATTTGTACCAGTGTCACCATCTGATTTCATGTTTAGAACTGAATTTTGTGGATCAGCTGTGCACAGCTCCTATGGGAACACTGGCTGATTCTTCAAAAACTAAGATCTTATTTATGCCTCTAGGAGAGCTGAGACCTTTTTAGATGCCTGATCCTGCTACTACTAGAGCTGTCATCAGAGGACTTCACTGTGTGCTTAGGAACAGTCCAGCCTTTAAGGTGCATAAAATGTGCAGTCTGCAAACAGGTTGGCTCTATCAAATCATAGGGTGTACCACAAGAAATTATTATATAACCTTCAATGAAAACAACTGGTTTCAGACAAAGTTTTCTCCACTCCATTGCAGAATATTCTAACATGAATTTTTGTCCTCTTAGTGATTTAGAAAACACAAACTGTTTCCCCTCTGAACAATGGCAAGTTTGCATACAATCAATTGTTCCAGTTCAAGATAGTATTTGAAAAGCCATATCTTTAATATTCAGGAGTCTGATTTGTTACTAGAAAAAATAGCTGTATCCTTTGTTGTTCTTCCTCCCATTGAATTCATTATTGATTGTCTGATTAATTTGCTTATAAATAGCTAAAGCCACACAAATTTACTAAGCTACCAATTATGGCAAAACTTTTGCAACATGGTGTGGTACAAGAGATCTTCCAAGAAAATAATATCAATCATAAAATATCATAATTATATAATATATCATTTCAGACACATAAGGACTGGCATAGCTGAAGGATGTAAAGGCAGTCAAGCACATACATAGCCTTTCTAGTGCCATTGAGCAGCCCCAAAGTTTCAACATAACTCCTCTTAGTCTCCTTGAGTTTGTCTAAAATTTAGAGTTCAGGAATAATTTTAATAATAAAATAAATCTATTCTGGGACTTTGGATCTTTTTTTGGTACTTTTTATAGATGTTAAAGTGACTAGGCATGACTGAGAAAATGTCAGTGGCAGGGTCATAGCCCATGCATACAGGGGAATGAACAAAGATAGGAAAATGACTTTCACTTTTTAGAAACTCTTTTCCATGGCTATAAGGTATTTAGCTGAACTCTCTGGCACTTACCTAGGAACTGATCCTGAACTGTGCAATGAAATCTGGGGATCACATCTCCACTTCACTGAGCAGCACAGCACCCTGTTGTCATCGTTTTTTATACAGAATGCTGTCACCTCCAGATATCTAAAATGTTCCCATTTAGAAAAAACAATCTTGTCTTTTTGATGCAAATAACTTTCTCCATTCAGTGTTTTCTGTGTGTTTCTCAAGTACCTTTTCCCTCTGCTTTAAGACAGCTGTACTGCAGGGCAATTACAAGGAGAAATCTAAAGACAAATGTTCCAGACATAAATATTTCATTGCCAAAAAACATCACTTTGTTTGGTGTGTTTATAAGTTAACATAAAGAGTTCAGACAGAAATCTCTTCTCCTCTCCAAATATATGTGACCTTGAAACCACAGCACATGTACTACAGAAATACTTTAAATTACCTGTACTGTCTAACCAGGAGATCCTGCAACAACACACAAAAAATCCCAGAAAAAACAAGGCACAGCAAAACATCCTGTGCAGTAGAGAACACTGAAGCAGCCTGTGACAGTCAGGGAAAATTAGAAAACAAAGAGATAGCATTTCCCACTTCATTGCTCAGAGGGGAGTGCAAAGCAGCTGTTTCTCTTCCTTCACTTCCATATTTCAGACTCCTGAAGCTCTGTCTGACTCTGAAATTTTCCCTATACTTTTCTATTGCCAATGACAATAAATTGGGAGGAGCTGTTGATCCCTTGAGGGCAGAGAGACATTTCAGATCAACCTGGACATAATAAAAACCTGGACATATTAAACATACAACAATCATCAGCTGTATGAAGTTTAACAAAAACAAGTACTGGATTCTGCACCTGGGACAGGGCTGTGGAAAGGGACCTGGGGGTCCTGGTTGATGGCAAGGTGAACATGAGTCAGAGGTGCCCTGGCAGCCAAGAGTGTCCTTAGGGACATCAAGCACAGCATTGCCAGCTGGCAAGGGAGGGGATTGTCCCCCTCTGCTCTGCATTGGGGTAGCCTCACCTCAAGTCCTGTGTTTTCAGAGATATTAGAAAGATATAAAGCTATTAGAAAATTTTCAAATGTTCATGAAGATGGTGAAGGACCTAGAAAGGAAGACAAATGAGGAGCAGCTCAAGTTACTTGAGGAGACTGAAGGGAGATGTCATCACAGTCTGTAGTTTCCTCATGAGGGGGAGCAGAGTGTCAGGCTCTGATCTCATCACTCTCCTGACCAGTGACAACATTCAAAGGAATGGCTTGAAGATGTGTCAGGGGACGCTCAGGTTGGATATTAGGAAAAGGCTCTTCACCCAGAGATTTTTTGGGCCCTGGAACAGGCTCTCCAGAGAAGTAGTCACAGCCTCAAGCCTGACAGAGCTGAATGAGAATTTGGGCAATGTTCTCAGGCACATGGTGTGATTGCTGGAGTTGTCCTGTGCAGACCAAGGAGCTGAACTTCAATAGTTCTTGAGGATCCCATCCAACTCAGGATATTCTATGATTCTATGCAGAAGCTGTCCATCCTTACAAACTGCATATTTACTGTTCAAAACAAATATCAAAGTAATTATGTTCAAAAAGGAGCCACATTCCATTTAAAGCTGCTTGAGAAACAAATTACTCCAACTGAAAGTAAGAACATCTAAACAAAGATTTACAACAAATTAATCTGAAATGGGGAAGTATACCCATGACTTCCTGGATATTGAGAATTAAAAATAATGCCTCTGGGTTTTTTTTGAAGCAACACTTACGAAATATTAAATTTTCTCCTTGCATTTCATGCAAGGATATCTGACTTGTAAATAACTGTCTCCGAGTAGAATTGTACTGTACATTTCAGAGCCAAGCATTAAACATCATCTCACTGACAAAAAATTCCAGCTGACACTTGGTCTGGAAAAGTCTGAGAGCATCACTGAGTTTAAGATGAGCCTGGAGAACCTAAAAGTAGTATGCCTAAAGTGAAAGTCACTTCTGGAAATTTTCTTCAAATTATTACAATAGTTTTACCTAAGTCGATGTTAGATAGCCAAAGCAAAAAAATCTTAGTAGATCTCTTATCAGATGGTGCAACCAATTAGGAGTATTGAAGGAAAAAACCAAACACATCAAAGCTGTTTTACAGCAGTGGAAAGAGTTTCACTACATTTTAAGGAGATGTGAATTATGTAGTGTGCGTTTCTGCTAAGTATTTTTGGGGTGTTGTTCTGCACAGCTGTTTTCATTGCTCTGGATAATGGCTCTTATCCAAAGTAAGAAGTCAAAGGGTGACCAATAATTATGTTTGTAGGGCTGACAGCTGTTCCTCTTTTCTAGCATAGGTCATTGCCCTTTCCATCGGATGAATTGTGCTCACGTCCCAGAAATTACCTGCAGGACATACTCCGTGGCTCTTCCCACTGGAACTGGCAATTGTCAGAATTTGTGTGCAGGTGACCCTGCCTTGGTGCATTCCACAGAGCTCTAACAACAAGAGAAGATTTTGCTATTCTTTCTAGTTATGTTAGGCCAGGTTGCATGTATTTTCCTCTGAATTACCAAGCTATGTCCATAGGACAAAGAAAGAAGCAAGATTCTGCAAATCATTTTTCCCTTTTGACATTACAATGGAAAAAAATAAAGTAATAGCAAAATGTAATGATCTGAAATTACTCTTGAACTCTTTATCAAGAAATAGACAACCTTATGAAATCCACTCTAGTCTGTGTGAGAATGAGACTAATACCTATTAAAAAGTGATTTAGTTTAACTGAAATAGTACTGAGAATACTGCTAATGAAAAATACATGAGGGATATCAGTGTCGAGTGTACTTTTCCAAAACCTGCTTTTATTCTGCTGGGAAGCTCTAATAATTAGCTATGTGCGTTAATCAGTGATACCTGCTGGCAAACAAATTATCCCTTCCAGCTGTTATTTTTTAAAACTATTGATCAAAATAATAATAAAAGAAAAAAAAAGGCAAAACCAGTGATGAAAACAAATGTTTTTACACTTTATTAGCATTTTGTACAGCAGGCCAATCTCAAGGTTATGTTTTCCCTGCATTTTGAGCTGTAAATGGTTGCCATTTTGCATGGGTGTCACTGGTGATAGAGTTTGCCAATGAATTCACAGCTAACTGATGTGTGAGACAGCAAGAATCAACTTAGAATCCCCAGATCAGGTTTTAGCTTTGCTAGATCAGAAATAATATGGAAAATATCTTCTCCCTCCAAATTTCTCATCTTGGCTTCCACTTAAAATTATTTTTTGAAAAGTGACTAGAAAGCTCCAATAAAAGAAATTTATAGTCCTGTCTTTGCTTTTTCCCTCAGTATCTCCTTTTGTTGCTGACTATGATGACCTGAAAACCAGGAAAAGACAGAACTCAGCAATTCCATTTATAGAATCCTTTCCTAGCAAAACCTTGAAAAACTCCAAAAGAAAAAACCTCAAACACCTATTTTCTTGGCTGTCCTGGTTGAGCTGTAAACATGAGATTAACACTTACTTCAGAGAAATCTTGGGCATATTAAAAGAAGTAGCTGTCTGACTCCAATGTTCACAGAATTTCAGGCATCCTTAACCACACTGAGAACCAGTGCTAAGGCCTTGGGAGATTTCAGGAAATGGAGAGCCCATGAAGATTTGGATAAACTTGCAAGGAAAACTTTAGGATGGCTGGGATTTGTAATAGGGCCCAGGAGACTTTGTCCTCCAGGGCTGAACTAAACATGTCTTAGGCACAGCAGATGACATGAGTCACTCAATGTTAAACAGGGATTTTATTGATATCTATTGTTATTTGATACTTCCTTTAAAGTCTGCTTTATCTTGAGTTTTTTAAGCTATCATTTAGGAATACTCTAATATAAAATATTAGGAAAATAGGGAAAGGACATGGGAACAAATGGAAATATACCAGACAAAAGCCATGAGAGGTTACAACATTCCAGACCTGCTGGATTAAAACTTTATCTCAGAGAGTTAGGCGAGGACAAACATTTTCCTTTGTGAAACCTGTGGGTGTTGTTCTGCTATTAGTCATGGTGAACGCTTCAGTGTGGTGAGCTAGAAGAAGTCAAACTGACATCAAAAGTACAGAGAGTGCTGTGGGAAAGAGTTTATTCAGTCCTTGGCTGACAGAATATACCAGAGACAAATAATGAAGGATTAGGCTTCTCCTGACACTCTGCTAGCAGAGGAGACATATAGTGCAGGATTCATTTTGCACTGACAGTGGTGTGATTTAGGACTAATTCCTTTGAAGGCAGTGGCTTATTCTGGTTTAAAACAAGGATGGGATTAACTTCAAACCCTGATATTTACTGTGAGCCAAATTCTCCTTGCCTGACAATACAAGCCATGCCTTTGTTTTCCCTGCTTGTATAAGCAGGAGAAACAGAAACTGGACTGTTCATGGAATATTAAATAAATGACGCAAAGCAAAACAACCTCTGTCTCTGATGTTGAATAATGAATCCTGCTGATACAAGAAATGCTGCTGGAGACTGTTAAAACTTGGTGGACATAAAATAACAAGAGAAGCCCCTCAGAAGCCCTTTACATAAGGATGGCTGGGTACAGGGCTTGATACAATGCACAACCATGAATGATGTGGACATTTTTGCAGTTTGGGTCATGTAAAGGAACCACTCAGGAGCAAGGTCAGTGTTTACCTGCTCACACAGAAGCTGATTGTCTTCAAAAGGAAATTTTCTCAAGCAAAACAGTGTTTGGTCTTAGTGAGTATTTAGCTCACAGATTTAATATTTAAGTCAATATTGCTGTAGTCAGGATACATAAATATTGTGCTTCTAGGAGCACTCAAGCAGACCAGTGCTTGAAACGAAATTGAGTGTGGTTTTGGACATGCTGGCATATTAATACCAAGCCCGATGACTGTGTTTTGTGGCACAAAAACTATCCCATCATTTCAGCCAGGAATTAGCTGATAAAGTTGATTTCTTGCTGGAATTTCAGGCAGGGGAGAGAACATAACTTCTGGGCTTTAAAAAAGAAAACCAAAGACAATCAGTTTCATAAACTGGTCTTCCAACTGGTTAATATTTCTGAAAGCCATACAGTTCTAGTAGTTAAATTATGAAAGAGTTGAAGGAGAAAGGTCACAGGTAATGACAGGGTTTAATGACACTTCATTGAGTTTAATGCTTGATCCAGATTCCATCTGTTTGATGGAGATATTCATCCTGGCCCTGATGGATTTCAAGCAGTCTCTTCCACCAGTCTTGATCTTTTAGACATCAGAACATGAGTGAAATAAAGAATTTCAGAAATCCTAAGGAATTGCTTATGGCTACTTCCTGATAACAATTTGAACGTTTTGGTATCCCTACAAGGATGAAATCAGTTCTTACTGTGCAAGTTCTGCCACTCAGCCAGTTACCATTGATCAGATTGTTTCAAACAGAAAAAAAAAAAAGAGAGAAATTTTCTGTCCTTACATTAAAATAAGGCCCCAGCCAAGATCCATTGTTCATATTATTTTCTTGTTGTTTAGTGTGGTGCTGAAAGCAATTAAAGCCATATCTGTAGACAGCACCATGAACTCACTAGTTGTTGATATAAAGCTGATATCTCACTGCTGACACTGTACAGTAACTACGTGTGTAATCTATATCAAATTCTAGATAGAAAGAGGAGCAAGTTCAAATGACTTCTCCATGTTGTCATCCTCATGAATATTCACATCTATTTGTCAGCATGATTAATCATTATATGAGTACAAGCCTTACATATTTTTCCAATAAATACACCGTGTAGTAGTATCATAAATTATTTTTTCCAGGCGTTTTGGTCTTCTTTCTTACCTTCTGACATGTTCCTATATAGTATTTTACAGAGTTTATAAAAAAAGACAAGGACTCTAAATCATGCCAGTTACTGCTTTTAGGGAGAAAAATATTGATTATAAAAGTAGATACATCACAAGATGATATTAAAAATACAAATACCCGGAGAGAAGCAAAATAAATATGGAGAACCAGAACAGTTTCATGAAGTGCTAATTTTAAAAAAGCGTGTGTTTCTATGTTAAAATTTTCAGTTCTTGGAAGAATTTGGAAAAACCCCAAACTCCACCTTCACATCTTTTATATTTCCCTAGTAAGTAGTAAAGCAGTGCAATTGCTGCATTTCTGAAAACCTCAGACTTTTAGGTGTGGAAATACCTTTCTTGGGTTGATATATGTCTGGTGGCCTCCAGAAGGGAAAATGTGGCAACACACAAATATTTCAGTTTCAGAACACACCTGCAGCATGTGGGAAGCATGTGGCACTCCTCAGCTCCCAGTTCAACTGGAAAACTGAAATGGAAGAGTCATTGTCACTCAGAGCTGCAAAATCCCTCCTCTGGGGGGTTTCAGCTCCTGCTGACCTCAGTTTTCAATAAAAACTCTTTGATGGATGACATCTGGAAAAATGCATCCTAATTCATACACTTCAATAATCTTTACAATTATTATTGTGATGAATAACCCAGTCCTACCTTTACCTACCACCTGACTTCCATTAAGAACAAGAGTAACTGTATTTTGCCTTTGTGTTTAATACCATCGTCCCTCTTGAACAAAAAATCCAGCATAATTTTCAAAGTACTCATTTTTCAAAGAGAGTCCTGTGTGTAGCAGGAGTAGAAATGGTTGTCTGAGAATCTTTGATTAAAGTTGTTTGTATAATTACTTTGAATGCCTTCTACTGATTTCTGTAGTCTGTGAAGGAAAGCATTTTGCTGAAAGACTGAATCACCCTTCACAACATGAAAAACAGGATTAAAATATCCTGTCAAGGTCAGAGTTTATTGCCCTTGAAGAGAACATCAGATAACAGGTTCCCTGAGTTAAAATTGTCTGCTACTAAAGCCTTTCTCTGTATTGGAGAAGGAAGGGAATATTTTGTGTCTGTTCAACAGTAAAACCCCAATTCCCTGTTGGTGCCAGAGCGGGATCTCAGCCCTATGAAGGGAGCTCTTCTACTGCAGTGACAGAAAGCATCCTCAGGTCCATCCAACCAGTTGGGGGTGTCACACATGGAGAAACTTGGCAAGAGACAAGATGTTCCACAAACATTCCCAGAGTTTAGGATGGATTTTTAGATGCAAAGTTAGAGATAGGACTCTTCCACCTCTTAATGGTGCTCCACGTACTCAGCAAGAATTAATCAATCTCTGTATTTACTTATGTACTCCTATCTGGTTTCCATTATCTTCATGTGCATCACATATCTAGGAATAGTCCTAAAGAGCAGAAACATCCAGGAAAATTCTTATTCTTTATAATTAAGTGGTATATGCACATTTATACAATAGAAAGAATCTAAAATAACACTGCTCCTCTGAATATATTTATATATATTTATTTATTTTCATGGATATATATATATATATATCTCCATGAAAATAAATAAATCAGACTAGGATAATGATATAAGATGAGGAAGATTACAGATGAAGTGAAACGAGCTGATGGTGACCTAAAAATTTCAATGGGCAAAAATAGCCCCTTTTCAATCAACAAATTCAACTCTTTGGTTTTTTGGCTTTGAAGTTTACATGACTTTATTAGCAACACATTCTCTCTACCAGTTGTTACTCTCTTGGAAGAGACAATCAGATTCTTTCATTTTCTTGCACCATCAGCAATATTATTGGCTATTATTTGATCAAACATTTCTGTAGCAAACCACAAATATAAATACGCAAAGCTGTGGCATTTCAGTCTACATAAATTAAAATAATTCAGACTAATCCATGAGCCTCAGGGCCGCAATCATTATATATATGAAATTGTTTATTTCTTTTGAAACTGGGGGTGAGAACACTTTGCATCATAGTCAAAATTAGGAGCAAGTTTCATTTAATTATAGAAAGTAGGGCATGAGAGGACCTTGATAAGTCACTTAACCCATGCTCCTGGGTCCTGGTTATTACCTAAATCACTCCTAAAAATTGTCTCTCTAAACTGTTTAATTATACCTCAAGGTAAAACCTTCCAAGCAAAATGAGGTTATTGAAGATACTGTTATTAGATTGTTTTTTTCAAGATTTCTCTACTATCTAATGTAACTATTCCATGGAATAACTTAACCCATCATGTCACAATCGCTCATAGATGAAACAAAGAGCAATTGATTTCTTCCTCTCTGTAGCAACCCCTTCCATATTTGAAAGTTGTCACAGCTGTCTCTTCATTTTAGAGTGATCCTCTATCCTGAGAAGAAGTGAAAATAAGCAGGATCCACTGCAACAGAAAACAGTATTTTTAAAGATCATCAGTGCTTTCTTGGCAGAAAGTTAGTTTCTACTTTTATTTTTTTTAAAGGAGAGTTGTTGGATAGATGGATCTGTTGCTCAAAACATTGTTCTAACTCTGGTAGACTGCCTGAGGGTAAACCTGCCCCCAGCTTTCTTTGGCACTTATGACTGCTGAGAAAGCCCCAGGGAGACCACAGTACCCACACGCACACACACTCATATCATATCTTTGAACATAAACATAGCGATCTCACCATGTGAAACTCAGGGTACTGGTAGAGGAATTTTTTTTTTTTCCACTGGTAGAAAGAAAAACATATATTACTAGTATTTTTCAAACTCTTCCACCTGTAATATTGCACAGACCACAGAGATCTAGGAAGTGGAGACAGGATTGTTCCCCAAAAGATACATGGAGTGAGCATGTACCTGATGTTTGCTGTAAGCCTGTGCTCTGGCAGTGCTTGATGTCCATAGATGGGGATGGGGAAGACAAGGTTGCTGCTTTGAGCTTTGAACCATATGATGGTGAAAAGCCCATAAAACAATTCCCATGAAGAAATGAGAGCTGATGACATGTGGTGGACTCTGTAGTTTTAGGTTCATGGTTAGACTTGATGATCCAAAGTGTCTTTGTCAGCCAAAATGATTGCATGATTCTATTACATAGACCTGCAGGCAAGGCCCTCCCATGACTTGGGGCCAGAATGGACTGAAGTCTGTGCAGAAGGCACAGCATGTAAACCAGGCCTCACCCTGTGATCACAGGAGATGTGCCTTAAACATGACCAAATAACCATGTTCAGCCTGGATTCCCATGTTAGGTCTGCCCTCCAGATCCTCAGTAGATATTTGTATCTGCATTCTTGAAACAATACCTGTACTGCTATCACAGAATGGAAAGGACTTCTGGAGATCATATTGTCAGATCTTCTTTAAAGCAGGATCACCTGCAAGCTGCTTAGGACCTTGTCCAGTCAGACTTTGTAAATTCCCAAAAATGAAGACTTCACAACATCTCTAGGCAACCTGTCATAGTGCTCATTCACATTTAGAGTAAACACAGATTTTTTTTTATGTGTAAGTGGAATTTATTGCATTTCAGTTAATGCACATTGACTATCATCCTGTCTCTGGGCACTGCTGAGAAAAGTTTCTCTCCTTACTTTAGAGTAACCTATTCACACATAATTATCAGATTAGCACCCCTCACACATCCCTGTTCCTTCTCATTCCAGCCCGAACAATCCCAGCTGTCTCAGCTTTTCCTCATTTGGCAGCTCCTCATGGCCCTACTCTGGACTAACTCAGGATAGCTAACCATCTATCCTTCCATGTTTGGGAGTCCATAAGTTTTGTACAAAGTCTGCAAGAAAATCTGGGGGTTTTCTGTGTATTTATGTGTTTATGATTTGGATATTTAATATTTCCTTATTTGTAGGATACTCTAGCATTTTCTTTTTTCCTTGTCTGAGATTCATTGAATTGTCATTCTGTAGTAAAGGGCACTAAGCTACTAAGCTTTGACTAAACACCTTTCAAGCTCTCTTAAAATCTGCAGCTGCTGAATCCATATTACTGTTAGCCAGAATATGACAGTTTGATTTCCAGATTATAGTTTAATTATAGTAATTAGAAAAAACATCTCTTAATTAATGGTGTGCATATTTTCCATTTTTAAATTGCACCTATAAACCATCTTCAGATATACACAAACTTTAGGGACATAGTAAATATTATTTTGACTTGCAAATGTAATTACTGAGCCCGAAAGCAAGTTACAAAAAAAGGAATAAAAGCATGAAATTTCACAGCATTACTTTTGCTGAGTATTTGCATAATATAATAAAAAAATATGTAAATCTATTAATTGGTCTGAACCTTTAGAAATTTAAATATGAAATCTTGCTAGATATATACATTGCTTTTAGATTAAAAAAATCAACTAGGTCAATTCAAATTACAGAAGCTTTGCATTGCAAAAGAAAACCAGAAGTGATCTCTGGTTTTCTTTTGCAAATCCTCTTCCTTCTTGTACACCATCAGAAGTGTTCTTTAATAAATTCACTTGGATAGACCATTTTTAAACTCGGTGTGGAAGTTAGCATGTTCTGGTGTCATGGAAAGCAATCTGGCCAGCAAAATTCTGTTAACTGCTTGAAGAGGAATGGAGCAACTGCCTTACAATCTTTGTACAAAATCTAGGGGATATTGAACAACTTAAACTTACACCAATCTTTATGTATATGAGAGTTTTTCTTGAGTTTTAAATAATTGACATGTTAAGGTTCATTCTTTTACACTCATTCTCCAAAGTCACATTGCCTTGGAGAGTTATGTACTTAAAGCTTTTGGATTTTCTTGCTTTGATTGTTGATGAGATCTGAGTAACTGAATGCTTGTGTTACATAATATACCAAGCAGTGTTATCAAAGAAGAGTGGTTGTCATCAGAAAATGTACCTTAAGAATAACCAGACACAAGTATTTTTGCAGGGAAGAAAGTAACAAGCCATTGAAAAAATAATTTCTAAGCAAGAAGAGCTATTGAGATTATAAGAAGATTAATGGGGACCTACCATCCTATACCATCATACAGAAAAAAGTAGCACTTCATGTGCTCTTCTGGCATTTCTTACAGGTGGCTAATGGAACACAGCAGACAAAAGCAATTCCATTAGCACAAATTAAATACATGTAATAAATTCTTCTCTTCCTATTGTTGTCAGCAAACTGCTATTGCTCTCAGGATTGCAGAGAACATGTAAATTGTCCTAGCATCAGTCAGAGTGGCATTTGCCTACATTTTGGAATGTAAAAATAGTTTTACAGCAATTTGTTAAACCTGTACAGCCCTTTAGGCAAGTTTCATATGGCTTAAGTTCTGCTTAAGTCTCAAGAAAGAATTTTCACTGGCTTCTCTGAAGGACCTTCAGATCCTTGAGGAATCTCCTGTAAATCTCTCTGACCATATTGAGGTATAGTACACCCTTAATGTTTCAACTATAAAGAATGATATAATCAGGCTGGAAAAGACCTCTAAGACCATCAAGCCCAACTGTTAACCCAGCACTGCTAAGTCCATCACTAAACCACGTCCCTAAGTGTCACACCTACATGACTTTTAAGTCCCTCTAGGGATGGTGACACCACCACTCCCATGCACAGCCTGTTCCAGTGTTTGACAATCCTTTTGATGAAGAAATTTATCCCATCAAGTAATCTAAACCTCTCCTGGGGAAATCTGAGGCCACATTCTCTTGTCCTGTCTCTTGTTACTTGGGAAAAGAGATCAACCCCCACCTGGCTACAGCCTCCTGTCAGGCAGTTGTAGACAGTGATAAGGGCTCCCCTGATTCTCCTTTTCTCCAAGCTGAACACCCTCAGCTGCTCCTCCTCAAACGTGCTCCAGACCCTTCCCCAGCTCCGTTGCCCTTCTCTGGACACATTCCAGCCCCTCAACGTCTTTCTTGCAGTGAGGGGCCCAAAATGGGACACAAGATTTGAGGTGTCACCAGTGCTGAGTACAGGAGGACAATCTGTGCCCTGGTCCTGCTGGCCACACTATTGCTGACACAGGCCAGCTGCCATTGGCCTTCTTGACCACCTGGGCACACTCTGGCTCATGTTCAGGCAGCTGTTGACCAGCACTCCCAGGTCCTTTTCCACCTATATGATACCTAATTTTACATCTTCTCAGTACAGGTGACTGTTAGAGTCACTGATGATCAGGCTAGAATAGAATAGAATAGAATAGAATAGAATAGAATAGAATAGAATAGAATAGAATATTTCCGTTTCATGGGACTTATAACAACCAGCTGCCTGACCACTTCAGGGGCCATCAAAAGTTAAAGCACATTATTAAGGATATTGTCCAAATGCCTCTTAGATCCGAACAACCTTGGGGCATTGATCACCTCTCTAGGGAGCCTGTTCCAATATTTGAACACCCTTTGGGTAGAGAAATGCATCCTAATGTCTATTCTCTGACTTCCCTGGTCCAGCTTTGGACTATTCCCACATATCCTGTCAATGGATCTCAGGAAGAAGAGCTCAGCAGCTCTCTCTCCCCCTCCCTTCCTCAGGAAGCTGTTAGAGAGCAACAAGGTCACACCTCAGCCTCCAAACTCGACAAACTAGACAAAATCAAACTAGACAAAACCGGAGTTCTTAACTTCTTATAGGACATACCTTCCAATTCTGAAGAGAATGAATCAGGTCTTTAAGAAGACCCAGAATGAACCAGTGGAACCAGGTCTTTAAAGAAAGAATAAAGTTAAATGCATGCATTCCCACTATATTCAATGGATTCATATTCCAACAAAAATGTGCATGGCTGAAAGGAGCCAATGCAGTATTCCTCTTTTAATGTATCATAGAACATATTGGGATGTTTTACACAAAACTCTCAAAACAATTTAATATTAGTCACTTATTACAGCAGCTGAGGAAGGAAATTTTCAAATCAAATGGAGCTCTGAAATGCATAAAGATATGTGTGGGTCACCATAGACCAATGATTAATTTAGTGATGGAATGGGTATGATCCTCATTCTGAATCCCTAGCTGAAATCTGTGGTGAATATTACTCCTTCCTCTAAAAGAACAAGCATATCTGCATATTAAATTATACTGAGCACATGTGGGATGATTTCCATGTCAATTATAACCCTGTCTAGTATGCTTATGAAGCTTATTAATATGAATGAGCATTGGAGGTACTTTCCCATATGACAACAGGATCATAGGATAAAAGAATGTGTATATCTAGATCTTATGCCATTGTTTGAATAACTTCCTTGAGATCTAAGTAATTTCTTCACCTTAAATCCTATCTCCAGAATTATATAACTTCCCCTATATGTAATAACATGTAATACCATATAACAGAATATAATTTAGTTTTTCTGTGCTGATTAATTTTCCTGTTTTTTTACTATTTCTTCCTTGTACTGTGGTGATAGTTATGGATTTATGAGTGAGTCTTCTACTGTGGCAGACCTAATGCAAGGAACACAGAATAGATAGATCCCTCCCTGAATATTTCTAAGGTAAATGAAGAAGGAGAGTTTGAACAAAGAAGAAATAGTATAGTGCCTAAAGACTGGATCTACCCAAAGACATAAACTGATTTTCAAAATTAAGATTCTGATGATTTTGAATGCTTCCATTAATTTAATTAAATAAGAGTTTCTGGGGTTTTTTTAAGGGAAAGGAAAGAAAAGATAGAAGAAAATACAAAACTGTAAAGTAATGATTAAATCAAAATTGAAAAATAAAATTGAAGTAAAAAATTATATTATTGAACTCAGACATTATTTCATTTATACTGGGAGCTACTGCTATCTAAATTTCAACTAATGCATTATATAAAATCACAACAGTAACATCAGGCTATTTGGAAGAAGTACATTATTTGTTGTGATTGTGGAAAAAATGCCTTGTGTTAGTTTTGATTTTTTTTACACTGATATACTTCAGTTGCTTCACAGACTGCAGCAATGGTTAATTAATGAACTTTCCTCTAGAGCTAACTGCATGAAACCTTGCAGCAGGAGAAACTGGCAAATGAAATAGCAGCATTTCCTTAAATAGTTGCTAATAAATACAACTCGTATGACAAGACATTTCTCTGTCAGCCAGTGCCTCTCTGCCTTGCACTTCATCCTGTGTACAGTTCCCGATATTTGTGTTCTAGGTTAAGCAGCACCACACTGGTATCTCTGTCAGCAGACCTGGCTGTTTGGAGAGATAAGCATGACACAGCTCATTCAGAGAGATTCCTGGAGGAGCTGGATGTCTACATTTGTGTTCTTTTTCAGAAGAACTGTGGATTCACAGCAAAAGTTTCCCTAAAGAGAATCCTGGCAAGTAATCTTCATGATTCACCTAAAAATCCTAATATCTATGGGACTCTTTATAATACATTATGTGGTCTTTAAATCAAGGATCTAAATGAAGCTGTTGGAAGCCTGTGAGTAAGTCAGGTCTTAATAATATCACTTAGAAAAATCTTTCATTTCAAGAAATGCCAGATCCTCAGGATTTTTTGTACTTGATCACTTTTGATGGTTTCTTCCATCCCTGGTTTGAATGGCTGAGACTGCTAACAAAATGCTCAAGATTCACTGCAGCACTAACCCAGTCATTTGCATTCATCTCCCTCCTTGGGTCAGACTGAAACTTTACAGTCCATTCTGCACTCCTGATAGGTACAAGCTGCACTGCACCAAGAACATAGCAAGTGACAGAACTTGTCTTTGTAAGAAAGGCAAAATGAAGAAAAAATGGCTCATGAGCCACAAAGCAAGGCTACTAAGCAACTCATTTGCAGACACACAACTACTGGAGTTCAATTCAGAAGCCTATTTGAATGCCACCATACTCTTACAGATCCTTACACAGTATGCAAAAAGACTCTGCAACTATAAAAGGCAGAGAGAATGTCTAAAACCTAAATTTTCCCTAATTTCCCTTGGTTTCCCTGATTTACAGAATCACTGTAATGTTTTCCCCCACATACTTGGGCTTTTCAGCACTCTGCAAAAGAGGTTCAAAATTCATCATGTCAGAGTGGAGATCAAACTGTACAGTCTGCTGGCTGGGACCTGTGTTCAAGGAATGATTTAACAATATTATATAAAACACTAAAATGTTGAGTAAGAACACCTCCAGTGATGAATTCCATAAACAGCTGGTTACAGAGTCAGTATTATTGCTTTTTAAATTTTTCTTTTTTCACATTGAATCTTAAACTTTTATCTTCACAGAAGAACAGTTGTGCTAGGAATGGGTTTGCTTTGGAAACTCTCTGGTGAGGTAAGAGAGACAGAATTCAAACCTCTCTAGGGAAAAAGGGATTCAAACCTTGGTCTGCCACATCCCAGGAATATTTTCATTATTACATTTGTTACACAGAGGAAGAGCACAATAACCTTCTCTACTGACTTTGACATTGGACAGGTGCTGTGTGTGTAGTACAACTGCAAAATGTGTTCCAAGAAGAACAGTGTTTGGACACTGAATAGGGTAGACTGCCTGGAAACTTAGAGTTATTGAGACACTTCATGAGGTGCACAGAAAGTACAGTTAAGGGCAAGAAGGCTCTACTTAGAGAAATGTGATCATATAGTCACAGAGACATTGAATGCAAGTTTGGAAGGGACCTCCAGGACCAGCTGGTCCAGCCTTTCTTGTCAAAAGCACAGTTTAGACATGATGGCCCAGCATCCTGTCCAGATGAATCCTAAAAGTGTAAAAGGTCAATCAACCACTTCCCTGGAGAGTTTATTCTCATTGCAAACATTTTTCATCTTGTGTCCAATCATAATCTCCCCAAGAGTTACTTTTACACATTACCCCTCATCTTTAGCATAAGACTCCTTGTAAGAAAGGTCTGATCTTTGTTGCCGTCCTTTAAATACTAGAGGGTGAAAATGTCTCCCCTCAGCCTCCTTTTTTCAAGGCTGAACAAACCAAGCTCTCTCACTCTTTTCCCTTACATCTGGCTTCTCCCTTCTTTGCTCATCTTTGTGGCCTCTTTTTGGAATCTATCCAGCCAGGCTACATCTTTACAATAGCTGGGACCAAACCTGAACACAGTATTCCAGACCAGGAAAATGCTGAATAAAGTGAGCTAATGACTTCTTGATCTCTGCTGGAGATGTCAGCAGCCCAGGCTCCTGCTGGCCTCTGCCCCAGCTGCACACTGGTCACTCATTCTGAATTTGTTGTCCACCAGGACTCCAAGATCCCTTTCTATAAAGCTGCTTCCCAGCCAGACAGATTCCCAGCCTGTGCTGCAATCCTGGGTTATGTTTTTTTGGATGCAACATCTTACACTTTTCCTTGTTGACAAGGACATAGGGTACTTGCTAGCCCACTCTTCCACACAATCCAGATCTTCCTGCAGGGGGGCTTCTCCTTTCCTTACTCAGTTACAGACCGTGGACAAACTTTATAAGGGTACTCTTGATCCCATCTTCCAGATCACTAATAAAGACATTAAGCAGCATTGAGCCCAATATTGATTCCCTGGGAACTCCCCTTATGACAAGTTGCCGTTTTGAAAAGGAGCCACTTGCCACCACCCTTTGGGTGCTGCCTTTCAGTCCATTGCCCACCATGGCACTGACCACTTGCCCAGACCATTATACATAGTGTGCCTACAGGAATGGAGTGCCAGGCAGGGGCTGAGTAAGGATTTTCAGGTTTGGAGTTTCCATCAACCCAAGCATTGATTATCAAAGTGTAATTTCTTTTCTGTTTACTAAATTTCACCTTTTATGTGAAACGCTGTAGTTTATCTCCTGCATAGCCAAATATTCTGGGAATAATGAAAAGGTAAGGAGAAGTCGTTCTACCCTCAATCTCCCCTGCCTTCTGGAAAAAGACTAATCCCTTGAACAGCTCCAGTTTTGCCTTCTCTTTCCTATTCCCATGACATCATTGAACTGTTGAGAAGTGCAGTAAGAAGCTGAACTAGAGATGTTTATCCCCTTCAGACTTCTGTACAGGCTAATAAGGATCATTCAAACATGATCTGCTGTTAACTGTGAGCTGTAAGAGCAGTGCTCTGCTATGTGATTATTTCCCATTAGATGTTGCTGCTTTGGAGCACATGCCTCTTTCTAGGCCATGAAAAACAACAAACAAGCAATAGAGAAACCCTTGACAGCAACACAGAAGTGTCTTGACAGCAGAAAAAAAAATCATATCAAATCTAGTGAGGTAAGTTTTAGTGAAAGCAAGCACACTGACTGCTGTAAGCTCAAATTCACTGATGAAAGCAGGTTTCATTCATGGTTTTGCCTGAGTTTCTATATATTGGAGGCAATTAATCATCAAATTGTAAATATACTTAGTGCATTTGCCCTACTTAGCACAACAATGATGCAGCTACTCCAAAGAAAAGTGTATCCAATGTTAATCTAATTAAGCTGTGACCCAGTGATACTGGTCAGGTGATATTACAGGATATAAAAGGAAAGCAGTTCGTAATCCAGTCTAAAATCACACACTTAGTTTATAAGTAGCCCACAAAAGACATTGGCAGAAAAATGCATAGCAAATAATGCTACAAAATCAAACATGAGGAGAAAGGTTGAGTGGTTTGATGCTGCTTCTCAAATGGTAGTTAACTTTGAAATGTCCTTATTTTTTACAGATTGGATACATTTTCCACAAGCATTTAGCAGAAATTTTGAAGAGAGTATGTTTTTGCATATACTCATATACTGATATCTATGATCAGATTTTGGAAAACATGCAACTGAAATTCGCATGCAAAAGCTGTCAGTTTCCATTGTAAAATTACACAGATTTATCTCTGTAGGGTTCCTTGTGACTTCATAAATTCTGCTTTCCCTCTATTAATAACACACAGAGAGGATCTGGGAAAAAAATAAGCGAGGAAAAAATAATTCACAGAACTGTCTAAGCTTGGAAAGATAGAGGAAAAAGAATGAGTTTACCTAGCCTTAGTATTATCCACCTTAGGGTTATTTCTAAATGTATTTTTAAAGTTTTATTTAATATGCATAATTTAGGACTTGGTTCTGCAAAGTATCCCTTATAAATGTGATGTAGTAATGAGAGTAGTCTTACTGACTCTGGTGGAATTTGCTCATGTGAATGAAGAATGCAAAGGCAGAGGATTAAAATCCAGAGGATGTGTGTAGCTTACATAATTTCAAGCCTGTCAAAACTCATGTCTATATTATCATCTGCCTATGTTACATAACATGAAGTAGCTCTGTGTTGTTTGTTCTTCCCCATACGCCTGAAACACATGTGGTCTTTGAAATTTTGGATTGCATACATTGTTACCCAGGAAAAAGTAAAAATAAATGCAATACAAATAAAACATTCATTTTGGAGAAGGTCAGAGACAAACACTCCCCCATCATGGTATCTGGCCAGGCACACAAATCCATGCACTGCACTTGTTTACCAGTAAGGTGTATCATTCTCATTTGCTTCCTGACCCAATCTTTAATCGGTATCAGTGCAGGCTTTACCCAAGTCATGGTATCAGTCTCTTTTCCATGGTTCCCCTCAAGCTGAGCAGCAGCACATTTCTCAGCATTTCAGGCTGCAGTTAGATGGGTTTAAGAGTGATCATATTCCCCCAGAAATACTCAACACTTAGCAGGATTGAAATTAGTAAGTCTATGTTTGGGTTTTTGTTCTTGTTACTTTACAAAAATCTAATTTCAAGTCTTTCTCCTTCACCTTTTTCTAAGATGCTAGGAAAGAAAACTCAGGTGACATCTTAAGAACTACTGCAAGAAAAGAAAGGTAAACAGAACAAATTATTTGTATTCATACATATAATGCATGAAAACTACAACAAATAGCAAACCGGGTAGCAGTACTGCATGATTGCATGAAGCATTAGTAATGGTTTGACCTGCTTCTAAACAAACTTGTCAGTGAAACCTAGTTTAGTCAGTAAACTTAACTAAGAGGTTAGGGGAAAACACATCAAAGCACTTGATTTTCCTCTGGTGTAAACTGTTGCAGCTTTATGAGTTTAGACAGATGGCTGTCTTATACCTGTGTGACTGAGAAGAGAGTCACAACCATTTTGCCCATGGATGCTACTGGATACAGTACTAAATTGACTCAAGACTTTTTTTGGTTTTTTTGGAAGTGAATTCAGTATTTTCCCTGTATAAAATCTAGATTAAAAAAAAAAAAATCAGTAGAAATCCCATTGTTTGTAGCACGATCAGAGTTTTACCATCTCCTTTTTCTTTCATTGCACACTTTAATTCCTGGGTTTTGTCCAGTTTGTCTGTCTGCATCCTGAGGCAGAGCAAGATGCTCACAGATATTGCTACATAATCAAATAGTTCATTTAGTCGTGTAAAGCTTCTTTGAAGGGAAAATGCTGTCTTTTACCTGAGAAAATAAGCCTTGTGATAAAAGAGAATGTTTTGCCTCCAGGAGGAGGAAAGTTTTGTTGGCCCAAAGATTTCTACCTAACCTTGATGGCACAGTCATTTAAATTATCTGTCTTCACCTGTGAAGCAACAGTTCTACATCCTTCACCAGCCGCAAAAGCCCTCATCCTCTAACACTCGAGAGGGCTCAGCAATCCTCTGCCAAAAGTAAGAAAATGGTGCAAGGTTACAAAGTGCCAAAGCAGGGCTGTGCCTCGCCCGGGGAACACAAGTGAATACAAGGCTCCCCGGGGCCGAGCCCTTGCCCGCCCTGCGAGGGGTGGCCCGGGACGCTGAGGGCCGTGGGGTCCGGGCCGCGGGGTCGCGGGCGGGCCCGGTCCCCGCGGGGTCGCTGGAGGGCGGGAGGCTTCGGTTCCCGCAGGGCCGCTGGAGAGAGCCCCCGGCCCCCTCGGGCCGCTGGAGGGAGCCCCCGGCGCCCGCGGGGCCTCTGAAGGGAGCCCCGGTGCCCGCGATGCCTCTGGAGGGAGCCCCCGGTGCCCGCGGGCCGCTGGAGGGAGCCCCGGTGCCCACGATGCCTCTGGAGAGAGTCCCCGGTGCCCGCGGGCCGCTGGAGGGAGCCCCGGTGCCCGCGGGCCGCTGGAGGGAGCCCCCGGGCCGCGCCGCGCAGCCTTCAGCACCGTGAGGGCGGACAGCGCTCGGGCCGCGCTCCGAGCATCTCCCGCGCACCCCGCGCTGCCCTCCGCGCCTCCCCGAGGCCTCCGAGCTCCTCTGGCATCGGGTGGGAGCCGCCCCGGGGCGGGGAAGGGTCCGGCCTGTCCCGCAGGGGCTGGAGGCAAAGGGCCGAAGCGGTGGGCTGTGTTAAGTGGTCCCTGGGCTGCCGGTGTAAATCAGCACCGACGTGTGAGAAGCTGCGTGGACCCCGTTAAGGAGATTTATATGTGTAGTTCATGAAGGCAATCATCTGGCTGGTAATCTCTCATTGTGCATGGCTCCAAGGCAGTTTGTTCACACAACTGGCTGCAAAACACAGATACTAGTATCTCTCCTGGGAAATGTGTGTGTTGTGAGTGTGTAGCGCTAAACAGCTGTGATACTGGTGCATAATGAGATAGCAGCACATTACTCACAGCCCCAGGAGAGGACACGGAAGTAAATTAAAAAATCAGCATAACTCACACAGCTTTTGACCCGTCACTAACAGCAGCAGCAGTGCATGGGAGTAGGACACGGCATGTGGCTGCAGTTCATTCATCAGCACATCACCAAGGGCTGGGCAACAACTCTGCCACAGACTAAGTGTCTCACAGGGCTCAGCCCCGCACAACACACTGGGGTGGTTTTTCCCAAAGCAGGGTGAGCCCAATCCCTGGGACATGAGGTGAGGCAGCCCACAGCTAACAAGTGCATGTAGTAAGGGCATGGGCAGGGATGGGCAGGGGTTTCAGGAGGACCAGGGTCTAAGAAGGTAGATGTGTCCCAAGAATCATGGACACCAAACTTCCAGGTGCAAGATCAGTCACTTCCCAGGTGCATATCCCAACACTCATATAAATAACATTCACCAGCAACAAATTCCTCTGTACCCTCCCTCCTTTTGGGATTATCTGACAGTATCTCCATCCTTTCCTCCCCGATTCTGTGGAGCAAGCCAAATGGAGATGATAATCTGCTATGAAATATTGATAGCACTGAGATGTGACAGTCTGAATAGGGAGGGAAAAGGGAGCAGCAAGAATCTCCAGGATTAAGTTGTCCTAGTACACACTATTTCTTGCCTTGCAGGTATATGGGGAGTTTGATGCATTCTCAGTGTACTGTGGAAGAAGTCATCTATGTGTGAAGTCAGGTGAGACCTGGTTTTTAACCCCTCAGACCTATCCTGATCAGTGCTTCTCAGCAGTCTGCACCACACAACACTCCACCACGTAACCAGCACTCTCTCCTAGACATCACTTGTAAGGATTCAGCACAACATTGTTTGTCCTTTGACCACCGGCAGAAAAGGCTTCTTAGCGTCCTCTAACACAGTCTAGGATCTCACACCAAATCTCCCAGGGAAGCTTTGCTGTGGCTTCACTGAGTTTTCACTGGTTTCTCCTTGCAGAAGAGCAGCATGCTTTGCTCCTGTTTTCCCACAGCTCAGATCAAGCTACCCTTCACATATAAAAGTACCAGATGCCCCAGCAGATTCAGAGTTAAATTGCATGAGCAGTAAAATGGGGACACTGGGAGAGTTCGGCGAAGACGAGTCATCTCAAACCCCAAACTACTGCTGGAAGTCAGGAAGGGGAATAATAAATGACCTATCCTCCCCACTTGCCCCAGGAGCTTCTCTCCCCAGTGCTATTTCAAGAGACAGCAATGTAGTGAGCACAAGCAGAGGGGACAGGGTGCTTAGAAAGTCCCAACCCCCAGCTTGAGGTGAGATATCGGGATGGGCAATGGGAGACTGAACAAGAGGAGACAAGAAGGTTGATTTTTGCTTATGATCTCCCCTCCAGGTAATGAACTTCTGAGCGCATGATTAAAAGGGAAGGGATCTTTTGGGACATCCCCCCACAACTCCTCTCCCTCAGGGTGATGTAGAAAGAGGATTGTTCCCACCCTCTCCTCACCACAGTACCTGGTTAAGAGAAGTCACGGCCAACCTGGGGATAACCAGCTGCATGACGAGCTGTAGGACAGAGGTGACCAGTCCAGCCAGGATGGCCCAGGTGAGTGGCAGCGGGAGCATGCTGTAGGTCGCAAAAAGCGTGAAAAGCACATAGCCAATGCCATCCCCAAGGAGGCCACAGCCCAGTCCTGCCGCCAGAATTTGTGTGGCCATGGCCACCCAAGTGACAACACCACTGTACTGCAGGTAGGTGTATGAGGTCGTGTCCTTCCTGACCACCACTAAGGCACAGATCACCACCTCAATGCCAGTGAAGAAGCCCAAGAGGATGCCCTTAATGGGGTCCATGGGAGCAGAGGCCAGGGTCAAGTGGAGGAACAGCAGGGTCAGTTTGGTCAGCACGTCCAGGATGTTCATGACCACCTCAGATTTGCGCCGCTGACCCAAGAAGTAGCGCTGGTAAAGGCGCTCTAAGTCCCGAGACTTGAAGGAGTTGCGGAGAGTGGGGAAGATCACCCCGCGATATGTATAGCCCCAGTTGAGGAAGAAGTCGGAGTTGCTGGGGGCACAGTCCAGGGGCAGAAAGCCCAAGTCTCCACTGCTGCTTGTGCCCTCCGGGAAGACTTTGGTGCCTCCGTTGTTGTGGCGCTCGCTGCCCAAACTCCGTCCGGCCGACTGCCGCCGGAGGTGGTGCGGCGGGTGCGGGTGGTGGTTGGGGCAGCAGGTCTCGTCCGAGCTGAAGCCCTTGCCCCCGCCGCTGCTGCTGCCGCCGCTGCTGCTGCTGTGCTCCTGGATGAAGCGCTGCTCGGTGATGTGGCGCACGGCCGTCTGCCACAGCAGGCGCTGGGGTCTGCCGCTGCCGGGGGGAGTCCTGTTGATGGTGTAAAGTTCATCGCTGTCGCTCAAGCACCGCACCTCCGAGAGCTCCATGGCGGTGACTGGCGGGGGGCAGAGCACCGGCTGGTGGCGGGGGGGCGGACAGGGGCGGGGGGCACCCACCGTCTTTGGGGAGGGAAGCGGGGGGAGGGATGGAACCGCAGGAGAGGAGGGAGGGGATGTCGAAGGGCGGGTGGCGGCGGCGGGGCGGCCGTGCGGGGATCACATTTATCGGCAGGTCCCTGGCTCTGGCGGTGCGGCTGGCGGCGGGGCTGGTTGGCCGAGGTCCGGGGGGCGGCTGTGCCGGCTTAGTGCAGGCGGCCCGAGCCCCGTGCCCGCTACCGCGGCGCCCCGCGGAGCCGCATCCCGCGGAGCCCGGCTGCAGCGCAGCCCCGGCGCCCCGGCGGGCTCGGTGCGCGCCCTCCTCGGAGCGGTGCGCGGGGGTGAAACCGAGCCGCGGGTTCCGAGAGGAGGTGGAGCAGGGAGGAGCGGAGCATCTACGGGCGCAGCCCCGCTGCCCGGTGGGCGATCCTCGGCCCCATCCGGAGGCCGGAGGCACGGAGGGGTGGGGGCAGCCGCCTTGAAGAGCCGGTCACGGCGGGCAGCTCCTCTCTCCGGGGATCCCGGGGCTCCGCTCCGAGGTCTGGTGCCCGGGAGTTGCTGTAATTCCCGCGGCTGCGGTCAGAGGCAGCGCCGCGAGCTCGGGCAGGAGGGGAGAAGCGGCCAGGTCTCGGGCATCCTCGGTCACGGCGCCACAGCCGCCGGCCGGGGGCTGCCCGCCCGCTTTCCCCCGGCGGCGGGGCATACCCCTGGCTCACGGGCCGCCTCTGCCCGGGGGGGAATTGGGGCTCCCATCCATCGCAGACACTCGGCTTGCTTGGCAACGGGAAAAAAAAGGAGGGAAAAAAAGAAAGAAAGGTGGAGAAAAAGAAAAATCACATCAAACGCCAAATCTAAAAAAATCGAAAGAGTGGGGAATGAAAATCCCGCCCTAAACTCAGAGCTCTGGGCAGCCAGATGGGAGTATCCCAACTTCTCCGCGGGCCAGGAGTGCTCCGGCACAGGGGCTTCCCCGGCGGCAAGGAAGAGGAGGAGGAGAAGCAGCGGGAAGGGATGAGGGCAAAGCGCAGGGAGCGCGGTGCCTGCGGGGCTGCGGGGAGCGGGAGGCGGATGCTGTCCCGGGAGCCGCGGGACGAGCCCGGCGGAGCCGCCGCCGCCGCTGGAGTGGAGCTGCGGGCGGGCGGCCCGGAGGAGGCAGAGCCCGGCGCGGTCAGCTGATGCCCGCCACGTCGGCGGGGCTGCCAGCACCCCCCCGGCCCGGTTAAAGCAGCCGCAGCCGCGGCTCTGGGAGGCGGAGAGCGGGCGGGGGCTGCAGCAGAGCAGGTCCCCTGGCCCCAGGAGGCTCCTTCAAGCGTCACTGAGGTTTCTCTGAGCTGCCCTTCTGTAAGTGCCCCGGACTATCCCGCCCTGCCTGACAGGTGCATCCTACACAGCGCTCAGTGAGAGCTGGTGCTGCAGCCCGGCATCCCTCTGCCACGCCACAAGGAAGATGCTCAGGCTTTGCATGGAGAGACCACACTTGCCCAGGGTCAGGGAGCCCCTGAACCCCTCCACCTCTGCCTGAGCAAATTCAAACCTTCTCAGAAAGGTGAAGTCACTGCCAGGACTGTGGATCTAACCATCCTGTGTTAAGTGAATGTTTTATGAAGCTATCCTGACAGCTTTTACATTAAAAACACTGGAGAAATAACAGAATCTGTCCCTTGCACAGAGACTAGATATAAAGCCACTCTTCACTCCCCATGCTGGCAGATGAAATTGTTCCTGCTCCTCTGCTTGTGGATTCACTCTGTGCCAGCAAACCTGGATGTGTTGTGCATGGTGGCACAGTCTGGAAAGGAAGTGGTAGCTATCTTTATCTCTTCCATTCCTCCCCTGCCCAAAGTAAACCTTGCTCAAGTGTCTGAACCCTGTCCTGGGGGAAAGGCTGAAACCTCCAGTTTTGGAGCTGAAGCTATGCTGCTGGAAGCAGCTGAAACAGATATAGTCTATGCATTAAACTATGGCAAATTAAGGGAGAGGAGTTTTCTTTGTGTTTCAAAAGACAAGAGTGATGCCTGCTGAACTCTTTGAGATAAACATGCAGCTGCCTTCTAACAGCAGCAGTGTGGACAAAGGCCCTGCCTGGAAAAGAGCTGTGCTACCCTATTAGGAGCCCGGGCTTGTTGGGAGTTGGGGTGCTTAAAAAAGGCATATGATGCTTGACTTCCAGTGGGTCTAAGCCTCCATGAACACCCTTCCAGCTGCCATGGCTTAATTAATTTCTTCCTCTTCCTCTTCCTCTTCCTCTTCCTCTTCCTCTTCCTCTTCCTCTTCCTCTTCTTCTTCTTCCTTTTGTTGTTGTTGTTGTTGTTATTATTGTTATTATTGTTATTATTGTTGTCAGGAAGACATGGAGATTTAGGAAGGATTTCACTGATTGTTTCTGTAGATTCGAGAACTCAAGCCAAGTCTGCATCCCATGCACGAGGCAGGTTTTGTACAAATGTAAGTAGAGGAAATTCTTGTTCTCCAGAGCCCAGATAAGGAGAGTGGCATTTTTGTGAACAGAGCTTGGTCTTTACTGTGTTTCAGCATGACCCTGCTAACCTGGAAAGGGTTAACCCTGGTTTCACATTAGTAATAAAGACACATATCCTTGCTCCTAGATAAAGCCAGTAATGGAAATTGTAGCATTACTTCAAGATGAAAATGACACTATAAGAGGAGAAATCTTACTCAAAACCTTATATATTTCTTTAATGAAAGAATTCATAATTATTAACACTATTACCCCAGAGCACAGAAAGAAAGCATCTTTCTAATTCAGATTGCTCAACACACATCATGATAAATAAAAGGAAAAGGAAACAAATATATAAAGCAGTTTAAGGAGACACCCATTCAAAAGAGATAAGATGAAATCAAGATAGGGACATCCCAGTTCTCTAATGTTACTATATGCGCTGAATCACACTGCTGGCAGTTTCCTTTGCCTCATGGCAGAGTGAACTCTACTCTCATCATTTTTCCTGTGATAAAGGCTCAATACCTCCCCAGGCAGTCTATTTTTATGCTTCTCCATCCTTATAATTTTCATATCTAACCCTGAACATTTCTTGCAGCATTCACTAAGCACATCACTTCTTGTCCTGTCCACCATGAGCAGGAAGAACAGATTATCCTGGCAGTAGTCTATACATATTTAATGAATGCCTCTTCTATCCACTCCCTCTTCCCCTTCTCATTGCTTAGGCAAAATAACATATTTTCAGTCATTTTTCCTCCCCCCATGGGTCACATTTTATAGATCTCTGATCTTTTTTGTTTGGTTTTGATTATATACTTTTGTTTCATGATTTTATTTCTTTCTTCCCTCTCTGTGAAATTCATGCAGCTAAACTTGGTTCTACACTGGAAAGTTGTCTTATATCTAGGACTATGTTTTATGATTTGCACTCCTATTTATACATCCTGGGACATTCACAGGCTTATCCAGAACTGATGACCTACTGAAACTTTGCTGTCCTCAAGGCCTGGACAGGTGTTGCTTGCTCCATATGTGCATAACAGCCTACATGAAGTATCTTGCCTTTGCCCTCACTGGAATGCATTGTTTTTTCCACCCTGCATGCCAAATTTGAAATAGAACATGTTGAAAACTAAACCTGTCCTCCTCCATGCCAGCAGCCCTCCCCAGCTCTGTGCCATCTGTGTGTTTGGTGAGCCTACTCTCTGCTCAGTGGTGATGGCACAGCAGTGCAGAGCAGTGTGCTCATTTCTGAGTCAGCCACAGGTACTGGGCACCTTTGTGGAGGGTCACCAAGAAGGGGACAAGATCTCAGCATTGGCCCCCACTGCAGCAATGCTCTTGGCTCTGCAGAGCAAGGAAGAAGCCTGACCATCCTGGGGAGCAGGAGAGGGGTGATTCTGCCAAAGCCCTGTTTGCCAATGAGGGCTGGATGGGCTGGGGGTCCAACAAGGTAATTTCACACACAGGCACGAAGCCCTGTGAGTCCCAAACTCAGTTGGCACTAGGTTAATACTGTGCATTATTCTGGTTTTGCTGCTGTTGGATTTCTTCTTCCTTTTTTATTTTAATAGAGCTAAATGACTTGGCAGTGTCACAAAATCACTAAAAGCCATTTAAAAATAATACTGTCACTAGAAGGCTTTTGAAGGATGAAAAATCAGGCAGAATTCATTCCTCTTCTGTCACCTGAAAGTTTATGTCACATTCCTTTCCTCCTTCCCCCTCTCTACCCACAACAGTAGCATTTATGTACAGTTTAATGTTATGATATTTAATCATGCAAATAATGATCTCATTCATTTTAGTGGGACTATTTATGTCCTCAGGATTGCAAACCTGGCACCATGCTCTGCAAAGCTCTCTAGGGTTCTCCAATAAAGATGGCTTCGTATCAAACACATTTTGAAGGAACACTTGTGTTATTATACATCTTTTTTACTTAAATAAATTTTTGACAAAGCCATTTAAGAAAGGAAAAACAAATAATTGACAGAAAGCCATTGTATCTGAAAAGTGAATCTTGAGTAATGACAGAAATGACAGAATATGAGCAAATTATCTTGGAATTATCTCCTTACCTCTTTGGTGGTTTGGGGTTTTGTTCCTGTAACTCCCTCTTTCTTTTTTTCCTCTTGTCCTTGGCAACAAGTCAACAATTTAGATGTTCTAATACTAAAAAAAAAAAAAAACCAACAAAAAATCCCCAAAAAAACTAAACATTTTGTTTAAGCACACCCACCCAAAAAACCAAAACACCAAAAAAACCCCCACAAAAACTTCTGGCACTGATTGAATCTTCTTTTAAAAACCCTGTCTATCACTTTCCGCAGATGAATGCATATCTCAATATGATGTCTATACAAAAGCAAACACAGGACATAAGAGAACAGATTGAAAATTTTAACATTGGTTAGTAAAAGCAATCAGACTAATTAATAAAAGCCATACCCCAGTGATGCCATAAAGCAGGGGGAAATAAAAGGACCAAAAAATAAAAGAAAAAATTTATGCCAGAGTATAAAGAGGCAGCAAGACATGTCAATTTTTTGCTTCTCCATGTTGTGAAGCAGCAGTTCCCTCACATGCAAATAAATTTCTTATCTCTCCCTCCATTCACAGACACGCATATCCACATAAAAAAGTCAGAAGATGGTCTAAGCACAGGGATTTTATGAAGAGAAATAAGGGATTTGAGATAAATAATGCACCTTTTAACCAATGGTTGGAGCTGTGTTTTCCTCCTCTCTCTTCCAGGTTCACTCCTTCCTCACCCACCCAGCTATTGCTCTGGTTTTGAAAATGGATTAGCAGCTGTGACCACTGAAAATCTTTTTCCCAAGACTTTTTGGGCACTGCTGCTGACCAGGATTGCTGTTTTGTACTAAAAATAAAAGAGGTCTGTATAGACAACCAATTCTAAAAGCAATGGAAATTTTTAGGTCTTTGAAGAAATCCGCATTTTTAAGACAGTGAATTTTTGTTTTTCATTTTCAAATGATTGTTTCAATTTTTTGCTGTGGATGACAGTCTGGCTGACTGTTTCTGTTTTTTGGTTGGTTGGGTTTTGGTTTGGTTTTCTTTCAGAGCCATCGAAGAGACATGATGGACCAAAGGAAAAAAATAAAGACTAGATAATTTCCTAACATGTTCTTCCATGTTAGGAAAGGAAGACCTTTACCCTAAGTCAGAATCAAGGGCAGCTTAAAGAATTTGAAAAAAAACCTTTCCCAAAACAAAACTGCTGTCCTTCCCATTGCCTCCTGGACTGTCCAGAAGTTTTCCTCAGTTCTGTCACCCTTTCCCAACCAGGTTTTAGAGAACAGCTGTTTCTTGGCTCATGGCTCTCTCCTGTGCACACCATCACTCTCCTGTAATGCTGTAAATCCCTGAAGCACCTGCACTGCTGAATGAATCACACTTTTTACAAAGCACTAGATGGTTCTTGAAGCTTCATGGGCTTCCTTTGAAGGAGGGATATTTTTTTCCTTTTAATACAAAAGATCTTTGACTTACATGTTAACTGCAACAGAAGTTAAAAGGAAATTAATAATAAATTAATCTCTAAACTGTAATCTTTATAATCCACAGAAAATGATCCATTTACAAACATTTTATTCTTTATTTTCTTGAAGCAGCAAGTTGTAGGAGTGATAGTCTGATTAGTGAAACTACAACTGAAATTAATACTAGAAAGGAGACTTGAATTTGAGACTTTTGAAAGAAACAAAAACCATTAAAAAGTACACATAAGTCTATTCTGCATAACTTTTTCAATTGAAAAAAATAATTACCTTGTTTTAAAGGGTTTAACATTTAGATCTCTAAGTGTTTTTCTTGTTACAGGATGGAGATGTTTCCTGTGGATGTATACAATAAATCTAATTAGGCTTCAAATAGGGAAATGTTATATTGTATGAGATTTTGAATCCATCCAGATCAGTATCCTGCAGTAACTACAGTATAAGACATATCCTAAGAGGAAATCCCCCTGTCAGCCACTTCAAAGAGGGGAAAGTCTGTTAGGGTTGTGTATGCATGTGCTAATGTGCATGTATTAAATCTTGGAACAGGAACAAAATGTAGAAACCTTCATATTTCCAAGGGAAAGGAAATTCCTTTTGTTTCTTCTCCTCCTTCTTCTGTCTGGGGGAAAGGAATTCTGTTCAGTTTTTAAATAAAATATGAACACAATTATTAGACTCTTGAGAACTCCTTTCTTTGCATTCCTGTTTCATGAACCTGGGAAACTGGGAGCCCTGGGACTGTCACTTGGATTTCCAGGTGTGTTGGCGTTCAAGGATGGTAAAATTACAAAAATGCTGGGAATCTGGGCTGAAAAAGATTTTCACTGTGTCATCTTAGAATCAGACTCCTGAGCTGAGTTCTCAAGCAGCTCTTTGATGAGTTGACAGGGTGCCAGGCAGGTTTTTGAAAGACAACGTTTTTGAAACATTGCTTCATCAGATACTTTGCATATGTGAATGTGTAGGACTCTAGTTTACTGGCCTGTAGATAAACACAGGGTTTAATTCAGCTGGGTTCCTAGCCAGTTCTTTTCCCTATACAACTCTTGCCCCTCACTCTCTTATCTTCTTTTGGAAGTTTTCTTGCATTAGGAAATGGAGAGTATGCAAAATAACCCTTTAAGTGACTGGTTATATGGCAGAGAGAACACTGATGCCTGGTATGCTGCTGTTAATAGTGATTTATTTCAAACTGAGCTGCCATCATAACTAAAGCATGCTAATCTGCTCATTGCCAGTCAAGCTGGGATGGTAGGTGTGCTTAGACAAAATGTTTAGGAGGAATCGTTGACTCATGGCAGTCTTTAGTCATTCTCTGAAATGATACAATTAATGTGTATGGGCTCAGCAGAGTACTTGTTTCTTCATTCCATTATCTTGTTTTTACATTCACTAACATCTTCCTTGGTGTGGGGGGAGGATAATAGATTCATGATTGAGCTATCTATTTGATATTGAATTTCTCTAAATCACCAACACCTGTCATTTTCTAGTGTTGCAGGATTTACTGTGGAAGATTAAATCTGATTTCCTTTTGATAGCAATAGCAGGTTTTTGGTGAAGATGAAGATTTAAGAATGGTCTGTAGGTGGTCTACCTTACACATGAGATTAATGTCATCTTCTCTTACATGACAAGAAAAGGCAATAGCAATCTTAAAGCCTGCATCTACTCTGCGTTCAACATTGTGAGGCTGCTTAGAACAAAGGAGAACATAATCTCATTGCAAGGGACCTACAAAACATCCAAACATATTTTCAAGGAAACAATCACAGAGAATGCCTATGACACCTACAGGGCTTTAAATCCAAGTTAAACAGTTCCATATGAGAATCAAGTTATAGATAATTTTATTGTGATTAATATTATTTACAAAGGTACCATCAATAACTTACACAGGGAATGGTTGTGGCTGCTCTCAGCTATATGAGGAAGTACACAAAATTATTTATTATGTAGTCTTAATGGGAGACAAAATATCTTAAATTCCAGTGCTTTGTAAGAAGGAAATTCCCCATTGCACTACATTCTGCTCTAAGATTTTTGGCATCTCTTTAACCAAGACATTTACAGTGGGTGTTTCCAACATACAGCAGCTCAGACAGATATTTTATTTTGGCAGTAAAAGAAACTGGGGTACTGCTGCCTGTTGATCCCAAGTGTTACTCTAGTACAGTTCACACTGTAAAGTGAGAGATGCCTCTGAAATGAAAGCCCAGTGTGTTTGATTGCTCCAAGCTTTTGCATATGGTTTTTTTCTTTTATTTTAGCTTGTGAATACAACCTCATTCCATAATTCTACTGATAAATGTGTATTAACAAAAAGTTTTCATTTCCAATGGTTTTGCAGCCCAGGATGGGACATACCACTTAGACATAGTGAAGAACCAGTGACCACTGTGTTAAGCAATGGCTTTCTATAACACCTGACCTCTTCTGATATCTCTTCAGGAATTATGGTGAGGAAATATATAAGTATTTAGGGGGAAAGACAGTATCCTTCATTATTCTTACAGAGGCAGGAGGCTGTCACAGTGGTGAAGCTTTAGTGCCACAAATTCAGGACAGAAAATGGAGGCCTTTTTCCAGATTTCAACTGAGAGCTATTCAATAACACTACAACAGCAAATGTACTCCTGGTCATTCAGCTTCCAGGTTTTAGACAGCTATATTCAGAAACTCTTAACAAACATCCTGGTGGACCATTTTATCTGTGTTCATAGATCGTTGACTCTTTTTAACTTCAGTGGCACTGCATTATTTATGCTTTAAAATGTCTACCAGAGTTAAAAGCCTGTGTAATGGAATACATGCTGTACTTACTAAGAACCAGGACAAACAGTAGCACCTGTAGTTGAAGGGCATAACCAGATTTAAAAATAATACTGGCTAATTCAAGATATAGGCAAGAAAAACAAGGAAAAGAACAGAAGATGCAAGTCACTAGGGGCAAGTGGAAGGCACTGCATATAAGCAGAAATAATCGGTTACACTGGCACATGATGGGGAACAGCTGCTTAAATAGCAGTTCTGCAAGAAATGATCTGGGGGTTACTGAAATTGAGCCAACAATGTCATGTTGTTGCAGGGAAAACAAACATTGTGGTGCATAAGCAGAAAGGTATTCTTGCAGAATAATCTTTTCCACTCTGTTCAATACCAGTAAGGTCGTACTGAGTACTGCAAGGGACAGAGACTCTCTGGGGGATGGGTACAGGGGACACTCCCTTGTCAGGGCTGTGCAGCCACATCCCAGGTCACCAGACACTTCTGTGGGGACAGACATGTGCTGAGACTGGGACATCAGCCTGTGGACATGAGGACTGGCATCGTATGACCTTGTTGGGAAAGGGACTGATGTCCCTGAGATGGGCTGGGATAGAATCCCAAGTCATGGACAGAGGTTAGAGAGGTCCTGGGAGAAGTGCACCAAAGCCAATAAAGAGCTGATGACCTTTGGTGGATGAGCACCAGTTTTGGGACGTGCATGTCAAGAAATACTGGGTCTTCCAGCAACAGCTATGAGAGACGTTGATCTGAGATGCAGCAAAAGTAACCAGGAGGGAAGTTCAAAAAAGCACTTACTTGGCTGTTTTAAGGTTCTGCCTTCAAATGTCATCTCCTAAAAAAATATTAAAGAACACTATTATAAGAATAGTAAAGAAGCAAAGCAACACAAAGCAAGTATTAACATTTTATAACTGTAGAGGATATTGCTATTTAGGTATTTCTATCTCACTGATGCACACTTCACTAAAGAAAGAAGGCATTCAAACTGCATTAGTGATTTTCTGAAAAGTGTGGTGGATGTTACTTAGATGTGATGACACTTGTCATCACCATATGTAAACTTTATTTATAATGTATTCTTGACTCATTTTCACATTTGCATTTCAGAACTTTATTTAATCTGTGTTAATTTAAATTGTTCATATAGTGCGTGGGGGGTACAAGTTAATTTCCTTTTAAAGAAACATCAGCTTCTAGAAGCTCAATTTCAAATATTACTGCAGAACAGGGAGGAATATTTTTTATCCTTGATGGGCTCTCAGCAGCTGAAATGCAGCTATTCACCTTTTTTATTTCAATAGCTCAGAGTCATAGGTGGTGTACATTTGCTCTCATAATGCTTTGTATTTTTGCAAACCTCAGTATTTTGTATGAAGTGAACATACAAGGCCACGTTCTCATCTCATTGAGACTCTCTTGACTCAGCAAAGAGAGAAGCTGGCAGAAGTTCAACCACTTCTCTCCAGTTCTGCTTGGCATAATGCCAGACCCAACATAGTCAACCATCCTTGCCTAGAAGGAATTTAATACCCAGCAAGCAGAATTCAGCCTTCAGGGTGCAGTGTGAGTCTCAATGTATTTTGTTGTTGTATCTTAGAGCAGAAAACATGACCATTGAGCTGGACCTCTTTTCATTGCCTTTCATTTGCTGCAGTGGCTTCTTGAGAATGACAGAACAAAGGCTGCTGAATGGCACTATTGAATCCTTTCGCTCTTGTGAACTGCCTTGCTCCCAGGTGAGCTCCATTGACACCTGTTCTGGTTTTCTCAGTAAAGAAAAGCTTGACTCTGCTGTGCTCTCCTGGGAAGCACTATTTTCACCCAATGAGTTAATATATTCTACCTCATCACCCTGCCTCCCAATTTAATTTTATATAGCCATGGGGTATCATTGATATGCTGAACTCCAGGTGCCTGAAACGATGAAGTCCTGACATTGATATCCTTGAATGATTAACACCATTACTGTCACTCTGAAACTCATTTGCTTGGACACTGTGGAATAAGTTTCCCATGCAGGCAGTGCCCATAACAAATGAAAAGGGCACTTCAAAGATAGAAGAGTTTTACTACCTCTTTGCAAAGTAAGAAGCAAAGTCAATTTTCCCTCATATTCTAAAGTCTGACATCAGAGAATGCCTGTGACTTTTGGCATGGCTCCTCACTGTACACTGGCTGAGAACATTCAGGGAATGACCCACTGGGGTAAATCTTAGTCTAGGAGAGAACTTCTATTTTGCCTCCTGTTTTAATTTGGAATGGCATTTCCCACAGAAGTGTATTAAGGAGGTGCATTCACTGTTAACTTCTAATTCACCCCAGGATCCTGTGGTAGGGGTCACCTTCTTTTCACATCTTTTTCAGTAGCTGATGATGTGGTCGGACCAGGCACACAGGAAAATTCTCACTCCAAGGGGATCCTGAGTCATGCATTGATCCTTGTTTGAGTCCAGAAAAGGAGAGAAAGAGAATAGCAGGGGTAGCACTCAGGGATATGGAGGTACTGTCAGATTGGGAACATCTCTGTCCCTTGGGAAAAGCCAGTGTTAAGAGCTTCCCAAGAGAAGGATATCAGAAATGGAGAGACAGGTATGACCGAGCTGGAGCAGAAGCCAACTATGTTGAGAATACAAAGGGTTTATAAAGGGTACACTTGTATGACACTTATATAAGATTCTATTTCTGATGACAATTTCCCATTGGTAACACATTCTACATGACATCAGTTACCTGGTAATCATCAGTTACCTGGTAATCATTACAAAGTTTCACAACATGTTTCTTGGTCACTGCTACCCCAGGATCAGTTATCTGCATCTGTCTCTCCCCTGGTTTCTGCTCAACCAGGTCTAAGACATCAGGCGGCTTTATCAGTTCCATTGTTCTCCTTGTCTTATCTCCCATAGAAGGAAGCCAGCCATATGTTCTTGTAGTGTACTTCACACTACAAGAAGTGAAGAAAAAACACCAAAGGAAAAACTTCAAAATCAACTGTCCTTTTTCTAGGAGAGGAATTTGAGGAAGGTATGGTTCAAACCACTGAAAGAGGTAGATCATAGGTGAGGAAGTATCAGAAAAGTATGACAAGTGTTGCCCAAGAAAGGAACTGGAGATAACACAAAAGAACAGTGGCAGTCACGTTTGACAAAAGATTATTTTTCCCATAAAACTCTACCAGAAAAAGGTTTATTGACATTTCTTTTCAAAATGAGAAATAGTTTCAAAGATATTTCTAGCAGGGATTTAGTGGTTCAGTTACTCTGCTGAAATAAGGGGAATTCATCTCCTACTCTGTATTCTATGTGATAGAGTGAGATTTGAAGCAATGTATTCAGAAGTGCTGTGGGCCCCTTATCACATGGGTGCTGAAAAAATCTTTGTCTGACCCACTAAAGCATTTTACACAAACCATTTATACAAATATGTGCTGTAACAAGAGCATGAAACAGACCCAGAGAGAACAATCCACTCTTTCCCAACTACTGGTGACTGTGTCACACTGAAGTAGTGAGTACCAGGAGCTGCAGGTGAATACCTCAGTGCCATTCACTCTAGCCCTTAGAATGTAGGCTTCATTCACCTACACTCTTGATTCACATCATACAGATATTAAGGACTACTAAGGTGATTTTGATAATGTCTTATTGGAAACCACTTCTCTCTCTGAGTCCTTTAGATGTAGGAAAACCTGCTGTGCACCCTCACAAATTTTCCATTTATATTAGAGAAGCTGCCTCAGAAAAACAGAATGACCTTTATGGTTTTTTTCCCCTAAAAGTATAGTGCAGCCAGAGGAATGCTGGATGGACTGGAAATAGAAGAATTTATATGGTTCATGCCATTATGCTTGGTAAAAACAACAGAGATTATATATATTATACGCCTGCAGTATCTTTCCTAAAATATAGCTTTGACATCAGAGGTGTTTGCTTCCCCATAACAATTGGAAAGGCTGGAGTTGAATTGTATTAGGCCCTTGATTTCACTGCAATGACAAGGGTGAAATGTAAATGCATTATTCTAATGTAGACTAATAATAACTTTAGTTGGATGACCAGTAAATATGTAGAATGATCTAGTAGGTAGATTCATCAGAGCAGTGGAATCCTAAAAACACCAGGGGCAGATTTTCAAGATGGTAGATTTGAAAAGAGAAAATATCATTACCTATGTCAAAGTTATATTCTCCCATTTATTTGAGGAGGGCTGATTCTAGGAATTTGAACTGCCAAGGCAGAGGAAACACTCAAGAGACCCTTTGGCTAAATGAGACCTGAACCTGCATAGCTCCTCCCTAGGAACTTGATGAGTTGCAGGTAAAAGCTACACTTAAGTACTGGAAAGTGGGCTGTGAGCATTAGCTGAGTGTCCAGGGAGAATGAAGTAAATTTCTCACATTTCTGCCTCATACTTTTAAGGAAGAAAATGGTGATGTTTCTCTATTCAAAGAAATGAGACTGCCAACAGGGAAAGAGACCCCTCTGTGTTAAGAGGGGTGATTGTATGAGGAAGGTTGTTAGCTCTCATAAAGGCCTGGAAGCACAGAAGAAGGGAAGAAGGTTTTGGGTGAAGAAGTGCTGCAAAAAGAAGGCAGGAGCAAGAAGATATTCCTGTTTGAATCTTTCATGACATATAGCTAGAGTTAATTTTTTCTCAGAAATAATTTCTTGCTTTTGTCCCTCCTGGGTTCTGTCAGAGCTACTCGCAGCTGTGCTAGGGAATGGGGGGTTTGGTCAGAAACATCCTTTACTTGACTGGCTTTTTCCAGGTGTCTTGCTGATGGCAGCTTATGTGTGGTGACATGCTGGCATGTCACCCACCATGGTGGTGACATCATAGGAACTCCCTATGCACAGCTTCCCACTCGTTTTTCAGGGCTGGAGCTAACAAAGGAATTAGACTCTATGATGCTTGTAGGCTCCTTCCAAATCAGGATATTCTATGATTCTCTGACCTCTGCCATCTATCCCAATCAGGCCATTCAGTGAGCAGAGAAGCCCAGACAAAACAAGGACCAGTTTAGCTACCAAAAAGTTCAATACTGCATAGGATTAAGGACACCATGATTAAGCACAGCATGAATTTTAAATGACAGAAATACTAGCTCATCCCAAACTATCCAAATATTTATCTGCAGTTGCTTGTTGAAAGGTTTTTTTTCTTTATTCCATAATGATGTGCAGCCTGAGCTCATAGGGATAAGCTCTGCTATCAGTCTCCTTGCCTAAACTGGGAAACACTGTCCTACGAGAACATCTGAGGCTGAACCTTAGACTGGCAGAGAGATGGGATGAATATGTCTTCAAGTTTATGGCACTCCTCTTTGGCATCAGCTCTTGCAGTGCCTTTAAGAGGTCTGTTTTGACTGAAATATGGAAACTTTTCTGTCTCAGCTGCAACCAAAAAATCATCCATGATGGTTATTTCCTCTATGAATGAAAGAGTTTCTGTCTCCAGTTGTCAAATACAAACCTGATCCCACACGCATCTTCCTGAAGACAATGAAACTTAGCAGATATTGTTCTACATGTCAGATTTTCAAGTCAGAAGCAAGACTGAAGGGAAAGTTTTGTTATTGAGTAACCTCCTCTTCTCTCTGCCTATATGTAATTGACTTCTTGTTCCATTTTGCCCTGTTTTTAATGACTAAAATGAAGCACTGACTGCATGGGCATGTTTCTCTCCAGCTGACAGACATTATCATGAGTCTATTTCTTAGAGGCCAATCTACAGGTATTTTTGCTCTGTGTCAGTCTATAACTTCTGTTTCTCTTCCCCCCATATAAAATAACTCTTATTCTATCTCCAGAACAAAATAACACATATTCCAATAACACATATTCCACTGTGTGTGTCAATAACTGTTTAACTTTCTGTTTGCCCTTCTTCCAGGTAGTCTTCTAAAACCTTTTCTTTGTTTCCATACTGGAAATATTTATTGACATACTGTTGTGTTATGGAAAAATTTTTTCTCCTCCCATGTCATGCAAACAGCAGAACATGATGTCAGCACTGAGTAGTTGCAAAGATATGCTGGCTCACAGGTGCTAAATCATTTTTTCCTTCAGTTATGTTGTTCTTGAGTTTCTGTGGTCTCAGACAGATTGAGCATTTTCTGTTGAAGAACTTGGGTGTCACCCTTATGCAGGAAGTGCCAACTCTAATAGGGCAGAACCCCACAGGATCTTGACAAGACAGACAGATTTGGGCACTGCTAACAGGGTCTGCTTGCATTAAAAGATATGGCAAATGATGAACCATGGCCCAGGTCTCTGGAGGGGTTTTAGTTGTGGGCAGAAGATGATGGACTGGAGATTGGGCTACAAAAATATTGGGCCACAAAAAGATTTGTCCCCTAGATGAATCACCAAAATTCATCCAATAGAGAGTCCTAAAGCCAGGACTGGCACAAGTTCAGAATACATCTGGGGAGTTGCATCCATCCAGGATAGAAGGTACCTACAGTGTAGGTTAAAGGTCCATCCAGGAGTCAGACCCAGAGACAGGTGCTCCTATGACAGAGCACAAGGAGGGGCTGAAGCTCCAGGCCTGAGCTGAAAATCTGGACCCATGGGCAAAGAACAGTGGTGGAGTCCCCAATGGATTCTGATCAATGACATTTATATCAAACAGTGCTCCCAGGACTCTGACCCTCAGGCACTCAGAGTGAAAACTGATTGAAGGTTACAGCATCTAAACTTTCTTATTCATGTTATAGTTGATGAAAGTTTTTGTAGACCATGAGTAGTTTTGGGTTCTCTTTGTTAAAGCTCATTTGAGACAGAGGGAGAAGCACCAAAGTCTTGTTAAGAACTATAAAGAATGCCATAAGATGTTTTGTTGAGGTGACAACTGTATTAATGTAGCCTGTAATATTAAAATCTCTTCATGATAAACCTTGAAAGGTGACCATTGTGGAACTTGCTTTTGATGAAGTTCTTCCCCCAGCTCGTCATGTCTGATGCCACATGCTCAACTCACGTAGGTGCATACAAGAAACTGCATTTGCACTGGAGAATTGTAATGGGATGCCAGGCACCCACCAAAACCTCTCTCTCACTCCCCTATGAAAGTGGGCAGGGGAGAGAAAATATAACAAAAGGTTCATGAGTTCAGATGAGGACCAGGAGGGATCACCCACCAAATACTGTCACTGGCAAAACAGGCTAGAAATTAGAGATATTAATTGAATTTATTACTAAGAAAATCAGATCAGGATAGTGAGAAGTAAAATAAAATCTTCAAAACACCTTTCCCTCTTTCCCAGCTCTACCTCCTTCCCCAGCAGCGCAAGGAGACAGGGAATGGGGGTTATGATCAGTTCATCACAAGTTGTTTCTCCCACTGCTCAGGGAGAGGAGTTGTTCCCCTGCTGCCCTGTGGGGTCTCTCCCGCAGGAGACATTTCCCCATGAACTTCCCCAGCATGGCTCTGGCTCACCAGCAACATATCCCTGCAACCTGCTGCAACATGAGTTCATCCCATGGGCAAGAGTTCCCCTCAAACTCCTGCAGCATGGGTCACCCTTGCATGGGGTGCAGTCCCTCAAGGACAGCCTGCTCCAGCCTGGGATCCTCTCTCCACGAGCCTCCCACAGGATTACAGGCACCTTCCTCTCAGGCACCCACATGCTTTGGTGTGGGTCTCCTCCATGGGCAGTAGGTGGATCTCTGCATCCCCATGGATCCCTGCATCCCCATGGATCTCCATGGGCTGCACACAGGGCTACAAAGGAATCCCAGCCCTGGCATCTGGAGTTCCTCCACCCCCTCCTTCCTCACTGACCTTGGTGTCTGCAGAGTTGTTCCTCTCACTTGTTCTCATTCCACTCTTCTCTGGCCACAATCACAACTGTGCAAAGACTTTTTGTTTCTCTTTCTGCCTCATTATGTTGTCACAAAGGCATTACCACCTTTTCTAATTGTCCCAGCCTTGACCAACAGCACATCCATCTTTGGAGCCACCAGAGATCTGCTGGACATGAAGGAAGCTTCTGGCAGCTTCTCACAGAAGCCACCCCAGTGACCCCTCATTACCAAAGCTTTGCCATGCAGACCCCATACAGCTATAAGCTGTACACTGGCATAGTCAACAAGGTTTCACCCAAAAGGGCAGGGAAAACCCTTTGTAACTTCTGCACTGAACATCTAATAAGATATAGAAGCACCTATAGTCCATATTTTAGATCATTAGTTTTAATGGTCTGTTCAGTTCAGATTCTAAAAGATAAAAATAAGTCTAGAAGAACCTTAAGGTTCCTCTAGAACCTAGGAAATGCCAGGCACAGCAGACTAATTGGACTGAAACAGGTGCATGGCAGGACAGAGCTGCTTTGATGTGAGATAACCCCTTCCCATCATAGACCATCTCCTAACATTCACAGCTGCCCCTCAAAATTCCCTGCACCAGACCTGGCTGCTCAGATCCTTCTGCACAGCCAATATCTGCAGCAAAGCATGAAACCTGGGAGCTATTAGCATGGAAATGAGCTAATTTGGGTGTGGGGAGTTAGTGCTTTTCATTATTTCTCCTTCCCTCACTCTCCCCTATTTGTGGCAGAATTGGTGGATTTTCTCCTTCTTCTTATGAAAGGACAGTAAAACTTATTAGGTTTGTACATGTCAGTTTATCTTTTTTCAGGATTTCTATTCTTAACCTCTTCAATTTTAGAATGACAAAATTGTCAGGCTCCTACTCACCTTTTACCAGTCTGAAGCATATGTCAGGTTGTTTTGTATCATTAGCATCTTAAAGCAGTCTGGAAGTTGGGAACAGAAAGAAAAGTTATGACTTTTCTCTCAGAGGAGCTTAAAGGGAGTGCTAATGTATTTGAATCCTCCCAGCTGTACTGCTACCTGAGGCTGTAAAAGCCAGTGAAGAGATGAATCACAGAATCCTACACTATCCAGAGCTGGAAGGAGCCACAAAGATCATCGAGTCCAGCTCCTGACTCTTCACAGAAGTATCACACCATGTATGTTCCTGAGAACATGTCCAAATCTTGGAACTCTGCCAGGCTTGGTGTTGTGATCACTTCCTTGGAGCCTGTTGCAGTCCCCAAACACTCTCTGGCTGAACACTCTTTTTCTAGTATCCAACCTAAACCTCCCCTCATACAGCTTCAGGCAATTTCCTTGGCTCCTGTCACTGGTCACCACAGAGAAGAGATCAGTGTCTGCCCATCCTCCTCCCTTCGTGAGTAAGCTGTGTCTGCAATGAGATCTCCCCTCAGTCTCTTCTCCAGGCTGAACAGTCTAAGTGACCTCAGGTGCAACTCCTATGGCTTCCCTTCCCTTCACCATCTTTGCAGCCCTTCTTTGAATGCTCTCTTATAGCTTTATATCTTTCTTATGTTGTGAATTAGGCTTGTCCCTGAGAAAATTTCCTCCTGCCTCCATACAGGGAATGAACCTGCCTCTTTGCAATCCTTCAGATGTCTTCTAGCTGTTTTGAAGACAAAACCTCTTCCATATGGCATTCTAATTGCACAATAAAAGTGATTTAATTGGAAATAATTACTTTGTTTTCAAAGTATCACAATTATTTCAGCCCAGAGCCAGCTTTTGGAAGAATGTTTTGTAAAAGAGTTCACAGATGATGGAGCTGTCTGGTTAATTTTTAACTATTGTCTATATCCTTCAATTTACCTACTTGGTATTGTTTATATAGCTGCAAGGAACAAAGACAAAGGATTGTTGGTAAAAGCAGTCAGAAATGAAACGAGGGCAGATAAAAAATATCTTCAAAGAAAATATCAGAAGGCCTTGAAAGAACAAAGGCTTAGGGGAAGTGCCTATTTATCTGTCTGCAGCCAAGTACACAGACATGTTGGGGTTTTGTGCAGTTCGCGGGTCTAAGATCAAAAACTAAAAGAACACTTTACAAACCATTTCCATGGACAGTTTTGGGGAAAGCCAGAGCTGGCATAGGGGAGTAAGTGAGGCAGGAAAAGATCTATTTAAGGGAGATATTTCAGGAGTGACCCCAAAAGAAGGAGGATGAGGAAGCTTCATGCAATGAACCTGGCTCTTTGAATCAACAAGGAGCATTTAAAACTTGGGAGGAGATTGTGAACTTTAGTTAGACTTGATGATGCTTCACTCTTGGACTAACTCTCTCCTCTGGCAGCTGTTTGAGTAAATAAGCAATCCTTCATTTTGACAAAGCTCCTTTTTCCTCAGCAGCTGGTCAAAAGCTTCCCAGAGGAATCTCTGGAGGTAGAGATTGTGGCTGAGAGACTGAGCCCAAGCTACAAAGCAGCTGGACCTTGACAGAAATAAGAAAAAGAGTGCTGATTGCCTGACAGAGGTGTTTAAAAGGGACTTAAAGGGTGTCATACAGAGTATGGTTTACTTCATGATGGGGATTTTTATTTTGGGATGGCTTTGGCGTAAGAGCTATTCCAAAAATACTCCTTTTAGAGCCAGTCATAAGACAGTCTAAAAGTAAGCAATTCTGCTGCTGAAATGCATACTCACACAGACTTTGGCATTACTTTAATGATCCAGGTGTGACTTTACACTGGCAGCTCTACTGATGCAACTTCTACCTGTAAATCAATCTGTGGTGAAATGTCTACATTTCTGCTGTCACTCAGTTCATCCCAGCTCAGCTTTAATACCCCTTCAGAGGCATGATCTCATGGAATCAATTATCCTGCTGTGATGTGAATTGCTAAGGTCATTCTGTTATTAATTAATTGGTCGTGCAACATTAAAATAATCTCCTTAAAGTTCTCTGCTTTACATATTAAGGTGAGCTTCTCCGTAGATCCAGCACTTTCAAGTGTCTCACCAGTAATCTAAATGACACTGATGTGCTGGGTTGGTAGTTATTCTCTGTATTGCAGGAGGGAAAGATTTCACTAAAATTTCAGCTGTGTTTGGATGTCTGTTGGAAATGCTCTCCCTGAAATACCAAATGAAATCTATGTGCCATAAAGAGATAAAGCAGAAAAGTGAAGATCATTTGACTATGTTTGAAGCTCATGTGAGCCCACAGCGTTAGACAGATGATGAGAAGCAATGAAATTATTGCTTTTTAAAAACTTGGATGACAAGATTCAGGGAAGACACCTGTAAGGAACTGCTTGACCCCACTAAACAACCAATCATATTGTTTTTAAGAATCTTCAGATGTAAACTTTTGAAGTTTATTCACAAACATCATTGCAATTTCCATGGGCAACTAATCATTGCTATTATAATCATGCCCAGCTGCAGCTGCCTGCAGTTAAAAATAGAATGCTGAATATTTTTTTTCCCCGTAGTTTGTTTTGGTAATTAAGATTCTGATAATTGGAGCATTATTGTGAGAATGAGAAGTATGAAACCTTTGCAAAGCTCACCTTGTGATCAAGCTTTTCATCTGAAGAAATTGGCTCAGAGGCTACTGAGAGGCAGGATTATTCCCTGAATCCTCCACTGCTCTCATTCTTGTTTTGATGTTTCTCTAAGCATCCCAGAGTGCTGATACAAATGGCTGTTTCCATTGTCAAGCAGTGCTTCAAGCCTTTTCTCTGCACTCAATTTATTGAATTTCTCTAATCTGCCCCTTCTCATGAACACCACTTGTCCTCCTGATCACTGGAAACTCCTTGTTCTTCATTTGGGATAGAAGGAACATAGAAACATAAAAAACCAAAGAATTACCATGAGTGTGGTTAAGCTCTGGAAGAAAGCTTCACAGAGATGGTGGAAGCTACAGCCTTGGGGATGTTCAGACCTTGACTGAACCCTAAATCAGGGTCTGAGCTGCCTCACCCAAGTTGGAAGTTAGGTTTGACTTGAGCAGAGGAGTGGCACTAGATATTTCCAGGAGTCCTTTCTCACCTAAGGTTTTCTATGGTTGTGTTCTTATCCCAGAGTAAAAAGTCATTCAATCATTTAATCTGAACCCTTGTAGAGTTTTGGCTATGGAAGATAGGAAGTCCTGAACTGAGTCCAAGAAGAAATTCAGGCCTCAAACAGCTCTTTGTACATTTAGATGTTATCTTTTGAAATCCACATCCCTGAACGTATATAAAATTTTTTTCTAAAGCAAGTGCAAAATATTCTCAAACCAGATGGGGATGCATCTTAAACCCATACTGCCAAGAAGAGTAGGCAGCTCCTGAGGATGGACTGAGCTGGTGCTGCCTCAGCACAGCAGAACTTTGACTGAATGTCTCTGGGAAAGGGAAAGAATTTTCCTTTCCTCAGGAGACACCAAAGGCCAGTGCTGTGGGAGGTTTTGCACACATGCCCTTGCACCAACAGTGAGGCACTCAGTTGAACTAGAAAAAAATGACAGATAAATAAAAGGCTATTTCTGTCTAAAAGTGCATGGTCCCAGGCACAGAAGCTGTTATACTCTCAGCATCTTTGGAAATGCCCAAGTGCGTTTTACAGGACAGTAAAATAGTGAAGGAATTTAAGGTTATGAAGTCCCTAAGCCCATAGCACAAAGCCTGCAGGTTCCTGAACTCTACAGACACCTTTCCAAGCAGCAAAACATCAACTCACCTGGGACTCTCAGAAGAATTTTCTTCAGTTTTGTTTCCTAGTGAACTGACTATGGTGTCCATCATAGTCCTCTTTGTCTCCCTTCATGTATCAGTGAAATTATTAGCGAGTTTGGCACAGAGTCAGGGAGGTTCAGATTCCATTTTCTTCTCCCTCCTAAATGTTTTGAAGTTATTTCCAGTCAGCCTTGCATTCTGTCCATCCTTCCAAAGAGGGACCTCTGATCCTAGAAAAAACAAAAAGGAGAGGACATAATTGTGGTGTTGCAGTTACAGCACAGAACTGGGGTGGGGAAAAAAAACGTTGTTCTGCTCCTTATTCTCAAAAACTACTTCTATGTTGTATAACTTTCTGTTGTAGCAATTGTTAGAAAAATACAGGAAAATCTTACTACAGTAGTAAGAATACTATGTAATTCAGAATGCAAATCAAGCACGTGATTGTATTTTGCCTGGTTGGTAGGCTGCTTGAAAGACATAAATTAAAAGCCATGTGGAGCCCAGAGATGAGACATTAAGATTCAGTTTCAGTTCTTCACAAGATTTTTATTAAAAAATTACTTGGAATAAATGAAGATCAGACAAATTAATTTACATATGAAATGAGGTCTGCTTGGAATGCTCTGGTATTTGAGCTGCTGCTGAGATAGTTCTTTACAAAACCAACAAAAAAGAAAGATTTACAGAAATAAGTAGTATTTTTTATTATTTCAATTGATATTCTTGGAAAAAAAAAACAACTTCTAAAGAAAACAAAGCCTTCTGCAGAACTTTAGACAGTTATGGTTACAAGAACATTATTCAAAATATAATAATAATAATAATTAAGTTTTAATTGTAATTGCCTGAAAAGGTCAACTGATAATTTTGTGGAAAAATAAATGTGAGAACTACAAAACTGGCTGCATTTGTCAATATCAAAAAAGGAACTTCAATTATTTTTTTCTTTTAAATGTCAGAGAAACTTGTGTTGTTTCAGAAATTAAAGGAAACTGCCTATGTTTGTGTTTAAGTGATGATGCAAGTGAATGTTACTGAATAATTTGAGAGAAAGAACAAAAAATCCAACAATCTGAGTATGAGATATTAATACTGAAGGCAATGTGGGCAAAGAGATGGGATTTACATATCTGAGTAACAGAGCAGGAAGCTGCTAACTTTCATCCTTGTTTTACATGCATATGTTTCAAGTTATTCTTAATTAATATAACATTTTCAGAGGTAAAGATCTACCAGATGTGAAGGTTTGAGTGATCTTAAAATTTGATCTTCCATTTTTAAACTGTAAACCACCCACATTGTGGCATCAGATATAATTTTAAAAAAACAAAGTTTATAATGGTTGACCCATGATCTTTCCTTGCTTTTCAAACATCCCAGATATTCATAGCTATATTTCCACTGAGCTCATTAGCAATAGTCATTTTGATTTACATTCATTGATTGACTTTCATATGGCTTGGAGGTGTGATAGAAATTCATTGGAATTTTTACAGTAATTTAGTAAAAAAGACTTCTTTCTCTAAATATGTTCAGTGGTGATGGATTGGTAATCCTACTCCTTGAAGTATAGTCCAGGGCATTCTTTATTATTTTCTTTCCTAATTTAGACATTATATAAAGGATCAAGATATGTTTTGTAGTGCAAACTTCCAAACAACCAAACAGTTCTCCAAGTCAGGTTTGTCTGTTTGAGAGCAATTTCCTATGGCCATGCAAGCTGATCTGTCAAACTGTGACCCTTCCCCTTCCCTGGCATGTTTACTTTGGCAAGGCCACAAAGAGAGACATAAATTGTTTGGTTTAAATAAAAACAATCAGAACATTGGAATCACAAGCAGATCACAACCCGGTGACATGGCAATGGAAATCTCTCAAAGTGCTGCCCACATTTTTTAAATGAGATGCTGTTACTGCATTGATTTATCCACAGTTAGATTTCAACAAAAGAGAAGCTTGAAAATATCTGCATCTGGCATTGGTTAGGGGATATCTGGAGGCAGCTGGGGCTTATCCAGGCACCACTTACCTCAATTCTAGTAAAACACCTGTGCCTAAAATTGCCTTTTAGTTCTCTGGCTGACTGGCACAGAACAACCCATGTTCATACTGTTAACTTTGCTTGCTCTCTACAGGATGACAGTACACAGGTCACTTACTGAGTGTTTCTGCCCTCTGCTAGGTTCTAGGGAAGTTCTAGGGAAGTTCTAAATGTTCCAGACCAAAATTATGCTGGTCTGAAGAATACAGCAGTACATAGAGTCAGGGTCTGGTAGCCATGGGTGTTCCCTCATCTTTATTAGGAAAGTAGCTATAGCCTATGGATATTTCTTGTTGTGTCCAGCTCCACTTTCCTTGGTCCAGATTCTTTACATCCAGTGGGAACTTAGCTGAATGATTTAATGTAAGGCAGGAGCTGAGAGGACTCCATTTTCCCTCAAGGACTCAGATGGAATTATCCATTGTGTATAAGGTGGATAGACAGCACTGCTTTCATGGAGATAACTGTCTCTTTCCAAAATACAAGGGAGATTTAGGCTGACAGCTCCCTGAAGTGGACACCTCTTGCTTATGCCTGAAGTAAGCTAGGATGAATCTGGGGCTTTTTCTTTCCATTCTTTCTCACGGGAGTTGGGAAATGTATAAACTTAGTGAAGTTTGAAGCTCAGGAAATTGTGGTCCAGTATATTTTAAGTGCTCAAAAATAGTTCAAGTTTTTCCATCAGACTCAATTTTAAGCAATACATTTTTAATCTAATAATAAGACACAAACCCTGAAACCATCCAGGCTGGAAAGATCTGCAGTCTCATACAGACTAATAAAATTGAGAGTTGATATCCGAGAGTTGATAAAAATTGGTAATTGATATCTGGTGTTTACCATCAACATTGCAGGAAATACATAAAAAGAAAGACAAGAAGATTTACATTTACATGACTGTGTATGAAACAAACTTTGTAACAAGTCTCCAGATTTGTATTATTATACCCCACTTAAGGTGGATAATGCAGTGGTTTAATGCAATCAGAAATGCTTATCTGTTTCTTTGTGTGTCATCATCAACAGACAAGGGTTGAATACACTCACTGACCCATAAAGTTCAGGAATATCTTAATGCCACAGGACGCATTTGGGCAATTAAATTGTCTCCTGTATTTCTAATGAACAAAAAGGAGCAGGAGTGTAATATCACAAAGCTAAGTCAAAGCCAGGAAGAACTCCATGATTTTTTATTTACTTTCCCTTGTTTTAGCAATCATTTTGGTTTTTCTAATCTAAGTGGCCTATATGTATCAGGACCAAATCTAATGGAAGAAGAGACATCTGCCTGATAGTCTGACAGTAAAATACTATTAATAGCAATACCAATACAATCACTGCTCACACTGGAGTCCACTGATTTATCTTCTAGATGGGTAAAGAGTCACAGTGCAAGGCTAAGTGCCTTTTCCAATGAGGAAACTGTCTGGACTGTCAGAGCTCACAGTTAGCTGCAGGGAGGGAAGAAGATTAAATCTCTTCAACCCTCTACAGTGAGAATGCCTTTGGTTTAGAGAAGAGAGTTTGTGGAAGCAGAAATGAGTGTTCCCTGACATTTTGCCTGGGAGGAAAGAAATGGAGAGTAGGAGTGGGGCAAGCACTGGACTAACCTGCTCCTGTTTTAGCGCTCTGTAGCTTCCCTACATCATGGATTCTACTTTTCCCATCCTTCTACCTGGTCTTCAGGAGTCAGGAGACTGACAGTGGGAAAATAAAAGAATAATTTAAGTATAAAGGTATTTTAAAACTGAAGGACAAATAATGGCATTGAAATTTTAATTCTTCTTTTGATCTTAGAATTATACAGTTCTCTTCTATGTTCAGAAGGTCCCATTTATTACAAAAAGAAAAGAAAAAAAATGATCCTGGGTATTAGGGCTTCAGGAAATACAAGATACTTTGAAACTTGGAGTCTAAGACTGCAGCTAATCTTGCATCCACATTGCAGATATGTTACCTACTCTGTATGAGGAGAAAGGCAAAGCCTCTGCACCTGTATCTGTCTGTGATTTGTGGAGGTTAAGACCCTGATACTTCTGCAGTGAAATGTGGGGATGGAGCCTCTGTACCCATTAATCCTACTATTGAATTTAAAGCCTTCCTGGATTTCAGGCCTCAGATTTCTGCAGTGAGCAATCAAACAGAATATCCCTCTGCAAAGCCCTGCTGACATGGCTCTGGATCTTTTGAACCCTCCCAACTGAGATTTACCACTTACAGTATCCATTTGCAATTTTCTGTGAGGTTTTTGGCAAATCTCATCCTCTAATAATACAACAATATGAAAACTCCAAGCAGCAAGTCTGGTTATTGTGAAATTATTGATACAAAGACAAGTTTTTATTCTTATACCACTGGCTTATACAACAGAAATCGCTGCTAGAAGGAATCCAGCACTACCTGTACTTTCCAAACACATTGTGAATAGAGATAATTTCCATTTCATGTCAATAACAAATCCAGAATTGTCCTTGCTTTATCTCTTTAGAAGGTTCAGAAAAAAATAATTTCTTAGTTGCAAAGCCTTTCTTTCTCTTTCTTCCACTTGGGATCTTCTTTGTGAAAGAACTTTTCTCATGCTTGAAAAAATTTTTCATTTCTGTGGCTGACACATTGCCTAAACCTCCCTGACAGTAGCTTTGCATCTTGATTTTTTATGCTATTTGCTTTCAGTACATGATTTGCAGCCAGAAGGACCAGGGTTCTCAGCCATCCACTGCAATAACAAAACAATGCAGAAGAAAAACAAAGCGAAAACAAACTCACAATTTACAAATAGCTGAACTTTCTTTCCACTTTCATTCTGTGTCCCCATCTGTTTTTTTAAGAGGACAGACCTCTGAGACATCAAAGAACCCTGTAGGGACAGCTGCTTCCGCAGCCCTGACAACCTCAGGAGGTCACTAAAGGACACATCCCAAAATATGAAGTGTCTATTGCAAAGAGCTGATGAAGCATCTCATTCCTAGGCTCTTCACTCCTCCTGGGCCTGATCCCTTACTGCTGACAGCAGTGGAATAAGGGTCAGATTGGGTGGCATTTACCCAGATGACAATTTGCCTCACTCAAAGCACACAAAGGACTGAGGCAGCTGGGAGCTTTAGACCAAGTGTGTTTCATTCCCTGGAGTTGCACGTTATGATAAAAAACTGAGCAACCAACCAACCAAAAACACTAGAGAGGGAAAGAATGAAAACCATAACATGCAGGAGATTCCATCCTTGATTCTCTCATCAAGTCGACATAATAATAATAATAATTTAAAAAATTGCCAGGATGGTTTTTTTTTATTTTCCCCCAGGTAAAGGTAGGTCTGTTGTGCGTTGAAATGCCACTGTCAACTGCAAAATATCAAATGCTGTGAAAAATACCCAGACCCAGAAAGAACAACAGTTTCTTGTTTTTATTGGATTTCCCAGTTAATGTTGGTTGGCAGAATTTACATTAAAATTAAAAAAAATCAGTAATTTACACTCAAGACTGCCGTTTGGGTTTTTTCGTTGTTTTGGTTCGAGAGATTTGTTTTATTTTGGTTTTTGCTTTGTTTTTGTTTTTATTTGTATTTTTGGGTTTTGTGGGTTTTTTCTTTTTTTTTTTTTTTCAAATAAGATACCCATCTAAGCCCTTTTGCCTTTCTCTGAGAGGTAGAAATATGATTTTCACTTCCATCACACAGCCAAGCTGTTGATAGATGGGTTGATCTGACACAGCCAAGGAAAGCTGAAAACTTGGACCTCATATCTTCACAAATGTGCCAAATGAAGCTTATTTAGATAGAGGCACCAGGTCACTTTTCAAGCAGAAGTGGGGGCTGGACAGCCACCACAGTTTTAACTCAGCTTTTCAGCTGCGCTGGACCCAGGTAGAGCAGGCTCCCCTCTTGCTGTTCCTAGGGGACTGAGAATATTCTGTGTTTTAAAACCTTGTCTGCTCCATGAGCAACTTTTTCAGTAAATTACTGACACTTCTGGAAAGAGCCTCTGGGCAGAGATGACACTTTTCTATGTGCCAGCAAAGGCCAACTTCATCTGTCTTGAACTGTTCTGTTTGAGGACAAATTCTGGTTTCAGAACATTTCATTGTTCAATTTCATTCTTAATTGCAAAACATACTTACACGAGGCCAGATCTTGGTGTTTGGAGTGTTTATCCACTCTCTTGAAGCCTAATTGCTTGTTAGTCACCTCCTAATTGATTGCTGTGGAACAGTGATTAGGAAGGCTCCGACAGAGGATAATGGCTTCAGGTGGGCTGTACCCTGGGCAGCCTGAGTAACATCAGGCATTCGTGTAAATCACTCCTTGATAAACAGAGTGAGGTCAGGGCCAGCCTGGGCAAGGTGTGGTGTGCTGAAGGACCTTTCACACATAATTTGGCCATGTCAGCTGGGTGACAGCTCCAGGAGCAATTGGACTGTCAGTGACATCTGTCTTTGTGGACAACTGCTTCCACCCTCTCTTTCTAACTGTTTTGGGGATTTTTTGAACACTGTACCACTGGCTCCATTTGCTTGTGGCCCTTCTCCAAGGCACTAAACCAAAGGAATATATCTTGCTCCCATGGAATTCAGTGTTGAGTTACCAAGCCAAGAGGGGCAGAAAACTGCTTCTGGTCAGGCAGAGGTGTCATTTCAGGCACTGAGAAAGCTCAAACTGATTTGTCCTCTGCAAACAGAGGAACTCTAGGCAGGAGTGAAGGACCATGTGGGTATGGCAGGCATTGATGCTCAAACGGAGCTCTGCCCTGGTGAGCTGTTCACCTTTCCTGCTGAATCTCCATGGATGGGCTGGGGGCAGCAGGCAGGAGCCCAGAAGAGCAGAATTTGGGCCCTGTGTCTACACAAGTGTCAACATTCCCAGTCCCTGTACCCTATGGGGGAGAAAAACCAGGGGTTGAAGGAGGAAGGTATGCCTGGGAACAAGGGCTGGGGGACAGTGTTTTAATTTTGCTTTTTTTTTCCCTCACTGGTTGAATCTATTGAAAGTGACAATAAATTAAATAACTTTTCTCCAAGTCAAATCTGTTCTGCCCATGACGGTAATCAGCAAAAGAATCTCCCTCAATATATCTCAAACCATGAGCCTTTCCAGTTTATTTTGTCACCTGTTCTGCTGAGGAAGGATGATGGAGCAGCTGGGTGGGCATCCAAGATCAACCCACCACAGTCACAGCCCATCTTTCAACCTGAAGCTCACTGCAACTTGACACAAAAGACCTTGTTTAGCTCTTAGCCAGCTATTATAAATGCATAGTCCATATGGTGTATAAACATAATCATGAGATAAATAACATTTTATTAAAATAACTGCTAAAACAGAAGAAACAAACTAAAAAATAACCTTGACAAGTGTGTGGCTTTTCTTAAGCTAGAGTTTCTCTGTGTTGATAAGCATGGTCTCTTTTTGTAAAAGAATCTAATGTCTGTATAAAAAGCAATCAAGATCTAAAAAGACTGACTCACTGTCTGAGATCATTATCTTGTGTCCCCTTACTCGTTGGAGACAAGTAACTTTCTCTGGTGGGTGACCCAGGCCACCTAAAGACTGAAGTATTGAAGCAGGGATAAATTGCTTTTCTGAATTATATTTTTTTTCTATCACTTCAGAGGAAAGTTAGACAAACTTTAGAAGGTATTTAGCTCTAAATAGGCTGAAGTTAGGTGTGATGCATCCTACCCTTAGCTCCTGCTCTAACCAAGAAGGATAACAAGGTAGACATTTTGGCTGGGATAGAGGGCAGCACTCACACCATCTGGCTATTTTAGATACAATGCAGTATGAGCTGCTGCATGTACCACTGGTGCCTACAAGGAGCACTTTGAAAGCCCCAAGTCACCTGCCAGCTACACACAGGGATCCACAGAAATGTGCCCAAGGGTGTCAGCACTCCTGAAAGGAGTGACCTGCTGCAGTGCATAGGCCTGGACACTGCAGCTGGTTTTAAAATGGGACCTCCCTGCAGGACTCTGGAGTCTTAAAGATGTCTGGAAGATTTGCAAAAATTATCCATTCAGGTAAACATTAATCTTACAGAAGGTAAAGGGGAAAGTCATTTGGATGCTTTAATAGCTCTCCCTTGACACTTCTTATCCTTAGAGGTCTAGATACTACTGTAAATCTTGTCTGATAGACTTACAGCCTCACAGGGAGTTAGGTGGGATAGTGCTCCATCAGCAGCTAAAATTAGAGTGCATCTTTGTTCTTTCAGCCATCTCTGAATTGCTGTTTGTCTATCCATTTAAATTTGAAGAGAAAAATGCCACTTGCCTTGTCCTTGCACTGGTTTAGGAGTGCCAAAGGTTGGTACCTCCATAGGAAATGCAGCCTGAGCCTTGGTGCCAGGGAGTCCAAACAAACTAAAAGTGTGTCCCTTTCCTGCACAGAGGAGAGAGCAGTGATAGCAGTCTCCCAGGCTGAATGAGCAGATGCCCATTTACAGATGAGAAAATTCAGGATAAATGAGCACATATGCTGTGGCCAGTAGCCATTGCTTTGTTCCCAGCTTGTGAATGTGCCAAGCCTATCAACAACACCATCGAGAAGTTAATTCACAGCTACAGACAGCAGATGCTGAGGCATCCTCCACTCCCTGAATCCTGTTTATTTCCCACTAAAGGTAAAGCCTGTGCTGTGCAAAACCCAAGATTCCTGAGACAGAAGGTCTCAGCAGGTATGGCTTAAGCAAAAGCTTCTGGTTCAGAGTGGACTTGGCTCCTGAAAATGCACCATAGCTTCTTCTAAACTTTTTTTTTTTTAACACTTGCCTGCTCAGAATCAGGAGGTATTTTGGTAGAATAATGAATATAGCTTTATGATAATCCATCAAATAAGCAGCAGTTCTTTTTTCAGAGGCAGAAGTAGAGATTTGGAGTGAGAGCACAAGGAAAGACTCAGTCACCTCCAGCATGAGAACATGCAGTCCATAGAGCAACCATGGGAGGCGCAGGAGGAAAAGGCACATCCTAGCAGTGAGCAGTTTAACTTGGTCTCTGTTTTGAATCTCGGGGCTGGTGAGGGTGACCTTTTCATCGGAGCATTGTTCTAGGTCATTTGTGGCAGAGCAAAACTGAAACCTGCACTTCTTCCCTTTACCCACAGAGATTTGTACTTTGCTGTCAGTTCCTGCCTCCAGGTTCCTCCTCCATGACAATAGTGCTGTGCTGTGTGCTGCAGGTCAGTGCAGCACAAAGGAGGATCCCTGAGAGGAGCTGTCCTCTGCCCACGCTGCCAAAAGCACATCCTGGCTGCCCTGGCTGAAGGCATGAGGCTGTGTGTGCTGCCTCCTCACCCTTGACAGCTTGTGGACACTTTCTATTTTTGGCCATGTGTTGCAGCTGCTCCCCTTCCAGCTCAATTGCACCTTTAACCCAGCACTGAGCTAAAGGATAGTAAAGGATTATCACGATCTGCCTGTCATAAAGGCTGCACTCTCATACCTGCAGTTGCTTTTAAAAAGGAATATGTAAGTGCTCAGGGACACTGCCTGTGCACCTTTCTAACAGCATTTTTTTTTTTTTGTCCTCATTTCTCCTCAGTTTAGATAGCTTGGATTTGATATTTTTCCCTTTGGTATTTCCCTTCTGTGTGCCAACACTGAGTTTACAGCTTCTGTTCGTGTCACCATGGTCTTTTACAGTAGGAAAGGGGGACCTGTATGTTGGCCTTTGCTCACATATAAATGACCATTGTTTAATGAAGTTCACCCACATTTGTTCTTTAAAAAATGTCAATCACTATCAATACTAACTAATTTTTAAGTCACAGAATGGCTTGGGTTGGAAGGGACCTTGAAGATCATCTAGTCCCAGTGACCTCTGCGCTGGGCAGGGACAACTTTCACCAGCCCTGGCTGCTCAGAGCTCCTTCCAGCCTGACCTTGAACACTGCCAGGGATGGGGCATCCACAGCTGCTCTGGGCAGCCTATTCCAGTGCCTCACCACCCTCACAGGGAAGAATTTGTTCCCAATGTCTGATTAAAATTTACCTTCTTTCAGTTTAAACCCACCCCCCCTCATCCTGTCACCACAGCCTCTTGTAAATTGTCTCTCTTTCTTGTAGTATCCCTCCAGGTACTGAAAGGCTTCAGTCAGGTCACCCTGAAGCCTTTTCTTCCCCAGGTTGAACATCCCCAATTCTCTCAGCCTGTCCTCATAGTAGGGGTGCTCCATCCCTAATCTTCTGGGACTCTCCTCTGAATTCACTCCTCATCCTCAGGTGGCATCTTCCTGGCATCTGGTTTCTGGTCCTGTGTGAATTTTGTCAGGTCTGGAGGCAGGGGTTTAATTTGTTGTAGAGTTATTAATTTATTTATGATTCGAAGAGCAGATGAGGACCATGTCCTACCCCCAGCTGGAAAAAGGCAGTTGAGTGCAGCTGAAATCAGCTCAGTTAATTGCTAAAACAACAGCTGAGGACCAAGCTGGGTATGCCTCCCTGAGTTCTTACAGGAAAAATGTACCTAAATTTCTACTTTAGTTTTATATTAAAGCAGCCAAACTTTTCTGAAGCAGAGGAGATGAAGTGGGAGGTTAAGATATTAACCATTAGAGTGTTTTTCAGAACCACTGTGCTTCTGCACTTTATCTGGGCCTATCCTTGACCTGAATTTGGAACTAATTGAGAACTAGCCAGAAACAGATATTGTGGCTGGCTTTGCTTTGAGTACTTGTATCCTCAGGGCTAGAGAGCTCTGCTACAGTCTGGAGAAGTTGGGAGCCAGATAAGGGGAGAACTATTATCTGAAAATCAGGTAAGGCTGTAGTCTCTGATGTTTGGCCCATGATGCAAGGAAAGGCTGGTTGTTCATTTTCCTTTGGTAGAAAAGGAAAGTAGGACTTGTAATGCCAAGGCTGATTAGGCAGCTGTGAGTAATCAAAGGAAACACTATTGTGTTTAAGATCCTGGGAATGTAAATATGAGAAAAAGGGTGGACAAAACCATCCTCAGCTGTAAGGAAGACAGGTCATTCATGTTGGAGCTCAGCAATGTGCTAAGATAAGTGCCAGGGAGGGTTCAGCTGCTCCCCTCACTACATCCTGGCAGGAAGGCTGGGAAGGGCTGTGGTGGTCAGTGGGGCCATGTACAAGAGAAGATCTGTTCTCTCCTCTCCTCCATGACACAGGAGGAGCCTGCACAGATGTATTCACACAAACACACACAGATATAGACACCTACACTCTTTAACCCATGTCTGGCATCAGATCCCAATCTCCCCACAAAGGTACACTAAGGTTCCTTGCCTGCTCTTTATTAATCCTTGGTTTTGGAGAACCAACTTCATTTCTCTCTTACTAAAAACTCTTTTGTCCTGCAGGATTCTTTCTATTCACAAATTCAGGAGTCTCCTGCATTTGTAGCTCATAGCCCAGAAAATCAGTTAATTGCATGAACCTCAACATTTGAATGCTTTTTTAGGAGCCATGGTGAAATGAATCTTTTGTCAAGCTCTTTTGCAAGAAACAAAACCCTTGAGCTCTGGTCTATGGGGAGGAAAAGAGGATAGTGAAATGAAATCATATGTTCCATGTGAACAACAACTTTTTGGTACATTAGCAGTTCTGGGATATGCAGCAAGGGATTTTAGAAACTGCAAAACTTTCTCAGGAGACTTTTTTCACAGTAGCTGTTGGAGTGATATCATAGAATTCTTAGGAGAGGGCAGACTTTTATTATTAGCAAAGTAAAAGCAGTATGGCCTCACTCATTTCTGAAGATCAGCTTGATTTTTACATTTGAAGGAGAAAGGTGAATAAAATCCAGGAAGAACCAAATATAAAACAGAAAAGATAAAGCTAAATATCAAAATTCTGTAAGTTTATTGTCTGACAACTCCCATAGAGTCACAGAAGACAAAAATGCAGAAGTGCTTGCTGGGCTTTTAATGGTTATTTTATAATTAACCAGTCAGATGAGACAGTTAAATTCCAAACTGAACATGCATTATTATGAAAATCAGAAAGTGGGTTAAAAAAAGAGATAAAATATAGCAATTACCCTTTATTTTTATGCCAACAAGGCTTTAAACAGAATCCTACCAGAGAGATAATTTTTCAGCAGAAAGATAAGATTTTATTGCTTCCAGACATTTATTCTAACCCTGAGTACTCTCTTGCTCACACTGTTTTAAACCTACCCCCAGTAGAGACCAGTGTAGTACAGTGGTTCTCAGCTCTGGAGTTTAACCACCTCTCTGCAGCCCTAAACTCCTTCTTCTGGAGGCTACACCACAGCAGGAGTTCAGATGATCTCAGAGCAATGTGGAAACCCTCATGAAGATTTATTTCCTAGTCCTGATGCAAGAGTACCAGGCTGCACATCTGAAGAGCAGCTTGGCCTTGGTCTGCTGTCAAGTGGTCGTTCATATGGGCAGAGGGTAGAACTCAATTGTTATAGTACAGAAGGTGTTGTAGAAGGAGGAGGGACACACACAAGAGTTCTTACTGCTCTGTTGAGGCCTTTCTGCAGATCAGAGGTTATCTCAGATTCCCAGACCCCAGACACCTCTGCTGTGCTCTGGTCAGGTGTTTATAGTTCAAGGGACTGGCAGAGCAAGCAGCCAGCCCAGTGCTGGTGTTGCAGATACTCTTGATTCTTCTGTCTTCTGACTATCAGTCCAAGGGAAACATTTAATGACTTCCTCATCTGAGCTTTTTAGATTATTTTATTCGTTTTTCTGTTAAATTGATTTTAGTACCAGCTGTGAGCACTCAGCATTTGAGTAAATTAGACCCTGGGATCTGCTGTTTGACTCCTTCCCAGTACAAAGAGGAGCTCAGAGAACAATGCCTTCTGAAGTGGTTTTGTCCAGGATTACATGAAATCTATAGCACAGGGAAGTGGAAAACCCACTTCTTCAGTTCTGCTTGTCATCCTACTGAAACTGCCTTTCTGTTGCAGGAAGCAAAGCAGATTCTCACAAAAAGCCCAACAAATTATTCTCCTGTATGAGTTTGGCTCAATTCAAGGACACGGAAGCAAAATAATTCATGACCAGGTATTTAAATATGGTGTTGCAATGCTTATACACAAATCATCATTCCCAGGGCCATATTGACTGTGATGTTTCCTTATTTCTAAGTGCTTTACTTTGTACCCTCAAGCATTCATCACTCTGCATTAAAGTTATTTCTGTGCAGACCAGGAAGGGAGAAAGTTATTCTGGTTTCATTGCTTCTACAGTAAAGACTGAGATGTATAAAACATATCAAGGGAAAATTTGTGTCTACCAGAAGTCTGTAGGTGGTTCAGGTCATGGACTTTTGGGTTTAGGGCTCCACATCAGGTATAGGCATTAATGCTCAAGCAAATTAAACTTCAGAAGATTATATTGATATATAAGAAATTATTATGTTTTTATTCTTATATAGAAACATAAATTGCTAAAGGTCTTGGGCATGGTTTCCAGTTTTTCTGTCTGCTTGTCCCACTATGAGTTTCTGGTAATACACAACATCATGAACTTTTGAGAGGATTCTACTGTATAAAAATAAATGTATAAAAATGTACATAGGGATGCAACTCAATACAGAAAAGAGAAAAAGCACAGTTCCACCCTTCTGTGAGGCTCAATTTCAGGATGTGTAAGAGAGATGATTTAGCTGCACTGCTCTTTATAGAAAATGCCAACAAATACTGCAACAGTTCTGTGAAAACAACTCTTCATCCTGGCTTGAAGATAGACACAAGTAGTGATGTCTTCCTGACCTCATGTGTGTCATACCAAAGAAGACACTGAGCAGCTTTTAGAGCCAGCCACATGCCTTAGGTCAGTACTTTTGGTTAGGCTGCCTCAGGTGTAACCTCTCAGTGCAAGAGCACATTGCACACTCTCAGGTCATCCTAAGCTGAATGCCCCTGCCCAAGTTTCTGAATATCCTGAAAGAGGGAGACGTGGAACACTCACAGCCCTGCTGTATTCATGGCCAGTGATATGACTGAGAAATTAACAGGCCATGGCAGGTGTATTTACCATGCTGAACTAAATACCTCCTTGGTGAGAACAACCTCCTTACAGGGCATTAGGTTTCTTCTTCTTCTCACATAGACTTCATTCTTTTCCACTTGCTTCTTTTTTTTTTTTCTTTTTTTTTTTTTTTTAAAGTAAAGCTTTCTCAGGGAACCATTGACAGCAATAGAAAAGAGAAAAGAGAAATGCCATTTGCTGGTTATGTCCCATCCCCATGTCTCCAGCCTTCTGACCACCCTGATGGCCTTCTGCTCAACTTGCTGCTCTTTGTCAGTGTCTGAGGAGCCCAAACAGGGTTTCTTCCATTTAGTGTCATCTACAGCTTGCAATGAGTCCTTTCCCTCTCCCCAGCTGGGCTCTTTTAGACAAGGCAAAACCATGTCAGCCTCAGCATCACACCCTGGAAACACAATTTGTGACCAGAGGGTTGCATGAACTTCACCTTTTTTACTGAGCTGATCCTTCCCCAGTGAGTTTCCAGTGTTGATGCCCTATCTGGCATCACTGATCATACAAGTTCCCTTTCCAGGGAAAAATTCCCACTCCCCAAAGTGAAATTTCCAAAGTCACAGCCACCCTCTGGAGTGAGTTACAGCTCATCTGAATCCTCCACATTTTCATTACTGCATATTCCTTAATGAAAACTTTAATAAAATCTCTGAAATCTAATAGCAGTGTACAAAAAGGATGAAATTTCCAATCTGGGAGAAAGCGGCCTCATTTTAATCCTGGCAGCAAATATTAAAAATGGAATTAAATGCAAAAGAAAGAAAAACTAAGAAAATGTGATTATATGTACCCAACAGACCTAGAATCCATATAATATTTCCAACTACTTTTTGTTATACCTCTCTGGTGAAGGGCACACTAGATTGTCAGTGTACTTTGTAAACAGTTTGGCCAAAGGGCATCTGTGATTTATTTCTACTAAAATGCTTCTTGCAGGGTAAGAATTTAAGTAATGACAAACACAGCAATAAAAAAGTGTAAATCAATGTATATAGTGACTTATTGCAGACATAAACTCTGTCTTTGGAGAGAAAAAATATTTTCGTATACCACTGACCTATGTCAGAGCCCTTAGAAAATAAAACTGTCCAGAGATGATTTATTTTGCTTTATTCAAAACATGTTATTTGATATCAAATGACATCTCAGACTTAAACCACACTCATTCATTCCCTGAACCTTCTCACATATATACCTGCTACTTACACCTTTACTGCAGAGAGGAACTCTCCACTTCAATGCGCTAAATGAATTTTTCCAGCACAGGCAATACCACACAACATTCAAATTTGTGTTCCAATGATTTAACAAGGACATGAGCAATGGCCACTGGCAGTGTGCGACCTAAGCAGATGAGATTGTCAGAACAAAATAAATGAGATTTGTGGTGGTTGTTTGGTTTTTTATTTTTTTAAATGACTATTTTGCTACTGCAGGTAAGAAAATTGTAAGACAGGAGATGTACTTTGGAAAACAATTGCAGCTGCAGGCAAGAAACTATCAGTGCAACAAGCACGTACTGCAGATTTCTTTCCTAAAGTCCTGTTCTGTTTCCAGTGGTAGTTTTACAGATCTCCAAATTACACATTAGAAAAGAGAGGGGAAAAGTTTTAAAAATGGTACAATCACAAAATAACACTACTTAAATAAAACTCCATTCATATATTATTGTAAGTTTTACTTTATTATTTTGTAATAACCAAATCCAAATAGGTTGAAGTACTTATGAAATATTTGGATAAAATATCCCTGGAAAACTTCAGCTAGTAATAAAAAAAAAAAAAAAAAAAAAAAAAAAAAAAAAAAAAAAAAAAAAGGGATGCCTATGGGGGCAAAAATAAGGAAGAAATTATCCTTGTTTTGAAACTTCTATGTCTGGAAGGAGTCCCATCATCTTTCCCTGGAGGTGAAAAGGTCTGTAAAGATGGCTGGGCTCTTGGTACTGGACAATACAGACATTTTGGCCTATAGCTCTGCATTGCCTGTGGGAATAGATAACTCTTCTCTCTTTGTGCATAGAGCCTGAAGGCAGGAGGATTTCCTACACTGGACCACTGAGTTTGATGGCCAATGTGAGGAGGTTTGAATACACTTATTTGTATGGATGAGGCTCAGCTGACCTACTGTAAACTTCTGCACATGACCTGCTTATCTCCAGTGCTTGCACAAGCAGTGAGAGAAACACCACACGCCTCACACAAAAAGGAGGAGTCTGAAAATGAACACAGAACTTTTCCTTCAAAAATGCTGTGTCTCTCCACTGACTGAATCAGGAATTTTAGTAATTTTTAAATCTGATTTTTATATATTTTATGGTCTGCATAAGTTTAGCATAAGCTAAGTGGTTACACAGCTGAAGTCCATCCTACATACTCAGAAATAAACTACCCACGTAATTTTATCAAACTTTTATTAATTGGTTTTCAGGCAGGTTCCAATGTTATCAGAAACATAATTTTACAATGTTATTTATTAACTGTGATCTTTTCACTGTTGAAGAAAATCTTTACTAAACAATATGAGTTAACCTTTGCAACTTCCACTGTGGAAAAAACACTTGGAAACTGCAAGTCTGTTAGTCTAAACAATAAATATTAGCCTTGTTCTAAATAATTATATATAAGATCCACAAATATTCCAGGTTAATTTTGGAAATAACTCTGTGAGAACTCTCTTGATCTGCCCCAACAGAAACTGAATAATGACTGATATAACCCATAGATTCCGTCAAAGTAAAATTTTCAACTTTGGATACCTAAAGGGAAGTCTAACATCCACTTTCTGATAACTAAATGATTTATTGATGTACTTACCAAATTCAGTTTATTAAACATGATCCATCTGCCTAAACACAGGGATACAGCCATTTGAGACATGCTCTCATGGTCTCAGAGTGACCCTAACTCCTGTGCCACAAGGTTTGTGAGGAACCCTGCTGTCCCAGCTGGACACTGGAGATCAAACACCTCTGTCCCAGGCTGGGGAAGTGACCCTGGTCTATAGAGGCAGCCCAGACCAGAGGAGGTTTTCTCCCAGGACCTGAAAATCAATCATATCCCTCTCTGTTGATGCCATTCTGTAAGAAAACAAACCAGAGAAATTTAACCTCAGCTACTGGAGTAGTGCCCTTAATGGAGTAATGCCTTAATGTAAGGCACTTTGGAACTCTGTGTGGTCTCTTATACTAATGGAGATTGCTGGTCACATTTAATATCTTTAGTAAAACATCCAGTCTCTGTGGGATTGCAATTATGCATAAAGAGGCCAGGGAATGAACAAACAGATCTCACTGCAGGCAAGTGAGATTAAGTGAGTTTGTTAGAGGTAATGGTAAAGGGGCTGCAGGTACAGCAATGTGCCGTGCTTTGCTACCAGGAATATCTCATTCAGCTGTGTTATCTCCCACCACACAGCGTGCCCAGACCCTACAGGTCCCAATATCTGTCAGTCAGAACTGACAGATATTATCTTTCCTGGTCTCTGCAGGGATATTTGGATTCTTGAAGGAAAATGCTGAATAAGCCCAGAGAGTGCAATGTGCTCTGGACAGAGCTGGCAATGTCCCTGCAGCAGTCCTCGTGCAGATGTGACATTCATGTGTACAAAGCACGTGCAGTCCCACCTGCCCTCAGTGTGTCAGGCCCAGTGGTCACAAACTGCAGCAGATTTCACCACCAGAAAGGAGGGAACCCTAAGGCTCACCCTGACCTTGGTCAGTCAAGACCATGGCACTGAGAAGCACTCAGCCCTGTTCTTCCCCTATAGGCTTTGCTTGTTCCTGCTCTCAAAATACTTACCAGAGACCTTTCAAAATGCTAAGTGATGTGTCTTAATATATATGTTGTTATTGGCATTTCCTTTATTCACTACACTAATGACATACAAAAAAAGCTCCAAGGGAATAGGGTGATGTGACTTTATTCTGCGAGGGTCAGGCTGGAGGGTCCCTCTCTTGAGATACCCTCCAGACATTTTTTATTCTGGCTGCAGTTATTTACAGATGACATTTCATACCTTCTGTTTTGGAAGAATGGGTATTTTGAAGACAAAATGCATGTTTGTCTTCTCCCTTACTGTCCCTTAGAATTTTCAGGTGTATCTTTTTTGGGTCTGATGAATTTTATCACTCAATAAATTATTATTTATTTTCCTGACATTTCAATATCTAAAAATGTTTCCCTCTCCATGCCAGGAAATAACAAGTTAAAGGTAAATATTCACCCAGAAGTCTCCTTCATTAAATTTCTACAAAAAAACTGCTAAGCCTCTCATGGTTATATTCCTCCATAGAACACTTCAGCTCTTGATGATTCAGTGCAATTATTGATCTCTTTCAGACACCCTGATTTTCATTTGTTTTCACACCATTAGCTATTTATTCCTTGAAATCCATCTTGGCCATCCTAATTTTCTCGTTACTTAACAGCTGTTTACTTATCTTTCTGTTTATTGGCTTTATTAGGGTCATATAATAAAGGATTTTTGTTTGACTCATTTTGCTATTTAGAAGTTACCATTTAATCATGTCAGATAACTTCTGGTCTCCCTTCTGTTCTTCCTTTCCCCTTTTGTTTGTGCCTCCTAATTCCACTCCAAACTTGATTTGTAGAATGGGGTTTTTTTTTCATAATTGACTTTGTCAGCTGCTTTATTTTTAACTATGGAATATTTTGACTCATTCAACATGTTTTTCTTAATCTTCCTTATAAAGTTTTGGGTCCATGTTGCTCCTTTTGTGATTCCTCCTGTGTCCTTGAGTGGAAAGGAACTAAGATGTGTTAGCAATTATTTTTGAGGCTCAGGACTCTGACTTGTGCTGTCTAAGAAGGGGATCTTCATAAAAAGCCCCCTCAGCCCCAGAGCCTGCCCTTCTGAGGAAGGAAACCATCCAACTCCAAAATCAGAGCAGTTGAGGGAATGCCTAAGTTCCAGCCACTGCAGTTCACTCTCTGAGGCCTTAGTAAAAATTTACCTTCTTTGGTGTTTTAAGCTGCATCTTTTGACTAATGGACAATGAACTGAAATTATTTTGTAAACATTATCCTTCTATAAAGATGACAAAGGAAGGTAAGAAATAACAAATAAATTACTGGAGGTCACCTCTTAAAGTCTTTTCATGCTAGCACTTCTTGCATTATTTTCAATATGCTGCCTCAGAGGAAGACAAAAACGGGGAAGAATGAGGATGCCACTAGCAAGTCTGCATATTCCACATCCCCTTCTGTGACCCACATTTTAAAGAGACTATCTACCTGCTGCCTCAACGGTTTGTGATGTGGATATGATACACACCAAGAGTTCTTGGATACAGCCTGTGCATTTCACTGACCAAGTCTGTCTGTCCATTTCTGGCCACAGACAGGTTTGGTGGAAACTAGAAAGTGTTATTTCCAATGACAACTTAAAAAATGGCTCACTAAGGCAATACACAACTGTATCTCACACTGTAAATATGACAATGTTGCTGTTTCAATCCAGTGAATTCTTAAAAATGCAGTTCTCCTTTCTTGTACTTGAAAAAGTTAATGGTCTTTTCCTCTTCTTTTTTGAAGTGGGAAAATGCATGATGACAGAGTCTCCTAATGGTCATTCAGAATGACATGTTTGCTTACAGTAATTCGTGCAAATTGGAAATCCACTTTTCTCCTCAGGAAATGAAATCATCCCCAGTGTTGACACATGTTCCCGGACAGCTGAAACAAATGGACAGTTCAGGTTTCTTGGAACCAGGCTGCAGGCTGCCTGCAAACTTATCTGTTATTACTTACAGATAGTCAATCAGTTGTGAGCCAGTGTCACACAAGGTGAATGAAGGCTTTGGAGTGGCTGTGTACCTGCTGGTGCCCTTAGAAGGCTGGCATGAACCACTGCAGAGAAGGCTGAGCGTGAGGTAGTGTAGCACTCCTCTCTCACTCAGACAGAGAGGGAGCACTTGTCCAGGCTCACTCCATCACTGCGTATTTGCCTTATGTAGTAATTTTACCTGGTTTATGCAGAAGGTTGGTTCATATCACCATTACAAATTTCCTGACTCATCCGCTCCTCCCTTTCAGTTTAATTTTATTTTTCCGTCTCATAATTTATCTCCAAAGGTGTGCTTCATTATCATAACTGGAAAATATTGGTTCATTATGTCATATGTAAAACAGAAGACAAAAGCTAGTCATGCATGGAATCTTATTATTACAAACCCACCATGTGTCTGGAAAGTTGCTCATTTTCAGTCCTAGATTTCTTATTATTTTTGCAGAGACTATGTAGAGAATTTCCAAATGCAAGTGGTTAATGTAATTTGCCAGGTAATGCAAACAGTGATGCATTTTTATTTTAGAAAAACATTAGTTGTATTTCATAGAGTTTTATCTACATATAGCCAATGAATCATTAATTTAGTTATTTCTTAATATACTTTAAAATCAATTATTTTTCTGAACAGGAATAATGAAATGGAGAAGATGTGGAATCTGTAAATTTTACATATTTTCAGTGACATGTACATAATAATTTTTATGTTGTATATTATTAGCTTTTTAGTCTTGAATGACAATCTTCCTGAATGTCCAAAAAAACTCCAAACCAGGAGGAATTTTGTTGCAAGCTATTTCTATTAATGAAATATGAGCTTGATTATAATTTTATGCTTTCCATGAGGGACTAGCAATAGTTCTGACTGAATATCTTCAGTATATTAGAAAAGCTATTATAAATTATGCATAGTATAAATATAATTAAACATTACCCAAAGGCTTGTTATTACTTTCAGACTCATCTCTCTCCTCACATTCTCTTCCCTTCCCATATGATTTCATATCCCCACACACAACAGGTTTATTGCTATATTTGGACTTTGCTTGGATCACAGCAGCCATTGAGCACTGCTTCCATCCTCAAGACTCTTAACCAAGTTACATGGGTGATTTGGCCTTGATGTGTAGGTAACTAAAACAATAATATCTTGTTTTGCTGTGTGTTTTTAAATAAGGTAGCAAAGATAGCATGTTTTAAAAGGTAAGTGATAGCTCAGTCATTCTGAACAGGGATTCCCAGGCCACAAGGACATGGAGGTGTGAGCACAGCACAGTGGGTTCCTTTGTGGCCCACAAAAGCCAGTGAGTATTCTGGAAGCAGTGGGGAAATGTGAATATGTTTGATTCCCCCTGCTTTGCTCATACAGAAGCACAGGGCTCAATGCAGGAGCCTCTGGGTGAAACTCTATGGCCTGTACCATGCAGATGTTTGGTGTAGCTCACTGAATGGTCTTTTAAATGAGCAGAGAGACCAGCAATATTTATATTCCTCAATACTTAGAAAGATAAAAGGTATTTCACAGAATCACGAGGTTGGAAGAGGCCTTCAAGATCATTGAGTGCAACCCATGCCCCAACACCTCAACTAAACCATGGCATCCAGTGCCACATCCAATCTTTTTTTAAACATATCCTGGGATGGTGACTCAACCACCTCCCTGGGCAGACAATTCCAGTACTTTATCACTCTTTCTGTGAAAAAAATGTTCCTAGTATCCAACCTAAACTTTCCTTGGCACAACTTGCAACTGTGTCCTCTGGTTCTGTCAGTTGCTGCCTGGTGAAAGAGACCAACTCCCACCTGACCACAGCCACTTTTCCGGAAGTTGTAGAGAGTGATAAGGTCACCTCTGAGTCTCCTTTTCTCCAGGCTAAACAACCCCAGCTCCTTCAGTGGTTCCTCATATGGCTTGTGTTCCAACCCCTCATCCGCCTTGTTTCCTCCTCTGGATGCACTCAGGCATCTCAACATCTTTCCTAAACTGAGGGCGCAGAACTGGACACAGCACTCCAGCTGCAGCCTCACCAGTGCCGAGTACAGGGGGAGAATGACTTCCCTGCTCCTGCTGGCCACATTACTCCTGTCACAGGACAGGATGCCGTTGGCCTTCTTGTCCACCAGGACACACTGCTAGGTCATGTTCACCTGGCTCATGATCAGTACCCACAAGTCCCTTTCTGCTTGGGCACTGTAAACTCGGCACTTGGACTTGTTAAACTTCATCTTACTGGACTCTGCCCATCCATCCATCCAGCCATTCCAGGTCTTTCTGCAGAGCCCTCCTACCTTCCAACAGATCAACACACACTCTCAGCTTGTTGTCATCTGCAAATTTACTAATGAAAGACTCAATCCCCTCATCCATGTAATCAATAAAAATATTGAACAGAACTGGTCTCAGCACAGACTCCTGATGGACACCCCTGGTGACTGGCCCCAGCTGGCTGCAGCACCATCCACCACCACCCTCTGGGCCCCGACATGCAGCCAGTTCCTAACCCAGCACAGAGTGCTCCTGTCATGGGCTGCAGCTTTGCCAGGAGTGTGCTGTGGGAGATGATGTCAAAGGCCTTGCTGAAGTCCAAGTGCACAACATCCACAGCATTCCCTGCATCCACCAGGCAGGTCACTTGGTCATGAAAGGAGACCAGGCTGGTCAAACACAACCTACTGTCGTGGTTTGACCAGGAAGGAGTGGGAATTCTGGGAAGCTGTGGTCAAACCAATGGATGTTCTGAGTTTCATACTGACACCTGGTGTAGCCAGTGGGGTTTGGACACACCTCCGAGAATACACAGGGGTTAAAAGCAGGGCACTGCCCTTGGCACTCGCTCTTTTGGACATCGTCGGCGAAGAGGTCAGATCTCTTCCCCCGCCCAGCCCGCTGCTGCTGGGCGGGGGGAGGGGCGGCCATGCGGCCATGCGGTAGGCCCGGGGCCTGGACAGGGATGGGGGTTGAGGGGGCTTTCAAGGATGGAAGGGTGGAGGAGCCCCAAGAGACATCGAGACATCGGGCAGCCAGCCCCCCCCCCCCCCCCCCCCCCCCCCCCCCCCCCCCCCCCCCCCCCCCCCCCCCCCCCCCGGGAGGGAGAGTGCCCGGCCGGAGCGGCAGCGTGTGGGCAGCGTGCGTGGGAGTCGCTCCGGGACCGACAGAGACTGAAAACTTTTAACCCTTTCTTGCATCATTGGGGCCTTGCAAAAATGCTAATCCTCCTCGAAGCTGAATAAGAAGGGAGATAAGAGATGAGATGAGACAAGGACCTGGCCCGAAGAATGTGGAGATGATTGGATGGGGAGAGATGATTTGGAGTGGCCTTTTGGCTGGACTTTTTCTTGTAGCCATGGACTCAGTTGTTCCTGTGACACAGACTGCATTTAGGGGGAGGCAGTGCCTCAAAACCAGGAGGGTTCATTCGTGAGGACCCCCCGGCCCCAGGGGGTTGGAAAAATATGGGGGGGACAGATGTCCCAAAGCAGAGACTGTGCCTTTTTGGAGTGAGACAAGGCATCCTTGAAAGTCAACCCTAAAAGCAGCTCTGATCCATGCACGGTGGTGAGAGCACTGGGCATGGAAGGAAAATGTCACAAGCGGCAAAAGGACTTTTTTTTTCCCGGGCGGTGCCGAAGTGACAAAGAAGCACACGAGGTTTCAGTGCGTTTCCAGGAGAAGCCTATGGAACGAGAAGGACTCCTTTCCTCTTCATGAACTGCAGTTTGAGTATACTAAAGTGTCGTGCCGGGCTGGGCAGTTGGTGTTTTGGGAGAATGTATTGGATTGGGAAAGTCAGGTGGTGGTGGGGAGGAGGAAAATGGTTTTTTGTAAGGTTTTCAATTTCTTTTTTTTTTTTTTTCCTTTTCCTTATAGTCTCTCCCTATTTTCCTGTAGTTTAGGTAATAAAGTGTTCTTTATGTTTAAGTTGGAGCCTGTTTTGCTTATTCCTGGTCACATCTCACAGCAGACACCAGGGTGAGGCATTTTCATGGGGGGCACTGGCTCTGTGCCAGGCTCAAACCATGACACCTACCCCTCCTAAACCTGTGCTGGCTGGGTCTGATACCCTGGCCATCCTGTAAGCGCTGTGTGATGACACTCACTGTAAACTGTTCCATTACTTTAGCAGGTACTGCGGTCAGGCTGACTGGCCTATAATTACCAGGATCCTCCTTCCCACCCTTTTGGTGAATGGGTGCCACACTGGCCAGCTTCCAGTCATCTGGAACCTCACCAGTGGGCCAGGACTGATGGCAAATGATGGAAAGCAGCTTCCCAATCTCATCTGCCCCTTCACCCTGGGATGGATCCCATCTGGGCCCATAGATTTATGAATATCCAAACAGCTCAGCAGTTTTTGGACTGCCTCCTCCTGGATAACAGGGGGACAATTCTGCTCCCTGGCTCCATCTACCAGCCCAGGAGGACAGCTGTCCTGAGGACAAGCCATCTTCCCACTAAAACTGAGGCAAAGAAGGCGTTAAGCATGTCCACCTTCTCCTCATCTGCAGTTATTAAGTTTCCTCCTGTATCCAGTAGAGAACAAAAGTTGGACTCACCCTTCCTTTTACTGTTAATATCTTTGTGAAAGCGTTTTTTATTATACTTTACAAAAGTTGCCAAATTAGGTTCAAACTGAGCTTTGGCCTCTCTAAATTTTTTCCTACATGCCCTAGCAACCCCCTTAAATACTTCTTGAGAGACCTGACCCTCGTCCCAAAGATGATACATCCTTTTTATATTCCTAAGTTCCGTCAAAATCTCACTGCCCATCCAGGCTGGACATTTGCCTCATCAACTCATCTTTGAGCACACAGGAACAGCTGTTCCTGTGCCCTCAAAATCTCTGTTTTGAGGCACACCCACCTTTCCTGGACTCCTTCATTTTTAAGGGCTGCTTCCCAAGGAACTCTCTATATAAGTCTCCTAAATAGGCCAAAATCTGCCCTCTGGAAGTGTAATGTTAAAGTCTTTGAAGACTCTGTTGACTCTGTTGAAGTCAAGAGGGAGCTTCCTCTGTGTCTGACCCAACAAGAATTACCCTTTTTACCTGCTGCAGTGCAAGGTGCACTGTGGTGTGGTGAGTAGATCACAGAAAGGACAGGCAATGTCAGGAAGCGGTGCCTCTGCACACAACCCTGGCCACAGCAACCAGACTCAAAAGGGAAATTTGCTGCATCTTTAAAAGAGAGTTGCAGTACCCTTTTATGCCAATAAAGTAACCCAAATCAGGATCTGTCACAAAGAGACCAATGTCTCTCCTAGGGCTGCTTTTAGAAGGTGTCAAGACCTTCCAGATTTTGCCTGGAGACTTGGATTAGTGCTAAGAAAATACTAATGCTATCAGTGAAAAAAATCTAAAAAATATTTTGAAAGTGTGTTGGTTTTTCCCTTATTTTATTTTCGCTAAGTTTAATTTTAATGGGATTTTTAAAAAGTGCATAAGGAAAATCTTTATACTAATTCAATTTTTTGAATTGAAAAAATTTAAATTGTTACACAGGGAAAGATATTCTACTTTTACTACTATTCCAGTTTTGCCAGAATTTTTGATAAATTATGGAATCAGTGTCATGTTGGAGGGAGAATTTTTATTTCAAAATGAAAAAAAATGCAAACGAAAAAAGAAAAAACAAAAAAAATAACAAGAAATAAACCTTGCAATCATAAACAGATCGAGTTTTTTTTCCTTGTCTATTTATTTAGCCTTTGGAAATTCTCTTTCTTGTTTTAAAATTAATTTTTAAAGAGAAATAATGCTTATATTATTCCAATATAAATAAAAAAAAGAAAATAGAATATTAAACTCCTGTAAGAAAGGGTTTAATAAGAAACCCATCTAAGAAATACAAGATAATTCAAGTTTTCTTTTCCAACCCTTCAATAACAAGCTCAATAACAATGTCATATTTCCATAGAGATAATATTTCACTTACTATTTTACATGAGTGTTTTAATATAAATCAACAAATTAGCAAATTTGTCCTTTGCTAAGGACAAATCATGTCTGACAGACTTGGTGGCCTTATACAAAGAGGTTACAGCGTTGGTAGATGAGTGGAGGACAAGTGATATCATCTACTTAAATGACATATCTTGCTCTTCCCTCATTCCCACATTTAACACTTTCCCACATAACATCCTCTTCCAGAAATCTGGAGAGGGGTTTTTTCCAAGGACATGTAATGAGTGCTCACTACATGCTCACCCCAAGGTACTTTACCTTGAGTCCTGTGTGCTATTTTGGAAGCCACAATACAAGAAAGAAATAAAACAAATCGAGAGTGTCCAAAGGGGGGCTATGAAAGTAGTGAAGGGTCCAGATGAGAAGCCCTATAAAGAGCAGCTAACACCACTTGGTCTGTTCAGCCTGGAGAAAAGGAGACTGAGGGGAGACCTCAGTGAAGTTAGAGATTCCTTGTAAGGGGAGGAAGAGGGGCAGACACTGATCTTTTCTCTGTGGTGACCAGTGACAAGACTGAAGGGACTGGCAGAGGAAGTATAGGGTGGATATTAGGAAAATGTTAACCCAGAAGGTTGTTGGGGTCTAGCACAGGCTCCCAAGGAAAATGGTCACAACACCAAGCCTGAGAGAGTTCAAGCATCATTTGGACTTTCAGGCACATGGTGTGATTGTTGGGGTGTCCTATGCAGGACCCAGAGTTGCACTCGATGATCCTTGTGGATCTCTTCCAACTCAGGATAGTGAATGATTCCATGATTCTATTATCCTGTGATAAGACAAGGGGCAATGGCTTTAAATTGAAGGAGGACAGTTTTGGGTTAGATGTGAGGAAGAAATTCTTTACTGCTAAAGTGGTTAGGTACAGGCACACTTGCCTGGATGAAGTGGTGGATGATCCATCCCTGGATGTGCTCAAAGCCAGGTTGGATGGGACTTCGAGCAAACTGGTGCAGTAGAAGGTGTCCCGTCCCATGTTAGGTGGGATGGAATTAGATGGTACTTAAAGTCCCTTCCAACTGGATCAATTGTATGAAAATGAAAGGTATTTACTTTTCCCAGTGTTTTCCTATAGCTGCAAATGCCTTCACAGAATGCTTTCTCCATGGAAGATCTCCAACATGTAAACTAAGAAATGGAGGAGAGACATCTAAAGCCAAATATAGCAAACATGAATCAACCAACTGCTCACCCAGCCAAGGCAGAACCTTCTCTCCATGTGCCCCACACATGAGCATCATCCCTGCCCCCAGCTCTCACTGGTGCACTCTTGTGAACATCAGATCTAGTCAGTGTGTGCACAAATTTATGTGCAAGCACCTGTGGAACTCCAGAAATGCTCCAGATGTGGAAGTGATCACTACTGTCATGTAATTTCAGACTGGAATTCACAGTCTTGCTTTGATATCATGTGTCAGAAGGACTGTGAATAGAGGATAACTCCTGGATAATACTGTAATTATCCCCTTACTCTGCCATCCTGCAAAGGGCCACACACATGAAGCAGCTGAGCCTGTACTTAGTGCTGCTGGAATGAAAGCAAATTGACATATAAACTTCAGGTGTTTTGCAGAACTAAGCATGAAAAGCTGTTTCTTACTGCTGGTACTTTTTAGTTAAATAGCTTCCCACCTGCATACCTGCTTCCTTCTTTCTGTCTTTCCTCCCTTCCCTGTTTCTCTCCCTTCCTCCCTTCTCCCTGTCTTCCTTGTTTTTATCCAGAACAAATCTATCACTGTGTATTCTTAAAGAACATTCAGTACTACAAAATTTATGTGGAGATGGCTGATACATCAATAATGAGAAGATCTTGTAGTCAAAGAATAAAACAGAGATAACTTTGAAGATGAAACTCTAGCAGGACTGCAGAGAAACAATTGCTTGTAAATCATGTCTTCAAGCACATTAGACCATAGGAATGGAAGGTGAATTGGGACTAAAACCACCCTAATTCACCCCTTCCCATCCCCACTCCTGGGAATATTGTAAACACTAAAACTTTCTGTGTTGAATTCAGAGATTTTTTTTCCAGCTTGTTATGTGATGGAAATTCAGCTGATCTGAACTTGGATTAAAGAGGCATGCAGTTTTGATTGTAAGTCTGGTGAATAATATTTAAATTCAACTGGGTTTGGTTTTAATTGTTCTAAAGCCCTTCCAACCCTGAACTGGAAGTGAGTGCTGGGAGTAACTAATAGAGCTTTAAGAATACATACTGAATTTTTGATGCACTTTCCTGGTTTTTCATTTTGCTTTGGAAATGTCACAGGTCTATGCAATTTATTGAAAAACACCAATTAGGAAGGGGAATCCAAAGCACAGCAAGTAATTCAACTAGCCCAAGACCACATGAGACTTGGTGAAGAAAAAAGAAAAACAATCAAATAAAACAAGCAGTCTAGATTTTATTTCCTCAGCTCTTGCTGTAGCCACCAGAAATTATACCAGACCTTAAACATTCTCTTGAGTGTCTGCACTCTACAGCAAAGCACATTTAAACTTTCATTCTGGCAGAATCATAAGGTAGTTTGGGTTTGAAGGAAACTTTAAAGGTTATGAACTCCAACCGTCCTGTAATGAACAGGAACATCTTCTACTTAATTAAGTTACTCAAAGCTCTATCTAACCTAACTTTGACTGTTTCCAGGGATGGGGTAAACAACCTGTGCTAGCGTTTTTTTTTGTGAAAAAAGTTTCTTCCTTATAACTAATCCAAATTGACCCTCCTTCCCTTTAAAATCATTATCCCTTGTCCTATTGCAACAGCCCCTGCAGAAAAGCTTGTCCCCATCTTTCTCATATGCGCTGTTCAAGAGCTGGAAAGCTGCTGTAAGTGCTCCTTCCTCTGAGCCTTCTCTTCTCCAGGCTGAACAACCCCAATTCCCTCAGCTTGCCTTCACAGGAAAGGTGCTGCAGCCTTCTGATCATCTTCAGGGGCTTCCTCTGGACTCTGGCAGGTCCATGTCCTTTTTCTGCTGGGGACGCCAGAGCTGGATCAGTGCTCCTGATGGAATCTCCTCCAGCTATTTTCCCAACACTTTTTTTATCCTGTCTTTAAAAATGTTTATTACTCTCTGTGTCCATTTGAAGTTATTTTGTACCATCCAAAAAGTCTTATTTGCATAGGGAGATTTGATAGCAGGAGGAACATTCTTCAGAGGAGAAGCAGGGCTGACACGCTGGCGTGTCCTTTGCAGCGACTGGCGCGGCGCTGCCGAGCAGAAGAGAATTTGTGATGCAACCTTTCCTATTAACAACTGACCTTTCTTCCTCATCAGTCCCTGTGCTTTTTTGGCTTTTCTACAAAGTGTTGAAAAGAAAAGAAGAATTCTCAAATGTCTTTTCTAGCAGAGAATCAGCATGTAGCAAAGGACTCTGCACCAATGAGAAAAATCTAAAAATGCTTAACAGCAAAGAAAACTGGCATAATAGAAAGTAGATTTCAGGAGAAAATACAGTGTGGGAAGAATAAAAAATTATGAAGAAAACACACAGGCGCACACACACACACAAAGAAGTTTTAGGCAGAAAAATTATAAGTTCAGGTAACAAAATAAAGAGGAGTGAAAATGCCTGTTGTGAAAAAATGGCACATAAAATGGCACACGGCTGATAAAGTATGTAAGTGAATTAAATTTAGATTTACAATAAAGGAAATTTTTCCCTGTCCAGAAAATTGCTCACAGTATATCTCAAAGGTACTCAGTGCAGGTGCTATTCTTTTTCATGCATCTCACATGTGTCTTTGAAAATCTGCTCCAGACACCAAAAGGATGCTGAGATTAAAGACTTGAGTGAAAAATTCCACTTTGTTTTCAGTGAAGAAATCTGCCTTATAAACCAGAACATGCCCACACTCAGCTTAATCAAGATTCATTGGAATTCAGAATTCTGTCCTTTCAGGAAAAAAGAGTACAAGAAGCTTGGTATAACAGTATAGGTGTAATATAGCAGTATTTTATAGCACAGCCTGTTTGCAGTGATTTGTGTTTTTAAAGTCTAATCCAGCAGAATGTCTCAAAACTTGTCAGCTGCCCTGGTTGTGGAACATAAGATTTACCACAATGTCAGAAATAACATTTGTCAACTCATTTATCCACTTATGGACTAGGGCCAGAGTCAAAAACTTCAGAATAAGATGAAATAGCTCTCACAGGAGACAGCTATATGATAATCTGCCTGAGTAATGCTCTTATCCTAGATCTTAACAGTTACTGTTTGTCTTGAGCTTTGTATCATGAGGATTCATCTGTCTTTTCTCATCTTAGCTGTTTTCTTTACCTTAGTGATTGTGGGTTATATTATTTATAGGTACACACACTTCCTCCTTTCCTCTCTCTAGGTTCTCAAACACTTGCACTGGAAATGTGTTGCATGTTGAAATGGTGTTCTGTGGGGGGAAAAAGTAAACCATTGCATTGGCTTTTGTCCCTTCAAAATGAGACATTTGAGAATCTTCAGTTGATGTCCAGAATGTCACCTTTCTCACAGTCTAAAAGATGCTGCTGGGGTTTTGTGTCTTGTGGGTTGTCCTGTGCCCATGGTTGGTCCCTGTAAACGTAAGAGGGAGCACAACTCCATGTGGAATTTACCCTAAGCAGCTATTTTTCATAAAGACTACTGAAATTCAATGTACCAGCTAAAATTTGTAGCTTAGCAACTCCACTCATGTAAAGACCTGTATCTGTGGCTCCAAGCCAAATCTAGGTTTCTATACAAACCTATTTGTTTCTATTCAGGGGGTACATTACCCGACTGGTCAAGATAGAAGCAGAACTGATAATGCAGCAGGTAAGCATTATGAGGCAAGTTTGGCAAAACACCTTGTTTGCATCACATATGACCTTTCATTTCATCATTTGACTGTCATTTTTTAACATTTTATGGCAGAGCTCTGCTGGAGCAGCAGTAAGCAGACAAAAACATAAAAATGTGAAAGAGGATAAAGGCTGAGTGAAGGGAAAAGGTGTGAAGCAAACATCTGACCATTTCTGTCAGCTGGGATGGAAATCAGATGACAGAAAGTGATGCCCTCAGCTGAGGTGAGGGGACACTGCTGAGACCCTGAGTCCTTCACTCTTGTGCTGCCCCTGCCTTATCCCATTACTCCATCCCCCAGCTTACCCAACAGAAGCAATAAGAGATCAATCTCTTCCTTGAAAATTTTGTGGTTTTCATCCTGGAAACAGGTGAGGGTACACACAAGGAGAAAGAGAAACCTATAACAGAACTAGATCATGATCCCTCTTTATCTTCTATAGGCTGATATTTTTTCTTAGCCAGCTCTGCTGTGTATGTGATGCTACAAGAGCTACTTTCATCAAGATAAACTTTACACCTATTCCCCAAGGAGCATAATGACCTGCTAATTTTAATATTAATCTCTCTCCAGTGGTGTGAACAAAACATGTCATGATGGAGGTTTTATTTAACCTCCTCACTATGGCTTGCTGCCACAAACTCCTCTGACATTCTCTGCAACGACAGCTGATCTTTGCTTCTCTCTTCCAAATAACTGCAGGCTTATAGAAAAAAATCACACTTTATTATTTTTCTCAAGCAAAATGCAAAAGTTGATCCATGTGTTTAAAGGTACAAACTTGCCAATTACAAGCTGGTTTTTTTAATGATAAAATTTGGTTTCTTTTTTTTTATAACACATTCACACAATTTCTTAATTTCAATGGTTTCATGAAATTATTGAGCAGAGCAGAAAATAAGACCCAGTATCTAACTTGGTGTAGCTGAACACATGCGAATTATTTAAGCATGGACTGATGGTGTGACTAATGTTCCATCCTGACAGCCTGCTCTGCAGCCTCTCTCTGCTTTGTTCCTAGTCTTCGAGCTTGTGATGTACAACAGTATTCTAAGCAATGAAGAGTTCTTGAAAACAAACTCAATCTATGGGCCACATCCCTCCATCTTTTTGTATCTCTGTTCGCTTTCTGTCCCTTTGCCTGTTACAACATCAGCAGTTAATTTTGCAGTATTTTTCAGTTGTTTGGTTATCTGGATTTTTTGTTTTTTTGGTCTAGTTTGATTTTTTAACTATAAGAAATAACATAATTGTAGAGAACAGAAATATTTCAGTTTGGAAATATTTCCAGGGTAGTTAACTGTTTGAAATTTCACAGCACTGATACATGCATATCTCTTGCTGTACATTAGCAGGCTGTTTTATGTCTTGACTGATGGATCATATGGATTTTATCAGTATATTCTGGACCTTCCCAGCTTCAGTGAATCCCAGGAGATGGAGTTTTTCAGAGAAAAGTGGAACAATGCCATTGGATCACAGTTACTGCAAGGTACTCTCACAAAATTCTGAAATGCAGAATAACTTTCAGTTATTACATTTTTGGGAAAAATCTGTGCTCCAATGTTGAAGTTGCATTGAAAAATAAACATGACCTCCCCCTGCCAAGAAACTTTTGAAAATCCAATTTCTCATCCTTACAACCAAAAACTTAAATACAACATTTTCAGGTGCTGCAGCTGCTTGCTATGGCTTTTCACAGTCAGTGGATCACCAGTCTCAGCCACTGCTCTATAAATAACCAGACAGCACTAAGAAGAAAGACAGGCCCACAGAATTGCACAGCAAAATCAGGAGGCAGCCAGGCTTGCCAGAGGTTCTCTGTGGATGCAGGGATCCAGCTGCCCAGTCTGCACGCAAGCCCCAACCAGGAGACAGTGAAGTCACAAATTCACTTGTGCTCAACTCTAGATGTGCATGTTTTACAGAAAGGGCTGGAACTTTAAAGCACTTTTCCACATAGTCAGGTTGTTGGATTAGTTTTTCAGAAATCGGCAGGAGTCAGGCATTTATGCAAAATCTTTGGAATGCTTGTTTTGCACTTTGAATCATTTTAGATACCAAAAGAGCCTGCCCATATGGTGAGCCATATTCTCTAAAGTTAAGCAGCAAATCACGTACACAGGTCTGACCAGCAGCCCTCTGATCACATCTGCTGCTCAGAGCTTCTCAGGTAAAGGCACAAATCACGTGCCCCTTTAGTCTCTACCACATTTTCCTCCCACCTCCCTTTTGTGTTTCTGTTCCACCACCATTTCTCAGAACTTTTAGACCTTTCTACAAATCATGATAATATACCAAAATAATAAAATGAAACCTTCAGGCAATGTGCAGGAAGCCTTCCCTGCTCACACAGAGACTACCACTGCTATTCACAGGAATAGGAGACTTTAATATGTGTATCTCTAAGATTGTTAGTCATATTAATCCTCAATAATAGAAAAATAAAAGTAAAATATATTCTTTCATCAGTCATCTAAATGTCATGATCTAGTGCTTTAATAATGAAAAGAAGAACTGAAAAGGCTTTATATTTAGAACAGTGTCAAAACAAGAACTTTCTTCTTCTCATTGAAATTAAGTGTGGTTTTTTTTAATCTTTGAATGAACAGCCACTGTGTTTCTGTGTCATGCTGTCATTTGCATGAATGACTCTGAACCCAGGAAACTGAAATGCCTGTAAGTTAAGGATCAGCTGCTATGACAAGACTAATGATTTCATTAATAGTACAAGTTCTGCAAGGTCATGCCTGTGGCTCTGAAACCATGGAAAGATTTCAAAGAAAGATGGACATTACTGTCTGAAGCCACAGGCAGTCAGTGCACATATTGAAGCAAGTGGATAATCTGCCTGGATGAGTCCTATAGATAATTCCAGAGCTCATTATCTTCCCTGAGATGAGGTTTATTGTGTAGATGAGGGGACAGGCACCTCTTCCAGGAAAGCGTCTGTTTGGTAGTCTTGGTCAAAAGGTGAAGTGCCAGTAGGAGGAATTTAAGTATATGTAGAGTTGCACCATTATTTTGTATTTCCAGTAAAACTTATTACTGGTTGCTTGGCTTCCTTTGTTCAGCTTTCTAGTTGACAAATGTAATGATGGGGATTTTTTAAAAAATCTCACTGGTGTTTTTTTCACCAAACAGAAATTCTGTTTTCTCTGCAATATTATTTTCTCACTTTTCAGCTCTATCAGGGTGTGCTCTTTGACAGAGCTGCTTTGCCAGGCCATTTATTTAAAAAACCTTCAACAAACATAAAATGAATATGAGCTTGTCTTAAAAATCCTCATATTTGGGATACATAAGAACACTGAGTTGTTTGTGTTACTGCCAAACATGGAATTGCCAAACGTGTAGCCAAACCATGGTTCTATTTTCTTTCTTTGCAATTTCAGAGGCACACATCAAATATAATATAGTTTACAATGAAAACCAAAGGTGCACTTAGTATTAGGTTAAAAGGCACGAGGTAATCAGTTTTTCTTCAATCATAATGTTTCATTTAGCTCTCTTTGCACTGAATTTGGTGCATCTGGCAAAAAATTGCCTCTTTCAAAAAGTCATCCAAACTTGATTTGAAGATACCAAACCATGATCTCATTGCTGGATCTGTACTACAAATGAAGAATGTCTGATGGTGAAGGAAGATAAAAGCAACATTCATGGACATCTGCTCTGGCTTCCCTGTTATGCAATACATTTTCATGACCAACATGAAAGTACAGCTGAGAACAGAAAGAAGATTGCTTTTATTAGCTGGTATCTGGTAATCTTTAACTCTCTCTGCTGTTCCAGTTAGGGGCTCTGAGAGGATAAATCTGCAGAATTTCACAGATATTAGTCTTAGCCTAGACTTTCTCTGGGTGGCAAACACACAAAAGTTCCAAACAGGCTTTGCTGCTTGTGGCACCATGCAGTTGGCAGGATTCTCTGCCCATCCTGCCAAGCTGAGCTCCTTCTCTGAAGGCTGGAAGGCTTCAGCCCATTGCACTGCAAGGATCCCAGGACACTGGAGAGTGGCCTGACACCAGCTGGGCTGGCTGAGTTCAGGGAGCAGTGCCTTCCACAGCTGCCTCTCAGTCCACGCCGTGCCAAGGTCCAGGGACACGCCTGACGCTTGGTGACCAGCGGAGCTGCAGTGCCACCCTAATTCTTGGCACTTCCTCCTGCCACAGCCGGCTTCTTGGCTCATGCTGCTGTGCCTTGTTCAGAGGCCACCTCATGCCTCATTAGACCCTCTTAAGGTCATGACTCAGCAGGTGTGGCTTGGAGGTAGGGACAGAGTCATTGCTGGCAGAGTCCAATCCAACCCCAGCTTTACTGCACTCCCATTTGTGTGCTGCTGTTTGCGCAATAACTGCAAAATGAAAGGAGATGACAACAGGAGGGCACCAGGAAAACCCCCTGGAAATGCCTGCACCTTCTCACTAGCTGCAGTTCATTAACTTATCCACAGGAACTGTGTGAATACCAGTGAAGTAATCCCTAGATATTATTTTCTTTCTGGGAAGTCTTCAGAGCTCTGGTCTGTAACTTGAAATGCTACATGTGCGGCATTCAAGAAATAAAGCTTATTTTTTTTATTTTACATAATTCACTGCTTGTTTCTGGCCTGGACCTGCAGGTCCTGGCATCTCAGCTCTTTGAAATTCCATCTGAAGAAATCTTGACACTTCTGGTGACACCTTTAGAATTTCAGAGGTGAGTCTACTTGTTGCTGACTTCACAACACTGTCAACCATTTTCTGTCCTGGATTTTGTTTTATCCAGAAGATATATACAGTAAATATGCACTTTCACAGTCACAGGAAATCCATGCATTTAAAGCAAATGCTGAATTCTTGGAAAAAAAAAATCTGAAGGATAATCAACATAAAATCTTAGCATTTTCTCAGAATTACAGAATAATTCAGGTTGGAAGGGAGCACAGTGGTTCATCTGATCCAGCCTCCATGTTTAGGCAGTATCACCCTAGAACACATGGCACAGGATTATATCCAGATGGTTCTTGAATATCTCCAGAAAGGGACACCTCACAGCCTTTCTGAGAAATCTGTTTTGGAACCTGACTGGCAATGAAGCATCACTATCTGATACCTTATTCAATTTTATTACCCCTGCCTTTCCAGTCAAGGATGACAAAGCACATAGGATATGTCTGAGTTACTAGAAATGTGTAAGAGATCAAAAAAGTTTGAAAAAAACCCCAGGAAAAGTGAAAAAAGCTCAGGTATCATCCATCTTAATCATGCCTATCATCCATCCTAATCATGCCACTCTGGTCCTCACTGCTGATAAATCATGTAATTTTTTGGCAGCCATCTTTTCCATGAAGATCTAGGTGATATTAATTTCTTGTAAAAAATAAGGGCCTCAGAAAAAGTATGGGAAGGTTGAGCTTCAATATCCTTCTTTCCATTTGGGGTGTAGTAACAGTCTGCCATGGTTTAACACCAGACAGAAACCAAGTGCTGCAAGCTGCTTGACATTCCTCACCCATGCTGCTGGGATGGTAGGATGGGGACAGGATTCAGAAAATGGTAAAAGCCCTGAATTAGGATAAGTTTAATAATTTAAATAAGGTAATATAAAAAGAATAATAATAATAATTATTATAGCTGGTTTTGTTGATATGGTAACTGATGCTATTGTTATTATTATTATTATTATTAACAACAACAACAACAAGAAAAGGACAGAGAAGAATAAAACCCAAGAGAATCAGGTGATGCACAGTAAAACTGCTGACTACCCACTGACCAACACCCAGCCCACCCCAGAGCAGTGATCAGCAGCTCCTGGCCAACTTCCCCCGGTGCCACTGACCATGACATTCTGTGGTGTGGAATATCCCTCTGGCCAGTTTGGGTTTCCTGGTGTTGGAACCATGGATGCTGAGAATTTTAAACTTTCTGTGCTGAAAGGCACAGACTCACAAGAGAACACTGCATTTGTCCCGAGGTTGTGAAGAAGGCTTCCAAAACTGATTAACAGCACTGGGATTACAGGTGTGTAGTTGATTAGAAGTGTATGATATCACAGGGTGGAAAACTTGGAGTTTGGGGTTTTAGAATATAGAGATAAATATGAAGGAAGATGGAGGTTTTAGGGCAGAGACAGATTGTTCTTGTTTACATTCTTCTCCATGGGTCTGGGTGGTGTTTTGTAATTGGACAGAAAAGTCCACACTGCAGGATTGGAGGGATCAGTTATTGGGTCAAAAGTGAAAATAATCTAGGTGTCATTTCTTAATTGGATAGTTTGGCCTTCAAAGACATTGTAACAAGAGATAGTTTTGTGCCTCGCTAATGAAAGACTGCAGAACTCATGGCTGTGAGGCTGCCGCACTGATAAGAAAAAATAAATACCTGAGTATTTATGAACATGAACCAAGTGCCTTCAATCCTGACCCCAACAGAGGCAGGAAAATAAACAGAGAACCCACATTCTGCCTTCCTGTGCACCTGCTCACTGGTAGAATGTGAGACTGAAAGTCCCTGATTCAGGGTAAGAACTGCTCAGCACCAACCAAGACATCATGATTTTGTCAATATTAATCTCTTACTCAATCTGAAATACAGCACTGTACCAGCTGTTAGGAAGAAGATGAACTCTATCCCAGCTGAAGGCAGAACACATAAACTGTCATTAATAAACTTGCCCTTCTTGCAGACTCTCCTTTCAGCAGCAGTTGTAGATATGATCTCTTTCATCCTTTATGGTGTTCACAACATCACAGATGGTTTTGCATATGCTGTTTAAATATGTCCACTCTGTGGAATAATATTTGACCACCAGATCAAATACTGCAGAGAAGTCACAACTCACAGCTGGGGGCTGCCTCTCTACAGTGAAATTGCTCTGTCTTCATCCCACAACTCTTGGAACAATCCTATAGGCCCACATGGTCCTAAGACACTATTTGCAGCTTTTTGTCCTTGAGACAAGAACATATTATGACAACATAATATACTGATATATAATGATGCCAGAGGATGAAAAATCTTCTGGGATAGTGTTAGAGGGCCATAAATTCAGTACTGCAAGTCTGTCTCATCCTTAGGAGAGGTTTCTTTGGAATAATATGGACCCCACAAATGTGGCTTTTTTCAGAGCGATTTTGTTGGTTCACTCTAAAGGCAAACCTTACAGCAGTTGATGCTCAAGAAAACAGGACTTGGAATGGAAACTGGTTATGCAACAGAGAAATTCAAAATCCCTGGCACAGCAGAGCCCATCACTGATCACTTCACCAGTGGAGAGCTTGCATAGCAACTTCCATCTGTTGCTTGAGGCTAATTGTTTTATTCCTGTTCTTGTTTGGATGTTGGTGGGTACAAAACAGAATTGAGGCAACAAAGGAAGTGTGCAAGGCACTGGCCTGCAGGTTGACAGAGGGGATTATCCCAAGCCATGCCCTGGCTGTCACATCAAGCCCAAAGTTTGAAATAAAGGTTCAATGCAAATGGAAAATCCCATAAAACCCATAAAAGGTTCAATGCAAATGGAAAACCCCATAAGACATGGTCTTATGCCTCATAAACTGCAAGATGAAGAAGGACAAAAGTTCAAAAAATCTTGATTAAAGTATTTTTCTTTTCAAAGAGAAATCTGAAATATGGACTTCCAGATCTGTATTTTAAACAGTCTTAATGACATCCAAGGACAAGGACTCTTGGGGGAAATGAGCAGATTGAGAAAGCAGTGGTGTAATGGACAAAGCAGTGGTGCAATGCACAAAGCAGAGATGCAATGCACAAAGCAGCGGTGCAATGGACAAAGTAGTGGTGTGGATGGACAAAGCAGTGGTGTGGATGGACAGAGTAGTGGTGTGGATGGACAAAGCAGTGGTGTACACGGGCACTACCACAGACATAAAAAAAGCAGAATTGTGTCCTGGCTCAGAGCATACACATGGTGTGACACAGGTGTTGGTTCTGTGATTCAATGACCTGCAGCTTTTTGTAGCCTTACAGACAGTTTTAACTTATCATCCAACAGTAACCAAAGTGTGCAGCTTCTCCTTTAGGAGTTTTGAACTACTGGCTAATCAACTTCATTTTTCAAAATACGTGCCAAATTTCCTATTTCCATTTGCGTGGCTGATGCTTGTAGTAATTAATTCTTGTTAGGCTGTTCTCCACTAGATGAAAGAGTTCTATTTTCTCCTCATTAACGCAAACATTTTGTAATCAATTCATCTCTCAGTCATCTTTTGAAAAGCAGGGCAGATTCAGTTCTTCAGGTCTCTCACAGGAAGGCATGTACTTCAGTGCTCTAATTATTCTTGTAACAACTTTTTGTATCCTTTCCAGTTTTCCCCAGACTAACAACCACATCGGGATGCAGTGCTCCTCTCTTGCAGTACAGAAGTAAAAAATAAAGTTAGTAAATAAATTTTAAAATCGTGTTTCTGCTCCTCTTCTATCACTACGCAGTACCAATCCCTACCAACATATATTACCTATGCATCCAATTTGAAGTCTCCACTGGCTGACTTCTGTATGAAAATGTCAGAATCAGTGAATTTTCAGGACATCATTCTACCTTCCTGTGCTCTGGCTTTCATTCCTCTTCCTAGATTGGCATTCGGATGTAGTGAGATTTCTTTTTGTCTATTTGGATGGGTGTAGGTAAGCCAGAGATATAAATTGTTCCATGTGACAGCTTCAGCCTCACAGTTCTGCATCATTCAGGCAAGCTTTAGGGCACCTGGAAACCATACTGTCATTTAAAAAAAACCACTTAACTGCAAGTGGAATTATGCTGGAGTGAGTGGGAAGGGTAAGGAAACATCTTTCCCCCTTTCTGCTTCATTAGAGTGTGAATATCTATGCATGACTGAGAGCTAGGAAGGACTGAAACATGGTCAATTTCAGAAAAAATCCCATAGTTGTCCTCATTTAATACTGATCTTCTTCCAGGAGCATTCTGCCTCTCTCCCTCTCTCCAAACTTTCACCATGTCTTGCAAATATCCAGTTATTAGCAAGGAAATAAGGCACTGTGTAGGTCACAGGCAATAAATCCCTACATTTCACAGGAAAAGGAAAAAAAATCTGTACATGAAACCAGGATTTTTTTAAAATATAGAATAAGAATAAAAAATACTTGACAGATTCAGGTCTTGTAGTGACAGAAGTGGTTCATTAGAAAGGTTATAAGTCCCAATGGGATGCATCTGTAGGAGAATAAGTGATTTAAAACAATGGTTTTCTTTGATTTCATGCAAAATCTATAACCAAATAAATAAGTAAAATGCAAAGGTTATTTATTTAATTTTATTGTCTTTATTTTTTCATGGAAAATTCCTGAAGTATGGTGCTTTCTTCTGCTGTCACACATATATTCTAATGGCATTTTAGTTTTACTGCAGTGCAGCATGAATTCTTCTGCCTACATGCGTTCAGCAACAAATACAAAACAGGCCAGATCTGCAATAAAACCACTCTCCCAACCACATCTGACTCTTGTATTTACAGCAGAATTTCCTTCAAAGCAAGCAGGCTCAAAAGACTGAATCTAATTTTCTCATATCACTTGGAGAGTATAATGCTCCAGTGCCCACATTTTGAGGAAAACAAATTTCAAAGATTTTCTAGCACAGATCAACCCACATATTTAAATGGTACAATTGAATAATGGAATAGTTAACAATTCAGATGTAAACGAGTTTGCAATAAGCTTTGCAGAGGATAGGCTCACACAAGTACATTCACAAATACAAATTATTTTCTGCGTTGACCAACTTTGCTTCTGTAGATTTATGGTAAATCTTGAATGTTTCTCTTGGGCTCTTTGATTTCAGGAGAGACAAAATAAATAGAGAAATAAAAGAGGAGAGCAGTCCTGTTTCCTCTCAGCATGCAGCTCCAAATCTTTTGTGTTTTGCTTTGTGACAGAAGTTACTTGTCACTGACATAAACTGGACATAGAGCACCAAGAGCTGAATAATTCTGCCTGTAAGACCTCCTAGCCTCACCAGTTTGAATTTGGCAGTATGGTGCCAATAATTAACCTTGGTTATGTAATATCCTTAGGAAGGTGGGTTATAATGACATTGCCATGATGATATGGAAGTTAGCAACATAACACAGAGAGCTGACATGAAAAAGGGCTGACAGATTAATAATTTAGCCTATTTTCCACCTGTAGATGCATCTTTCTGCCAGCCTTGTCTAAGTTATATGCACTCCAGATGAACAAACAGCACAATCAATAAATACTTTCCAGTGAATGTGCTCCATTATTTGAAAATCTCTTATCATTGTCAGGTTTCTATCCTTGTTTCATACTGGAGACCTTTTTTTTCTTACATTCATTCCAAAAAAGCTATAGGATGCTTTTATGAGGTTTAGCTGACTGAAGATGAAAACATTAATGGCTCAAAAGTTGCTTACAATTGTGTATAGGACAACTTGTCCAGAATTTCATAATCTGGCTAACAATCTCCTTGGAAGCATGTCTGGTAACGTTTAATACTGTTTATTAGGATTGTCTTTTATTTCCTCCGAAGTTTTCAACTCACAGCAAATATTTTTTTGTTATTATAAAGCAGTACTTGTTTGGTTTTTTTTGGTTTTTTTTTATCTAGAAGACAAAGAAAGGAAAAAAATGAAAGCAGTAGGAATGCTAATCTTAATTTCCAATTCCCGTTTCCTGTTGTACTTGTGTATATGTGAAAGAACTTCAGCTGTTGACTTGCACTTTTAAAATAGGTCAAGAAGGGAAATGTTTGTTTTCTGGTTTGACGCTTGAAACAGAGCTAAAACCCAGCTTTTCATTTAATCCTTGGGTTTCCTCCACACCTCCTGTGTGACCCTGGAGAGCTGCTGTAGGGTGCAGGAGGTGAATGAGCAATGACAGACTTGACTGTGTCAATGTCAGAGAGGCACCTCCATCCTCATGGAGGGCGTGCCACCAGTCCTTGACCTCTGCAGAGCTTGGTGGGTGAATGGCCATGACATTGCAAAGGAGCTGTAAAGAAAAATAGTCTCTACCTAAAGAAAAGTGTTCATTTCCCAGATCAGGACAACTAAATTAGGAATATCTACTTAGCTCTGCCTGGAAATATTGCTCACTTTCTCTGTGAGTGAAACACAGGATGCTTTTTGTTGCTAAATCAATCAGACCATGGCCAAGGCACAAGTGAGGAACAACTAGCACTTCAGAATAAATATCACAGGTAAATTTGTGTTACAGCTTTCAGGTGTTGCAGGGTACTTGAAACTCAGAAGTGGCTAATTACTGATGGTAATACCAGTACTCCCACATCTAGACTGAGTCCTTGTCATGGGGGACACTGCTCTCATCTCCAGCAGTACCAAAGAAATCTCTACCTGAATCCAACTTGCTCATCTGTCTACTTCTTTTCTAAGCTCTGTATCATATTTGAGCATGATGTCAGCAGAAGATTGGAGGGCTGATTAAAATAATTAATGTTTTATTTGAGCCACAATGATCACACCAACATTAGAATCCTTAAAATTCAAGATGTGTTGATTTCGGACAGCATAAAAAAATGCAAGAAAAATAATAATATCTTTTCGAGAGAGGTGTTTGTGTCTAAAGGAATGCAAGGGCTTGTGGAGAGACTCTGATATTTCAAAAAGAAATTGTTTTCTGTTTTTGAGAGAATGCATTCTGCTGCATAGTAGAAGATATCATGCCCTTTCTTTTCATCATGCAGAAAGTCTATTTAAGTTTAATTCACCCATGCAAACATTTAAGTGAGGTTTGAAAGCAATTATTTTGGGGCATTTATTAATATTCAATTTTTTCCTTATAAACTTTGTGGATTTGTTCTGAATAAAGGAATGCCTGCAGTAAGCACATATTCACAGGGAGTCTGAAAGAAAGAATAACAGGTGAGAAAAATTTCAGTGGAAAGCATCCAACATTCTCATCTGAAATACTTGTGTGCATGATTATTTCTTGTTTAGCACCTACCTTCATGGTTAGTCCTCTCTTTTTAGAAAAGAATAGAGAATAATTTCCTAGAAAGGAAAAAGCACAGAAGATAATTCCCTCTAGAATAGAAACGTGTTGCCTTCTCTAATTTTTGACTGTCACAGTGAGAGATTTGTTATAAAACAGCAATAGCTTTTCTGAAAAGTTGGAAAGGGAAAAAAGAGGCAGTAAAAAGCACAGGTAGAGTCTTAATATTTTGATTAGATTAGATACTTCTCTCTATGCATGAATAATGAATCAAAAAGAAAAGCAAGAAGTAGGAAAGCTGGCAAAGCAGCAGCTGGCTCCCAACACTGTGCAAGTCATGGAGCACAAATTTCTCTGATGGACTACGTGGAAGGAAAGTTCCTTCTGAGCTGAGCGAAAGAGGAAGAAATTTTTGAAATTAACTGGAGCAAGCTTTAAGGACAGAGGGTGATAATCAAACTTTAAAGGACACAGGCATCAAGAGAAAACCACAATCTGGGCAATCCTTTTATCTGTAGTGAAATTGTCCCCCAGATCATTGGTGCTGGACTGATGGGACCCCTCACTGCTGGTCACAGCCTGGGCTGGGGCAGGAGGCTGGACACCACAGCAGTGAGGATCCCACAGCCTGGACACCACAGCAGGGAGGATCCCACAGCCTGGACACCACCGCAGTGAGGATCACAGCCTGGACACCACAGCAGGGAGGATCCCACAGCCTGGACACCACAGCAGTGAGGATCACAGCCTGGACACCACAGCAGGGAGGATCCCACAGCCTGGACACCACAGCAGGAATGAGCATCACTGCATGGACACCCCCAGCAGTGAGGATCACCCACAGCAACCACAGGCAAAGAGGAAACAGATGCTTTGCATGGAACAGCCGGAGTGATTTCATGTGTTCACTCATCAGCCTACAAGCCATACCACACTACTCATTCCTTTAAAGCAAATATAATACTGAAAGGAAAAAAAATCCTAGAGCTTTCAAAATGTACCAGGGTGCAGAAGAGAGCTGTCAGAGGGCATGACTGCACATTCACAGGTCTTCTTCATCTTTCTGTATCAACACTTAATTGCTTTTACCTCCTACTGTTATCTCCCTCTTTCAGACCACAAAAGCATAAGACTATTAGTTAAGAATCTTGCTGCCTGGGACTATTTTCATCTGAGGAATCTCCTGAGACTGACATGGTTTTCCATTTAGGAACACCTTTGATACATCTCTAACAGCATTTGAAAAATTCTCTTTGTTTATTTTCTACCTGAACCTTTTTAATTTAAATTGAAATTAAATTAGAGAAGATTTAAAGATTTTTTTTTTCTCTTGGTTGAGTCATTCAAAAGATACTCTCCATTCTGCTACACTGATTTGGTAATGCAAACTTCACAGTTCAACTTTCAGAAGTTCTTGGTTGACTTCAGAACCTGAAACAACTTGTTTTGCTTGAATAACAGAGCTCCTTACATGTGTACTGGAAGAGGGACTGCAAACAGTGTTTCCCAAGGCTACTTTTCTCTCTAAATATGCTGCTCTTGTCATCTGTCTGCTCAGTCTAAACCAGACTGCGTATTTTTTGTTTCTGGAGGAGGGTCATATTTAGAAAGATTCTTCTTTTCGGTGCTGAAAAACAAGCAAAAATTTTAGTTAATCAGCTGAACTATTGTGGGGTAACATGATGGAAAATGCTTATGGAAATCCAGAATGAAAAGCTTCTTTCTGTCCCAGCCAGTGAGAAAACCAATATTACAGTGGCACAGCCATTGCTCACAACTTCAAAGTTATTTGTTCTGAGCAGATTGAAGAAAGATTACTTTATCTGATACACAGCTGTTTGAAGATTGCTTTATCTAAATTTTATTTAAATTGCTTCTTCCTCAAACCCAAGGAAACAGACCTGTGCAAGTCGGAAAGGGGGGTGAAATTTTTACCTATCATATCCAGATTCCTCAAAGTCGTCAAAGAGTTGCTTAATTTAACCTGTTGCTAAATCAGTGTGAAACTCTGAAGGGATGGTTACAGAACCTTAAAAATTAAAAAAATGCTAAGAAGAAAGTCAGTAGAACACAACTCCTGTAAGAATTCCTGTTCTTGCATCCCTGGGACTTCATAGCAAAACCTGTCTGTTACTGTGATGAAAGCTGACAGGTTTTCTACCAGCATCACTCTTTTCTCATTAGATTTACAGGGAAAGGTTGAGTTTTGGTAATCTTCTAAAAGTCCTGTAACATTTCAAGGCTAGAAGTGAATGACAACTGACAAAAATTGATCATTAATACAAATCAAAGTCAATGAAGAATCAAAAGTGGAAATAAAGAAATCCCAAAGTGACAGGGCTTCCTCAAAGACATTGAAACCACTACTGGCAGCACTGGTCTCCTAATCCTTCTTAATATTTTCTCCACTTTGAATGAATCAACTTTGTATTTGCTTTCAATTATTTCTTACTGGCTGTATTATTAATTTATTAACATTTATCTATTATTTATATATATTAATTATTGATAATAACTAATTTATTAATAGTGTTTTCTCTGTGAAAAATTGCAGTAAATCAACATTCAACTTAAACACATGACAAAAAAATATTTGTGAATGGAATAGTAAGCCCAAGGAAATTAATATTAGGAAGCAACTATTAAAAGGTATTTAGTGTTTAATAATTAAATGCATGAATTGTTTATTCGCAACAAAATTCACTCACAAAGCAATTCCTTTGATTAAATTTTTACTTTGGTTGGGTCCACATAGCAGTCCCAATGCTTTTCATGTAGTAATCTAACACAGCTCACAGGTCCAATACTGCAGTGAGCTGCTCATGAACAATTTATTAATCACTTACTTTGCAAGATCATACACACTCTATTGAGAAAAACACATATATGTTTCTTAGTTTATTGGTTATAAATTATTCTCCCACTTGTATTTCAGATGCTTTACATCACCAGGCATACTGATAGTTACATTTTTTGTCAGAATTTCTTTTTTGCTTCAGATATATTATATACAACCTTCAGATTAATTTCTTAAATTCTTGAGTCCTGCCACTATTACCCCTGTACCAGCTCCAGGCATGTACAGAGTGGTTTAATGGTAATTTAGGTTTTTCCCTGACATCCTGAAAAATAAACTCCTCTATTATTCATATGGCTTAGTGAGGCATGGAAGGAATGCTACAATCCTCCTGAACAGTCCAGCAAGAGATGAAGGGATAATTCCTTCATTTTCAGTCTCTTTTCCTAAATAATTTTGGTGACACTTCCAGAGTCCAGTATCTGATGTGAATGTGGTTTGTGTTGTGGTCACTGAGAGGAAAGTCAACTTTAGCAGTTATTTAAGTCCTCAATGGTTTTCATTCTCCACCAGTATGGACTGAATTGGATCAATGAACTTCATTTTGGCTCTTGCACTGAGGGTAAAGGTTGTAGGTAAAGTAGATAAGGTGGGGTAATCTCAGAGTTTTCTTCTGTGAGAGGTGAATCAAATTAGCCCATTTTGGCAATTTATTTAAGCACCAAAATACTTTGTGTGCTTGTGTATTTGGGAGCTGGCAGAACTGAAGTCCACATACCGATAACATTCTCATTTATTATATATCTTATTTATATCTGTAGGCAACCCTTTAAACAAGATAAAAGGTTCAATTCAATCTCAGGGCATGTGCACAGGTATCCTCTACCCCTTCCCTCTTCTTCCCCAGTGACTTCATTTACTTTTTAAACCAGAACAAACTGCAAACCAGAAAGGGCTGCTGATACTTTGAAAAGGAGGTGAACAAAGCAAGGAGACTCCTCAAGGCAGCCTGAAGCAACCTGTGATGGGAGATCTGAGCAACAGAAAGGACGTGGCTAGATGGGACTTGAGCCTTTGAAGCTGTGACCCCATGACATTCCTGTGCCTCTCAACCATGTGTATTTCCTCTTAACTCCTGGCATGGATTCCTTTTACATCTCTTACACTTTTCTCTAAAACAAACCCCTACAACTGATTTTTTTATTACCACCCCAAGAGCAATCAAAAGTGCCTGAAATGTAATGCAGCATTTTGTTAAGCCTGCAAATGGAATAGTGATTATGTGGAGCCAAATGCTGTGGCCAGGTCTGGTTTGCCCCTTTCAGATACGAGTAGAGAACGTTTTCCTCACATGCTAATGTGTTGTGTTGGAACTTCAGGCTTGATCTTGATTAGCACTTAAAGGCAAATTACTGGAAATATTAGCAGAGGCATAAACAACTGCTGGATTCTGCACCTGGGGCAGGGAACCTGGATGTGTGGACAGACTGGGGAATGAGATGCTGGAGGGCAATGCCACAGAGAGGGTCCTGGTTGAGGGCAAGTTAAACATGAGCCAGCAGTGTCCTGGCAGCCAGGAGGGACATCCCTGTCCTGGGGGGCATCAGGGACAGCATGGCCAGCTGGGCAAGAGAAGGGATTGTCCTTCCTGCTCTGCTGCAATCAGGTGGCATCACCTTGAGTCCTGGAGGGCAGTTTTGGGCACCACAATATAAAAATGATATAAAGCTATGATAGAACATCTAAAGGAGGGCAATAAAGTGCCACGAGGAGAAGCCATATGAGGAGTGGCTGAGGTCACTTGGTCTGTTCAGCCTGGAGAAGAGGAGACTGAGGGGACGCCTCATTGCAGTTACACCTTCCTGATGAGGGGAAGAGGAGGGGCAGGCACTCCTCTCTGCTGAAAACTGACAGGACCCTAGGGAGTGGCCTGAAGTGGAGCCAGGGGAAGTTTAGGTTGGGTATTAGAGAAAGGTTCATTATCCAGGGGGTGTTTGGGCATTGGGACAGGCTCCCCAGGGAAGTGGTCACAGCCCCAAGCCTGACAAAGTTCAAGAAACACTTGGACAGTGCTCCCAGGCACATGGTGGGACTGTTGGGGTGTCCTGTGCAGGGCCAGGAGTATTCTATTTTCTGTGCTCCATGATTATATAGAGGAGCCCTGAGGAGCCCTGCTCAGAAGGCAGCACACAGCAAAGCACAGTCTCCACTCTGCAAAGTGCTGCAGGGCCAGCCTCAGTTCTGTGAATCCTGACACTGGGGAAGAGCTGGGCTCACAGGTAGCTGGAGGAGAGAGGCGCTGGCAAGCCTAAAGATGGTGCAGAGGTTGAAGCAGAGACTGAATCAGAAAAGTCAAAGTGTCAGATCTTAATTGAACTTGCTTATGATTTATACTGAAGTTTTCCCATGGTGAAACATCCAGCCCCTCTCCACTCACATGCTGCACTCCTTCCTTGCATGCTCTGTTTAGCAATGAAGTCACTGACCTTTTCATTGTCCTCATGATGCTTCCAAGTGCTGAATGTGGGCTGTTTTCATCTCCCAAATGCTGGCAGTTCTCTTCTTGTTATTAACTGTTTTGGGTTCATAGAAATTTTATAAGTCCACTTCTGGAGGCAAGGAATCAGTGAAAGAGGATAAAAGGTTTTAGAATAAACTATTAGGAGATTACTGTGAAAAAAATATTAAGTGGGAACCTAGATTTTGGCACAGGAAAGAATCACACAGGAAGAATCCTTCCTCAGGGCAGGTGCAGGCTCATCCATGCTACTGGATAATGGTTTCCTGACATAAAACGATTTATCCTCCAAGATTTACACCATGTTGGGATTCCTCATGGTCTCATGCTTTATCTCCTGAAGACATTGTACTCAAGAACAGCTTCAGAAGTTCCTGGATCCTATTGGGTTTTTCCTGATTTCTAGCTTTGGATTTGTCTGTGGAGAGGCATAAAAGTCAGAGAGTGTATTTTTCATCTATTTTAAAGGAGATATTAAGGAGAAAAGCAGTAATTAGAGTATAATATCCCTGTGATGTGAGAGAAAAAAAGACAGAATATATCTTAAAAAAAGAAAAAATCTCTAAACATGCTCTAGAGCTGTCATGCAAAACAAAAAACGAAAGCATTTCCATTATGTAAGCTACATCAGAGAACACTGCCAGTAAAATGTTTTTCTCATTGCTTTTTCACCAGGAGGTGGGGCTGTTAAGCACGGGATTTATTCGGTGATGCACTGAAAAAATGTGGATAGAATGAAAATCATCTTTCTTTTCCTTTTTCCTCTGAAACTCATTGTGTAAATGTGAATGAAAAGCATGAACTTTCTAGATATTTTAAGCATTGATTTAATATTCTGATTCAAAAACCAAAATAACTTTAAAAATGATTTTGCAATGGTTTAAATGAACTGCCTCTGGGAGTGAATTAAGTACCAATAGCTAATTAAAATATTAACTTGGGACACTGGAAAACTCAGGAGGTTTGTAATTATTACTATTCTCAAGTCCCTATTGTGTCTATTTCTAGGATAGCTCTGCAATTCACTTTCGAGGCTTAAGTCACAAAAAGAAATCACAGGACATTGCAATGCTGTTAATTGCATAATAAAATGATAAACACATTTAAGGTCACTTGATTCTAATTCTGACAAACTGCCACAAGGGATGAAAGCAGCTTTTCTAAAGTGAAGAGCCTGAACTGGGGGAATTGCTTATTTTTGGTGCTTCCATGGCTCCTGCTTCATCATGTCTGAGGAAGAAGCTGCAGATCCCACTGGGATGAGAAGATGCAGACAAAGGAAGAAAACATGTGACAGAGCAAGGGATCAGGTGCAGGCCCAAGCCCTCACCTTGTGACCCAGCCACTGAGCCAAGATGCTTTAATGACAGTTCCATTGCCCCTCTTCATTATCAGAAGGGACATGTAAATGTTGAAGAGGCACTTCCCCATAAAAGATGTGTGAAGGACATGTTGTCACTGGACAGATTTGCAGCTAGGAAATTTTTTTGCAGCTATCATAATTTAAAGGGATTCTTTTCCCCATCATGCTGTGTTGCAAGCTCTCACCTAATATATCAGGAAATTTTGTTATCACACTATGCAGATCTGCTTCTGCACCTGCCAAGGAAACACTTCTGATAGACATCTCCAGAGATTGTCTGTCCTTTCCCTGTCCTCCACCTTCCATGAAAGGCATCCCTGCACATGGAGCTGAGGCTGGATTAGATGGTCTTTGAACTCCCATCCAACCTAAACCATTATATGATTCTAGGATTCAAAAATACCCTGGGTACAGCCCACCCTGAAACAGAGTTGAAGACCTGAAGTCCACGCAGTGAATCTCAATCCACATCCACCTCAGGCATTCCCAGTGTCCTTACCTGGCCAAAAGACTTTAGCTGCATCCCCAAATCACCATCAGAGGTGGCCCTGACCTGCTCAGTAGTAAAGTCACTGTCAGGAGCTGACAGGCTCAGAGAAAACCATCAGGACACATTTACCAGGGGGATGTGACACAGTCACCAGGCGAGTGAAGTCAGGATTGCATCCGGCCACTGGAGAGATGGAGTTCAGGGGTAGTGACAGATCTTTGTGTCCTGTGGCAGGCACAGCTTCTGCCAGCTCATCCAAAAGCTTCCTCCCACTCACAGCACAGCACTTCCCTCTCCTCCAAGATGACTCATGCCGTGTTCACTTCCATCCACAGCCCAGTGCCTGCCAGGCACCAGGAATAAAGCACAGGAATGTGGCCTGGGGTGTCCTGGTGAGATCTATCTGCAGGGCATGGAGGGCGCTGCGCTGAAGTCTCAGGAATTTGCTCTCCTCCATGACTTCATCTAGGCCCCAAACAAGATGGAAACCCATGAGCAAGAGGGCTTTTGTTATAGCCAGCTTTCTTGTGTTGTGCCAAAACTGAAAACTTCGAAGTTTTCAACCGCAATATATTTTGAAACCATTCAGCACATATTGGTGACCAATGGTTTCAAAAGTTAACAATAAAAAACTCAAATAAGGGGGATACCTTATTCCCATCCATAAGCAGAGAGCATGAAGTAGGCAATAGTTAATGTCTCTCAGTATTAGGAAGGGACTCTGCAGTACATAAGTTTCAATTTTTGGACTCACAAATCACAAATTTCATACTTTAGTGGGCAAATATTTCCTTTTTTATCTCAGATTGATCACCCCACACTATTTCTAAATGCCCTATTGACATACAGATGCTGTTAATACCCACTGCCATAATGTGCTGGTGGTGCAGAGTCACAGACCTTGAATCACAGAATTGTTAGGGTTGCAGGGGACCTTTAGAGATCACCCGGTGGGACATCCCTGCCAAGGCAGGGTCACCTAGAGCAGGTTATTCCCACAGGAATGCATCCAGGTGGGTTTTGAATGTCCCAGAGAGGGAGACTCCATGACCTCTGTGAGCGACCTGTCCCAGTGGTCTGCCATCTTTGGTCGATGTAAGGAACTTTTTCCTCATGTTGAAGTGAAATTTCTGTTCTAGCTTAAGACCATTGGTCCTTGTCCCGTCCCTGGGCACCACTGAAAAGAGTCAGGCTCCATCCTCTTGGCACCTGCTGTCGCAGACATCTTTTGTGAAAATCTTTTCTTAGGATTTTTTTCTCTTCTAAGAAGCTGAGGCCTCAGAAACAAAATGTAAAAAATGGTTATCTGCTGCTGTGGAATGCATCAGGTAGATTTTTGATTGCCCCATCTTGGATGTTTATAATTAACGGCCAATCAAGGCTGAGCTCTCTTGGACAGAGTCTGAGAGAGCTGCCTTTTGTTATCATTCTTTTCTATTCTATTCTTAGCTAGCCGTCTGAGATGAACCTTTCCCTTCTATTTTTTTTAGTACAGTTATAATGTAATATATATATATCATAAAATAATAAATCAAGCTTTCGTGAACATGGAGTCAACATTTTTGTCTCTTCCCTCATCCAAGAACCCCTGTGACCACTGTCACACCTGCCTTGGAGAAATTTGTATGCATTGACGAGATCTCCTCTCAGTCTTCTCTTCTCCAGACTGAACAGCCCAGATCCTGCAGTCTCTCCCCATAAGAGAGATGCTCCAATCCTTTAATCACTTTTTCAGACCCTCTCCAGTGGCTTCTTGTCTCTCTTGCACTGAGGATCCCAGTCTCACTCACCAGGGCTGAGTAGAGGGGCAGGATCACCTCTGTTGGCTTGCTGGCATTGCTCTTCCTGATGCAGACACCTGAAAATATTTAATGCTATGTTTGGGAAGCACCAACACCATAAAATCCTGGTAGACCTCTGTGAGTGCCCACTCCTTGATGTCAAGGCACAGAGCACAGTCTGTACAGGTCAACAACAGAGCAAGGTCAGGACTTACTGACCTACCAGAACATCTTGAAGACTTTGACCAGAAAAAATGTAGATTAATCTGTCCAGATAATAAATGCCTATCATAAAACACACTGGACTGGTGGGAGGTCAAAGTCATAGGCTATTCTGGGGAGGGGAGATAATATTGCAGTGTGATATAAAAGCTGCAGATGGGAGTTTTACTGTGGCTTCAATGTGGCCAAAATATCATCCTACAGCACTGAACCCTTAAGTCAGAAGTTTTGGGTATAGCACATACTCAATTCATCATTGTGAACTTCTCTTCTCCTTACCTGAAATAGGGCAAAATAACTGATTTATTATTTTATGATTTAACTATTATGAGTTATTAATTCCTTGGTTATCATTAGTCTTTTTTTTGTTGTTGTTGTTTCTTCACATGTTCAATACAGTAAACCCAGTAAAATCAGAACCTATTTTAGTTTCCATGAACTTTCTTTTTTCCCCTTAGCCAGCAGCATCTTCCCAGTCTTAAAACTTTGCTTTACCTCTGGCTAAAATTTCACACTCATTTAGTATTAAAATTTGACAAACTGGAACATTAAAGTGGAATTATCATGTAGTTTGAGGCTACAGTTTAATCTACTATAAAGCTGACTCAATCTGGTAGGAAATGTCTTGTGGTAGATTTACTCTCTGTGCTTAAAATATTTATTCGTTACTTACAGCTTAAATAATTAACCACACTTTATGCTTGACATTGCAATATTCTTCTTTACATACAGACAGGGCTGAACTGATTTGATTGTGGCATCTTATGGGCAAAACTGCTGTTTTTCTGCCTTACACATGACTGAGAAAATTAACAGGTAAAAGCAATAATATAATGAATCTCAATCAGGCAAGAGAAGGAGTGTGAGGTATAAGCAAATATTTGCATCCTGATTTTGATTTGAATCTATTATTTTTTGTGGTGGAAATAAGAGAAGAAAACAAATGAGCTGTCACATCTGAAACCTTCACATGGAAATGTTCACAACCTTTGCTCAACACAGACTTTGGTCCCACCAATGAGCTATTGGAATTCCTAGCACCTTTGTCTCAGTAATGAAATAGGGCAGTAGATGTCCATAAATTCCCAACGGTCATGTTGCATTTACTTCAAGTATCTTTTGAGCACCAACATTTGCAAATATAGATTGGAATTAATCTATGAATTGGGGTGGGATGGTGAGGTTCAAGGTTTGGTCAGGTTGCTTTTGTTTTCTTTGTGCCAAAAAGCACAAATCTGTTTCAAGCAAATTTTCTCCCCAGTTTGAGGTTGAGTGTAATATCAAGAACTATGAAAGAGCCAACAAAAAGCCCAGCTATGATGAGTTTTGCTGGATGCAGAACATTGATTCATTGATTGAAAGGTGGCATCCTCAGCCAAAAGAAAATTAAAATGACAAAAAGTGTACCAGAGTTATTTTAAACATTTTTACAGGGTACCAGTAACGAAGAAAAAATTATGCACACTACAAAGGTAGTAGTAGAAAATGTGCTGATGAGCAGGAGTCCAAGTTCAGTTTAATTTCCTTTTGGAGTCCATAAAGTTAGAGGGCTTTTAGGAAATGGTTAAAAAAGTATAGGCCTCAGACTGAAGTTTTGTTAGCATTGCAAATACAGCAGAAAAGTTTCCCAAGCAGTAGAGCATGCGTGAAAAATAACAATAGGCCTCTGTAGAATTGGCTTAAGGATGGCAACAAGGTTATTTAATGTATATCTTTAGAAGGTTAGCATGAATAGAGCTCTGTTCTTTGTCTCTTATGAACCAGTCTTTGTTTTAACTACCATTACATGTTTTATAAGATTGGATAGAATGCTTGTATGTGTTGTTCTATGTATGATTGGCAGAAATCTAGACTGAGATGGTTTTATATCATTCTGTATCACCCCACCTTCTCTGGCATTCCCTGTGGATCAGTGAGCTGTTAACATCCTGTCTCCATTGTCTAACAATGTTCTGAGACTGATGTGCAAATAATAAAAAAAGGCTCTTCACTGGTCTGGGTTGTCCAGTGTTGTCCATATCTGGATGTTTTCCTGCGGCAAGTGAGTTCCTTTTTAAAGACGTGGGTTCCTGACACAATTGGACATATATTTCCCCTATATACCTGAATCCCACAATTTCCCTGTGTCAGACTGCTCTTGCTGCACTGTATACCTCTATGAGGATCATTTATATTTCAAAAATTTTCTAAGTGTTGCCAGTGTGGGAAATTGCAGAGTGTGATAAAAACTGGTGCAAGGGCACACCCAGATCCTGATCCCAGTTTTTCAAATTCAAAACGTGCTCAGAGGAGATCTCATTTGGAGCTGCTCTCTGAAGACAGTACATCTCTGCTCACACCATCAATCCATTTTTTAGTTCTCCCTGTGCCATAGGATCTTTGCAGTGATGGCTTGCTTTAACATCTTAATTTATGCTGCAGCACACTCCAGTGATACTTCTGTTCTGTTGGGATACACAACAACTGCTGAACTCATAATGGTGAAATAAATTCCAATACACTGAATACAAACACTCCCTTTGACTTGAAGGATTTCAATTATTTAGAGAATCAGCTAAACATGGATAGCACTTTTTTAACTGTCAACTTTTCCACATTTTTATTTAACTGGACTTTATTTTCTTTTGTTTCTTGTGAAACATAGTTGAGAATATCTTCTAGAGAGAGGAAAATATTTGACTTGTAACCATGAAAAGCCCATCTCAGAATCTTTTCTGAGCTGAAACATTCATTGAAACAGGGCTTGCTTTTAATGTGAAGATATGGAAAACAGCTTTTATTTTTACTGCTTTTGAATGACTGGTACCTATTTCTGTATTGACATCAGCAGATGTTACAGTGTGGTTCTGTCTGGCATGCCTCAAAAAATGTTTAGTAGATGATGGGCAGGAAGTTCTTGTGTTGTAAATGTTACTAGAACATGACCCAAAAAGAGCATTAAAGATGGTAGTACATGATTGGCTGTATGCATATGTCTACCCTTTGCTTCCCTAGGGCATAATTTGGCAAGATATCCCTTCACCATTCACCTCTTCCAAATGGACTTCAAGTTGTAAAAATAAACCCATTTTTGTTCACCTTTGTACCTATTTCACTTACTCAGTTTCATTGATGCTGATGTAACCCAGGAGGCATGCCATTCACTTCTTCAGAGTTTATTAAATTTACAGGGGTAAACCCAAGAACTTGGCCTGAGAAAGGATTAGATTCAGAGCAGGCTGGTTACCTAATAAATAAATCTGCCTTCAGTTTATTTTTTTCTCAGTTAGGCAGATACAAAGAAATCTTGCAGTCCATTGTGTACAAGGTTTGGTTTATTTTTCTATTACCATAAGAAACTCTTTTCTTCTTTACTGTTTCTACTGTTTCACAATGACAGAAGTCTTAATTTAAATTTTTTTTTTGAAAGAGCTAGGGATCATTATACACCATTGAAATTAAAAACAAAATTCAACAGAAAAACTCAAAACCTGGGGAGGTGAAGGCCTTTTCTCACCTTATGCAATATGGACTTGATGTCTTAGACATAAAAGAGAAAAAATAGCCTTTGAAAAAGGCAAACATGAGTGGGAGGAAGCCATAGAAATCAGACTTGGCCAGCCTGTACAGCAGAACAGAACTTTGTGGGTGTTCATACTTTCCTGCACCAAAAATGTAATCCACAAAACACACACCAGTCCCTGCTCTCACTCCAGCCCTCACTCCCGTTTCATCCACCCCTGCTCAAGTAGAGCAAACAGAAACACCAACTGTTTCAGAATAGTAGCACATTTCAGAGTGACAGAAGACAGCAGATATAATGTAGAGGGGGAGGTTGGACTTTGTGAAAAAAACTGCAGGGACCAGCAAAGCTGCTTTTCTGGGATGACTTTCAGTTGTTCTAATTTCTAGCAGGAACAACAAAAAGACATCTGGAGATGTTTGGCTGGTCTCTTTTTGCTGGCAAGGTAACTCATCTGCTGAAATTCCTCTCCCCCCAGTCTCTTATGTAATTTGGTTTTAAGCATTTTAAATTGCCTGCCTTCATGTAGTCCTCAAACCTGATTCTTTTTACAGCAGAGCCCCTCTGCATTTCCTTGGCTTCACAAAGGGGATTTGTATTTTACATTTGCATTGATCTGAAGGAATCCTGTACCATCAGAGTGCAAAGAAAAATAGTTTAGTGACTCTGAAAATCTGCCTCCATCCACTGTGTCTGGTTTACTTTACTCAAGATCTCTGGCATAGGTGCATTCCTGTTCTCCAAAGCATTCACATCTGTAGTGTCCTCAGTGAAAGAGCTCTGAACTCCTGGAAAAGCCTGAAGTGACCTGTCAGTCCAGAAGATTGCTGAGGCACTTTCACACATAATTAATTGTAGTGTTTTTAAGTTGGGATCACATTCCTGCATCACATGGAGTCCACATGTGAATCACATGGAGTCCACATGTGAGCACACGAGGCTGCATGACTTGGCTTTCAGTGATTTAGAAACAGATAATGTGGGGTCAACATTCCGTAATTTTGGAACATACAAAGTCTTTTACTCACTTGACCGGCCAGAGAAGAACCTGAGAAGCAGAACTTGTGAACTTTGCCTTAAGCACTGTCTGGATAAAGAGCCTCTCTATTTCTGCAAAGCCATTGGTGCATCCAGCTTGCAGTGCCTTCCCATCCCTTGGAGTGTCCAGCTCCTTGCTGGGTTCATCCTCTGGATACCTGGTTATAGTCTCCAGCTGGGGAACAGAGCAGTGAAGGCTGCTGCACTTAGAGACAGCACGAGATCATAGGAGCCCCTGCTCATTACTGCTTCTCAGGCCACAGGACTGTTATTCCTGTGCTGCACTTTAATAAGCTAGGCTTTTTCTTTCTGATTTATTTTGTTTCTGGTTTCCTTTTACCTTTTTTTCCCCCTCCACCTTCTTATGATGAATTTTAGTAACCTCTGAAACAGTGCAAGATGTGCTTTATACCTTCTCAGCGATGTTCCCTTGCTTGTTCTGCCCTTAATATAGATTTTTCTGTTATTTGTTTTTTTCTCAGGGGGATATGCTGAGTTGTATTTTGCTCAACAAGAAGCAAAGAATGACTTTTCTATTTTTTTCTGTTTGTTTGTTTTTTCTTTAAATAAATTTCAGGGTATATAAGGAATTAAAATAGGTCTGTGTATGCCTTCCACTAGGGAGATACAGAAAGTAGAAGCACTTTAACTGGCAAGAAAATGGCAAAAAATCCATGGTATGGATGCAGCTGTACTGGAAAAGTACTCTTTGTTACCAGTAAAAAAAGTAATCCACATGACCCACAAGGAAGGCTCAAATCTGTTGGTTTATTGATTTTGTTGGGTTTTATTTGTTCTGGGTTATTTTATTGTTGTTGTTGTTGTTGTTGTTTGTTTTGTTTTGTTTTGCTTTTATTTTTGGGTTTTTGTAATGTATTATTCTATTTATTTTATTCACATTAGTTGACCTCCTGATATTACTTGGGAAAACACACAAGTTAAAAAAAAAAACACACATGAAAATTGGATTTCTGTGAAAACAAGATGAGAATAGTTTTACTTAGCAAAATAATGAAATTTCAGTAAATATAAATCTTGCCAGGCAGATATTACATAGTAAATGCATGTGGCTGCTATTACTTGTAAGAATTGTGTAAAAAGGAATGTCAATATAAAAATAATAATTCCTAAGAAAGAAAGAAATAATTTTAGTGCAAAAATCTTACCTAATTTATCTAAGAAACTGAATTTCAAGAATATTTCAATATCTCAGACGGGAAGTTTAAGAGTCCAATTCTTCAAGGACAAAAGAAAGTATTCAGAGTGCCAGAACCACCTTTTTTTTTTTTTTTTACTTCAATCAATATTCTGAAACATTTTAATCTATAAAAGTCTAATAAGATATGATTACACTGTTTTCTTACAATCTAAATAAGGCAAAGATTATGTTTATGTCTGTTTAGCAATTAGGTGTTTTCTTCTAAATTTTTGCCCATCTAAAGCCTTGACTCAGTTGTTTCTCATGCTTCTGATATTGTCTAGTCCTAGAAATTTCTTAGTCTAACTAAATTTCCTGTATTGCTTTAAGTATTACTGCATGCATGCTAATTTCCTACTCTCATCCATTCTGTCTGCTATGGTTGTGATATACAGTTTTCTTCACAATTATTTAAGATGAAGAATTAGGATTAAATTCTGGATACACATAGGACCTTCCATAGGCACAGCTGTTCCAGTGAGTAATCACATGCTCAGACCCAGACCAGAACATCTATTTCAGCCAAAACTTTTCAGATGAGTCTCAAAGTCTTCTGATTTACCCTATGCTAATTTAGCCCACTTAGCCTAACAAGGATTTAGCAAAAATCAAGCACTTCATGAATTGACTAAATTTAACACATCACCTGTTTCAGAAATGAAGTGAAAAATCACTGTGATAAAGTGCCAAAAATTCCACTAAGACAGCAGGTGTTGTGGGACCATGACCACCCAACCTTGCCTGTGTGGCTGATCAGAGGGTGGGTTTGCTGGAACTGATTGAATTGAGAAGAGTTTATAGAGACAGGCTGAGAAAAAGGCAAGGAATAAAGAGTTCTAATTCATAAAGTTAAATTAGGTAAATACTGGGCACGTTATTACATTTCTTCCACCTAAGTCCACACCAGCCTTAGGAATGTCCATCCCCTGAGATCTGTGGAAGTCAGGGATAGGGATATGAGTCATCCCTGCAATAGGAAGGGCAGATGCTGGCATCTCTTGCCTTGCTGATGGAAGTGTTTGCTCTCTTGGGCTAAATCACAGCATTGCTTTTAGGGCTGTGCACAAACCAGGGGAACTTTGCTGCTCTAACATACAGTTCTGCTTGGGCCACTGAAGCACTTGGAAGTTTGATAAATGCATAGGTTCTTTATGCTGTTTGCAGATGTGTTTTTATCTTTATTGCACTCCAAAAAACCAAAATATTTAATTCATTTTAATTTATAACAATGTGGTGTGGTCAAAACTCATTATTATTCTAACCATTAATGTTGTGTGGCCTGAAGAAATGGGATTATTTTCCTCTGGTTACATAACTTCAAGGTCTTTCAATTTTTAAAGGGGTAGCTCATACAGGAGATAAAATCTTTGATACTGCAACGTTGTGTTTTAGGGGACCTCAGAAGATGTTGCATAAGTTGCATGAAAGGATTTGATAATTTCCAGCAACTTTATTGTTCTCCACCAGTTGTTAATAGTGTTTTTGACAATCATCAAGGAGATCTACAATTAGAATTGAACAAACTAACACTTTTACTGAACAAAGATTACAAGAACTGAGAGTCTGAATGAAGATACCACTCAGTATCAGAGAGTTCTAGTTGTTATTAATTTACCATGCGTTAATGATGAAGACCCATTGATTTCAAATTTGCTTTAGTGGGGAGAATAAGAACATGCCTTTTCAACAAAGCTCAGAGGAACTGCAAAAATAAAGAGTTCTATTTCCTCTCTAAAGCCTAGAAAAGAGCTGTGGTTTCCAGGATAACTACCACTGTCCCTTGGCAAATGTTGGTGCTGCTCTAACAGATGCAGTTAAGAGTACTGGAATAAAAAAATCCATTGAGTAAATACTCACCAGAGATCCCTGTCCCTATTAATTCCTCTTTTCTTTGGAGGGAGCTGGTCTTCCTAGAGAGCAAGGGATCTCCATTGTCCCTGAGTTCATGGACAGCAATATTTCTTGCCAGTAATTGAACTCTAGCTCATGTACAAGACTCCTCTGAGCCACACGTGCGCACTGAGAATCCCAGAGCAGATCAACAAGACCACAGATGTCACCCAGAACATTTGGCATATTCCGAGAAAGTGCTGGAAAGAGAAAGAAATACAGCTTTTAGCTGATGTGTTGAGATATTGATTTGTACAAAAATAACTTTCAAGCTGATAAGATAAATAGCAAGATAATTATTAAACTCTTTGTGTGTGTAACATAGATAGGTGATAGATAGATAGATAGATAGATAGATAGATAGATAGATAGATAGACAGACAGATAGATAGATAGATAGATAGATAGATAGATTGCAATAATGATAGATGCTGAAGGGAAGAAAATCTATTTTCCATGGGATCCATAAACACCAGGGAAATCTGTGAACCAGTCACATGAAAAGAGATCTTTGGTATAAAGGTGAATGGAAGCAAGGAAGATTTCATGCCTGTGGATTATCAGGTTTTTAAAAATGAAACCCATCTTTATCATTATCTTAATACAATAGGAAGGATATTAAAGGGTGGTGATGATATTTGGTATATATATTTTGCATATTTGGTATAAATATTTGATAAAGCCAAATGTTTTCCTGATGGCACTCAATGAACTAAAATATTCTCAAGAATGATAGAAAGGAATTCCAAGAGAGGCAGACTTCCTTAGTCAAAGACCATGGTTATATTTGTAGTTTGGCTACCATTGGATATTCCTATTGGATATTAGAATTCTAGTGTTTCTCCTTAGTTTTAGGAATGCAGTTGTGTCCCTGAGTGGTGCAACCTATTTTCTAAGTAATAATGGAAATTAACTGCCTCAGCCATAAGAGATTTCAGATTTGCTGTCATGGACTCCTTTGGACAAGACATCCTTGAGAGTTCCAACATCAGTATTTAACAGAAGGGCTGTGAAAAAATCAACTCTGCACATTTTAGATGCATTTATGTGTGTTATTTTTTGTGAGAGGTAGAAGTTCATTTTGCCTGTTAATTAAATGACCACCCTGTAATGGCTCTATGTAACTTGCAGGTAAAGGAAGAAAGGCATCTCTGTGCAACAGAGCAAGAAAGGGTTTTACTCTTTATTTCTCCCTCTAAACACTACACCATGAGCCTGCCTATTAGGAGGGAATGTTTAGGTGGAAAAGTGATAAGGACTGGTATTGCAGCTTCATTTTCCTCTTCTGCACCCTGTTTAGATTCCAGGTATGCTCAGTTGTGGCAATAATTTTGTCTTTCCATAATATTTACTCCTCCCACATAGTGAAACTAAGATTTGAGCTCTCTACATGACAACCTGTTGAACCATATCCATATTTGACTAACTTTGGTGTCTTGCAAATTGTTTAAGTGAAAATTGCCTGTCAAAGATGGGCATCCAGTCCTTTTCATTCCCCATGACTAGAACTGTTACCTGAGAGAGAGATTTTGGATACAGTGTTCAGCAGTAAATCCCACCCTGCAGTAAAAAATGATGCTAGATTGGAAAATTCAGAAAAAGGATTGTGGGGATGATTAGAGATCAGAGGATTTTTCTTTTTTCTTTTAGTGAAAAATTTAGAAAGCTGAATGTATTCTGTTTAAAGGAAAGAAGTAAGTAGCAGATTTAATCAAAGTCCAGAATTACCAATAGGGGTGGATAGTTCTGATGCCACCATCCTCCTTAATCTAGGAGAGAGAAGTTAATAGAATCAGTGCTTAGGAGATAATACCAGACAATAAAATTTTAGACACAAGGCTTAACTGCCAGTACTGAGCAGGAAATGATGAAAAAACCTCTCTTATTTTATTGAGTCTCTACATTCATTCTTGGTTTGAAAAATAATGGTCCAGAAACAGGAATTCCAGAGTGAAAATCCATTGCTTGTGTTGGCCAGGAGCTCAGTTCAGATCAGTCCTTAAATTCACAGCTCTCTGAAGTGAATCATGGGTCATTTGAAAAGAGCCCAAGGAAAAGAGCACAGAGGCACAGGACAAATGTGGAGCTGGAAATGAAGAGCAGAGTGAGGTGATGTACCCTATATCATATGTGGGTGGGAAAAATCAAAAATAAAGGACAGTCTTCCCCCTGTTTCAGTGTATTTCTATATTTATTTGGCCACAGAAACTATTATAGTAACTAGGACTTATCAGGAAACTGCTTTTTCTTTTTTTTAAACTATTGATTTTTTAGAAATAGCAAGCAAACAACTGAAGACTATTTCAAAAGCTTTGGCTAAAACTCAAAACTTCTGATATCACAAGATTGCAGTTTGCAGTCATTGTGCCCTCAGCAGTTTTTTAATTCCTTTTTTTTCCTGATCAAGGGTCCCACTTCACTTACTGTGCTTTTCTTGCTTTTCATCTGTTCTTGTAGAGCTGCTTTAGTGTGTCAGGAGAGCCCCACAGTCAGAGGTACCATGTGAAAGATGGGTACAGGTCAGTGAGCCTGAAAATAGAAAGAGAATAAAGGAAGGGAAGTAAATAAACTATGACACCAGGGAGCAGATTAGCAAGGTTTTAATCAAAATTGTGTATTCCACTCACCAACATCCAGATTTCTTCTGAACAGGTTCATTTTTAAATTAAAAAACCTTATCCAAAGCAAAACACAAAATTTTCTTTTCCACACAGAATACATACTTTAAAAAATGTATGAATGTAACAAAAAAAAATTTCCTTTCTTCAGTTTCAACAAAAAAAGTCAGCAAGCTATTCTAATGACTGTCACTGGTAAAACAAAAATCATAATTTCAGTGTTTTATCATCCAAAAGCCCAGTTGTTTATCTGACACGTCTCTGAGTATTTGATGGGCACATTTTAAATACACAGGGTCTCATAAAAATAATATTTTCATTTCTGAACTTTATTATCAATCTTCTTGCTTACTTTTACTCATCGCTTTATAGCCAAGATCAAGAGGAAGAGAAACAAGTAAGTAAAAGAAACTTCTGTTAAAATTATAAGTACAATTCAAAAATTGAGGTTACTTCTTGTTTTATGAATATTGACTGACATACTTCAAATAAAGTTATCACTGTGAAAAAATTTTTAAAGTTTTCAAGTCATTGTATTCTTATATAAAATTATACAGTGTTATAAATACAAAAATCAAATATATATTATAATAAATATATATATATCTCATTATATATTTCTAGATTCTATTAAAGATATAAAAATTTAATTCTTATGACATTTAACGGTTTATATATTAATTTTATAGTAATTTCAAATGTTACCTTTATCAAATGGTACTCAGATTAAACATTGGCATACCATTAATGAAACTGTTCTTCATAAATTTTGTTGATATTACTGTCAGCTGGGAAACTTGTAGCTTGATTTAATGTGAAAAATATGGCACTTAAGTTCCTGTGTGAAGAAAGTTATTAATGACTGGAGAGATTCAGGTTTCCATGACAACATATTGCTGTGCTGGATCAAGTGGGATTTTACAATCGTAAATTGTTTTAACAATTGAGTTCAGCATGAAATAGGACCAAGGTACCACCAGGAACTGCCTTGACTCTGCTTAGGAATTAATAGAATCATAGGATCATTAAGACTGGAAAAGGTCTCCAAGGTCATTGAGTCCAAATTTTGACCAAACACCAACACCTTAACTAAACCACAGTTTCTGAAAGAAGAAACCAACCCTCAGCTGCCTGCAACCTCTTTGCAGGTGCTTGTAGGGAGCAATAATTCCCCTGAACATCCTTTCCTTCAGGCTGAATGTCACTGTCATATTTTCTGAAAAATTCCATTGCCAGGATTTCTTCTCCTGGGAAGCTGAGAAGCCTCAGGGAAAAAGAAAAAGAATATTATCTCATTTGCTTCTCCCTGTTTTGCTGCTTTGGAATGTGGTTTGGAGATTGTTTATCCAACAGGTGAATTGTTTTTACTTAATGACCAATCACCATCTGGCTGTGCCAGGACTCTGGAAGCAGTCACGTGTTTTTCATTATTATCTTGTTAAGCCTTCTCTAAGTATCCTTTCTCTATTCTTTAGTATTGTTTTAGTATAGCATAATAGAATAGAATAGAATAGAATAGAATAGAATAGAATAGAATAGAATAGAATAGAATAGAATAGAATAGAATAGAATAATAAATTAACCTTCTAAGAACATGGAGACAGATTCTCAATTCCTCCTTCATCCTGGGGACCCTGAAAATACCACAGCTGAACATCCCCAGCTCCCTCAGGCCCTTCTAACATGATTTACCCTCCAGATCCCTCACCAGCTCTGCTGCCCATCTCTGGACATGCTCCAATAATAAAGGTGCAACCCTTGTGCTTCCTGAGGCTCTGCAACAGCAGCTTCACTTGCAGGGCACAGACACTGTGAATCCATTTGCTTTTCCACCTGGGACAGCTCTAAGACTGGGACCCAGCATCACCTTGCTTTGGGACATTCTGTAACAAAACACATTTGAGTATGGGGGTTGTTCCAATATAAAATTCTGGCACCATTTCACACTAAGTCCTTTTCACCTCTCACTCTAATGCTATATCTCTTTGGCATTTCAATTCTGGATGCTAAACTGCAGAAAAATGCAATCATCTTTGCAAGTGGTGAAATATTTTTTAGGTCCTTAAATCTCTTTTGCTATCTGGATAGTTTATTAGCTTAGTTCTATGTGTTCAGTCTTGGTTTTCCCTCTTAAATACCTTGTCTCCTCAACACCTTTCTCCCATAGTGTATTGTCTCAGTTTGAGACAAATTAGAAAGAAACATCCTGAAAGGAGCATCTCCTCTGGGCATGAAGCAGATGATAAAGGATACAGTACCATAGTCACCCCAAGACATATTTATCTGCAGCTTCCTGTGATGGATGCAGCTATTGAGGGAATTAATGGAGGCAGGACTAATGAGGATGGAACCAGTAATTGTGGTGAGACTTTTTGTGACAGCAAATGTGATCGTCCAGATTTCCCGGTCCAAATTTACAATTACCAATCGACTTTATGTGAAATTCACTTAGGGCACCTTGCTATTTCTATGATGTTTCCCCTCTGTCATGCTTTCTGTCTCTTATCTTCTTTGATGTGTCTATTTTGGGGGTAAGTCTGTCAAGGGCTGGCATAGAGACAGCCACGTTTAAAATGGGAAATGAGAAATCACCACAGCATGGAGGCTGAGCTCAGTTGATGGGACTCAGAAACATGAACATCCTAACACAGTGTTAGAAAAAGGAATGGAGACCACAGTGCAGGTAATTTACTTCCGTGTGTCTCCATCTGACATAGATCATGTTTCTCTATTACATCTATCAGAAGGAATCTCCTGTCTCAACTAAAGACTGGAAAAAGCTACCTTTGTAATATGAAAGTGCAATAACAGTGTTCTTCTGAATTAATTCATGGTTGTATTATATTCAGAAAGTAATGTTTGAAAGCTTAAACTATTTAAACTATTTAAAACTATTTGAACTATTATCCACAGATTTAAGATTTCTGCTGTGTTAAAATTAAACCAGTTGCCTTAAAAAAACCCAAAAACCAACAAACTTAAAACAAATCAACAAACAAAAGAAAAGACTTTTAGAAAACCAAACCAAACCAAAACCTTTCTCCTGAAAATTTAGTTTCTTAGCCAGGAATAAGGCAAAATTCAGGGCATTATTCTCCAAACAACCATTTATGTAAGGAAGATGGTTTTATCAAAACACTCTTCTTGTGAGTATTAAACACATTTTTGCATATTATTCACTCTGACAACTCAGGCCCATGGGGTTCTTCCTCACCTGATGTGGACCTTGAGCAGACACGAGGCCACTGTGTCAGTTCCCAGCTCTGGGAGAGAGCCCAGGATGGGGAGTCCTGTTTGCTGCAGCACATCACTGCAGCAACAGCTTCCGGTACCAGCCTGATTCTACATGTCATTAAAACCAGTGGTTTGGGAAATTGGAGGGTGAAAGCAATTTTTTACAGAGTGTGAATCCTTTCTGCTTCTCCTTGTACCTAAGTTTTATTATCAAACAGTTCAGTGTCCTGCCCACTTTTAGAATCTGTGAAGGCGAGGAACAGGAGATAACAATTCACCTTTTCTCTCTCAAACCCACTTTAGGATGGGATTAGTCATTTTTTACAATGTGCCTGTTGATCTACAAGTATTAGGAGAAACAAAAGCAATAGTTTAGACTAAATGTCAGGGTTTTTTCCAGCTACAAGTAATAACTTAAAAAAAGACCCTTACATACCTTGCTTTTCACATATCTTTTGGACATCCCTTCATTTTTTGACTTCTCTGATGGGAGAGGTAATGTGATACAAAAACCAGCCTCCTTATCAAGTGTTGCCAAATACAGAAGTTGATTTGATTTCTAAAATAATATTTGGTGATTTTGAGGCATGAGCTTTCTCAAATTTCTCTAGTGGCCAAAGGCCATTCTTTTCATATTAACTCTGTATTTGAAAGAGCACCAAACTGAATTCAAACTCAACATCAGGTTATTAAACAAAAAAATATTATGCTGGAAAAGTACTATTCTTCAAAAGCAAAATGTGCTTGACCTGTGAAAAAAATAAGTTATTTATATTAATTTGAAAAATGTTATTTTTTTCACAATTTTTGGGTGCTGTTTTCCAATGCAAGTAAAATAGCAATGAGATTCAATTAAAGCCTGATTTCATAGCTTTAAATAGAACAGGTCTTGTCTAGCTGTGAAAGTATCATTTATTTGCTAAGTGAGCTATGTGTTGATGCACTGGGTGAAGTTAAAACATATTTGAATGTCTTTTCTGTAGCAGGTTTTTATGCTTATGTAGTAAATCCTATTCATAGAATCCTTTTTCATTTTTTCTCTCTGATTAAAAGGAAATGCTAAACACTGAGCAGTGAATGACAAAAGAAAGTAGTTTTATGCTAATGGATATCTAAAGCAGCGCATGAGATAGAAACAATTGAGAACTACTGAAAATGAAGTCTCACAGAGATTATGCTAATGGAGAATTTAATTTTAAAAGATGAATTCTGATTTTTTTCCTACTGAAGTATTGTAATTGCTGTAAAAGTGAAGCAATAAACAGAATGTAATGACATCCTATATTGTATAACTTAATAGTCTTTATAGTACATGAATTTTCATCTATAAGAAGACTGATGTGATCATTATAAATTAAATTCAATAGGATAGATATGATCAATATATGATCAATATATACTTGTGCAAAAGCTCCAGAGAACTGGAAGTTGCTTAATGTGCTGCCCAATAGATCTTTGAAGGGAGATTCCAGGAATCCAGTAGAGTAATGGTGTGAGACCCAGTAGTGCTTTTAATGAAGAGCAGAATTGATGAACACATGCATAAATAGTGGGTGTGTGCCAAGGTTTCCTTTGGAGAAGAAGTCAGCCCTTACATGCCTGCAGGGATATTTTAAAGAACCAAAAAATGTGTGCTCTTAATATATTTATTTACACTTGCCAATATATTTATCTCACCTTCCAAAAGATATTAAATAAAATAGGCATAAGGTAAGAAAGGCATAAAGTAATCTTCCCAAAATAAAGCTGCTGCAGTATAAAATGGGAGTTCTTTTTCTGCTTGAATTATTTGTTAATTATCAGGAAAACGGGGATAGCAAGAAGCAATCAGATTTACAGCATAGGTAGGTCAGTGGCAGAGTTCCCTAGTGTCTATCCTGAGAAAAGTATGTGAATAATGAGGCAAAAATTTGCTAATGACACTAAGTAATTTATGGTAAGGAAGACAGGAAAGATAACGGCTTCTGGAGGATATTACAACACTGAATAATGAAGCAATAAAAAGACAGATGACATTAAATGCAGGTAAATTTTTAGTGAGGCTCAAGCAGTAACAGTGTAACAGTCCAAACTTTCCATAGAAAATGATTTGTTTTAATTGGACTGTTATTACTCAGGAACAACACCTGAAGTTACAGTACATAATTCTGTCAAAATATTAACTTACAGATAAGCAGTGTCAATAAAGCAAGTGGAATATTCAGGATTATAGGGAAAAAATAAGTTAAAAAAAACTATACCACTGCAGTGGTCCACAGTTTGTCCATGTCATCTGAAGGCTATGATATGCTCATTTGCCCAACTTTTTAACTAAAAAAAAAAAAAAAAAAAAAAAAAAAAAAAAAAAAAAAAAAAAAAAGAAAAATGAAGAAAAGGAGCGAGAAACACTTTAGGAAAAAAAAAAGGTGATAAAAGGTCTGGAAAAGGCTCTGCGTTCTGTGTAGGGCAGGCTTTTTCAACCTGCAAACAGAGAGTTCAGGAGAGTATTACTGATATTACTGAGACCTGTAAATCATAGGGGTCCTAAAGAAGATGGATGGGGATCAACTTATTGTTGTCTTTTCCGGTACAAAACCAAACTGCCTAATAGAAATGAACTGAAAGGAAACTAGCAAGTAGAAAATTGAAAAAAGTATGAAAAGAGCAGCTTTCATACCGGATGCAGCAGCTTTCATACAGGATCTTCCCAGGCTGCTATTTACAAGGACAGCTGTCTGTTTCTGCAAGTCACTGAGTCATCTAAATGGATCTCTGATTCTATAAACTGCTGGAGGCAAGGAGAGTGGTTTTGGGAAGTATTAGTATTTGCTGCATAATGCCACCTCCCAGACAGTCACTGTTGGCCACTGTCAGAGATAAAATAGTGGAATAACTGTATCACAGTTCCGACACAATAGCCTATTTTTATGGTTATTATCAGGTCCGAGCTCCTGCATGCTGTGGTTAACTGTAGATCACAAAGAGGGCATTTTTTCCTGTGGAGACAATGCATTAGAGGGATTTAAAAATAGATGAAGTATCCAAGGAGCATACTTGAAAAGACCAAAGTCTTTTGTAAAAGCTTCAGGAATTATCAACCTGTATGTACTTTTTGAAGGTGCTAAATCATTATACTTTCTTTGCAGTATTTTCTTTCAATTAAGAAAAAAAATAAATCTGTTGCTTAACAAAGCAGAAGTACTGAAAATAATTGGATTTTCATATAAATTAAAGAGGTTTCTCTAATTTTATGCAAATTTAGTAGGGTTTGGTGTAATAAATTACTTGTGTTTTTGCAGCTGTTGGTAAGGACTCAATTCAGTCAGCTGCATTTAAGTACTTAGCACTACTTGAAAGTGGCTCAAGGTATCTGAGACGTCCTCCATGGTCTGGCAGATACAACACAAAGGTTAAACCAGACTTTTCTGTAATAGGAACTTGAAATCAGACAAGATAATGACTGTGGCACAGCAAATGCTGCCAATGATTAACTGCAACAAAATAATTTCTGCACCTATCATGCCTTGTGATGTGACTTAGCCCAAAATATCAGTGAAAAAAAAATCATCTCCCTTTTTATTTGAATTAAGAATGTGTAAATGGACAATCACTTACATTCTCCATTTCTGTTAGGATGGTCATATGTCCAAATACAAAAACAAAAATGCTCAGGCTCAATGTCCTTTGCAAACCAACTTTGTCACTCCTTTTTTGTTCTTTTTCCAAATAACATCTTTTTCTCTTTTTGCAATGTGATTGAATGTGCAGAATCCATTTGTTGGACAATGTGGTTACAGTTCTGCATCAGTTTTTTAATGGATCATACTGGCATAAGAGTTAATTTTTTATTTATTGATAGAGATGTATTCCAGTAGAACAACAACTTCAAAGAATCAAACAATAATGAGAACTTGTCTTTAATTAAGCATTTCACTGAGTGGAATTCTAGGAAGAAGAATTTTAGGAAGCTGTAGTTAAATTTAATGAGATTTAGCATCTGAACTCTGCTCCACACAGGTGGCAGCAGGAAGATGTGCCACTGACAACAGTGAAAGTGTAAACAAATAACATAGTCATTTTTCTAACATGAACACAATTTTATGGTGTTCCTCCCCTTTCCTCCATCTTTTTTTTTTTTTTGCCTACTTCCACCAGTAAGGCGTCTGTTGAATTGCATGTTAGCATAACAATACAAAAAAACCAAAATTATTACAGGCCCAGTCATGGAGTTTACTCATTTTACCTGACAGGTATGAACTTTGTGAAAATGGTGTTTTAGAGAGAAAATCTGGAGAGGAACCAGTTACTGGGTGTCTGACCCCACTGTCTCCCACAAACCACCGAGCCAGTGGTGATAGGATGGCAACTGTCAGCACTGCATTACCAATCCAAGGAAATTCACTTCTGGTTTCCAAGCATTGTGACTGGCCATGGAATAGGAGTGCTAGCCACTCCAAAAGACACATACAGCCGCCACAGCATCTGCAGATGCAGAGGATCAGTATCTTACCAGTGAGAAATAACATGAACATAGCACCAGTCTTTACATTGTTATCTGCAAAAGTGACATTTTCCAACCCTGTTCTCACACCAGCCCCACTGAGATGACTCACCTAAGGACTGGTCTGGAGGAGCTGTGTGGGTAGGAATGGGAAAAATCCTAAAATCCTTCTTATGTCTGAGCTCACTTCTCTTTGTAACAGTTGGATGTCAAAATTCACAGACCATTTCCCTTTGCTGTCAAGGACTGTGCAAGGACAAAATAATAGCATACATAGAGGGGCATTAAAATGTGACTTGGTGAGTGTACTTTGGAGCGGGCTGAGGTTAGATAAAGTGCTGTATTATCCTCCAATAACTTCCATATGCATTGGAGCACAATGACAGTAATGCACTCCCTGTCCTATTTTCTTAATCCTCTTGCTTGGGGAGCTGTGGCGTGGGTGGAAATCAAGATTAAAAGATAACTGTGCATAGCTAAGCCCTGAAAATATTAATTTTTGTCTTTGAACTGCGCTAGTCATGGTGGAGAGTAAATTAATGCAGGATTAGAAACACTATTTTATACAAGATGTGATACAGGACCAAACTCAAGAGTCTTATTCCCTGTTAATTAAACCAGACAGTTCATATTGTTCAAAAATACTGATTTAAGGAGCAGAGCTGCAAATTAGAAAATGTTTTGGTCTGGTTATGTTTAATATTAATTAACTGGAAACAAACTAATTTGACAAGTGTTTCACAACATAGAACTTTTAAAAGGACAGTTGAATGTTATGCTTGATCTGTGGGTTATTATATTTTAAAAACAACTGCATTTAAAAAAAAGCACTACATAAATACTCTGGCCTTTAAAAAAAGGCATTAAAAATGTTTTACTGTAAGCTTTTTATAAAAAATGTTTTTACTTAGAATAAATTAATAGTTAAATATTTCTTAACTCCCCACTACATATTTCAACAATCATAATTGACCACTTCATTTCATTTTAGTTTGCATTCTACAAAAAGTACCCATGCAGTGAAATACAGCTCACCTACCATCAGGATTCTAGAGGGGCCATCCTGTGCTAAGGTGTGTCTTCAACATTACTCAGCCTTCAGAAGCCAAAATCTCACCTCAGGGATGAAAGGGGAAGCCTAAGTGATTAATTTGAGTATCAGCAATAAATAAATAAAATAAAAATCATGTGCATCCCACCTTTTAGATTATTGATATCAGCTTTGTTCATGTAGATAATTTTCTACACTATATTTGCTTGCTAAAGAACCAAAGTAAGAATGATTCATGTAATGTTAGATTATCTGCAGAATTCAGTGGGTTTGGGTCTCCTTGGGATTATCAATGTAGATGTTTTTGTTGTAAAAATCTAAGCTCCTGCTTGTACATCATACTGGAATATCAGCAACTCCCAAGTGTGAAATACATATTAGAAAACATAAATGAGTAATAGAAAAATTAGAATAGAAAATCAATAATAGAAAACATAAAATTGGAGATAAGGCATTAGCCAAGTAGTTGAGAATAATGCCTTAGTATATTCAATATCTAGGTGAGAAAAGATGAAGACAAACATTTTATTCTAATTTGTATCTTACATTTATTTACAGCCAATTTCCCTCTAATTTGATTTTTTTCTACTAAGTGTATCTGTTACTCTCCTTTCCTTCAACAATGGTACTTAAAGTCATTAATTATTCCCCATTACCTGTGCTTCTCAAGTTGACTTTTCTGCTGTGGAGAAAAGGAATTTTCCTGTACTGAGATCTTGTTTACTTAAGATTTTAAAAAGGTAATACACTATTTACTTAGTATTTTAAAAAGAAATGGACTGGCCTACTTGGCTCTGGAAGGATCAATCTCTGTGGATTGCAAGTCCATGATTAAGAACTAACTCTAGGAACAAAAAAGTGTTTAAGATATGTCAGAGAGAGACAGAGACAGCAGAGAAAGGCAGTGTGTCAGTCTGCTCCATCTCGCAGGGAGCTGTCAGACAGGACAGGCTGTGGATTCCATGAGGTGCCCAGCTGGCAGCTCAGTGGGATGAAGGGAAGCAGGGGAATATGAAGGGCTGAGATACCTGAGAGTGCTCACAGAGAAGCAGCTCATGAATTTTTGAAATTTTTCTAGACTGCCATTTCTGTTTGTAAATTAAACATTTTCAGGTTCAAGTAGTGGGAAGCAAAGATATTTCTGACTGTTGGAAGTCACCACATTATGATCACTTCATGAAGTTCTTGCCCTTTGTTATGGCATGAACTATGCTTAATATGACAGATTTCAGATACTCAGAACTGTTCCCTGAGCACAGAGACCCCTGAATCTTTCTGTAGGGAACTTAATGTTTTCATCACAATTCTTTGAGCAACCATGTGATGAGATTAGGAAACAGATTCTGTAAAAAATGTAGCAAAGTCTTCATCTGAAGACAAAGCTGGTTTACCACAGAACTTTCCAGATAATTTTGGTTTTTGCATAGTAAAATGCAACACTACATACAGGTTTTTTTCAAAATGAGCACTAAATTAAACATATTTTTTCTTTTACTACACAGGGCCAGTTACAGAGACAATTATTAAATTTCACTAAGTCATGTTAAAGGTTTTTTTTAAAAAAATAAAACCCAACCCTTAGACACAAAGTTTGAGGTATGACTAAAAATTTGATCCAGCCCTGATCGTTACCTCAGGAGGTGAAATCTTCAAACCTTTCTCACAGTCTTTTGAAGCAGAATCTCTTGATCAAGACAGTCAATGCAGCCTGGGAGCTGGAAATCTGTGCCTCTTGACAATAGACCAGAAATGGGAAGGTGAAAATCAAGTAGGAGGTTGGGAAGATGAGAAGACCTTCCGGGATACTGCAATAGAAAAAGGAGCAGGTTTGCCTCATCTCAGTTCAAGCTGAAATTATTCCTCTGTCAATAGGAACAACAGAGTTGTGTTGAGGAACATCAGGAATGGCTGAGGACCTAGCATTTCCTTCTCCGTCTGAATTTCTGTTTCCCAGAGGTTTTAAGATGATCTTCCAAGGTTTCCATGATTTCCCCCAGAAAATATTACTATCTTTATTTCATATCTTGAATCAGTGGAAAGTGTCATAGTGAGAGCCTTTAGAATTGGTGACAGATGGGGAGTGTAGGGTTTGTCTATATTTGTGTTTATTAGGGAAGGTGGAGAGCCCATTACTTACTAAAATACTGTAGATCAGCTTTATAAATTCATGCACATGTGTATGCTCTGATTTCAATACAAGGATTTTTATTAAAATTTGACCATGGCTATAAGTAAATCTTGAAAATGGTCTATACTCAGACAAAATAAAAACAGATTAGCAAAAAGTAGGATGAATTTGTTCTTATGAGTGAATGTTAGTCTTGCAAAATTTGAATTTTCCTTGTAAGCTGTGAATTTCTCAAGGGGTTTCTGTTTGGATACTCCAGCATCACCCCTAGGAATGTCAGGATTACCTGTAGAATGCCAAGATATTTCTGTGGTCAGGCCTTGTCCATAATTCTAGAATAGTTTACTTTCAAGATGAGTGGTTCCATGCAGTCTGGCTGAAGGCTGTGATGACTCCTTCATGCATGGGAATTGTTGAAAGGCAGCTGTTTGAGAATAATGAAAATGGCACCAGGGACCCCCCCAGGGATTATCAGTGTAGATGGCTGCCTGCCACTGCCCTGGCACTCCTGGTATAGGCACTGCTTCAGGGAACTGGTATTAGGACCATGAGCTCAGTGTTTTCTCAGGTTTTCTGTTCTTCTCAGAGCTCTGAACTGCACAGTGACCACGGGTAGTTCCTAAGAGTTACCAGTACCTGACAAGACCATGCACTGTGTGAAATTTTGACAGAGAGTATGTTTTAATGTACATGTTTGATAGGCTGCCCAAGTTAGGACTAAGCTCACAAGACTCTCTATATCACCCACATAGAAGAAAGAATCCACCCAATCATCAGGTGGATCTGGGGCATGCAAATAAAGCCATATTCTGTATTGCCATCTAAAGGAGCCATTTTTTTAAAGGGAAAAAAAATCTCCTGACCAGGGATTCTTCTTTCTCACCAAATTGCCTGAAAGTGACTGGCTTCTACTGGCAATCTGCAATCATGACACCATGATTGAGTCTGCCACCCTCACTCAAAAGAAGTTATTTCGGTGCTTAAATGGGTCTCTGAGTCACTCAGGATGAGATTCATATCTTCCATGAAAGAACTTATTTGTAAGAGAATCTGTTTTACCAGGGTGGTGACAGCTATTCTGGAGTTTCTGAAGTGCACAGACACCAAGGTCTCCATTGTGGCACTGCTGTGACTTCGGGCATCTGCCTGCAGACAGTCTATGAACTGAATTCCTGTCAATGAACCATCTCTATTCCTGGTTTTCCTTTGCCTTGTACTCTTTACATGGAAAAGCAGCAGAAAAGTACTTCCAGCACTGTCTTAAAATTGTCTCTTTTAAAAGGCTGTTATTTAGTGGAGGTGGGGTCTAGTCTAGGAAAAGCCACATTTCTTACTAACTTGTAGTATTTCCATAACTAATAAATAAAAGAAAAAATAATAAAGAAAATAAATATTAAAAGTGAAACTCATACTTGGATTCCCCATTGCTCAATGCAGTTTGCTCTTACCTGCTGTAGGCAAAAATGTTTTTACAAAAAGTGTCAGACAACATATGTGATCTAAAGTTAGGTGTCAAATCAAACCTTGGCATTTAATGTGATGGTCCATATAGTAGGGAAGTACATATGAATGCTGCAGGTGCATGCCACTGTTGGGTAACAGCCATGGCTGTGAATAGTGGCTGTTAAAGAGCAATATTATGTTTGTCTCACAGACTTATGGCCATGGATATGCAGCCCAGATTGATAAAATAATTCAACTCTACTAGCAATTCCGTCAGCCTCAACTTCCTCATATTTTCCAGGAACATTTGACAATGTAAAAGAGATTATAATTCCATTGGTCAGCCCCCCTTTCAAAACACCAAACATATTTGAGACACTCATTCACCTCCCTTTCAGAGAGTTGCTGACTAAATAAGTGGTCTTTCTTAGAAAATTTCCTGAGGAAATCCAGGTAGGAGGCTGACTGTGACCTGGAGCCTTTGGAAAAGCACAACAAAGCACTGACCCTAAAATGTTGCTTCCATTGACTTCCACTGGGAGCAGGGGAATCACAGGGAAAGAGGTGACAACAGACAGTCTGAACAAGAAAAGGTGTTAGTGCTCAAGTGCCAGGAACACTGGAATAGGACACAGGACATGGACTCAGAAAAGGCCTCTGTGAGACCTGGAGAAGCTGAGCAGCATCAGAAGCAGGAGCACAAAGCCAGAAACAAGAAGAAAATGCACCTTTAAATAAAAGGTGTGAAGAAGGAGCTTGAGGAAGTGTTTCTTCATAGTGAATCTGCCTCATCACATCTGGCAGGCAAAGGCAATTCAATGATAGAAGCTTTGATTGCAAAATCAAAATTATGTTGACAGTAACATCAGAATTATACCAAATGCAACAAGTAAACTGGTCGTTCAGTTGAGTTACCCAAGTAGACAGAAGATTCCATCAAATAACTAATACCTCATGGCAACAGTCATAAACACAATAGCTTTGAAATGACAAGTGGATAATGCAAGGGATCAGGCCAAAGCAGAGAGTGATTTGCCAATAACAAAGTGTCCAATGGATATGAATGGTTGGAATAAGGAGCAAAGAAGACTAAAGAAAACAAGTAAATAACATTCAGAGTGAGAGCTGTTTTCTTGACCTGTTAATGTAGTTGTGTACTACTATTTCAAATAAAATATGTGCTGAAAGCAATCTAAATTACAGAATAGTTTAAAAGAAGAAAGGTATCAGAAGCAGTGAATTCTTGTATAGTTCAAAGAACAAAACCAGCTTCAAAAGGAAGGCAGTAAGCCTTCAAAAAGATGAAAAAGACAGACAGTGATATAAAAAATGCACAAAAATGAGAAGGAAGGAAATAAAGAGTGATCTTTATGACTGGAAGTTTCTTCCAGATCCAGACATAACTCTTGAAAAGGGGAAAGAAGTTCCTGAGAGAAATGTAGGTCCACATATGAGATATAACACGTTGAAGTTGAAAAGAAATTCAATGCCAAATTTAAATCCCTTGGGGAAAAATATGAGAAAAAAGGAGAGAAAGGTATTTTATTCATTATAATGGATAGAAATACACACACAGAGAATCTTTCAAAGGTGTTCAAATATTTAAGCAGCCGCAATGAAAACTTTTATATTATCTGAGAATGAAAGCACATTTCTGGAATCACATAACTTTGAGTCTCTGATGTGCTGCTTTTGGCTGGGGTAAAATTTATCTTCTTCATAGTAGTTAGTGTGGGGCTGTGCTGGAAAGAGTACTGATAAAACAGAGATGTTTCAGTTATTGCCCAGCACGGCTTTACACCCTTTTCTGCTCCCCACCCCATCAGTGAGGAGGCTGGAGGGGTGCAAGGAGTTGGGAGGGGACACAGCAGGGACAGCTGACCCCAGGTGACCCAAGGGATGTTCCTCACTGACATCAGGCTCTGCAGTAACAGCTGGGGAAGTTTGGTACCAGGAGCCACTGCTGAAGGGGCTGGCTGGGCTTTGGGTGGTCAGCCATGGCCAACTGGTTTTATTTGCATCACTTGTCTGTCGTGGGATTTATGTCTTTGTCACCTTCCTTTTCATTACAATTTATTATGAAAAAATATTGTATTAATAGAAAGAAAAAAATATTTCAATTATGAAACTGCTCTTCTCTCAACCCCTCAAGTTTTATCTCCTTTAGACTTCCATTTCTCTTCCCCTCATCTTGCTGCAGGAGAGGAATGAGTGAGAGATTGTGTGGTGCTTAGTTGCCAGCTGGGGTTAAACCATGATATCTGACCAGAATAAAATCTGAGATTTTCCATATTAACCCTCTGCATAACAGGCTTTCAAACCTTTCCCATTATCCAATCCCACTCCTTTACCATTTTTGTTCTCCCTTCACTGAGAAGGCAACTAGTTGAGTGTTTGAGCAGTTTAAGTTCTCCATCCCATAGAAGTCATGTTAGTAAGAACAAGGATTTTAGGAAAGCAGGGCAACATTTGCAAAGAGTTTTTTAAATAACTGCAATTGTTGTTGCAGTTAAATTTGTATCCAGGAGTCTCTACTGTGTTCTGTCATTAAACTCTGAGACCAAATTGCTTCCTGCTTCTAGGTCTTGGGTTTCAATTTTAAGTTTCTGAAAATAGCCTAACTACTGCATGTATTTCCCTGCCTTATTAATATTTAAAACCACCCTGAGAGTATACTGAGTAGGTTACTACATTTTCCAGCAGCTCTCTGAAAGGCAGGTGGATATGAAAAAATGTCTCAAGGGTGTTTATGTAAGTAAAAAAAAATCATTACTAATTCCCTGACCAGAAAGAATTGTGATGTCATTATAGTCCTGTTTCATCATCTTTCATTGAAAAGAATTAGGAATAAATAAAAATTGAGGTATTAAGCAGCAAAGGAATTTTAATTCTCACTGGAACATTTCCATGAGCCAGAGCTGGATTAAAGCATAGATTTTGGCCCAGAACTATAAACTTGAAGAATAAATCTTAGGCTTGTGACAATATGATATTTACAGCTCCCATTAAAGGAAAAGGAAAGTTCTCATCCTCTGTTTTAGAGGAAAGCTTGAGAACAGAGACTGGTTGTAAACCAATCAGTGAAGTCTGTTCCGTTTTACAGAGTCCATTTATCCAGGACAGGGAAAAAAGCTGCAAAGGGAGATGGATCTTTGCCCCAGAGGCATTTTCATGGCCAGTTAGACCACCACCATTTGGAGAACAGTGCTTTGGGATGGGACAAACACTCCTCCACTGGAATGGGAACCTTGGGGAAGCCAAGGAGCAGTGAGATTTCCAGCAATCAGCCCTGTTGTGAGCAGCCATGCCTGTTTTAGTGTCCCTTCCCTTACCTTTTCCAGAAGGAAAAAACCCAAACCTCATCTGTGGGCACAGGCAGCTTTGATTCAGCAGAATCCTGATGCTGAAACTGCTCAAATCCAGGGCTGCATGTGAGATAGCTTCTCCTTCTCTGAGCAGGGCATGTGCTGAGAGCTTTTCCCAGGAGTGCATGAGTTGTCTCTGGGGTGTTGTGTTACAGAGCTTGCAAGGGTTTTCAGGGTGAAGAGAGAGGTGAGAATGTTGACTTCATGTTCAAAAGGTTTGATTTATTATTTTATGATATATGTTACATTATTATTATACTAAAAAGAATAGAAGGAAAGTTCTCAGAAGCTAGCTAAGCTAAGAATAGAAAAGGAATGAATAACAAAGGGCTGTGTCTCAGCAGAGAGTGAGACCCAGCTCTGCCGTGAGTTGTCAGTAAATCTAAGCATTCACCCAAGACCAATCACGGATGCACCTGTTGCATTCCACAGCAGCAGATAATCATCGTTTACATTTTGTTGCTGAGGCCACAGCTTCTCAGAAGGGGGAAAATCCTAAAGAAAGGATTTTTTCACAGAAGATGTCTGTGACAGTGTTGGAGTTCTGGATGCTGAGAATTTGAGACTTTCTGTGCTGACAGATTCTGACTTCCAGGAGAGCGCTGCATTTGACCTGAGACGGTGGAGCAGGCTTCCAAAATTGTTTAATAGCACTGGGATTACGGGTGTGTAGTTGATTAGAAGTGCATGGTATCACAGGGTGGAAAACTTGAGAGTTTGGGGTTTTAGAATATAGAAATAAATATGAAGCAAGATGGAGGTTTTAGGGTGGAGACAGGTTGTTCTTCTTTACCTTCTTCTTCTTCATGGGTTTGGGTCATATTTTTTACTTGGACAGAAAAGTCGCACTGCAGGCTTCGAGGGATCAGTTACTGGGTTAAAAGTGAAAATAATCTTGGTGCCATTTCTTAATTGGATAGTTTAGCCCTAAAAGAGATAGTTAGCCATTCTGTGCCTTCCTAATGAAAGACTGCAGAACTCATGGTAGTGAGACTGTAACATTGATAAGAAATTATAAACACCTGAGTTGGAACATGAACTGTCATCTCAAGTGCCTTCAATCCTGATCTTGACAGAGGTAGAAAAAGGAAGCCAAAAACCAGCACTGGGGTACAATCAGGACATCAGGAGGCAGCTGGGGTCTGCAGTGCAGGCTTACACAACACATGGGAAAAGCGATGCCAAATCAGATTCCAAATATTAATGCACTTTGACCAGAGTGTTTATGGACAGTCATTGCAACTACATCCTTAGGGAACAGTTCTCTAAAAAGTGCCATATAAGAGACGCAGAACTATGTAAGGAAAAAGGAATGGAAAGACTATCAGGTCTCATGTCTTTTCACCCTTGTTAAATCCTAAATGTGATGCTTGCATGATGGAAAATCAGAATCCAGGAGTTAAAAAATGATAAAGTTCTCTTAAAAAAAGAACAAATCAGAAAATAAATTCCACCAACACAATGAAAATATTAATGATGGCAGCCTATAAAAGTTTTATTTTCAACCACACTGAAATCAATCCTTTGAAAGTCAAATTTTCTTTTCATTGTAGAATGATAAAATTACAAGAATGTTACCAGGCTACACAGAAGTATAATAAGGACCAGAAATATTGTAATAGAATAAGTCTGTGGTATGCTTAAATGCAGGTAACCAGGACATTTCCAAGAACATTTGCCAATCCACAAGGCATCACATCAATGTAAAATATTGAATCTATGAGAATGGAAGAAGATATAAATATACCAACAGATTTCAAAGTGTTTAATAGAACAAAGAAAATGTTTTAGTACAAATGTTTAGGGAACCAAAACCATCTTTTCTAAACCCACAAGGGTGTACAAGAGTAGGAACAGAGCTCATATTTCAAATGACTAGTAAAAATGGGCAGGCATTTACCTGGCCTCAGAGTGGAAACCTGAAATGAGACTAATACATAATAGCAGCAGAAACCCATAGGAGAACCAGAATGTAAAAAAAAAATGGATTTAGGAGACAATACAGGAAATACCCTGCATATTTCACTTGCTAAAGCCTAAGTAAAAACTATGCTATAAGAAGAAAGCAAACAGTACTTTTAAGAAAATAATTTTACATTAATATTAATTACATTTATACAAATAAAAATAGCAAAACCAGCTGTCCTTTGTGCAGCTGACACCAGGAGGAGAGGCAAACCCAGGCACCAGAAACAGCTCCGTGTTAGAGACATCAGTTATGAATCCAGTAGGAAGAATACCTCAGCTCTGATCAGGGAAAAGAACCATATGGCAATCAAGAAAAGTTACAATAATATATAGTGTGACAAATTATAAAATTGCTTTGGTAATGCAAAATCAGAGCAGAATACCAAAGAAAAGATGAAGACTAAAATTTCTGCTGATTCTGTTAACTAAAGCTCATGGATGCATCAGCTTATCAGCACTAAAGCTGAGACAGGCTATTCAGGAAGAAATAGAAAATGACAGAAAATGGAAAACTGCTGAGCTCAAACAGTGCATGGTGAAATTTTTCAACAGAGTTGTTAGCTGGTTTGCAGAAAAGCTTTACCTGCCTTTCAGAGTTCCTGTATGTATGATGTTCTTCACTTAATGCAATATCTGTTTTCAATAATGGTCCAATGTAAATTAATGGAAGCAAAAAAATCCCTTTTAAAACGGTTAATAATTTTACAGATTGGATAAACAGAAGTGCATCTACTGCAGGGTAAGGAAGCTGTATATTTGTCTAGACAGAATTAAATAAGACCAGTGCCAAAGCCTCAGACTGAAAAAGTGTCACTCAAGGCAAAACTGGGATGTTTGGAACCACAGACAGACACAGGCAACAACTGGTCATTGGAAGCTGTTTCATAAGTAGAGCAATTGCCCCACCATATCTTGGATAGCACTGGTGTACATATATATAGAGAGAAAAAAAAAATATATGTATAAAAGCAGATTGCATGGAATCAGATTTTGGAAGAGAGCATTTGTGTTCCAGAGTGGAAGATGACAACACTGGTGCCTGGAACTGGAAACAGCAGAGGCAGCATGTGGCACATAACCTGCACTGTCTTGTCCACTCTCCTAGAACTAGCAGGGTAGAAAAGCTAAAATTCCATCGGACCAGATTGGTTCTGTCAGCTACTGTAGAATGATATTTGGGGTTGTCACTGCCACCCAAGAGCTGAATCCTTGCTGTGGACAAGGGCTAGGCAGTGAAGCAGGTAAAAGAAAGGATAAATAATGTTCACACTTTTCATATCATTTTCTTTACAGGCAGCAAATGCTGGCTGAGTGGTTCAGGTGCTGCCTGAGCAAGGAGGAAATGGGGATATTGTTACTTTCACACAATTTCATGTGTAGCACAGGCCTGGAAAGCAGCAATGCCAGCTGTAATCACTTCTGTGTTCATGGGCAAGCGACCCTGCAAGGTGATTGAGTGGGGCTTGGAGATATGCTAAGGTTGTCCTCAGAGCCATGAGGAGCACAAAGACAGATTTTACTTCCATACAAACCCTAGGTCCTACAGTAGCTTTCATGATTTTCTCCGGGTTTCTTAAAAGCTGTAAAAAGCAGGAAATCAGAAGGAAGATGTAATATCCAAGCACTGTGCACCCACAGATCACAGAACAATGCAGAAGCAAATATTGTGACTAATTACTTCTTTCACTGCTTTAGTGTTACAAACTCTTACTATGGTTTCTGCAAAGTAAGGAATTTGTCTGACAATGTCAGAACAGGCTGAGCAGTGGGGATTTCCCACAAGGCCTGCTATCCCAGGCCATCTTTTGATGAGGGTAAACAGCAGTTTACTGGCAGAGAGACTGCACGATTTACTCAGCAATGAGAATTCACTCACAGCCCATCACACCTCCCCACAGCCAGACAAATATCAACATTGAATTAGCAGTCGAAATAAATAAGACTCTGAAAAAGAAAACTGTGAGCTTCAGAGAAAATCCATGGCAGGCTACACTTGTCTGTAGAAAGAGAACCACAAAAGATATTCTTGAACAGCTTTGTGCAATTTCTGATGTCAAGATGCTTTCATATTTTGCTGCACAGAATTCCATCAGTAGCAGACATGACAATGGAAAAAGTGCAGGATAAGAAATGATATGCAGAGAAAAGTTGAAGAACTTTCAGATGTACACTATGGAGGATCTCAAGAACTATTATCTCAGGAGAAAATGCAGCTCTCTAGAGAATTTTGCAACAAGGCCGTGAATGGGCATTTAATTCACTCAAGTCCTCACAATTGTAAACACCACTAGAAGACAGATGTGGAAATGGTCAAATACTCATCTCAACAAAATTCACTTACAAGATATGCAAGCTGATGATAGATATGAGGAGGCACTTAAAACGTTAAATTTGCAAGAGGACAAAAGCAAGTTTCCTCAGACTCAGAAAGGCTCTCCTTGACATCCACATCAAACTGCCCCCATTTTGGGCATTGCTCAGATGTGAAAAGACAGCCTTTTCTTGGCTCCCAAGAAACTTAAAAATGAGTTAATAAAAATAAAAATAAGAAGTGGCACTAATAGTTGGTAAAGTACACAAACCCCACAAACTTTATTATGTGAAGTGAACATGAGGAGCAGTGTGATTGGATACAAGGTTTGTGCAACTGGAAGACAAATCATGCTTGTACAGAAGGATGTAGAGAAGTATCCAGTGTTTTACAACTATTTTGAGAGCAAAGGTTGAATGCTGTGCTCTCTTGGCAGTGGTTTCCACTCCCTCTCAGACTGAATACCAAGCAGATGGAATATAAAATATTTCAACTAGTGGCAGTTACCAGTAAAATTGCTAAATGTTTGGGAAAATAACCACCAGTATTTTCACGATGACTGTGCTGTAAAAGGTGATGGATTCTTGCATTATTTAAGGTACATAGGCTCTTTTAACATTTGTGTCTTTTAATCTGAGATTACAAAGAATATGTACCACAAAATGGCATTCCTAGTGAAGACATTGATATTTTTGTCACCAGGCCTCCTTGACTGGGGCCATATCAAACAACTCTGGGACTGATAGAGAGGCAATCAGAAGTGACAGGGCAAGTGACAGCTCTGACAAGTGATTGTGGAATAACAACTAACCTTGTACTTGCCTGTCGGAAAATGACCTAAACCTTGCTGTTAATTCTGAATACTCCTTATCAGCACGTGCTTCTCCACAGTATATTGCCATATAATCAAAATGGTTAGCAGAAAATGGGAAGTGGAGTATTTTTCAATGCATTACTGAATTGCTCCATGTTTCTACCATGCCCAAGGAATAGAGTTGAGAGACAATGGTCACTGTGCAGAGCACAAACATCAGCCTTCTCTCTCCCTTCTGTTCATGTAATGCTTAATTCTCTTTCTCAATACATTGCTGACTTTTCCTCTGAAGTCAGGATCAAAAAAATCCTTCTCTTATGTTCTCTGTGAATGATCTCAGGCAGAAAAATGGCGCATCAACAAGCAATAAAAAGGAAAGTTTCTCTTATCAGTAAGAATCACAGATGTAAAGAAAGATAAGTAAAAATTCTAACAAAAGCCAAAAGGAACATTCTAAAATTCTTTTTTCCTGTTTTTAGACCAAACCCAAGCTTATGTAAGACTGTGGGTATGTTTGTTTATATGTGGAGGTGTATTTAACTTCATGCTAAGCTGTTTTCAAAGAAATCACCTAAAGTTGATATCTGGTACCTTTGATTTGATGGCCTTCATATCTACTTGCTTTTTCTTTTTCCACAGGGATGTTTTCACTGGCATCACTGAACTTCGATTTAGGCTGTTAAATCATATTTTGCTCTCCAATGTATCTACTAACATTTCATTCTTTCTAATGAGATAAAGCTTTATTATTATCAAGTGCATCTGAAAGCTTTTTCTGCCTGAAGGTGTTTGACTATTACACAAGAGAAGGAAGGGGAAGAAATGAAGATGCTCTTATGGACATATGCACTTGATCTGTTACAAAAATGTAACTAAAAGCAACTGCCAAGAACTTTCTTTAGTGTATTATCCAGAGAACTAGTTAAGCTTACAGCCAACACAGGGCTCCAATGTTTCATACCTAAGGGCAATAGAGGTCTGGCTTGAGGTCTACTTTAAGTATGAGGCTGAAAATCTGAAATAATGTTGTAGAAACAGAGTTCAAAAGGAAGTGCTGTGATGGGAGCTATCTGGACAGGGAAGGAGTGGCAGGAAGTGGCAGGAGGATGGGATAGATCTGAGGTGGAGAGGAGTCAGCAGTGAAGTGATTCAAATGTTTCCCTCTCCACACCAGTAAGAGGATTTGCATCAGCATTTTCTGGTCAGGAGCTGTCCAAACCACCAAACCATATGTAACCGTAACAAAAAATGCTAAAGCACTAGTTCTTTAAGGGCTTTCACTAATATGCTGATGTTGACAACAAAATCCCATCTTTAGCTGACATAGGTGCTGTGGGCTGACCCACTGCAGTCAGACTAGAATGTTCTAATGAAGATTTCCTGGAGCAATCTATGAGATCTTACATTTATATCCATGCAGAAAACATTCTCTTTAGATTAGCCACATCATTTTAAAAAACAGGTCTCTAATTTGCTGCCTAGACTTTCTGGCCTTTCTTTACCACAGAAATCTGAATCTTGAAACCACTGTTTTAGATTTTTTCTCACTGTCTTGCTAACATCAGAATACTCTTCTGGTTGTCAGTACCCATTGGAAAAAACTCTCCAAGAACACCAAATTTCCATTTCCCAAAATAATTTGCAGTTTCCATGTGTACTCTTTGGATGGACACAGGAGCTGGATAACTCCCAGACCCTAAGCACCACAGCTGGAGGTACCAAGCACCATCTTGTAGCCAATGAGAGCCACCCCAAAAATCATACTTCATTCAAAGCAGAGGAAAAGGAAACAGGACATATTTACTAAACCAAAACAGGGCTATCTGCAAAGCTGTAGAAAAATTAAAAGAAAAAATACATCAATCTGCTTAAAGACAGCCTCTAACCCTTTCTCTCACCCTACATTGTACCACAGCTGATACACTGATGCTCTTCCTCTTTGCTGCTGAAAATTTCAGTTGTCACCAATAACTGAACTCCAAATTCACCTACAAAAAAGTCCAAATGTTTAAGGCCCACCTGTTTTATAGCTGGGATCTATCTGCTGGGATCATATGTACTCCCTATGTCCATTGTCTCTGATCCAAAACAGAAACTTCCCATTCTTCTCACAGACCTACTTGAAGATGCTGATATCTGTGTGTCTGGCACAGTTTTACCAGTGTTGTTAGAGGGTTAAAGCCCCCATTCTTGTCTAAACTCCTAAAAAGTCTGTAATGTGCAGTAAGGCATGGTGCCCTTTTGTAATGAGTGGGAAAATTTCACACCTCAGACTGATGTCTTTTCAGAGTCAGATTTAGTATTTCACATACAGCATCCAGACCAATGGATTTCATGGAGACAGACACATGAGCTAGATGCAGATCATTGCTGGTATTTGCCTCAAACCAGATTTTAAGGTCATCAAGGACTTTGGGTGTCTGAGGTTTTGGCCGTCTTGAAATTTAACATGACAGCCTGCCAGAGTAAATGAAAGATGGCAAGAGAGTGCACTGGTGACTGCTGCAGAGAGCATCAGAAGTCTTTCCTGAGCTGGTGCTCCTCATAAAGCCACACTTGTAATACACTGAGGCTGTAGATGCAAAGTACTAAATTATTTCTAAGAGCAGCTGGGGCTGAACAGGTTTTGCTACAGGACAGTGATTAGAGCCCAGCCTGTTGCCTCATCACCCTGGTCACATTTGCCTTCGCTGCAGCACCTGTTCAGAATGACATTTTCCCAGGCTGTATGTACTAATAATAAATTATTTAACAAACACTTGAAGGGGTGTGATGGTGTCAGGAACATTTTGGATAACAACTCTTATCCTCCCACTCTTCTGTCACTTTATTTGTTTCCTGCAAGGGTATTTCTCAGCTCTAAATTTGATCCCTGATATCTATGAAATAAAAGAAAAATATGAAAACAGGATACACTTTTTATTTTCCATTTTTTTAAATTTAGCGTTAACAAAATGGTTCAAATTAGGAATACAGATCTTCTCCAAACCCAAACAGCTTTGTTTTCCCTTTTAAGTCACAATAATTTTAGTGAAATCTCAAACTAATTGTGTTAATTTCTTTTTAATAGCTTCATAGGAAATCAGCACAAAGAACTATTGGTTTTAGTCCTGTGAGCCTCTGCACTATGCATTGTCACCACAGCACCAGCAGAATCAACCTTGCTCAATAAAACACCTATACCAGCCTCCTCTTTTGATATATGGTCAACTGCCCTCAGAAATAACCTATCTGTCATGCTTGACTAGAAAAGAAGATGAAGTTTGATGGTTAACATGTGTATGACTCAAGCTGGAAAATCATCATCTAAAATCTGGAGCTGTGTTTTGAAAGCAACCACATCCTCAGCCCCGGTAAATATTTTTAATATTCATATTGTTTCTTATCCACCTATGGTATCACCCTCCATCTTTCCTTTTGCCAGGCATTATTCCTGAAAGAAGACATCAACATCACTAAAAGCTTAAATATTTAATGCAGATTTCTAGAGAAGAACAGGAAAAAAAACCCAAGTCTCTTGTTGGGAAGTTACAAATGAGGCTTTTTAGAAAGGAATGACTTGAAACCTCTGGAAAACACTGGATGGACAAGATGGACAAGGCAGATAAGAATAAGACAGGTGGGAAATTTGGATGAATGATGACTACACTATAGGTTTTTAGAAGCAGAGAGGATTTCTTAAAGCCCCAGAAAGATGTGGTAAACAGCCATCAGGATAAAAAAAGGAACTCCAAGGAAAGGTGGGCATCAGGAGTTATAAAGTCCTGCTGCTTCTGCATTGGAAAGGAGGGTTCTATTTGAGGAGAAAAGTAGTGGTTCCATAGGTACATTATCTATTTCACACTACCTTTCATTCTGATCCTGGATAAAATGCAGCTATGATAGTTTATTAGTATTATAGGAAAGTTTATTTACTGCTGCACTTGAGACCTTGAAGTTCTTTTTAGACTTCTGAGATCTTAAAGTAGTAGAAGAGTGATACAAACAGCAAAACAGCACACAGGTCTAAAAATTTCCTGATCTTTTATCTGCTCTAAAGACTTGTTGAAAAGAACATTAAATTCCTTTAATTCCTTTACTTTTGCATTAAACTCAGTTACAGCCCACCTCTTTTCATTAGGATCTGTTACAGGGCTTGCAAGGGTCTTTCAGGGGTGAAGAGAGAGGCGAGAATCTTGACTCCATGATCAGAAGGCTGGATTTATTATTTTATGATATATATTACATTAAGACTATACTAAAAGGAATAGAGCGAAAAGTTCAGAAGCTTACTATGCTAAGAATAGAATAGGAATGAATAATCAAAGGAACTCTCTCTGATTCTGTCCCAGAGAGCTTGGCCCCTGATTGGCCCTTAATTGTAAACATGCAACATGGGCCAATCACAGGTGCATGTGTTGCATTCCACAGCAGCAGATAACCATTGTTCACATTCTTTCTCTGGGACCTCAGCTTCCCAGAAGAGGAAAAAATCCCAAAGAAAGGATTTTTATGAAAAGATGTCTGTGACACGGTTCCCTTGTTCCTCTATGCGCTTCCTCTTTTTTTTTTTTTTTTTTTTTCCCTGTTGGGGATAACATCTTAGCCTTATTATTGTCATTTACTTTGCCACTTTTCTGAGCTTCCCTTGGCTTTCCTCATTTCGGAATTACACCAGACCTGGCATTTGTGTTATTTGGACAAGGTCTGTCTTATACTGTGTGTTATTTACAAAAGATTCCCATATGTTTTTTTTAAGAAGGCTTCTTTAGCCTTAGAAAAGATGCTCATTTTTCTGCCTAATGATGTGGTCTTGTATCCTGAATTCATCTGGGACTGACTTTATTTTCTTCCAGATGGCTGGTGCAGGGCTGTGTTTCAGATTCAGTATGAGAATCACTTTGATACCACACTGATGTTTTGGTTTTGGTTGGTGCTGAGCAGTGCTGTCCCTGAGCCAAGGGCTTCTGAGTGTCCTGGGCTCTGCAGTGAGCAGCTGCCCCAGGAGCCAGGAGGGGACAAGGCCAGCAGAGGTGACCTGGACTGGCCAAGGGGATATTCCACAGCCTGGAATGCCAGGCTCAGAGCACAAACTGGAGGGAGCTGGCTGAAAGAGGGCTGATCACTGCTCAGGGATGGGCTGGGCTTGGTCAGTGGGTAGTGAGCAATTGTACCATGTCTTTCTTGGGTTCTATTCCTCACTTTCCCCATTTCATCCTTAGTTTTAGTCTTAGTTCTGTTTTATTTTATTTCAGCTATTAAACTGATATTATATTTTATCTTTTTTTTTCTGATTCTCCTCCCCAGCCCACAAATGGTGGAGGGTGGCAGAGAAAGGAGAGAGCACCTGTGTTGCACTTAGCTGCTGCCTGGGGTTAAACCCAACAGCTGCCTTTTTTCTCTTGGCATTCATTGTCTCTGGAATTGCTCCTGACATACTTTCTACATCAACCTTGTGGAGTGTAGGGTTCCTTTTGTATTGCATTCTCCAGCATACTGTTAACCTTTTCTGTCAGCATTTAGAGTCTGCCCTTTCACAGTTCATTGTCACAATATTTTACTTCTGGGAGTTACTGTTAGCCATAATATCAAATCTAATTTTGTCCTGATGCCCAATGGAATGTGTGTAACCTTTGTAGATCAGTATAATAAATATGATTGCGCCAGAACTCAGAGCAGGAGATTAAACTATGTTTTACAGCCATTACTAACAAATGCTCCTTCCAGTCTGACGCCTTCTTGATTGAGGTGGTGACTTGGAAGGCTTTGGTTCTATCTAGGAGATGTTTTCTAAATTCATACAATGCCATGGCTTGATTATATTATATTATATTATATTATATTATATTATATTATATTATATTATATTATATTATATTATATTATACTGTTCAATTTGCTGTTTTGAACAGCAGCTCAAATCAAACAAGTATAAGAACGTTATTGAATGCACAACCCTTGTAGACAGAAATGCAGAGACCAAGAGGATTTTTTAATACCATGCACTAATACAGATGGAGATAAACACAGACACAGAGATTTATTTATAAAATAAATCATGTAAAAGTAGGATATAGACATAACTTCTTTGCACACCTACATTTACATCTGAAAGAAGGTAGAGTGGTAAGAGATACTATATGTAGATGGAGTGACATAGATGTATAACTAACATACCTATTTTAGCCTGACACACAGGCTATGGAATAAGGAATAAACAGAGGTTTCTGGGTGTATTTTTTTTCTTTTCCTGAGCCACGCAGAAGCATGAAATAGCCCCATAGCCTTTTGCAAATTTTGTTGGTTTATTTTTTGCCTATAAAAGCCTTGATGTTGAAAATGTTGGGAAATTAAGTCATTAAATCCAGCTTGGTCTCTAGTGGTAGGGGCAGGGAGAGTTGACAGGAAAATACGAACACTGAGCTATTTACAGGAATTGAAACCTCAAGCTCATATGAGAAATATGTGCAGGAGTGGTAAAGAGGAGGGATTTTTAACTGTTACCATTACTCTGAATGGGTGCAAGGGAAAAGCTAAAACTAAACCAGGAGAAATGACATGAATATTCATCACCTGCTACTGCTTTTGTCTTTTTAAATTATAAAGCTTTTGAGAAGAGGAAAGGGTTCATGTATAAACTGGCAGTGGTGTCATGAAGACAAAAATATGCTGTGATTTTTTCAATGGGCTTAATGTTCAAATAAAATGAGAGATGACAGTAGATAAACCGCAATGCTGGAAAGGATATAAGGACAATAAATACAGGAGTTTAGTACAGATGCTGTATGAAGAACTGGCAACTACCTTCACTTTTCCTTCCTCTTAAATTTTGTGTGAAACTTTTTAGACTGGAATTTTTTACTTAATTGACCATGCAACTTATATTAAAACAGTAAAAACTGAGTTTGTAGTTGCTATTAGTTTTGTTACAGCCCATGAATCCCATCTAGTTACTAGCAAAATTCCTCCCAGTTACTTTTTTCTTATACTGTAAAGAAGTGTGATACTTCAGTTTGTACAATGATGTAGTTACCCTTGCTGGAGAAATGTAAATCAGACACACCAGTTTTTGTCCTGTACATGAAAATGGTGGTATAAAAGCTGTGACAATTACCTGTCATGTTTTACCTTGTCTCTGAGAACCTTTGGTCCCTTGAATGGACATTTGTGTTAGGTTGAAGTCACCAGTGCCTCCTGGGCAAGGCTGACCCTGGGAGCCCTTGTCAATCAGTTTATCACTGAACCTGTCTTAGCTTCTATATTAAATTTGTTCCCTCTGGAAACCCTGAAATCCATCAGCCAGGTGGATTCTCCCACAGAAACTCAGTGACCTCCTGGAGAGTCAAACTCAGCAGAAGTCTTGGAAAAACTGGATATGCTTGGACTGTGTTACAGCAGCCACAGCTACTGAGCTCTGAATTGAGAAAACTGCCAGAAATATGTGTGCCACAGGAGGCACCTGTCACTTTGCTGCATTCTGCATCCCCTTACCAGCATCTTACTTCATTGTAATACTAAGAACAGGAAAGGTAATTAAGAGATGCCAGGAGATGTGAATTCAATTACAGTTTATTGCAAATCCTCAGATATAAAGTAGATTTACAAGGTACAGGTACCTTAAATTTTGTCCAAGTGATAATGACAAATATAATTGGCCTTTTACAATATGAAGACATAAGGAAAAAAGGGGTAAATTGTTTTCTGTGGCTTTCATGTTCAGAATCAAAAACTCAGGAGCATAAGTGATAAACAAAGCACACTGGAGCTCACAGAACAAATTTTTAATGAGAAAATATAATTCAACTCCTACACATTTGTAGCAAATTTTTGAACAGTTTAAAAATTCAGTGACTAAAAGAGTAGTCATTTAAAAAAAAGTTATATTCAAAAATATATTTTAACTTGCAACAGTAACCACCTGGAACTGAAGGCAAAAGAGGCCATGAAGCTTCTCTTATCTTCCTCTTATATAGAGAGGCTTTACTTGTTTTAATGACAACAAAGAAATTTCTCTCCAGGACCCAAATCAAACACTTATTTCAGCCAGATATATCATTGGTCAGCAGGATAAGAATTTAGTCACAGCAAAATTTTCTGTAACCTTTCCAGGGCTATGTTTTTTTAGCACAATGAACCATCCAGGTCATGTGCAGCAGTACTGGCTGCAGAAAGAACATTTTGTTACCTGCTTATGTGGTTTGTGCTGCTGTCACAGCACCACAGTGCCACTAAATATTGTGTCCCTGTTTCACTGCAGAACTTCACAGCCCAGAAACTGTCTTCATTACCTTGAGGGTCATGCTCATCGCAGCTTTTACACTGTTGTCTTTATTCATCCAGTGAGTACACCCAGGAGTCTGTAAGCACATGCAGAAAGAGAATATTTCTTCAAATCCCACTCCTCTGAGGATGCCCTGGACCCAGGCCCAAGAGGACCACCAGGGACATGCCTGCAGACTCACCTGCTCAGTATAGACAGCATGTAGGTGAAGAATGCCAACTCAGCTAGAGACACTAACAGATTTGGGAGCCTGAAGCCCACTGAAGATGTCGATCTCTCCCTTCTCTTCCCAATACATTATATTTCTCACAGACTCATTAAATCACAGAGGTTGAAAAGGATGTCCCAGACCACTGAGCCCAACCATTAACCCAACACTGCCAGGCCCACCACTGCTGCTCTTATGTGCCTGGCAGTGAACAGAAAAATGCAACAGGCTCTTGTCTAAAAGGGTAAGAGGAGTGATAGAGCTTATACAGTGCAGACAGGGGTGCTGGAGCCACTGCCTTCCTGCACATGGAAATTCATGTTCAGAGAGTTGTACCAGGTAGCAGGTGAGGTATTGGCAAGTTGAAGCTGCAGCACTGTAGGTTTCGTCTCCTCCACACTGAAACAGCTCTGGGAGCTCTGCTGAGGCACCTCTAGCTCTAGAAATTAATGGGGAAACTTCACAATAGTGTGTGACCAAGTACCTCTAGAGCTGTCACTGCTAATAAAAAGATGACAGGCTTCAAACTAATGCTGCAAGGTCTCTGTACTGGGGCTTGTCAGGCTTGTGTGTCTGGTTGTGTCTAGACTGTGCCTTGAGCTCAGGTTTAGCTTTCAGCAGCTGCCTGGGGAGCACTGCACCTAACTAGTCCTTTTTCTTTGCTTTGTACAAGTGTGGGGTGTAAAGCTTATTGCTAAAATAATGTGGATATATTATCTTTAAGTGACAGGTTGTGTTAACAAATACTTAATCTCTTTAGAAGGAACAATCTATGACTCAAGAATAATGATGTGGTGCAGAGTTCAAGTGTGAAGAGATATCACAAGCTTTGAAAGTATAAGGAATGGATTATACCAGAGGCTCTACGGTTATAAAAAGCTCAGCAATGTTCTGTTCCAGACTGTAAAAGGAATGTGACTTCAAGAGCTGGGTAAGAAAAGCTTTAAGCATAATAAAATTAAAAAGGATCAAATATCCAATAAAATTTAAATATTCAATATAAAGTTAGGTGAAATGTAGAACTGTAGACCAATAAAGAAAGATAGGGTGCAGAGTATATTCAAAGTACAAAAATTACCTGAATTGAACCCAAGGAAGACAATAAAGAAACTCTCAGCATCTGCATTGCAGTCCTCTGAATTTTGGGTGCTGAGGAGTTTAGGCAACCTACCCTGCTTTCCTTTTTCTCAAGAAAAACTGCTGCCATTTGCTTTAAGACCCAGAGGTTCAAAAAAAAAGTTGAGCGAAACTTCATAGGATAGAAGTATTAGAAAAACTTATATAATAATCTTAATGTTAATTTATTAACATTTTCCTGTATTAAATATGTAATTAGGTCTGTGACTTTTGACACTGCAAAAATAGCAAGTATTTACTTTTATTAGATTTTCAGACTTTAATTAAGCCAACAATGAATACTCAACTTTGCATATAAGATATGATTTGTTCCCTAAAACAAAGTTTCTGGTACAATAGCTGAAGTTTACACAATGAAAACTTCAGTAGATCATTGTTCTGGTTTTGGCTGGCTTGTATTTAATTTTCTCCATAGTAACTGGTATGAAGCTCTGCTTTGGATTTGTGCTGGAAAGTATTGATAACACAGGGATGTTTTTGTTACTGCTGAGCAGAACTTGCACAGAGCCAAGGCCTCTCCTGCTCCTCACCCCACCAGTGAGGAGCTGCGGGGGAACAAGAGTTGGGAGGGGACACAGCACATGGGACATCCCACAGCACATGGTGTCATGGTCAGCATATAAAGCTGGAGAAGAAGGGAGACAGGGACATTCAGGGTGATGGCATTTGTCTTCCCAGGTCACAGTTACACATGGTGGGGCCCTGCTGTCCTGGAGATGGCTGAACACCTGCCTGCCCATGGGAAGTGATGAATTAACTCCTTGGTTTGCTTTGCTCGTGTGCTGAGCTTTTGCTCTCCTAATAAACTGCCTTTATACTAACTCATGAGTTTTCTCACTTTTACTCTTCCCATTCTCCTTGCCCTTCCATGGTGGTGTTTGAACAAGGAACTGCCCGGGGCTCAGCTGTCAGCTGGTGTTAAACCATGACAGCCACCATGTGAACATGTAGCCTCAGTGAAGATCCAAACTTCCTTGTCTTTGCTCTCCAACAGCCATTCAAATGTCAACCTCCTCAAAATCATACACTACAAGGACTAGGAGGGTTCCACAAATCTCTGCCATCCTTCACGAGTCCACAGATAACTATTAATGAAGTCACACAGTGTACAGAATTCAAAAATTAACAGTGTTGATAACCAAAGGCATTGGCCATATCTTTGTTCCCCATCTTGTTTAGAAATATTCCTATTTTAAAATATACCATTAGTTCAGACAGCACTGGAGGTGAACTGCGAATTTTGCTGTGCAGACATCAATCTTCCAAGTAAATCAATGAAAATACATCCAATAAAGTAGCCATGGTCTGAGAAATACTGCCAAGTGAATACCTCTTCATAGTAATTAATCAAAACAGAAGTTGTGAAAATGAACCTAATCACAAATAACTGCATCTGTCTGGCAAATTAAACCTTGAAAATGATTAATAATTTTACATACTGGAGCTGTGCCACTGCAACATAGGTGACTGCAGCCTGTGGGACCTAGAATAGGTAAACTTTATGTTTAGCAAACCAGAAACAGTGGGGTTGCTGTAATCTTCTGCTCCTCACAGGCAGTTTGTACACAACCAGGATGTTGTTGATGTGGGTTTTGAAGCTAACTTCACATATGTCTATAAGTTTAGAGGAGTTGTCTATCAAGATTTAGGTAAATGTAGCTCCAATCTATTTAATTTTACTTTGGTTTTCCATATCACAAAGCAAAGTAAAATTAATTCCTACTACTTTGTTACTTAGTACTAACAAAGCTACTGAGAGATAGACAAGTAGGGTTTTTTAAAGGAAATGGTTGAGTCATCCACAACATTGCAGGAGAAAGCGGGAATCCCTGTCTGTAACCTCATCCCTCCAACCTCCTTACATTTACAAATACCCATCACGATTTCAGCTGATTCCTCCTCTTGCTGCCCGTCTAGTTATCACTGGGCTGGCAGAAGCATGCAGTGCTGAGCACTCCCTTTCCCAGTTTCTCTCAGGCCATGCAGTTCCTGGGAAGCAGGGAAGCAGCCTGAGTGCTCCTGAATGTAGGCTGGCTCCTAGAACATGAGGGCTGCTTTCCAAAATGGCACTGTTCAGGTGAGGAGAAAAGGAGGTGGAGCTGACAGCCAAATGTGGCAACATCCTTAAGTAGTGTCAGATTTGTAATCATACACCCTCCGCAGACTTTCTGCACCGGAGCAATTCTCAATATAACACCTGGGACTGGGTTCTATTTTTGTGAGGCTTCAGTGCCTCAGTGGAGTAAAATGCTCAAGGAACCTGCTATACCCATGGAAAACATTAATGTTAAAGTTAGGCTCAATGCTTTATATAGCTTTCAAAATAGGCTTCCCCAGAAAAACTTTTCAGTTTGTTTCTGAATATGGCTGCCCTTTTATACTCAATGAAAAATATAGAAATCACCCAGCAGACTGATTTCAGAATGAAGCAGTGATTTTAGAATCCTCACTGGTAAAAGTGATGCAGAAAGCTTTTCCAGTAACACCACAGGATAAACAGGTGAAGGACATGCTTCAGTTTGTCATGTGTTTATTTTTTAAAATGGCCAGTTTATTTTTTAAAATTATGCCAGTTTAGCTGTTGGTCTGCCACAGTTACTGCTCACATGCTTTACTTTGCAATAGAAAAGTCAGTTTATTTCCACTGTTGATTAACAGGGAAGGACAGGTGATTGATTCTGCCAATGTCTTGGAAAAAGCACAGATAAGCCAAATTTCCTTTTTCTATTTATGCTTTATGGGAATCACTTTAAGCTTGATTTCTTCAGCTGGTTCTACTTGCAGCTGAGGAATCCCATTCATCCTGCCATTGCCAGTACAACCATTTCTCAACCCTGAACAAGACTCTTATAATCAAAAGAATTTTTAAATGTACAAGAAATTTTCATTTTTTACATTTTTTCAAAATATTGAATCTTGAGATAATTATTTTGATCATATTTTCAAGATCTTCCCACAATCAGGAAGGCAAGAGTTTATTTTTTTTAATGACTGTTAATAATTCTATTAAAGTACCAAAAAATAACACAACACATGTTGTAACTATAGCAATAAAATATCAAGAGTTGGCAAAAACATTCTCTTTTCCTTTTTTTCCCTACTCTTTTTCTGCAGAGAATCTATAATAGATAGAGCTGTGTCAAAACCCGCAGTCTTAAGTCCTTATTTGTTTCCAGTCTGGTATTGCATTTCCCAGGGCAAGACATAGGAATAGACTTCAGAATTCAATCCTTCATTTCCCCCAGAAAACAAAAAAACCTCATGATTTAAGATATTTGGGGAGACAGCACACAATTTTTTCACTTCACATCCCCTGAAAAGGACTCCCCAGTGGAAGAGAAGGGCAGGGCTGTGCTGTGTTAAAAGTTTTCAGCACCAAAACCCAGACCTGTCAGAGAATCCATTAATGAGTTTTGGTGTTAATGCATTAGGACCTGCTGGGTGGAGGACAAAAGAAGTCTGGCAATGGACAGACTCTCGGACACTGAAATGGCCATTCACATATGCTTTTTCTTCATTTTATAGTTGTAATCTCATGCTGGTTTTTACCACTTTGAACTACAGAGACACATTCTGCATTAATTTTTATCTGTAAAATTTTATTGAAGACTTGAACAGACCAAAGAGAATATTTCATTGAAATTTAGAGCAATGTAAGTTAAGCATAATTTTTATTATTTGGAAGTTGTTCTAAAATAATGAGTGCATTTACCAGGAAGAATCTTGTTCACCTAAGCTTTGAATAAATAAATTACTTGAAAAGCACAAGGGAATATTATCCTCAAAATACCCTAAATGTAGGGATGTACAATTCTGAAGTATTTGGATCTTTTTTGTCATATATAAATAGTATAGATAATATCCATCAAATAATCTAATGATAAATAAAACATACAGTAAACCCAGGTGTTTGATGTTACAGGCAAGGCAGCAAGAAATTATTGAAATCCTCAAGGCTCCAAGCAGATGTTGAAAAATGCAATTTGGCTGGCTTTTGGGTACATAAAAATAAACTATGTGTTAAAAATATTTGAATAATTCAAGTGTTTACTCAGTATTAAGAAGCAACAAATTGATTAACAAGAGCACAGAAAGCAATAAGTATATGCAACAGGTTTAATGAAACTGGATTCTTTTTGGTAGCTCTGGTGAGTGATACTTGACACTGAAGTCAATATTTAACTTTGAAATCTGTGTTGCTTGCACTTATTTATACAGAAATTTTGTCCATAGCAGGTAGGTTGGAGCAGATTAAAGATCCCTTTCAACCTAAAGCTTTCTGTGACTTTAAATAAAACAGAGATACATAGCAGAATTCATATCTTAAGAAGAATAAGACATTTAATTAGCATATGATTGCTTCTTGCTGCATTAACATTTCTTATGCATTGGTCAGTTCAGAGTCCTTGCTGATCAAGCAGATAATACTCATTATTTCCAGATGTTTCTCTTCTCACAATTTCCATGTTCTTAAAAAACTTAAATTGGTAGCTGGAATGTGTTCAAATAATCATGTCTTAATCTTGGTTTTTGTTGAGTAAGAACCTTTAATTTCACTGCGAAAGACATGGTCTTGAAAATAATTTAAAGTGAAAAAATTGAGTTTTGTCAATAAAATAGCTTCAAAGGTATATTCAAGTGCTCCAGTGGGTTTTACATTCTTTGAGGAGATGAAGCCTCAGGCCCTGAGAGATTTGCTGTTCCCAGGAAGGGTAGGAATGCACAGCTGCCCCAGAAGGGCTGGGCCTGGTGAGACAGAAGCTTCCAGAAGGAACCATGCTGGTGCCCAGAGCCTGCGCAGGAGTGAGCCCCAGGGCTGCCACAAGGTCTCTCTTGCTGCCCACCCTGGAATATAATGTCCTTGAGAACCCTCACTCCACAAGTGCTGTGGATGGAAGCAAGATGGAGGGCACAGGCTGTTGTCCTGGGTTTCTTATTCATGGTTCTTCTTCCTTGTTCTTCATGGGTTTGGGTGGCATTTTGTAATTGGGGAGAAAAGTCCCCATTGTGGGCTCTTTGGGATCAGTTATTGGGTTAAAAGGGAAAATAATCTAGGTGTCAGTTCTTAATTGGATAGTTTATAGAGGGGCTTGACAGCTGGCTTGCAAGCAAAGCTGAGTTATAGAAGAGAAACAATTGATGATTTTCCAGTGTATCTATAGCAAAGAAGAAGACATGGCTGTCAGCATGGAAACAGATTAGAAAAGATACGTGAAGATTTTTGTAAACTAGACTATGTGCATAAGTAGATGTGTATATGTGCCTTATTAAATTTCTGTAAAACTTTCGCTAATTATATTGACGTTAATTGCTTTGCATCAATGAATATAATAAGTTATTGTGATGTAGTTGATGACTTAAGATCACGCTTTGTTAAGAGTATATAAGCTGGAAAACACACAGAATAAAAAACTTTTTTCTTCTTAGACCCTGATCACGTGTATGTCATGTCCAACCTAATGGTGACATTAGTTTAGTCTTAAAAAACCTTGTAAACAAGAGATTGTTGGCCATTTTGTGCCTTCTACTGAAAAGCTGCCAAACTCACAGTAGTGAGACTGTTTTATTCATAATAAATAATAAACACCTGAGTCCAAACATAAATTACTGCCTCAAGTGCCTTCAATGCAGACCCAGAGAAACCAATGACTGGTACCACCACACACAAAGAGCCCACAGCATGGCCAGAGGAACAACCAGCACAACTGTGAGTGTGTCTCTGAGGGAGCCTTTGCCCCTAAATAATCAACATTTCACTCCCTCCTTTGATCAACTGCTCTCAATGTGCCTAAATTGCTTCTTGTGTATGAGTATTTGGCACATTGGGTGACAGCTCAACAGGAAGCAAGTTTATGATTTCCAGAGTGGCTTTCATATCTAAGCAATTAACAACTTAAAATTCTGGTTTGAGCTAATGAAGATGTATTTAAGAAAGTCAGGGGGAATTAGGGCTGTATTCATTTAATCATTAGTCATCTGTGCTGATCAGATAAACCACTTTGTCAGCTTCATTGACTGCCCTGACTAAGTGTCAGTAACCACCATGTGAGCCCAGGAAATTTGCTGCTGTGTGGTACCTACATGGCAGGGTTTGATAAAAGGTCAGTGTTGGGGCAGAGCTACATTTAATCTCTGACCCACCCTTCAGCTATGGGTGAAAATTCAGGTCAAACACATCCTTCCTGATTTTACAGCTACAAGTGAAAAAGGCTGGATGATATTTATTTCTTTCAAAGCCTGTGACTACAAATTCATCTTTAGAAAAGATTTAAAAGGTCTGACTGGGCCTCCATTTTATGAAACAGGAGGCTTTTCAGACATACTCATTCAGTTCAAGTTTAAGGTAAACCCTTGGCTCATTCTGCCTGGGACAGAGACACCTCATATTCTTGCCGTGGAATTAGTGTCCATTGTAAAAATATACAAAGAAACATATGTTCTAGTCCAATCACCAAATTATCATCAAATTTCATCTGCCTCAAGAACTGGAGTACCAAGGACTGCCAAGTGGGCAGATCAGGAAGTGTTTGATGGAGGAGCACCAGGTAGCGCTAGCTTTTATCAATGGCTTCTGAGGTAATGTTGGTCTTGCTGATAAAGGAAAAATTTTAAGGTCCTCATAACAAGTTCTCTTAATCTTAAAGTGTGGTGTAGAGACCTTAGTAGCAACAAATAGAGGAACTATTATATCAAAAAAAGGCTTATAAGCAAACATTAGTGGGAGAAATAACAAAAGCCAAAGATGACTCCTCCCAATCTGGCCCTTTCCTTCTTCCTTCATAGGTGCTCTGTGGTCAATGTACTCATGCACCTTTACTGTCCTGCATCTTTAAAAATGAGTCTGTGAAAATCAAGATATAGGCTGAATTCTAAAATTTGGCTTGACGTGACATGGTAGATGGATCATCACACACCTTTCTTTGAGAGGGAAACCTGCTCTGCAGCTTGGAAAGGTGGTGCACAGCCAAATGTCAGCTCTGAAAGGCTTGAGTGAAGACTGGGACGGATCAGGGGGAATACTATAGGCTGTATGGTCAGCAAAATGGAAAAACTGATAAACCCACACATCTGTGTGAGAATGAGCTGAGTCCTTAGAGATGAAGAACTTAAAATGCCATTTTTTAGATTACTAGATTTTTTAGTTTAACAAAAACTTATTGAGATTTTTAAGCAGGTGTTAAATCAAGTTTTGGACAACATTCTTTGAATTAGGAAATGATATGAGTGATGATTTTTCTATTCCTGGTGCTTTCTGTCTACTGGAAAAAGAAAACTTGGAGTAAAAATAGATAAATCCCCTTTTCTCAATTACACTTGTCTGGGCAGAAACACACATATTTGCTTGAAAAATGCAATTACATTTTGAAAAAAAATAAATTGAAAAAATGTTACAGAGTTTCATGCCCTTCAACAATTTCATAATGGAATTCTCTGACTTGTAAATTCAGTTGTCATTATTATTATTTTTCTTAAAGTCAGACAGAAATATTGATTCTTGTGTTTCACAGCTTTGTAAGATGTTCCCTCTTTTTTTCATCAGCACCAAAGGTTCATAATGACGTGAGCAAACTCATTTATGCCTTCAGGGGTTTTTTTCTTAATAAGCTTCTGCAGTAACTAATTGGAAAGCAGACACATGTTCTTCTGTTGTTCTTTTCAATACATTGATCATTTCTACGCTGAAAAACTTATTGTAAGCAGAATGCTGAGATAATACCATAATTCCTTTGAGGTCCTGCAAAACCTAATCTGCTGTGCAGAAAAGACTGTTCTGAAATAGTTATTTTCTCAATTAAGCTGCTTCTGGATGTAGCAACAATAATGAAGAGTTTCTCATCAATTAATGAGATGTTATTCTGATTTTCTTTTGTCTTTGCATCATTTACTGTTTCCTTATATCCTGCTAATCACACAATTATAATTATAAGTTGGGAAATCTGTATACAAAGTAATCTAAGTTTCCATCCCATATAAGATTTACATGTTGAAGTAATATTTTGATCAGACATAAATTTAGCTGGCATTTTAAAATTCACACTCATTCACTTCAGAGGTAGTAGAAGGACTTTTTAACAGGTGACACCTGATTTTAAGGTTTTTAAATATTAGTGGAAAATGTAAAATCTGTATTAGTTGTTTTAGAACAGTCATAGTGAAACCAGCCTAACACAAGCTCCCAGAACTACAACAACAAAAAAAAGGAAATTCCACATTCCTGAGTATCTGAAACTACGTTGCCAGTTTGATCACATGGTACAAGATGGTTGGATGCATGCTTACCTTCAATGCCTTTATTTTAATTGTACAGAACTAAATTAATCAGGCTGCCACATGTTCTGCCTTTACTTTGTGAATGGAGAGCAGGACACTTGGCTTGGAACCCGAATTGTGTGATCGCTCGACTCTGTAAAGAGAAGAGCAGAATTAAGATGTAATACTCACTTTTCATTTCTAGACTTGTGAAATAGCTATTTAATGAGGAATAGAATATTATTTCTAACTTACATTTTACTGTTTTAATTCTTTGATATTACTCAAATTATTGCTGTGTGTGCTCCATCCTAAACCACATCTTGGGACAGTCATAACTTCTGTTCTCAGCTTCTTTTTTCTCCAGTACTTGTTCCTCTGACTTTTTTTCCATGCAGAGATGGATTCTCAGTCACTCATGTGGCATTTCCAGGATATTAGTGAAGATTAAAAAAGGAGAAATAGTTGTTCCATCATTCCAAAACTCACATTATTGGGTACTCAGATATAAACCAACTTTAGTCTGTTTGAATTTTTTGAACAATCTGTACACCTTTGTCAATCACCTCTCACCCATATTCTCATGCCTATCCCTTTCCTAACTCTCCTCTCTGCACAACTCTCTTAAATGCTGAATAAAAAATAAATCAATATACATTTATTCATTTTTCTCCTTTTGTAACTTCTCTGAAATTCTCCACCATCTTTCAGTTGCCATCTTTGAAAGCAGCAACAACTCTAACCTTTCTTTCCTTCAGCTTGACACCAGATATTATTGCTCAGTTCTCCCTTCCCCCCTTTTCCCCTTTTCCTTGGAGAAATCTTTATATTTTCTTTTCTTGGGCAGCCTAGCATACTTTTAGCAAATGTCCTAACCAACTGAGTCACTACGGCTGTGCAGCATGACTGCTGCTCTATCAGCCTTTTCTCTTCATGCAACAGTCTGCTGGTTTTCTCTCTTCAAAGTCCTCCTTTAAACTCTCTTCTGTCATTAGACTGATGTGTTTTACCTGGACACAGAAGAAAGTGCATAGAAAGGCTCATTAATAAGTACTCAAACACCTTCTGGGAATAAGACATACAAAGTGTGGGTATGGATTATATTTCCATTTTGTGTGAACTATAGCAATCAATCCGTCATGTTCTTGAGGAAAGAAGGCAAAGTTACTGATCTGAAGAAATGGCTATAATGGAATAGAGAGTTCATAGCAATGACACAAAGTTTAGGAGGCACCTTGAACGTCTGTTGTGTCTGTCTGATCTCCCTTTCAGAGCAGGAAATAAATCCTAAAGAAGTGAAGGGCCTGCTTGGTAATAGCTCTGAACATATATATTGTTTTCAATATAAGTTTGCTTGAACTGGCATCCAGCATTTTGAGTCACATAGCTTCAGGCAACAATTTTTAGAGGCAAGGAAATTTATATTAAAAAATAGGATAGTGCCAGAGCAAGGTTATCAGGAATCTCAAAATATTTATAAATGTTTTACATGTACATCCCTGCAGAGGCAAGTTGAAAAAGGGGAAGAAGATAAAGAGGCAGGTGATAAACTACACTATCATCTGCCTTTAAGATTTCTGAACTGGGAGTTATAATTCACTACCCTCTTTGGAACAGCAATCCTCAAGGTTGGATGAGCTTTTCTTCCACAGCTGATCCTCACAATCAATTCAGAATATGATTTTCATGGCTGCAACCCAAAACATTGCATCTACAGGTTTTGCACAGATGTTGCCTGAACCATGCTCACATGAGATCTGCAGGAACATCTTTCTGGCACAGATAATAAGTGGGTTTTTTGTTCTTACTGCACCTGCTCATTACAGAGAATAGAGTCAGGTACTCTTTAAATAGGCAGATGGGTTACTACAGCTCAGAAAAGAGTCAGCTACTCCTGAAATAGACTGGTGGGTTCCTACAGCTGTCTGATGTGGAAGCATTGACCTTGTTCTGCTGCAGTTACATCTTTCTTGACATGCAGGCAGGATTTGCTGCACACAAGCACTGAGGGCAGAGCTGTTCCCTTGGTTTTAATGCCATTGCAAAATTAATAGAATGGACTGCACTACCTGTTGTGTATATTTATCATGAGGACTCGGCCTCAGTTTAGATTACATGTTTCCACTTCAATTGGAACAGGAAGACTTCTATTGGACTGTTCAAGTATTATTTTTACAAACCTTCTTGATTATTGGTCTTCTTCACCATGCACATAATGTCAGTTTAGCCTGTTTATATTCCACCTGCTGTTATGTGAAATTATTTCATGGATGGAGTGAATTTCAAATAAAATATGCATGAAATTAAGTCTTTTATTTCTCTCATTAACAGTAATAGCACTTACAGCAAAAGATTTCCCATCCAGTGGGATTTTTTTTTTTAATAATAATAAATACTCAGCCCAATTTTATGAGGAAGCTCCATTTCCTCTACAGTTTTTGTAAAACTGACATATGAGTTCATGACTAAATGTCTTGCTGTCTCTGTGTTTATTTGTGTGACTACCCACTTTGGCATGCTGATTTGAAATACTAATTGCAATAATTTCCCAGCTTCTTTTCCTCAGTAAAGTGCCCTGCAGAAAGAGACTGTCAATTGCATTTTTTGTGGTTCTTTCAACACAGAATAAGAGCAGGGAAGCAAAACCTTGGCAATCTCCATGAAAGGAGGTTCTTATTCTATTTTGCCTCAAATTTATATTAATTGTTAGAAACAGTTCAAAAGCTGAAAATATTATATCAAACCTCTACTTTTTTGTGACAGGTTAAGCTTTAAATTCAGATTAAAAGGTGGATGGATATTTTGGGAAATCAAGTCATTCAGATGGTAAGAAGTAGCTGTGGTGATAGCATGCAGTGCTGGTTTTGGCTGGTGTAGCCAATTTTCTGCACAGTGGCTGGTGTGGGACTGTGTTTTGGATTTGTGCTGAACACAGTGATGACAACAGAACAGGCTTTACACAGAGCCAAGGCCCTTCTGCTGTTCATGCTGCCATGCTGGTGTGGAGACTGGAAATGCTTGGGATGTTGGGAGAAGACACAGCCAGGACAGCTGACCCAAACAGACCAAAGGGGTGTTCAGTGCCATATCACGTTGTGCTCAGGATATAAAGTGAGGGGAAGAAAGAAGAAGTAGGGGGTGCATTTGGAGTCATGACATTTGTCTTCCCAAATCACACGTGATGGATGTCTGCTGTCCTGGAGATGGCAACATCTGCCTGCCCATGGAAAGCAGGGAATTCATTCCTTGTTTTGATTTGCTTCTGTGAGCAGCTTTTTCTTTCCCCTTAAACATTTTTTATCTCAACCTATAAGTTTACTGTCTTTTTCCTTTCTGATTTTCTCCCTGATCTGACTGGTGGTAGAGTAGATGTGTGGCTGCCTGGGCTTCACTGCTGGTAGGGGTTAAACCATAGCATATGCAAAAGTTATCTCAGTAATTTCAGAAAGGGAGTAAATTGTAAAAGCCCTGTTCCTTTGGTAGCTTCCATAGTCCACACAAAGAAGGGAAAAAAATTTTCAATGTCCCATGCCAGTCATGATTTGAAAAGTGGCTATTCTCTGACTGTGTCTGAGCATTAAATAGGCCCCATGGCAGGCAAACCAAGAGCAAGAGGTGATGTTCACCTGAGAGGACTCGGAAGGAGTGGAAACAAACTTTTCTTCTTGGCTCTAATAATGATAACTGTACTATCAAAAAGCCTAGGTGACAGTGTTTTGCTCTGGAGTCCCTTAAGCAACACATTTCTCAGGCACAAATCACAAATATGTCACTCTTAAGGAATGCATAATGTAAGTAGACGTGTGGATGAGCAGACCTAGACCAATGGGGAGAAGAAGTGAGGAAATTCTGGTTGGCGTATTTTACCATTTGTAAGTGTCTTGAAGGAGAAATTTTTAATGGCTTTTGGTTCTGTGGAGCAGCAGCTTGGTCCTGTGTTTGAGAATATGGGACTTCGTAGGCACTGCTGTCATATGACAATCCCTTCAGAATTCAAATACGTGGCACTAGAAAGGTAGTGAGCAGCAAAGTGTTTACCAGAGGAACCAGTCAAGTGAAGTTACTTGTTTTATGAGGTTTTGACTAAATCCAGGCTTTAAAATATGAATTTCAACAGTGTTACTAGGGCTTTAAGTGTGCCTACACATGTAACAATAATACGGTGTAGAAACAAAACTTTTACGTCTCATAGAAATTCATTAACACAGATGTTTCTTGGAAGACGACACTAAGATGTAGCAAAGAAACTTAAAATTACAGTGCTGCGAGCATGGAACTAAATCACCATGTGCTCATCCACAGAATGGATGTTCCACCTTTTATATCTTTTATACCCCCCCCAAATTCTGCCAGTCAAATCTGTCTTAACATACACGTAATTTCATCCCTTTAATTGTGAGAGCCAACCTTCACATTACCCATCTAGAACATTTCTGATTTAACAGGAAGAAGACAGGAGAAAGTTTCATTCATGAGAGTTTAACTCTTTCAGAACAGACAGTCCCATTGCTCAGTGGCCAGCTGCATGTCACACATTCATGTTAGGGCTTTCGTGCATTTTTTGTGGAAGGAGAGAGACTAGACTGGAAACAATCATGTCCTGGCTGGTGCTGAGTGCCATTTTACAAAAGCTTACCACTGTCCTATTAGGTTAAAATCCACAGGAGGTAAATACAGTAAAGTCGATGTGGTTTGAGGCCTAATCAGGAAATCTTGAGCCCAAAAGAGTAAAGACAGATTTCCAGTTTTGAGACTGATTCAGCCCCTGCATTCTGGTGAGCAAATTTCACTTGTGTCTTGCATCCTACCCACAAGGCACAAGCCTGGCTGAGTCAGGTGGTTAAATCAAATGGAGTCCCATTGTGTTGCCAGAGCAACACAAAATTCAGGAGGAAGACCATGACACATTTTGATTCCCCTCTATAAAATGTACAAAATAACACCTACTGCAGCAGATGCTGCTGAGTTCATTAGCTAGTGTATGTATTCAATGTGCTGAAGAAAAGCAGAGATTTTATGCTTGTTATATTGTAGATAAATATTTGAATAATAATCTTGTATGTTAAATGGGAATTGAACACAGTGTTACAGCATGAAGTTTCCAAATTTTGTAGCCTGTGGACCAAAATCATCTCACTGGATTTCTTCATAGTAGTTTAATTGTGTTCTCCAAGTCTCAATTCAATCTCCTTTGTGTAGAAGTTGTAGGAAGTGGATCAGAGATTTCCTTCTCTTTTGGACTCAGGTTCAAAGTCCTGAAAGATAAATGTCCATTGGTGGCAAAAAGATGTCTCCATCATACTGAGGTTTGTGAAAAGGGGGGCTGGCCTCCATTTATATAAATATATAAATATTCAATTTATATAAATATATGAAACAAGAGTCCCCTAGAATATCCTGTGACACTGCAATACCACCCTGACTTTACTGTCCTGCCAACTGGTGATCAGAGCCCTCCAGTCTAAGTGAGGAAGACTTTTAAGGTAAGAAGAGACATTAAATCTGAAAAAAAGGCAACCATAATGAATTATTAGTTTTCTGTAAACAATGGTGAAAATAAAATATCTGCTAAAGCCTTGAACCAGCCATAGCTAATGTGATCCTGTGTATATGCTTAGTGATGTCAATACTCAAAGTTATTTTGAGTAATTAGTAAAAGGCATGGATGTTGCATTTCAATTACCTTTTCTCAACTATAAAGTATGTAGTCTTATTATGGTTGTGTGCATTTTGGGATTGTCTGCTTTTTGCCATCTTTATTTTATGGCATGATATCTATTTCTGTGATGTAACAAGTCAGTGTAACATTTCTTACTGAAATGGTCTTGTTAAAAAAGACATTGTTTAAAAATGAATTATTATTATTATTATGGGCAGCAAAATAAAATAAATTGGCTGCAGGAAGTGCTCTCTGTGAAAGAAAATTAGTTTGGTATCTTTCTGTTAAGTGTTTTTCACAGCCAGTGGATGGCTAAGTGCCCATTTGTCCTTGGAAATAAGTGTGACAAAAGAGGTTAGAACACAGCAGTTCTTCTTTTCAGAAGTTTTTGCCTAGTAAGAATGCCTAATGAGAAAAATCAGGAATTGATTTGAGATAGTAATGGCACCCTATAAAAATGTGTCACTTAAATATCTCAAGTTCATGAAAATAGTAACTTATGACTTTTCTAGACCAACAAAAATCCTGTTTTCAGAGACCTTCTCCCAGCTCATGTTCTCCTTTTTCTTTTAAACTAAGTCTACTTAAAATAAGAGATCTAAAAGAGGACCTTTTGTAAAGTTTATAGACAGATGAATTATGGAACTATAAAGTTTATAGACAGATGAATTATGGAACTATGAAACTTGCTTTACATGTGAAAGTTTACAGCTTTTTAAAATGAAAAAAGGCTGTAAATGACAAAAAAATATGTATATGGAATTGGTGATCTGTCTTTTCCTCTCATTGTATAAATATGTCTGAATTCTGCAGGAGGATGATGTGAGTATCCACTGACACACAGAAAATGCAAATATCAGAAAAATGCATCAAGTAACTTGTGCTGCACAGAAATGCGGGTGGGGGGATTTATTTTCTTGGTCAGTCACTTAAGTGTTTCCTGGTTCACAGACATGAGCATTCTTGTCACAGACCTTCAGTCCACATCTCCTTATGAATCCATTATTGCATCTTCAAATGAACAAAGGAGGAAAGATAAACAAATCAGCTGAAGGTAGCAAAAGGACATGACCAGTTTATGGAAAATGCACAATGAAAACATGATGGAAAACAATTTACAGAGAGGTTGCATAATCGACCAAATTGCTTCCAGCTACCAGCAGCTATGTAGGGACCACTGGGCTGTGTTGCTCCACAGCAGATCTCTTCTACTTTTCCTTTTCAGAAACTGTACCTAATTTTCTTCTCTCATTGTTTATTTTCTGTTACCTCATGTTTTTAAGAATATAGCTTCTAATATTTTTTTCACTCCTTTCATGAGATCTTCAATACAGTTGAGATTTATTCTTTAATGTAAAAAATATGTTTCAGGGAGGAAAATTATTTATATAGGCCATTGCCTATTTTTTAAAAAGTTTTTCAAAATGCCTCTTAAATGGCCATCTGTCTAACCTAGTTGGTCCTGCTTCATTCAAACTCCTTGTCTGTAACTGAACAAGTAGAGACTTGGATACAAAACATCACCAGAAGAGAAGAAAAAGTGCATCAAATTTGGTTAACAAAATATAAAAACTTGAAGGTCAAGTGAGTTTTTAAAGTGTTGGAGCAGAGTTATATTTTTATGATCCAAAAAACATGTCTACAAAATTGAGAGACCTAAATAAATAACAGAGCAATAAATCATAGTCTGCCATTCTATCTTAATTCATTTCAGTGAAATTGCTGTGCAGAGTCATTGGACTGGTCAAGCCCATGAAGAAATTCAGTAAGTTACTATTTTTTTGGACATGCTGGATACATTCATTAAGATTGACAATTGCTTTTAATTATAGAAGTTGAATTCTTCAAGGCAAGTCATTGATATTTACTGTAGAAATTCCTTTAATTTCTAAAAAGTGGCTATATAGGATATATATAGAAAAGAAAAATGCAAAACATCTGAATATACATTTATATCCCACTTTTATGCAAGATTAATATTTGAGTGGTGAAAAGTGTCATTTTTCACCAGATTTCTTCAGATAAGTAATAGCCAAGACAGTTGGCTGATGCTTACTTTATGTAACCATTGTAACATAGCTAACATAGCTTTAATTTTTGTAAATGTGGGGAAAAAAGGGAAGCAATGGACATGAGGTATAATATGGGAAAATTGGCTTTTGTAAGAAAAAACTCCCCCAATGATGATGTTCAACACTGAGATAGCAACCGAGAGAAGCTGTGAAACTTTATCCTTGGAGATATTCAAACTTCAGCTGGACAAGAATGTGAGCCTTGCTCTTCAAGGGTTTGAGGTTTAATGAAACAGCCAAAACTATCTTTGGTTCAACCTCCTACTGAAAGCAGGGACAGCCTCAATGACCTCCTGAGTTCTCATCCAAACTAAATCATTTTGTGATTTGTGGTCTTAGGCCAATCAACAAAAGTTTTTTCTTGTATACTATCCTCGTAGTGCTATCCTTGTAGATGCTAACCATTTTCAGTATAGGTCTTTATTACTAGCATCCATTGTATTTGCAGAAAAGTGACATAACAGAATTCTTTTTCTACTCCCTATACACATAGGAAACAAGTTTTGAATAAGCAACCAATTGCCAGGAAACTTGATGGGTTTAAAAAGCCCTTAACTTGTCAGGCTTTGATTTTCACACTAAATATTAGTGTTCTTCCATGACATTGAATAAGAGAACAAACACCACCATAATAAAAAGTAGGTCAATGGCCATGCTGTCTGAGCACTTGGCCATTCATAATTTGCCTCTGCTCTATTCAGAGTTCATCTATAAATATGACCAGTCACTGCTGTGTTATGAAATAACTGAGTGTCTGAAATATGAGTGAAAGAGAGAAGCTTTGATTAAAATTTGCATCTTGCAGCATACTCCTAAGGATGCTGTCTGGAAAAGATAAGGATTCATCTCACACATATACAAGCTGGAGAAATTGGCAGACAGGAACATCATGCAGTTTAACAAAGGGAAAAAAATAAATCCTGCATCTGGGGAGGAGCCTCATGCACCAATATATGCTGGGGATTGCCCAGCTATAAAGCAGCTGTGCAGAAAAATACCTGAGGTTCCTGGTGGACACAAGGTGAACACGAGCCAGCAGAGTGTCCTTGCAGCACTGAAAGACTCCTCAGATGCCTTTTAGGCAAAGTATTGCCAGCAGCTCCAGGGAGATGTTCCCTCCTCTCTCCTCAGCACTGGTGGGAGGACACCTGGAGGACTGTGCATGTCTCAGGAGGGACAGGAGCATAATGAAGATTATCCAATCTCCAGAGAGACTGATGGAGGGACTGGAGCGTCTCTCTTATGATGAAAACCTGGGACAGTCGGGATGGTTCAGCCCAGAGAAGAGAAGGCTCAAAGGAACATAAATGCACAATAAATCTATATAATGATTTTAATACAATGCAAATAATATTATTATAAATATAGGTAATATATAGCAAATTTATATAAAAATCTTAAGGGAGGATGTGAAGAAAACAGAGGCAGGCTCTCTTCAGTGATGCCCAGTGGTAGAACCAGAGGCATAAAATGGGTACAAAATGAAATACAAGAGGTTCCATCTGACCAAATATTTTTATTTTGAGGCTGACTGGGCACTGGTACAGGCTGTCCAGAGGTATTGTGGACTGTCAATCTTTGGAGATATTCCAAAGCCATCTAGACATGGTCTTGGACAATCAGCCTGAGATGGCCATGCTTGAGCAGGGCTATTGGGTGAGATGACACCTGGAGGTCTCACTGAACCCCAGGTGATTCTGCAGTTCTGTGATATGAGTGGGGGGCACAGTACATTGCAGAATGTACTTGTTTCTAGGCTAGAGGTCAGGAAACCACTCTTTTCACAGCAGTCAGTAATATGCATTACTGGGGATGAGAACAAGGAATTCAGGTTAAATTGGAATTTTTTTTTCCCAGATGCTATCCTTCATTTTCACATCCTCTAAGTCTTTCTTAAAGGGACAGTATTATCTATCATCTTTGTAGTAGGTTCTGAGTATGTTGACATTGCTACTTTTTCTTTTCTGATTTTCTTTCCCTTAGAAGTGGTGATGTAACAGCAAAATGCTGTGGGCAAATGCTTAGGAAATTAATCGCATACTTTTTTTTCTCGAGATGAATCCACAGTTTTGGGATAGAACTATAAGGAATCAATGTGTTGCAATCTTCTTTGTTTTGGGTTTGGTTTTGTTTTCTTTTTTTCTTTCTTTTTTTTAATTCTGTTTTAAATCTTAGAAGTTTTTTACATTTGAAAAGACATGCAAAATCATTGAGTTCAACCATTAACCCACCACTACCAATCCACCACTAAACCATTTCCCCAGGTGTCACATCTACACATCTTTTAAACACCTTCAGTAGTGGTGACCCAACCACTTCTTTAGGCACCTTGTTCCAATGCTTGACAACCCTTTCTGTGAAGGATTGTTCCTAAAATCCAATCTAAACTACAAGGATCTAGAAAGTCTTAGGAAGATTCAGAAATCTTGGCCTCCATCAGTGCATAACTGTGATGTCTGTGTGCATCTACCAGGTGTTACTGCATTTTGTTATCATCATAAATTGACTTCAAATGGTCTAATAAAAATCTTTTTACTAAAAGTCAAATGTTTGCTATTCTAAGTTTGGGAACAAATGTGTGTATTGCACCAAGTCCTTTAGCTTGACATTTCACCCCCGGTCATTTGTTAAATAATCATGCAAAGTAGCATATATTAAGATGTAGTTAGCAATATTTTGCAACAGGAAGTCCAAAATTAATTTCCTAGTAATTACAATCTATTTTAAAGTATTTGTTATTTACTTTAATGTCAACAGTAAGAGGCTTCCTTGTCACACTGACAATAATAAATGCATCTGGCTTTCTTAATACATTCACAGTGTGTGCTGTATTGACTGTGATGAGAGAAAGTGTGTGGATTAGAGTATCGTAATTCTGTTTGATGTGCTGTTCGATTTTCTTGTTATCAAACAAACATTTTACTTTGTCTTGACATCACTGAAATATCAGTAAAACTGGAGGATTTGATGTGTTATTGAAAAAGGCAGGAGGTATGCTTTGTGTTAGATTTGTTGTTGTTGTCATTACAAAGAGAATTAGTGAGGAAATATTTATTTGTGAATGTCTGTGTGTATTGCTGAGAGAGGAGCTTACATGCAACCATGTTGTTTGCTATTGACTCCTGTTCCATCTTTGATAGCTCATTTTTGTTTCCAGAAAGCAATCCTGGAGTGGAGAGTTAAACTGGCCCATAGTGGACCTGCCAACAGATTCTTGAAGTCTGAGTAACTGGCCATTTAGGAAATATTGTGTTTTGGTGGCTGGTTAATAAAAGTGTACATGTGGAGGAGAGTGAGGGGGCCTGTATTATTCAATGACTTCCATTGCTAGCTGTGCCACACACTTTGAAGGATCCTATATTTGGGGTGGGATTTGTCTCATAAAATCTGTCAGAAAACACCAGCATGAACCTCTGAGCAGGTCCTCACTCTAATTACCCTTTACAATCAATGGGTACCTTGTTTTCAGTTAAAAAAAAAGTAAAAAAAAAATACATTAATCTAATCAGAAAGTAAATGTTAACATGGAATCAGACTAATTGATTCCTTAATTCCATTGATAATGTTGACTCCATCTTTTTTAGCTGCAACAGAAGCCCCAACAGCAACCTCTGATATAGCCAAGTCTGCCAAAGGGAGTCTGATGCCTCAGTTTGCCAGGAGAAGCCAGGGGATGTGACAAACATGTGGAGGTCAAGCCAGGCCAAGCCAGAGTTTGATTTCATTCCATTATCTTCATTTTCCTCAGCAACAAGCATGTGTCAGAAGCCAAGGTCAGTTACCATCAAAGTTATTTCATACCATGGTAAAAGAGATGAAATCTAGTCTAAGATCACCTTTTCTTTGGACTTCGGCTTGCATTGCACATGAAATTTCACTGATTGAACAACCAGAGCCAATATCCCTACTAAAAGATAAAATATCTGCACAGGTGATATCTCTGCTTGAAACAATTGAAATAAAAGTAGCAGTAAAACTATCACACAGAAACAGCTCACATTCCTCTGCAGAAGATATATTTGGAAAGATTTGAGTCAAGTTTACAATTTAATTTAGGCAGAGACTAAATGAAAAGAGAAGTATAGGAAAATATCAGCTACAATGTGTATCTACTCCTACTTCCTAATCACATTGCCAGATTTGAAACACCACAATGCGGCTTAAGAAGTGAAGCAATGCTAATGATGGAAGATGGAGGAATTCATGGTGAATTATTGAATATCTAGATAGATCAATATGATATATCTTCATGGGACTTCTGAACAAGTAGACTCTAATGCTCTAGTTTGCTTAGAAACTGCTCAGAAGCATCTGAGCCTACCTACTCAGCATTAATTAAAGATTAATTAAAGATTTATGGAAGATCATGGACTATTCTTGTAATTTTGCCTAGCTGGTAAAAGTTCATAGCAATGAAAAACTTGTATTGAAACAAAACCTAGTTTCAAGGGCTATATTGAATTTCTAGTCAATGTAATTTTATTCTCCATATTTGTAAGAACAACTCCTTGCACTTTTGATAACCTCAGCTCATAATCACAGACTCATAGAGTACCAGGTTGGAAGAGACCTCAGGATCATCTGGTCCAGCTTTTCTTGACAAAAGCACAGTCTAAAGAAGATGGTCCAGCATCCTGTCCAGATGAATTCTAGAAGTGTCCAATGTCAGGGAATCCACCACTTCCTTGGGGAGATTATTCTTAAAAACTTTTCATCTTAATTGGAATCTCCCCAGGAGTCACTTGTACCCATCACCCCTCAACTTTTCCATGTGACTCCTGTAAGAAAGGAGTTTGATCTTTGTTGGAATCCTTTAAACACTGGAACATGGTAAAGCTGTCTCCCCCAGGCCCTCTTTTCTCACAGTTGAATGCACTCAGTTCTCTCAGCCTTTTCCCACATGTCAGGCTTTCCCCTCCTTTGCTCATCTTTGTGGCTGCCCTTTGGGCTCTGTCCAGCCATTCCACATCTTTTTGTATAGCCAGACCTGACATTCACAGTATTGCATACTGGGGCCATTCCTGGCCCTACAATTCCATTCTGCTGGCTCAGTAGAGTGGGATGATGAGTTCCCAGTCTCTGCTGGGGATGCTGTGGTGGATGCAGCTCAGCCTCCGGCTGCACACTGATCACTCATTCTGCACTTGCTGTCCACCGGGACCTCCAGGGCCTTTTCCACAAAGCTTCCACCCATCCAGGCAGATTCCAGCCCGTGCTGCAATCCTGGATTTTGCTTTCCCAGGTGCAAGGCCTTGCATTTGTCTTTGTTGAATTTCATATATTGCTGTTAACCTCCTCTTTCTGCTAATCCAGATCTGTCTGGAAATTTTCAGAATATACACAAGCAGTGTAAATGATACAATTGCAGCATATTTAATGTCATCCAGCACTACTAGAACTGGATAAAATATATAGCTAAATTATTACACATTTGTTTTTAGCTTAATTGAGCCAGCAGTAATTAATAGATTAATGTGTGTGTATTACAGAATATGCCATTAAAATATGCTTTGGAAATGTCAAAACATGTTGTTCCAGCATGGTCCAACACTGATCAGCTTCCTTGACAGCTGGAGAGCCTCCCAGGAGTTTTAGTTTGAATGCTTCAGGCCCCTAATCTCTCCTGTGTATTTGATTTTCCAGATGGACAACTGTTTCAGGATATGCTATAATCTTACTGCCCCAGGGTTCAAACAAAACAGGTCAGTGTACTTTAGTGTATTCTGAATTTCATTCTGGCCAAGACTCTGACCTACAGTACAAATCCAGGATGAGAGGTAGTGACCTTCAGCTTGCATGAAGGTGGATGTCCAGAGGGCTGCAGGTTAATACTGAGTTGACACAGAGTATTTCTGCTCAGTGTGATGAGCCAAATGTGTCAATTCAGGTTGACACAACCCAAAAAGGAAGACAGCACAAACATAGCAAAATTCACACTGTTATTAAGTAGGCAACATTTTCTATCAAAAAAACAACCAAATTATCTCCACAAAATTCCCCATCATCACTTTTTACAAATCCACTTTCTCAAATGTTGCTTTTTTTAGATTTTCAGTTCCATGGTATCTGGACAGCTGGCAGAAAAAAGCAGCAATCAGTTGGTCTCGGCGAGTCTTTCAAACCTTCAATCAACCTTGCAAGGGTATCAGCTTTAAAACTTGTAACTGGGAATGTTTATAAATTTCCTGATCTTTTCCTGCTTTTCTAGCTTCCTCACTCTCTCAACACACACATTCACAAACACTTACACTCCCACCTCTGAATGTTGGAGAACCTCTTGTGCACTCTCTAGTCTCACCCTCTTTTCCAAGCACAAGTTCACTCACACAACCCTCTGCAGAGTAAAGCTTATTTACTTTCTTTACTTTTCTTTAATCCCTTTCTTCTAATGACAGCTAAATCCTGTGAGGTAAAAGATGATCTCTCTGGGAGCAACTGAAGTGGGGAATAGCATGCAATTCACATTTCTCCTTCATTCTTTACTGGAGAAGATTAGTGTTGTGGTAATTGTGGTGTTCCCATTGGAAGCATTAAGGAGTTATAAAGTCACAAATTTCTTGCTCTTTTCCTTCAACCTTAGTTTCACAAGGTTGAATCCTATCCAAATGGGATGTCTTGTAATGTAGTCTTGTGCTTTTTTTTCATGCCTCCAATGCAAACTTTTTGGGATATCAGGATTTCTTTTTCTTTTTTTCTTTCTTTTTGAGGTCTCTTCCCCTTTTTTGGTTAGTTTTGCCAACGTCAAGTGAACATGAAGTACAACAATTCGTTCAAAATGAAACTTTTTTATATCTATAATTCCAAGAGAGCAAACAGGGTCAATATCCTCCCTGTCTGGTCCCTGGGATGCTCCTGCAAACATACTGGTTGGTAATTTAGCAATCCCTGGCTCCCAAGGTACCCACCAAGGCTCTCACTGATGGGGTGGCAGGAAATGACACACCCCTCCTGGTCTTGCAAATCTTACTTCGATAAGCAAAGCTCTAATTGCTGTTTTCCCATGACACGTTTTGCCTCTCCTTAATGTTCATGACAGTGAGGTTCTGATCCACTGTGTCCTTGTGTGGCAGTGCCAGCCTGCTGCTCAGATGGCTATCAAACCCGCCATGCCAACACCACACTGCACCTTCACTATGGCAACGCTGCTCATGGCATTACAGCAGATGCTGACTGATGGAATGAGCAAGCCCAGGACACCTACAGCCTGTGCCACTCCCATCTAGGGACACTGCTGCAGCACCCTGCTCTGCAGGACAGGGCCATCTCTCTCTGTGGGCTCCAAGCCCAGTGGGGTGAACCTGCAGTTTGGTTAGAAAAGTGCAGGTTATAAGAAACAGGGCAAGGAAGGCAAGAGATCATGGCTGAGTTGAGACCTGCTGGTCAAACTGAAGGGCAAGAAGGAAATGCACAGGCAGTGGAAGAAGGGACATGTGTCCTGGGAAGAGTATGGGGATGTGGCCTGCTGGTGTAGGGTTAGGGTCAGGAAGGCCAAGGTGCAGCTAGAGCTGGACTTGGCAAGGGATACTAAGAAAAAAATTTTTGGTAAACATTTCTAGCCAAAGAAGAAAGAGGATGCAGGTGTTGAGAGGAGCCCTGAAGAGAAGAACTTTGGAGTCCTGATGGATGAGAGGCTAGAAATGACCCAGAAATGTGTACTTGCATCCCCAAAAGCCAAACGTGTCCTGGGCTGCATCCAAAGCACCATGGGCAGCAGAGGAGGGAGGGGATTCTGCCCCTCTGCTTTGCTCTGGTGGGACCCCATCTGCCATGCTGCCAAAAGCTCTGGAGCCTCAGCACAGAAGGACCTGGACCAGAGGAAGGCCCCAAAGATGGTCAGAGGGCTGGATCAGCTCTCCTATGAGGACAGGCTGAGAGGACTGGGTTTGTTCAGCCTGGAGAAGAGAAGGGGAACCTTGTGGCATCCTTTCAGCACATGAAGAAAGTATTTAGCAGGGCTGTAGTGACAGAACAAGGATTAATGGCTTCAAATTAACTTGAGAGTATATGTAGAGTAGATATAAGGAAGAAATTTTGATATGAAAAGCCTGAAGAAACACTGGCACAGATTGCTCAGAGAGGTGATAGATGCTCCATCCCTGAACTGTTCAGGGTCAGGTTGGATAGGGCTCTGAGCAACCTGATTTAGTTCAAGTTTCCCTGCCCATATCAGGGGAGTTGGAACTAGATGATCTTCAAAGCTTCTCACAACCCAAGCCATTCTATGATTCTGTGTGCAAGTGGGATGGCACCAACAATTCAGTACACTTTTTCTTCCAGGGATGCACATTTACTTCTGATAGCCACAGGTCTGTCCTTCCTTTGTTCCAGAGAGTGTTCTCTCCCTTCTTCTTCCAGGCAGCCAGTATTTGCCTGTCTCAGCAGATAACACACCATATTTAAAAAAAAAAAATCACTCTATAAATTCAATCCCTTGTGAAATTTTTAGAAGTGATTTCTAGACCATCATGTGTCATGAGGCCATGGGAGTACTTAAGTTTTATCTTTTGTTTAATTGCCTGTGAAGGTCCTGCCCTTGACACTGTAGTTAATGATTAAAACTGTTTTGTACTGGATTGCAATTTATTGTAGTCAACAGAAATAAAGTTCATTGTACCTGTCAATAAGAATCTTGTCTCCTGTCTTAATATTACTTATGTAGATCAAATTCCAACCTTTTTCATTCAATACAAATACATACAAACCAGCTGATTTCTCTTTATACTGCATGCTGGAGAGTCTTGATGATTTAGGGAATAACCTAAAAGCTCCTACAGTGGAGAAGATGAGCCATGTCAAGGAAATAAAGAGGCCTACAAAGCATACCCCCATGCTTTGTAAGCATACCCCATGCCCTGGTCCCCGGCCCATGCTTGTAGAACAAAGTAGGAGGCATTACATAAAAGAGCAAACAGGTTTTAAAACTGGTAACTTAAAGAAAGAGTACATGGGTATTTGAAATAGGTGAGAGTTCAGAGGGAAAATTAGTTGCTAGGCAAGATAATGGAAATATCCTATCCCTTAATAGAAGGGCAAAAGATGTCTACTAGCCAGACCAACAGCTTGCTCTTCTTTGGAAATCCACCCTTTTCTCTACCGTGAACTACGAATTTTAACATGGATTCAATACTGCCCATTTCTAGTGGGGCAGTGGGGGAGAGTCAGAGGTTGGGATTTTGGTCAAGCTTTTTTGTTTGTTTCTGCTTTTTGCATATTCCATTTTCTACTTGAGGCTGTTTGGTGGAACAGTGCCATGAAACCCCGACACACTGTGGAGGCACCCGCTCTGGTGAGACCCAGGCTTGGGGCCATTCTGGTGCCCACTGCTGGGTGTTCCCCGGGGCCAAGCTCAGAACAGAGCCATCCTTGAAGCTTTTTTTTCCCCTGAATAAAAGCTGCCAATTTTCTAGTCCATGGAAAACCTCAGCATATCAGCATCATGCAGTCTGTGTCCTCACTGCTGGAAAAGACAGCTCTTCTCACAGTGTGAAGGAAATTTCTTTCTCTTCTTCCTACTCTGTTCCATCCTTGAATAATGTGCCAAATGTACAATTTATCGTGTTTCATAGTACAAATCACTGCCCCAACAGGAAGTAAATTGCAAACCCCAACCCACTTAAGATAGCTTCCCCAGTATTGATTAATAGATTATCACAGAGCTTAAGATAAAAAGGTGAGAGTTCTTTATGCCATTCCAAAGACCTCCCTTTTCTCCTTTTACTGTTGTAAACATGTGTAGAATGATTAAAATATTTCTTTTATAACTTATTCAAAATTTACCTTTGCTTTTGTTCCCCAGATATACTAAACTTGTCTTCTTCCATTTATATTTCTTTTTTTGTAGCCTTGAAGGCTGCTGTACACAGAAGGAATAACCATAAAGCAATGATATTCAGAGGTTTACCAGGAACATTTAAATATTTATATGTACTCCATTCTGAAGACTTTCCATTGAGACAAAATGCATGTATAATGGAGACATGTTATATATAATTTTCATATGAGAGGCACAAAACAGATGAGACAGTTTCATGCTTGCTTTCATTTAATACATTGAGGTTGAGGTCAATGCTCTTTTATTTTTCCTTTGAGTATCTGCAGTTGTGTTGGTCTTTTGTCTTCGCTTGGAGTGCTCAGTCATGAGGATGCTTCAGAGCTTTCTGCCTCAGGAGCCCTGGTCCCAGCCCTGATCTGGAGCACACCCAGGGAGGTTAGTTGGTCTCATCATGCTCTCTAGTGGCTGCTTCTCTGCTGAGCAGCTGCCGTGCTCCAGGGAGGACCAGCTCTGGAGCAGCAGTGATGATTCAAGACTTGGTAGCTTGAGCACAAAAGGAAAAACTGGAGGGATATTTTGGCTTCATCCTAGTCAGTCCTAAACCATGTCTTAATCTCTTACCTCAAAGAACCAGAGAATAAATGTCTTGATTATAGTCATACCAATTTTTAAAATAATTTCATCTTTCCTCTTCCTGACTATAATCCCTCCATTTGACATCTGGAGTCAATAATGATGAAACTGACAAAAGTATGGCTAAAAATTCAATTTTTTATTTGTCTCAACCTTTTATAAAAATTGCAATAAGAAGAGCAATTGAGGTTAGTGGGAAAGGCCTCACTGACTTCTGCAGGCTTTTAACCATGGGACCAAATATAACTCTAGTTCTCTCTGACACTAAATTTCAGGAGATTGCAAATTTTCATGGGGTCTTCCCAGGAACAGAGTTTTTCATGCATTTTAAAATTATAGATTTGATGCTGAGTGTTTCCTTGAAATACAGAAATAATCCACAGAAGTTTATAATGAAATTGGATTTTCAACCTTTAAAAATCCCAGAGAAAGATTTGGTTCAAATTCTGACTGACAATGCAGATCAGAAGTATTTTCTGAATAAAAAATAAAATTTCAGTAGAATAAAACTGAGATTCAGGAAAAACAAATGAATCACTCTTGATCATACCTCAAGCAGAGAGAGAGTAAACTATCATATGAAGGAGATTATAGGATTACTTGCTTTTTGACAACAGCTTTTAGTTTTTGAAGTGTTACTTCAGTTATATTCGTTACTGCTAAAATACCATAATAGCAACATGGAACAGCATTGTGAGGGATTTGTTCATGGCTCTGGTCCTGGATAGTGGCATGAGCTCCCTTCTCCTGCTCAAAAACTTCTTTTGCAGTCCATGGATGCCCTAGAGGTTCACACCCTGCTCTGCAGGCTGAGACCAAACTGGCTTGTTGACTTTCTGCCCACACACTGGGGGTGACACTGTGGGGATTTAAGAGAGAAAAATAAAACTGATGTTTTCCATTTGTGGGATGTAGGTGGTCAAGAGAAACAAAAGCCCTTGCAGAAGTTCTACATGAGATACACAGATGGCTTTGGGGGTGTGGCAGACTCTGTTGATGCTAAAAAGATGAAGGAAGCCAAAAAAGACTTGTGACAGATGCTTTCAAGCTATGGAGTATTTAAAGAAGATTGCATTAACTTTATAAATGTTAGAAATGTTTCCTAACGAAACTCAAGTTTTTGTCAGTAGCTGTGCTCCCAGATAAATATGACATGAGATGTTTCCTTCAAGTTGAAAAGGATGTAGGGAGGTAATTAATACTGTTTCAGCTTTGCAACAGCTTCAAGTGGAAAATGTATGAGGTTCATTCTTCAAAGGGGCAACCACACAAATTGCTAAGGCCCAAAGGCAAACCAAAAGAAGCTTCAACCATTTATAAAAAAAACAATATTGACTGGGGACAGAAATGTCTTTTAATAACTCACTATGACTAACAAGGACAAATGCTTCAGAGGCCTAAAAGTGTTGGAAGACAGGTGGCCATCAAGTAGGTGCATTGTTTTGAGGTACATTTCCTAATCAATTATTTTGCCCTTAGTAAATAGTTCATAACCTTGGGAGAGCTGAAGAGGCTGCAGAAAAGTGTCAGAGCAGCTGCTCAGAGTGAGGCTTGCAAAGGGTTGGAGGGGGTTTAGTTAAGGGCCAATTAAGAGAGGCAGCACTGTGGGGTCCTGCCTCAAGAGAGCTGCCAAGTTGGGACATCATAAGGGAAATGGAAGTGCAGTTACCTTAGAAACTGGAATGAAAACCTTAATAAATTATTAACATATCTGAAAATTAGAGAAAACAGTATTTCCAGTTATTTGAAAACTAGGTTCAAAGATCTCCCTTTGGAAACAAAGACAGTTTTAGTAATTAGCAAGCTGAGATTTTTTTCTTTTTTTTTTTTTTTGCCACAAAAAACGGAAGATCAAGAAAGACCCAAACTACAATTTATTTTTTTTCCTTTAAACCCACACAAAAATTAATATGGTTTCCCTCCTACACATATCTACTCTTTTACTGACCTCCTGGATTTTGTCTCCCTGTTCTTCTTCCCCGAGTTCAGTTTATTTGGGATAGGCTCTAACAATCTTGGCTACATGGAGAATTTCCAGTTTGACCAAACCAGGGACAAATGCCAAGTCCTTTTTGGCCTTTGGCCAGGATGGTTCTCCTCCAACGAGGTGCTCTGGGCAGCAGCCCAGGGAATGCTAAATGCTGTGAAATCAGGAGACCATTAAAACCTTTGATGTTATAAAAGAGCTATGTTAAATTTGTTCATAAAAATAGAGCTAACTTCAGAAGAAAGTTAGAAAGGAGAAATGTTACATCAGACCTTCAGGTATCTCCTCAGACAGGAGAGTATTCCTCTTAGAAGTAATTGATTTGTTGGTTGGAAAAAAAGTTAATTTCTCATTACTTACCATGTCTAAAGTATTTCTAGAAATTTTGCATTGTGGAAATGAGTTTATAAGCTAATAAATGAGGATGTACCTGCAGTTTTTCCACTCAAGACCAAGTACCCAAAACCTTGAGAAAGAAAATTGTCCCTGCTTAAGCCCCCAGTTTGATGCCCAGCTACCTCACTGGGAAATCTAAAGCCAAGAGGATAAATATAAAAGCAGTTTTGGGCCAGTCATGTAGACTGAAATTCCTAAGGGAAAAAATGGACAGAGGAAGCATGTTTCTGCCTGAGAAACATTGGGCTGATCATCAACCAAGAAATCCAAATATTTGCTTGGAAATATTTTCACAGCTTGATCTGTCATGCTGGAAAGTCCACACTCTGAGTGTCTCTATCCAAAAGCAGACTTGGTGCATGAGTGTGCATCCTGCTGCCAGTGAGTCACCTGGAGGATTTGGCATTCAGCTACAGTATTGGGGAAAGGGGCAAATGCAGTTTATCCTGAGCAGGATTATTGTAATGACATCATTCAGGCAAATAATTCCAAATGTTGTGCCTGGAGCAGTGGATAGCTACATTGCTCACTGGTCCCTTGCCTGCTTGGATGCATGTTTACAAAAGCTAATTAGAGTGGACTGTGTTATTTACAGTGTTAGACTTTAGAAGGAAAAAGCTTACTGTATAATCTCTGCCTCAAGTGTGTTTGAGCAGAGATTACTGTAGGGGAACTGAAAGGAGCCAGCAGGAGCAAACTCAGCAATTATTTTAAAACAGTCAATAATTTCTATTCCCTAAGTGGCAGCATGAAATTTTCCCATACTGATTATCTGATACTGTATTATACAGGGTAGATATTTCTTTCCGAATTGCATCATTTTGGGCCACAGTTTGTTTCTGAGACCCCTCAGCTTCACATTAAATTTTCAATACATTTAACATATGTAACAGAAATCAGAACTAGGAAACGTCATAATTTTTTCCTTCTGGTCCTCCCTATCCCCTTCTTTTATAAAGTTTAGGAATCACTTCCTCTCCCACAGCAACTTTTTAATTTGTTTGGGTTTTTTTTGTAGTTTCATATGATATCTACTAAGGTTAGGAGGAGGCGGATGGATCTGGGAAAGCTGAAACCTTTACCTTTTATTAAGCTACTAAGGCATAAACATGAACTCCTAATATTTTCTTTGATGGAAAAGAATCCCTGGATAGCATAAAGATTTCTATCATCTTCACCAGGAGAAGGTTATGTTTAGCAAACCTAGGGTTTCCCTCAAGGAACACTTGGCAGAGAAGAAGGTCATTAAAGGATTAGAAACCTATTTGGTCCTGCTTTGCAGGCAAATCAATCAGTGCTTCATGTTATCAACTTTGAAAAACTTCAGCTGAGTCTCTTCAATACATGCCAGCTATGGCAATCCCATTCGTACCCAAACCCTAGCAAACATGCTGGAGAGCATTGTGTTTTCCAGAAAGTTGCTTTATCAAATGATAGCACACTTTTGTCAACAGGAGCTCCACAGGAAAGTGCAGAAACAGGAAAAGGAGATTGGGACTATTAGAAAACTCTGCTGGCACTACTGCTACTGTGTCGTTCTGAATTTTTAAGATTTTCTATGCTTTCTGATGTTTACATTTTTGTAATGAACTTTCTTACACACTTTTTGTAAATAACTTATCATTTTGTATTCTTTTATAAAAAAAAGAAATTTGATAGACTGTTAGATTGTCTAGTGTCATTGGAGAGGTGGCATTTTCACCCTGCAATCCACTGTCACTTTTAGAAATATATAAATGATAGAGTCAAAAAATAAAGTTCCTTTTTTTGCCTGAAGAACAGCAGTGTGTGCGCGTTGTGTTATTTTGTGTCCTATAGTAACACTACTGCTTCAGTGGAAAACCAGTTGGATCTAAGCAATAAAAGAGAACTGGAAGCACATAAAACAATTCAGGATATTCCCATTCCCAGCCCACATGTTCAGCCCCAGTTTCAAATTCCACAGACTGCACTCAGCACAGGGAGAAAAGTCTGAGCAGGGAGGCAAGGATAAAATAGCTTCCCTTCTTCATCTTCATTTAGACAATCCAGACTTGTGTTCCAAATGTACTCTTTGCTGTTGCAGCACAAAATGACATGTCTAAGAGAGGGGAAAATATCTGCCACCAATACCATGCAAGAGAGGAAATATTGACTTTGATAAATGGGGATTTTCTCATGTTTGTGCTTTCAGCACTTTACCAAGGTGAGTTCAGCATCACGGGAACCTGTTTCAGCAAGTTCTCACATTCTGCTTGGTGATAATATGTGTGTATAGGTGAAAGATAAGAAAAAATTGGAAGATTTTAGTTTTGCTCTGTTGTGGAAGCCAATTAAGCTTCTTCTGTACATTAAGATTCAGATTCTTTTATTTTTCATAAGGATTGGCTTTGTTTTACTTGGACTACTTACATGTTAACATATTAGTTAGACTATGCAACTGTTTCTGGAGCAGCTTTTAATGTATGTGAACTGATTTGTAACAGCAAGATTAATAATTTATTTAGTTGTCCCAGAACATTCTGTGAGTTTGATTAAGGTAATATTCTGGAGATATCTTTCTTGCCTCCCTGAGCCCTGGAGAGCTTCCTTTTAAAAATGAAATGTGCCAGCTGAGTGTGCAGAAAAAGAGAGGATAAAGCAAGAATCACATACCAGGCTGTAGAAAAACAATCCTTAACAAGTATATTATATAAATATATTTTATATATATATATATGTATGTGGGAAAACATCTTACATATACTTTATGTAACACTCTAGTCAGCAACTGTGAATAAGAGAGAGGGTATCAGAGCCCCTTGCCTGATGCCTTATAAACAGGTTGAAGAACCATCCATTTTCTTCTTGAACTGATGAGCTACAAACATTGCAATAATGATTTCCTTCAAGTGTCTGTGTAGAATCCTCTGAGTGTGAATCCAATTAAGTAAAGAAGTGGCAAAAAGAGCTGCTCCTTTCAGGACCATTCCTGTAACCAGTGCACTCCAAAGGCAGTGATGAAGTAAAGAGCCGGAACCACAATCTGGTGCCAAATGTAGCCATACCTGGAGGCCAAATGAGACTTTCAGATCTCCCTGAACATTGAAGAAGTCTGCAAATCTAAAGTGAAAGTTGTCCCAGCTCTCTCTCTGAGGACACGGTTCATCATAAATTCCTCAGTCTTGCTTGAGTATTGAAGCAACTATAACTTCCTACAGCCTCAAAAGTTTCTTTGTCAGAACATTTCTGAGGTTTTTTCCCAGTGGTTGTCCAACTCTGACACACCACTGAGGATGACACACACTGCTGTTGGCAGCAGAGCAGATTAGAGCTCCTGTGACTGAAATGCCTTTGCAAGTTAGAGTGCTCAGGGAGGCACAAGCCCAGGGGAAGCACAGCCTGGAGAGAGAAAGCTGTGGTGAGGTGAGAGGGGCAAGGACAACTGCAAAACCTGACAAGGAACATCAAAGGAGAAATACAAAGCTGAGATTTGAAAAGGTAAATTTCAAAGCCGTTTCCATCTGGTTGCACTGATTGCACTTAAGAAGAACAAATTGAGAGCAAGCTCTCTTCAAAGAATAATGAGACCTGCAAAGGCACAAGGCAGGCCAGGGACATGCTGCCAATTTATTGGGAATGCAGAAACCTTCCCAAAGTCCCTGTCCAAGGGGAGAGGGATAAGGACACTGGGGTTAAACACACAGATGCATAAATCCACTGTCATAATTGTCATGCTGCAACCAGAATTTCATTGCCAGAGATACACAAATGTAGAGTTTCCGTTCACCAGGAGTAAAGGTAAATGTGTGTGTGGGCTGTGCCTTGGTGCTAGAGAGGTTTAGATCCTCTCCTTCTCTGTATGTCAGCTCTGAGCGTAACTTTTCCCAAGATGTGAGCTTAAAGCTTATTATCCTGATTCAGAACCACCTTGGAAAGTACAGTCTGTGTCTAAACTCTTACTGAGCTTGGCACTGGAACAGAGGGTTTTCCTTCATACCTACACATGGCTGCTGATTTGACTTCAAAGGTGGCAGTGCTGCAGCATTAGCAAAATCCTGCCTTTGGAATTGTTTTGGAATTTTGGGGCCCTTCAAGAAAGAAATCTCTGTACAGAAGAAGTTTCCATACAAAGGAGTGTGTTTGTCAGGCTATTCATCTCTGCCCACTGCTGAAGTGCTCTGTATCAAACCTCTAAGTGTGGGAGGCAGTGACTTTAAAACGGGTGAAAAGACTGCTTATCCTCCAAAATCTGACTGTATTGCTGTTTGGCATTTTGTTTGGTGAAGCTCTAAAGGACAAAATTGAGGTATTCATACATGTTTGGACAATGTCTATCATATTAAGTGTACTGTGAAGGAGGGGAGGTAGGTAACAGATGGGGATAAGTGATGCTTGCACAAAAAAGAAATTGAGCGCAGCAATATTGAAAACTGAGAGCTAACAAATGAAAAGGCATCTTCAGGAGCTGCAGAGAAAGCTGAGCTGTCAGTGATTTAGCACCTGAGTAGCTGGCTTGGATATCATGGGCACATGTACCATGGAAAAAACTGTGGAAGTTCCATTGGGAAAACTCCAATTTAAGTTCAGTTGCTAGGCTCAAGACTACATCTTAGAATTTTTCTCTTGAGTATACAGAGAAAACCAGGAGTAATGCAAAGGGACTATAATATTTTTATCTTTTTTTTTAATGGAGGACAATTTTAACTGAACATCAGGAATTCCATGGTAGCTGACCAGGGTAATCAACAGCCTACTTCACCACCATCTGCTGTTGAGCTGCACACCTGGACCAGCCTGGTAATTTTTCAGTAGAATTGGAATCTCCTATTTTTCATCCTGGAGTAAAAAGACTCCTCCATCTTAGAATTGCAACAAAACCAGTCTGTGCTGGCCCTATACTATGAGCTCCTTAATGAAGGGATTTGTCTTCTATATGTCAAAATCATCCCAAATCATCTTTTTAATAGCCAAACCCCAAACTCATAGCAAAGTCTGGTATTCATATCTTTCTGCATAGACTACATGAAAAACTTGTATGAAATGGGACAGGGGTGCCTTTAAGTGCTTCTAAAAGCACAGATGATAACTAAAACCTGAAATATTAGAAGTAAAGAAGCAGTAACAGTCAATGGTCCTTTCAGTATGGCACAGGCTATTTTTTATTCAGCCCTGCTTATCATAATCATCTTTAAATATAAATTTTCTCCAGGCTTTAATCAGGGACTTTTTCTACTCCTTTAAAGCACTGAAGCTGCAGTCCCCATACAAGTACTTCCCTTTTCAGTAACACCACTTTTGTGATGCTTGTCAAATTTTGCTGAACACCGAGAGAAATGACCACTCTGTGTTCAGCTATTTTCTCATGTAGTGCTCTCCATGCAATTTGGATTCCCTCCATTTGGCCCTCTTTTCAGCTGAAATGAAGGCAGTGATTCAGTCACAACCTCCCAAAAAAGCATCTGTTCACTGAACCTCAAAAAGAGCTGCAGGCCCATTGAGCTTTAGCAGCTAAAAGGCAAAGTGACAGCACCTCCCCTCCCCAGTAATGAGCTGGGGACAGGTCTGAGGGAAAGGGGATTTTCTATGTGGAAAAGTTCATAAATGTGAGGATGCATGTTTGCTAACTGGTGACAATGCAGAGTGCCAGCACAGCAGATAACTGAATTGCCAAGGATAAACCATCTATTTTAAAGGTTGCTCCTCCTACTGAGGTTTGATGGTCTTTTTGTTCCAAATTTTCACTGCCCATTCTGTTGAATCATCGTATCAGCAGTGGGAAGATCCCTATCCCCCTCAAGGAATTCTGCTGTCTCAGTGGGAAAGGGAAGAAGGATGGTGCAAGACCAGGAGGAAGCCATAGAGGCAGCCAACCTCAGGGCAGAGGTTAATTGCCTGTTTTTATTTTGCTGATGTTTTTTTGCCCAGTGTTCACAATGCCATCAGGGGAAATGGATGTTTTGAAGCCAATACAGATAGGTTGCCATAAATATTTAGCATTTTTGCAAAGATGGCTTTGATTATAGATCTGTGATATGTTGTTAACTGAGCTTCTGCCTTGATATTTGAATCCTAAGCTAAAATGAAATTCCCTGATTTTGTCATTTTGGATTCTGAGACTGGGCCAGGCTACCCAAAAGGAAACACAGCATTTAGGTAGGGTCAGGAGCTCTATAATTTGCTACCTTTTGTTGTCTGCAGGCTTCTTAGTTTGCTTTTCCTTTTTAGTATACAATTTCCTTAGTAGAAATGACCTTCTCAGAAATTATAGCGCATTGTTCAATGACTTTTCTGACCTCTTACAAAAATGCTCCTGGTTTGTTTTGTTGGCTGTTCCTTCTCTCACATGGACAAGTTCTGCCTTTGTGAATTCAGCACTGTTAAAACAAAAGGGAAACCTACCGAGACCATGAGAAGCAAATGCTCCATATATAAGTACACAGCTAGATTTGTGTGTATAACTATAAATATATACCCACATATACTTGTTATACAGTTGTATAAAATTTATATTTTTTCTTTATTCTTATTTATGTATTGATATTTACTTATATTTTACTTAAATAAGGCTAATATGACAGATCTGACAGATGTTAAAGTACATTTATACGCTTAGAACATAGCAAAAATAAGTTTTCATTTGGCAGATATGTGTTTGCCCAATCCCTTTACCAGCATAGTTTGAAATGAACATAACAAGCAGCACACAATAAAAATGTACAAATGCAATGTTGCTAGGAAGAAGACAGGCTGGACCACTGTGTCAGCAACATGTACAAGGGAGCAAACCAGCAGCAAGGGAGTGGATATTTTATGGTGACTGAGAGGTTTAGCTCTTGCAGAGTTAGAAATAGAAAAAAAAATCCAACAGATATTAAAAAATATGTATGTTCATTCGTGCAATTTTTCTGGTTGCAATTTTCAGAGACGGAGGCCCTCAGCCATGGCTGCTCTCACAAGCATTTCACAACCAGCCACAGGAAAGGGAGCAGAACAGTTACAAATGAATCCCAGGAAAACACAGGTGACTGGTGGGCAAGCCAAGGTGAAAGTGATAGATAGTGACAGGGATGCCCACAGCTGCCTTCACAGCCACCAGAAAGTGATGTGACTCCCCTGAAATTTGCACCATGCCTTTTCTAGTGATAATAGCTCTGTTCAATGTCAGATTGCAGGAAATGGCCTCTGGACCACTGCTCTTGGGTTACAGTGATGAAGTAGATGTGGGAAGTTGTCACTCTCAGGCTGGAGGTGAGGAAGGAGCGATGCTTTCCCTGCTTTTTTACAGCTTAGCAACAAAGTGCAGTGTACATCCCTATGCTTGCTGACAGTAATTCCTCTGCCTCTGAGGCATGGACTGAGCTGAGAGAGGTTGGGTGCAGTGGTTTTGGGTGGCTTTTTCTTTGTGAAAAAATTATAACCTTTCACAACATGGGCTGTTGTTATAACCTTTCACAACATGGGCTGATCCCCTAACCTTGCTGTACTTCCTATCCTTCCCTTTCACAGCTGAGGTTCACAAATATTAAGGAGTTTATGTAATTAGCAACTCAAGACAGTCTTCCTCAAGTGCTCCTTTCATCAAAGTACACATTTTGCTTAGACATCAGTCTCTGGTCTCTTGATTCATTTCATGTTATGCAAAATATCTTTTGAAGGAAGAGAGCTCATGCAGTGCTAATATCTGGGGTCTGCCTGGCTCCAGTGATTTCAAAGGGCTCTTGGAGACCATCTGAGGACAGAAATGAACTTCCACTCCTAAAACTTATTTCCACCAAGTCAACCAGAGTTCAGAGCTCTCAGCTTCCTGCAGGCTGTGCTTAGCAGTTTGTGGTATTAGCTCCCAGCTCCACAGTTTATCTAGGAACAGGATAACAGGGTTAAACAAGGAGTTCTCAAAAATTCCATTTATGAATAAAACATAATAATTTATTCTTCTGCATTCAGAATAAAAGAGCACATTTTTCTGTCATTTGTGTAAATTTTTTTCTATTAACATCTGACTTTGTATTTCTGAAGACTATTTCAGTTCACCTATTATAAATATTTATGTCATAAGAAGAAATGTTGGGCCTCTTTCAAGGAAAATAGTTGAGAATGGATCCTCATATTTCAGAAATAAATGCAGAAACTATGTGTTCAAGCTATGCTATTATTAAATCATTCCCAGTGAACTTAGTGGGGGACTGTTGCAGTGAGAATGAATATATTTTTTACCTGAATGCAAGTCCAAAAATTATATTACTACAACAAAACAGGATTTTTAAGTGAAAAAGCAATACAAATATTCCCAGGTGCATTTGTGAATCTATCAGTTAGACATCTTATAAATAACCTTGTTCATTTGAAAGACTAGTTTTACACTTGATAAAATATAATCTTCATAAAACCCATGATAATCTCTCAATTTAAGCTCAGATCTTTAAAGAAATTAGGTATAACACACTGAACAGAAAGCATAATGGAAATATTAACTGTTTAAAAGAACAAAATTAAGACGGTCTCCAAAACAAAACAAACAGGAAAAAGCAAAAAAAAAAAAAATCATCCTCATTAAAGCAGGAATGTGTGCACTATTTTATCTAAGTAAACTTCATTTTACGTGTGTTTTACCTGTGTCAAAGAAAAACTTGCTTGTTTTGTTAGCAGAAAATAGATCAGAGCAGTCCATAAACTATCCCTATGAATTATTTTATCATTCCTGCATTCCATTCTCTGTAAATAAAACAAAGCCAAATCCTGATTCAATGAGCCAAAGCTTGCCTTCAGATGTGGGCGTGCATCTCACTTAAATGTCAGGTACAGGCAGGTGCTCAGATCAGAGGAAAGAATTTAACACCATGATGAAACACTGAGGAGAGGAGCCTTGTGGGGGAAAAGGTCTAATTGTTTTTTTAGGGCAGTAATTTTTAATCCAGATTTGAAAATGGAAAACACTGGAAAAATCCTTCCATTTCAAAGAAGAATTTTCCAGTGCTTTACATTTTTTCTGGGTTTTTAAAAATTATTTCCTGGCCAAGACCAAGCAAACTGTCCAGAAAGAGTTCAAGAAACCCAAATCAGTTTGAATGAGGTCAATGCCAATTCTACTTCAGCAAGTGGATGAAGCTCTCAAGGTTCTTTTTCCTGCTATCTGCTTCAAATCACATGGACATGTCAATGTAAAATTTGCATTTGGCTCTGCCTGGTCTGTGATACAATGATATGCATCCTGTTCAATTTAACCTTCAGTATTCAAAGAAAAAAAACAACTTAACAGGTTAATATTGGGTGATGGTAACTGTCAGAGCCACCTGAATAAAAATGAGTGTCAGAACAAATCAGATTTTGGAACTGAATGTTCTTGAATATTCAGTTTGTCTCAGGAAGCAATTTCTTGGGACTGGTGTAGTCTGTTTCCCTGGATACCTTTGGCTAATACTGGTCCAGCTGGATGGAATCCATCTGAGCTGCCAAAAAAACCTCTTCAGTGTTTCATCTAGTTTAGATATTATTGTGATCTTAATCTTGATAGTCACAAAACAGAAGGTACTGTGGTGGTATCCACAGCAGTGAGCAAGAGGATCAACTTTTTATTTTAAGGAATTTAAAGAGCTCACTCAGAGCTGTTGTATTAAGCATTTCCACACAATGCCTATTCATATAGATATAAAAGTACTCTACACAGCTCATATAATTTGATTTCATAATGCTTCTTAAGGAGGAATATTCCTTCCACTAACAGAGAGGGAGAGCTGGATAATAAGATGTTTCAGTTCCTCCAAAGATCATGGCAAAAGCAGGAATTGCAAAGTGGGTCCGGAGTGCTCCAATGCTGCACCACAGCTCTGCTCAAGGACTCTGTGGTCAGACCCATATGAAAAAACAGCTAAAGTGAGCACTGTTCAAAGTCTGGCCAATTTACCTGCAATGAGTAAAAAACTTAACAAGGAGCCCTTGCTCTTTTTTTTTGTCTTTTAGCAAGTTTATTTTGTAGCCATGTTAACAGTTATTACAAGAGGCTTCAAATGGATTCTCTGAATCCAGGTGCATATTTTCTATACTGCAAAAACAGTAGGAAATGTCCTTAAAACTGCTGTTAGAGGGTGAGAACATTCAAGTCATAATTCTGGAGGTTCCTATCTTGCACCTTTACTGTGTACTGCTTCCTTGCAAAATATCTGTGGGAGAATGAATGGGGAAGTGGATTTACAAAAGTCATTCACAGAGTAACTGTAACCGTTCACCAAAATCACAGGCAATGTAGAATCCTCCAGCATTATAAAACATTTGCAGGAAGGCTGAAAAGGGTTTGGGTTTCCCAGCTTCCGAAGACAGGAGTGAGAGCAAAATCAGCTCTTTTGAAATATTTAGCTGGACCTTGGGAACCAGGTTATGATCAAGGATAAGAATGGATGGAAAATGCCATTTGCTTTTCAAAATCTGCTTAACTTGTTCATGGGTGTTTGCTATCAACAGTCTTTGAATGATCCAAGAGAAAACAAGGTTCCCAGTTTCATGGATATTTTACTTCTGAAACCAAAAAAGATGATATATTCATAAGAACAGAGCACTAGAAATATCATCAAACACCAGTACCCATCCCTCCCAGGCCCATCCAGAGTGGGATCCTACATTGCAGTTAATGAGTTGTATATTATCACTCACAAGCAAGTTAAATTCTATGAGTTTTTCGATCTTGCAGGGCACTTTTTGCACCCATTCTTATGAATATATTTTAGTCTAACTTTCTGTATAATACAGACACAAGAAGTTCTTTAAATAACACGTCTGTCAAGTTGTGTTATAATTTGGTCCTTCTTGTAGGCAGATTTCCTATCCTGATTTAAAGAAATGTAGAACGACAGACAGGTCACCCCTTTCCTGAAGAAACATTTGCAATGCTAAATTAAAAAACCCAATCAACTAAACACACACACACACACAAAACGCCCCTGTATGCCTGATTTCTTGCCTCATTTTGTTTTGTCTCTCAGCCTTGTGGTTTCCTCTTGCCATTTATGAATGCCAGAGTTTTGCAGCACCAGAAATCTCTTCACTCTGAGATACTTGTGCACAGTGATGAGGTAACTCCTTAGTCATCACTTAGAGTACACCATGGACTGAATTGCTTGAATTACTCCAAAAGGCATTATTTCCATATCTCTGGTAATAACTTTGTCTTTAGGAAGAACCAATAGAAGAGACAAGCAAGGAAATAGTTTTGAAAGCACTAAAAAAAGTAACCTCTAGATCGATCTTAATTTATTTAACATCACTATTTATAGGTGAAATAATTCTTTTTTTAATTTCTCATAAATCAGAAAACTTACAGAAGATCACAAATTCCATAGCTGCCTGCACTCCCAGTGCCTCAGGTAGCAGCACATGTAAAGAGAACCCCTTATGTAAGGTGACAGTGACCACATGAGGTTGATTTGTTGCAAATATAAAGTGCAGAGATGTCCTCCATGTCAGAAAATATTTTATGCAGAACAAAGCATAGAAGAATGAAAGAAAACCAAACCATAGCATTACATACAGCAGAGGTAATGTCTGACCTTCAGATCCTTCAGAAAGGAGTCCTGTATTGATACAGAAAAAAAATCTGCTGTATGGAGTCTACCTCTATTTATCATAAACTTGTCCAGAAGGAAGAAAGGAAGATTCTTTGGAAAATAAATCATAAATACCCTGGGTATGTTTTTGTTTCCAGACATGAAAATAATCTTTCTAATAATTTGCCTAATGTGATCAATGCTTGCTTTACTTTATGTCCTAGGTTCTACATGACAGTGTGGCAGTTCAGCTAGATAGGTTGCCTCAGCAAAAAGTTGATTGTCTTCACAAATGACAATTACAGGGCATTAATGTGGGCTGTTAGTACAAGACCTCTCTCCACCTGCAACTTTGTTCCTCCTTTTGATGTGCACCTAGGATACTACCCAAAAAGCTCCAAGGTTTTTGTAATTACAGAAAGTATCATCTGTGATTATTACAGATTCTTGCAGTGAGAAATTTGATGGCAGATTCATTTTACCTGATTGCAAGTGTTTGTTATGCAGGTCCACCTGAGCTTGTCACACAGGGACCATTTTAGAATCAACAGAAGAAATTAACATTCTTAGGGCACATACAGCCCCAGCCCATTTTAGCTGTTGGCTGCGGGATAAGTGTTGATACCTTTTCACTGACTTTAGATTTCTGACAGTGGTCAGATGCTATGTCTGATTCTTGGAAACTGCCAAATAGGTGGGTGTGATATATTCCTCATGTCATCATTTAGCTTTTTATTAACTTTGAAACAGTTTTGTTAACTAGAAACAGTTCAAGAGAACTGTTACCTCATTCTGGAGTGCCCAGTCACTGCAGACATTATACTTGGTATTTGCTGGCTCCCTGGACGTGGGCTCCAGGTCAGTGTCACACTGGCTCAGCTATTTCCGGTACTTCTTTAGGAACATGAGCACAGCCCTGCGTGAGCACTTGCTGTTGTCACAGCAGCTGCTGCCTTCCATGCCATCCATGTCTACATGTGGTGATGAACTCATCAAGGCCATTTTTGGCCTGACTCTGGTGCCAAAGTCACTTCCCAAAATAGAGATGCAGAAGACAAAATGGTACTCTTCACAAACATTGGAAGAAAGCAGTTTGGCCAGAATTATGTGAGCACAATAACGTGCCACTCTATTTTCTCCTGAAATAGTCTTAGGGTCTATACCTGCTTTACATCATGCCAAATCTTGCTGTAGAGATGAGTTTTGTATCTGTCCTGTAGGACTTAAAAGTCTTTGTTAGGAACACAACATGGCTTTAAATTTGGTTTATTTGCAATAGCAGAAGTTGGTTCCTTTTTTTTCTGTGTGGGCATTTTTCTTACTCCTTACCACCTAAATAATATAGAAAACATATGCAGCTGAGCAAGGCATTTTACTAAGTGCCTTTGCTCTGGCCAGTTGTAATTGCTACACACTAACAAATCCTACAAATTAAACTGGGTTTTGTCCAGGGATGAAAGATACTAAATGCTTTCTTGTTGGAGTGTGAAATCAGTGAAGACTTTAATCTGATATGATCTGGCAATTTGTCAGGTTTACAAGATCCCAAGTGAGCCAAGGATGTGGGACAGAGCAACAAGATGAGAACAGAAGGAATGGACTCAGAAATCAAAAGGTCCCCCTCAAAGTATGAAACAGAGAAGGGACAGACTGACCTACATGTTCTATTTCAGTTGTTCCTCCAGTATTACACTTCTTTTTTTATGTCATCTGCTAACTCATGTCTTCAGAGTAGATAAATCTAATAGAGTAAAATCACTACCTACCTGACTTCCTCTGGAGGATGGGTAGGCTGAGATTTATAATCTCAGGGGATTATCAGGAAGTACCAGGTTACTGTGAGAAGTTCTGAAAAGTTCTAAAAAGAGGGAAAATTGTCCTCCAGAGGGATCTATTTCTGCTCACTTACAATAAGCACAAATTTCTGATGAAGCTAAAATAAAAAAGACTCTTCCAAAGCTGATGCCGCACTTTGGAATGGAGATGTCCAGATTGTAGCTGGGTTACATGAACCACAATTAGGTATTGCCCTTGAGATACCTGTCACCTATTGAAATTTGGTGGAAACTATAAAATCAGTGAGTTGATAAGTTATTGGAGACTCAGACTGACCCACAGAAGTGTGTACCAAGAGCAGAACTGCAAAAGCTTTGCTTACAGTTCCCTAATGTTAAAGTTAAGCCAAGCAGCAAGGAATGATGTTACACACTGCAAGCCATTAGTGTGTGGAAGATGAAGACACGTGATGCAAAAATACTCCACCAAAAAACCCCAAAAAAGCAACAACAAAACCCCAACCTCATAGCTTCAGCACTATGAAATATTTTGTTCATCATAAAATTTACCTTTTTAATTAAATTTTATGTACTTGGGAGATCACTTCCATTCAGTTTTGTTGGGTTTTTTTCCTAAAAAAGGAACTAGGCATGTCTATGCATATGTAAATGTCCCTCAGTTATCCCCAATTAACATTTTAACTACTTAGCCAGCTTCAATAATGTTAATAGAGACTTTGAAACCCTAAAGAAATTCTTGTGACTTTTATGAAAGTAGGTCACCAGATTGAACAGAGACCCTTCTTAAGTATTGTTAAGTGTCCTACAGCAGTATTAGCCTCTGCATGGGGGAAATAAAAGACCTTATAAATGTTCCATCTACCAAGAAAACTTCAAATGGACCCCGAAATAGGCCATGAGACATATTTCACATGGACAAGTTCCAGCATATACAGTGATATTTATTTTTTGGGTTGCTCACAGAGGACATAGAGTCAGCAACTCTTAGTCCAGGGTGCTGTTAAATAACTCTGACTTACTGGATGTAGGAAGAGAAGCTGATTCTAAGAATTCTGATGAAAAAAATTTGGTGTATGTTTTATTCTTACCTAATAGTATCTGTTTCTTACATCATAGTCTTAATCATAAGTTCATATTCTGCTTAATTTTGTTTTTAGAAGTATCACAGAATTTGGGTTTTGGCAACGTGAAAGTAATCCTCATGAGGATTACTAGTTTTACATCATGAGGAGGAGACTAGTTTTACATCAAGAGAGTGTATTTGGAAGCAGAATGAGACCTGATAATTTGAGACATTCCATGGATCTGGTCATGTGTTCTCTATAAATTCATCAAAAAAACTCCCATTATATTCATTGGCCTTGGGATCAGGCCCTCAGAAGATGGTGCATACAGTGTAAATCTGGATGGTTTGTTTTTGGCTTTTGTCATTTGAATTTAGACAAGTTACACTTTTTGCCAGCTCCCAAGCTACATGACCAGTCATCATAAATTGTTAACATTTTTTTTGTTAATTTGAAATGTCACAGCAGAGATGCCCATCCTCTTCCTGACTTGATAATATAAAAAAGTCCAAAATAATATGTCTTATTAAAGCCCAAGTATTTTCAATAGCAGCTTTTATAAAAGATAGTCCATGGTCCAGCCCAAATGATGCTGCTCCCATATAATTTTTCTATTGCATGAACAGAGAAACTTTTGGTAAATTTGATATAACTGTACAACAACATCTACCATACTATGATTTTAAATACTAATAAAAACATCTTAGTGTTACAGAGTATGGTCATTGAGAGCTATCTAAATTTCTTCTCAGGCCTAAGAAATTCAGTACGATGTAATTGGGTTTGGTAATAAAAGCACAGAGAGATGATTAAAGTTTAGATATTATTTGTTTTAATATGAAAGAGACATGAACTTCTTTTTCACACAATTCTGCTTTTAAGCTGTATACATTAATGCTTTTCTGAAATTAAACCAATGCAAATAACTTTCCATTGGTCCAAGAATAGAATGGCAGTAAATATAACACTGAGGAAAATAGCTAAAAAGGCAAGAATTTATTGGAAACAAAAATAGGTAAGCTTTGTTATTTAGGTCATTTCAAGATTTAATGTTTCTTAGAGTCAATTTTTTAGAGTCACTATTATTTCATAATGCCACCTAGCAGTCAGAAGTCATTATATTCCTCACCAATTTGTCCTTTATTTTACCATGCTTTGTAAAGATGTCCAAGTAGTTGGTTAGAAATTAGCACACAAGAAAATAATTGTGGCAATATGCCCATTACTGACTGCATAAAAATCTTGCTTTATAAAACACTTCCAAAATGTCAATTACACAAATAGGACATAAAACCTGGTTGTGAAAAAAAATTGCTTAAGAATCTGCATTTGCATTCAGGATTACATGACTGCATTTTATATTATCAATAAGTATTCTTTATTGAAAATAATTACTTCTCTTTGACTGTAAGAATGATTTTCTGAAAAGTACAGTTAAAGAACATAAGTAACTTGGATAATGCTTCCAAATGGAAACAACAGATAAAGGCTTAATTTTTTTTTCACTTTAAAAGTTTAATTGAAACTCTAATCTGCTTACACAGACAGAAGCAGTAGTTTTCCTTTTTCCCAGTCATCTGAAGAGAGACTTGATACGTTAAGTACTTCCTGAGTAGGAAAAGACTAGCAAAAGCAAGGATCAGTCACCCAAAATGTTAGGCATGTATTCAACTACTCTACTCCAAAATTGTTGTGCTCCATGAATAAAACAGTTCTTCATTCCAAAATTGTTAAAATTTGTTCACTGGAATTAGAACACACAGAACAACTAAGTATTTGGTCTATTAAATATTTAATCAACTGACTACATGCTTCAATTATTTTTTCCAATTACCATAGTCCTTGATCCTGCCCCAAAATATGTCTCAATGTGTGTGTCACAGTCCAGCCAAGAACTACTCTGTGCCCAGTGAATTACTGTGAATGGAGCGAGTTCCCTGCATATTGTGTACTTCCAAGCTGCCACTGACACCAGTGACACTAGAATTTGTGTGCAAGCTGAGATCAATTTTCTGGCTGCTGTCACTGGAGTATCAACCTTCAAAGTCGCCCCATCTCATCCTGAGCTCACAACCCTTCCCCATGGTCTCTCGTATGTGCTTCTCCAAAGGGCCAGTGAGATCTTCAGTGGAGCTGCCTACAGAAAAACATGGGGAAGGAATAAGGCATGCAGAGTGCTTGGGAAATTTCCTAACTGCAGTCACTCTATTCTCAAAAGTATTCCTATTAATCATGAAAGTCTTAAAATACCCTTATTTAAAAAAAAAAATCCTGTCTCCATATCCAATTTCAGATTTAGTGGGACACCTAGATTTGTCAGCATCCAAACAAAGGAGTCTGTAGTCTCAGTTTTCTCTTGTAGTCTTGGGCACTGCAGCTGCCTGCATCTTTACTTTTCTTTCCTCACCTCCACTAAATATAGCACAAAAAAATTTAACAGAGGATCTTTCCCTTCATGTCTTGGACCTCTCCAAAAGTATCAGTGCAATACATTGTCAATAGACCACATGTAAATAGTCCATTTCTAGGAAAATGAGCTGATTACTATTGGAGGAAATCAACTTTATATTACATATCTTGACTACTGATTCTGAATTAACATATTTTCCATCTAGTGTACACTGAAGTGGCTCTATGGTGACAGCCCCCACCACCAGATCAGACATTTCCTCTTAGTTCTAGCATGGACATGTGAAGGTTCTCAGAGTCTAGGCAATTTTTTTGGTTTTGTAAGGGAACAGGCACCCTCTCTCTAAGTTGTCTGTCTTCCTTCATCAAAATAGGAAATACACGGAGTAAACAGTCCAGTTCACTATTTCATATATACCCACTCCTGCAGTCTGACAAGGACTTCTGAAGTTGCAACATCTAGAAAATTACTGAAATTGAGAAATAATATTTATATCATTATACATCTGCTTTCCCTCCCTTTTCTAACAAGAACAAACTCTGCCTGAGACTTGTAACAGAGCCCATTCATTTTTATGTATCTGTTCACTTCTGGATGGGACTGGATCTGGAAGTTCAAGCTAGAAAAATATAACTTCATGTTTATATGCCAAAACAGAAGGGAAATATTGTTATTTAATGATGAAAACATATGGTGCTCATTGCTCCTGTGGAAACTAAATCTTTACATTCTATCAGTTAGCAATGTGCTGGGCATATCACACTGTACTGTATTATAATCACTGAGCGCTGGCAAGCTTTTTTAAATTAAAAAACAGATAAGTTATAAGGTCTGGGTATCTTTCTTCTTTCTATTTCTCTCTATAAACAGAAAATTGGACCAATCACAGCCTGAGTGTCTCTAGCCTAAAGCCCAGGGAAGAAGGAAAATTTGATTATTTGTATTTATTTGTAGTAAAAATGACATAAATGCAATTCATACACAATTCATGTCTTGTTGACACAGCTGGAGAAGTATAAAAGGGCTTTAGTGTAAATGAGAAATAGGGATCTTGTAGTTTAAAAAGAGATGGTTTAAGATAGATAATGTGTTCTTTTTTCTCTCTGTTTAAAGCATTTTAACATGTACATCATTAAATGTTCTATTGCAGCCCGGACTCAGAAAGTGAATCATAAAGTTAACAACAGAGTCATAAAGCAAAATTACATAAATTATACAAGTAGAACTTGAGTCTAAACCACAGAAACATAATTGATGTTTTCCAGAACTACTCATAAGCAGTCCCATAAGCAAGACTTTTTATTTTTTCATTTCTGGATATGAGATCATTAAAAAAAAAGTTGTAACTAACTGGTGCTGCTAGGACAGTAGCACAGAGATGGAGAACAGGCAGGTCCAGCAACAGCAATTAAATAGTCTGATCTACTTTTTGCACTCATATCAGGACTCAAACTTCTAACATGAAACCAGAAGAAACAGATCAACCTGCTTCCACCAGAGCCTGAACACTTCCAGAAAGTGCAGAAGCACTTAATGTTTTGTGAGAGTTTCCAGATTATGGTTAATATATACATATATAATGGAATATGCTTCTAGTGTCATTTCATTAGGCCACTTCTCTCAAAGAATGAGGGCAAATAGCTGCAGAGGATGCAGGCCACATCTCTGAAAGAAATCTGATATCTTCTTGAAAAAGCTAAGAGCCTCAAGTCTCAATTTATACTGCACTGCCATAATTTATGCCGGCTGCACAAGTGGTTTCCAAGCAGCCCTAAGCATCTCTCCTTTGGGCATGCATTTCCAAGAATCTCTCCTTTTCAACAAGGAACTATTGCAATGCCAAATTTAAAACCTAGACACAAAATCTGGGACATAAATGGGAATGCACAAAGATGCTGGCCCAGAATGAACTCCACCATGTGGACTCATTCCACTTGACAATAATCAGGAACCATGGGAGCTGAATGACAACTTTGCAGACCTGAGTACAAACCCTTTCCTTGGTGCTGGTATTTCTTCTCCATTTCAAAGCTGTGGGATTCTTCCTCAGCTGCAGATGACCCCAATTTTTACCTTGCCCCAAGTAGAAAGCAATGTTGTTCTTAGCTAGAATTTCCATTTTGGGTATTTCAAGGTCCTTCAGAGACATGAAGGAATTTCACCTTACAATCTATTCTGAGGGGGAAACATTCCTACAAGAATTTTCAAACTGTAATTCAGGCAAAAGCAACAAACTGGTAGAGAACAGGAGCATGATACAAGGGCACCATTCACTGCAAAATGTAACACAAGCAGCAGAAAAATATTTCTCAGGCCTAGGCAGCCACCACAAGTCTTGTACCTAATTTCTTTTCTCTCCAGGCTTCAGAAAGCAGTTCCTCCTCTGAAAATATCTTCAAGGCTTTGGTGTTTCTCTCCAGGATGAATGAGAAAGAAACACATTAGGAGGCAGTGTTATTATGCCACGGAGTCTTTTTCCATGAAGTTTTTCTTTTAAAATCTGAAGCTATTTTCTTCCACACTCCTAAGGATCAGAATCCATGTCCATCCCTGCAGAGCAGGGACAGCTGCCCATGCTGCCTGTTGGTAAACACAGGGATCTCACTGACCACTGCAGCTCTGACTGCCCCTGATACTTCCAACACACAGAAGCATCAAGGGTTAGCCACCAAAAAACCCCAAGGTCACTAAGAGTTAGCCACCAGAAAACACCAAGGACACAACTTTATTACTTCCCTTTGCCCCTCAGAGCATATCTCATACCTGTGTCCATGTAATGTTCACAAAAAAGCACATGGAGGAACAGATGAGTATCCAAAGCTGCATCCACTGCAGACACTACAAGTAAAATTTTAGATGATAATCTAAATTCCACTTGAAACTCAATGACAAAATTAATCTCCGAGTTTGCTTTAAAATGGATTAACAGTGACATATCTCTCAAATCACTTCTCTCCACAACAAAAATTGTTCAAATTTTTCAAGGCTTTTGTGGTGTTTTTGTTTTTTGTTTGCTTTTTTTTTTTCAAAGGTTGTTTTGAGGATCTGTGTAAAACAAACATGCTTGATTCAAAGAACTACTGGCCTGAGTGGAAAACACTTTTTCCTTTCAGTATTCTTTCCATTAAGCCTGTAGAGACACACTTATTCAACAATTTATTCATAGGAATCTGAGTACAGCTGCAATGTTTGACCACTTATCATTGATAAAAGCTGGGAAAGGACAGACACCTACAACGTTTTTCATGTTATTTGCAGAACCTGTCATTCCTGTAAAGTCCACATCAGTCAGGTAGCCTCAGTGTAAGGGTCTCAGCATTAGGCCTTGGGCTGAAATCATTGCTGTCACCCTCAACTGGGTACAAATGGAAGGGCAGTAATTACCTTCATTAGCCACATGACTGAGAAATGGGGCTATTTAAGTAATGACACCTAACTAATTATAAAACACTTCATGCCCCTGTCATCTAAGAAAATTACCTACATTCAGATGAGATGGAGTAGTTGAAAGATTGTCTAGCACCAAGGATTATAGCTCTAGCCCACTGAGATAGGAGTCTGCTCTTTCTCCTTCTTTCCCCTGCCATTAATGCTTTGCATTACACATTTATCACTGGTTACTCCTCCACTGCATCCCAGATTGAGCATGACCTGTCTTCATGCACACAAATAACAGACTGCTCCTTGATTTGGAGATTTTACTTTAAACTTCATGCAGGCAAATCCACTGAGCTCTTTGGAGCAGCACCTATTAGCCTATCACCAAATGCCATGTTTCTTTCCTCATCTGATTTAATATAAAAAAATCCCTGGGAGTTTTCATAATAGCAATGTATTTCTTGACTACAGGAAGCAGCCCCCAACTGCCACCTGCAACATTCAGATTTTTTCTTTAAAAAAAGCTTTCCCTAGATAGAAAATACAGCAGATCACAAATACACATTTCTGCAGCATTTAACTCTTGCTTACATAATTGTTCTGCTCCAGGAATGCTACATATTATTGTTGCTATACTGCAAGTCAACAATCATCCCTATTTCAACTAATTTTTGACACACAGAATATTCCCCTACAATTTCTGTTGAAGAAATCTCCCTAGTTTCTTTTATTTCAGTTATTCATTCTTGCTCTTCCAGTGTGAATGGTAACCCTCTGGGTTTGTGGCATTGTAGAAACAATAGGAAACTGGCTTTCTTTTCTGTCAGCCTTCAGACTGAAAGTGTGAGTTGTTACCCACCCCATGGTCTTTTCTTTATTGTCACCCACAGTTTTTTCTTCACTAATGGATAGAGCAACACTTTCTGTTCCACACAGCTGGAACAAAAAAAAATAACCTGCGGGAGAAGGAACAATTTGGTAAAAACTGTGTGAAACTACTGTGCAAGGCTGTTGCTATTAGAGTAGGTTTCCTTAGGATAAACTTTAACTTCCTTGAGCATAGATGGGTCAGACTATCTTCCTGAGCAGCAAAGGCACACCATATTGCTGCCATATGCACCTATTAAATTACAAAGACAGATAAATTGGAGTGTGAATTTGAAAGTTTTAGAAGCATTTTAGTCAGCTGCACTTTCTTCAGCAGCTCAAGGGCAAAAGTAGAGAGTTGGATATTTTTCCTTAAAATGCCTTACTTACTACCATGCACCATCCTCTTTGCCAAATGTGGCCATTAGCAGCCAGAAGCTAAGCACAGATCCTGAAAGTAGGAAGTATTAGCCTTGTCTTAGAGATTTCTTTTGTTGCTTTAACCTAAATAGAAAACCTGTTCAGTTTAACCTCTCTTCTCCATAAGTATATTTGCCATCACTGATCTGTGAATGGGATAGGGAGCAGAAAGTTATTCTCATGAAACAGAAACATTAGACAAACCTTCTATACATCCTTAGCATCTCTAGAAAGTATCTATTGAATTCTGGGGGGGAGTGCAAAGGTACACAAAACAGAGAAAAATTTCCAAACACAGGAAGAGTGCTTGTGGAGAGCTTCTCCTCTGTCTTGTTGAAGCCTGAAGATAAACTGGGAATGTGCTCCTGACTGCATTACCTCACCCAGCACAGAATAAGAAGGTACACTCTTACGATGCAGCATTTTGGACATCAGTGGTAGATTTCTGTGACAAATAAACTTCTGGGGGTTTATGTGCGGAGTTTGTAAGAGACCTGGCACTCTCTCTCCATACACTCCTGTTGAAAAGGATAATTTGCATTTGAAATGCCAAACTTTCCTCTCATCCAAAAAATATTAAATTGTAATAATTTCCCTGTTTAGCTGATGACAGCTGTCTTTGCAATCTGTTGCAACAAGGTGTCTACGCAGCAGCTCTTAACACTCCTTTCAGCTAAGCTGTCTCAAAACAACAAATGTTGGGCTGGGAATTGTAGGACATACTCAAAAGCTTCAAATGTAAAGATGCATATGGGCAGCCACAACTGCTACAGCTAATTCCCTCTTGTCAATTATGATGCTTGTATCCCATATCATCAGTTCTGCTTATGCTGGATATTAAGTTCTGCACCTTTAAGTCTGGTTCCAAGAGCAAAGGGGGGAAGAAGCAGCAGCAGTTTGTTTGCAGAAACTGCACTTGGGCCCCAACATCCTGCTCCTGGACTGTGTTGTCTGCAGTATGGACAGCAAGAGAGGAGTTAGTTAAAGTTTTAGTTAGTTTTGGTAACTAGCAGAGGCAGAGAATTTCCCCAGACTGTGGCTTTTCTTTTTCTTGGAACTCATCAGCCTTGCTCTAGACTGAAAGCCCAGAAAAACACTGGGAGCTCACACCTGTGGCCCATCAGGGCCCAGGACATGGCATTTTCTGGCACAAGGAGGGACAGATAAGAGACTGAGTGAGCTGAGCTACAGCCCAGACAAGGACTCTCCCTCTCAATTTGCCATCTCTTCAGAACAAGAGGTTCCATTACAGAATCACATAATCACAAGGTTGGAAGAAACCTTCAAGATCATTTGAGTCCAACCCATGCCCTAACACTCCAACTAAACCATTGCACCAAGTGCCACATCCAGTCTTTTTTTAAACAGATCCAGGGATGGTGACTCCACCACCTTTCCAGGCAGACAATTCCACTACTTTATCAGTCTTTCCATGAAAAACTTTTTCCTAATATCTAACCTATATTTCCCTTGATGCAGCTTGACACTGTGACCTCTCATTCTGCCAGCTGCTGCCTGGAGAAAGAGACCAATCCCCACCTGACTGCAACTACCCTTCAGGAAGTTGTAGAGAGTGATAAGGTCGCCTTTGAGTCTCCTTTTCTCCAGGTTGAACAACCCCAGCTCCCTCTGCCATTCCTCATAGGGTTTGTGTTCCAAGCCCCTCACCAGCCTCATTGCCCTCCTCTGGATGTGCTCAACCATCTCAACATCCTTCCTAAACTGAGGGCTAGAACTGGACACAGCACCAAGATGCTGCCTCATCTGTGCCAAGTGAAGGGGGAGAATGACCTCCCTGCTCCCACTGGCCATTGTTTAATATTATTAATTTTTCCATTTTTGTGAGTACTTGTTAAATAAACAGTTTTTTCCACTTTTCAAAAAGGACATTTATGTCTTCTGAACTGATGAAGGGAGGGGTAACTTGAATTTGCTTTCTAAATTTTACCCCCAAATTTGCCCTAAACCAAGACAAATAGTTTTTGGCAACCAATGTTGGGCTCAAGCAAGAGGAAAAAAACCTGTACTGATTACATTTTGGTTTTACTTACTCTATATTAGGATAAACCACGATACCCTTATTTTCAAGGGGCTAACAAAAGCAGAAGCAGCCTAATGGCAAAAGTAACCAAAAGGGATAAGTGTCAGAAGCTCCATCTCTTACACTGTAATCCACAGATGCCAAGTGAGAGGATGTCTGAAGAGTGGCTGCCACCTGCATAGCCACATAACCCTATGGGATGTCACTAGAATTTACTCTTAGAATCTGTCAATATTTCTGTCTCTCTAGAATGTGTTTCCTAGCAGAAAATCTTCAGATAAATCCTGCTGAAATAATTCTTTTGTTTACAGAGAGCACAGACCATAATATCCTGAAGTTTAAATCTCCATGTACCCACCAACATTTTCATTTATTCTGGCATCATCTGTTTCACGTAGGATTCAATTAATTCCGTAAGGTAGGGCTGTCTAAAATTTATCTGCCACTTTTAAACATGCACTTTTTTCACCTATAATAAAAAAGAGAAAAACAAATTTAACAGGAACAAATAGTTATGGAAATCAGGAATCTATTTTATAATGGATCAAAAGAGGACAGTTTGGGGAACCTGGAGATGACTGAGAGGGAGATGCTTAAATCTGGGGGCTAATAGTAGGAAGCAGTAAATTCAGAGAACTGTGTTCTAGGAAGAAAACTTTTTAAACTGAAAATTAGGAGAACTCCTAACAGCAAGGGAAGTTCTGTAAGAAGGTTCCAGAGAATCATTAAGATGATGAAGTTGAATTATTTCAGTAGAAGAGATTAAATAATGGAAACTTGGAGTGAGATTTGTTCAAGGGGAGATTGTAAGATAGTAAAAGGGTGAGATAGGGACTTGAAATTAAACCATACATTATCAGGATAAGATCATTTGTTTGGCTTCCTAAAAAGGGGGATGAAAAGAGACAAAACTTGGTGAGTTTGTCATGCTCTGTTCATAGCAGTATTTAATTAGTTCACTGAATACTTCACAGCTCTACTTTTGCCTGTAGGCAGTAGAAAGAAATATTGTTTTCTTGCTTGTTGTCTAGCTTTGCTTCTGGGAGACAGAGAAAATTGGTTTTCTTCTGAAACATCAGCAATTAGCTGCCACTGGAAAAGTCCCCTGGGCAGAATAGTTTGGTGCACCAGCAACAGCCACGAGCTTTCCAGTATTAGTGCTATCTCACTCACATGCTCCTGCCTAAAAAGTGTTCTCGTGTTGAGGTTAGGAAAAAATTTCCTGTAACCACAATCACAAGGACCTTAGGTGACATGTAGCTGTGTGGATGGGTCTTGAGGTCCTTGATGTCCTCACCCAGATCTGTGGACTAAAGTTATTCACCTGCTCAAGTTCATTTTGTACAGAAAAAACCCACCCTACTCTGGATCTTACATTGCAGGAAAGCAGGACATCGATCAGATACATACAGGACAAAAGGCAGGAGCTTCTTAAGCTCCTGATGAGGAAAGATGATGGATTTATGGGTGTTTTGGGCTTTTTGTTTTTAATTTATTGCATTTTTTATTCATGCATCCTTCACAATATTTCCTTCTGAAATCACAGGTAAAACTTATTCTCCTTGTTAAAAAATCATTACCACCTCTTCGATGGATCTTTAAAAGCAGACAAATAGTAAGGGAAGAGGACATCATTCTGCTTTTCCAGTTGGTTGGCAATACCAAACATTAAGTCTCTTGTACAAGTGGAATATATGGATTCATCTCTGTTTTCCACTGACAATGATAGGGAGCAAATACCTTCAGTTTACTTTTACTTCCTAATTATATGATATAAAATTAAAGCAAAACAAAATGCATGACAAATTTGCAAAATCCTTTGTCTCCTATAATTTATCGCAAAATCCATGCCAGATACAACAAGGTAACAAAAAGCTTTTGATGTATTTTCACCTTAAAATAGGCACACCCAGATATAAGCTTTATGATGGATGAATTGACCTTGAATTGAATTTTTTGAATTCTTGTTGTATGATGGACGAATGGACACTGAATTCTTTCCATTAATTTTGTAGGGAATGAAAGATTATTCCCAAATGGAGAAGTTTCTCACTGAATGTCCGAAGTCTGAGCTAAGTCTGGGAAACCTTCATTAGCTCCATGCTTCTGCTACCTAAATAGTATAAATTATTCAGGGAAAAAAAAAATCTTGTATGTTTTGGGTTTCTAGTGGGTCAGGTATCAGGAGGAGACACCCCAGGGTTTTTTTTTCATAATCATAGTACTGCTCTTCTTTTTTCCAGATCACAAATACACTTCATTTTGAAATTTAAAGCATCCCAGGGTCATGGTTGGTTTCTCTCTTTATCTTTACTGCAAACATCTTTTCTCAGTGTAATGCTAAGGAGGTGGATTTGCACATATGCACAGGCCCTAATACGTTGTGACAATCAGAGATACAGAAATCTAGCAACATATTTTACAAAGGTCTGTAGTTGATACAACATCAAAGTGATATAACAAAAAAACCAGGAGTTATAATTACATCTTATTTTGAATGTAACCAGCATGACATTTTCACTTAAATAAATTTCATGAGACAGAATGTGTTATACTGAATTAACACCTTTACAGACTATGTGCTTTTTAAAGCAAGTACATAAATTAAAAATATCCTTAAGGACAAAATCCTGCATTTCTTGAAAGTGCAATCTGAAATTTTGTTTTCCAAGTTTTCTTCTTTGCCAATGATTTTATTATACTTTTTATGATTTTTTTTTTTTTTTTTTGTGAGGGGTTGACTTTCATATTCCACAACAATGATGGGGAAAGCCTTCAGTCATTTCAGTGCTTCATCCAAACTCAGGAGCTTCCTTTAAAAGCTCTTTTCTTTGCTCATTGCCTCTGTTGCTCATTGCTCATTGCTCTTTTCAAAGCACATTGCCTCTGTCGTAAGCATACTGCAAAGGTCAGGTGTAGTATTCATATGCCCTCTGAACAGAGAGAAGCTAGGAGACAAGCAGAGAAGAAGGAAAGCACAATTCTTATCTCGCTTGCTGTGCCTGTGTTGCACTCAAGTAGAATGAAATATGGAGATTGTTTACCCAAAGTGAGGATGTTTTGTTCCCTTGGCCTATCAGGGCCAAGAAGTGTGCGTGTGTCAGATTGTCACAGGACACTCACGAGAGAATGAGAGATGAGTGGGGTGTGAGCAGTGCTGAGCAAGAGTGAGTGCATGGCAGATCCAGTGTAGATACAATGTACACAGTATAGCAAAATAAAGTAATTCTTTAGCCTTCTGGTGATGGAGTCAGATGCATCATTCTCTCTCCCCTTTGTCCAAGTAGACTTTTATTTACAATAGCCAGGTTCTGTTAGTGAATTGCAAATTTTTTAGGAACAAGAAAAGAAAAATATCTGTTTGCCTCAGTGCCTGCCCTCTGCCCTGCTGCCCCAACGGCTGCTCCAGGCCCTGCCTGCTGCCCTCATGGTGGCACTCCTGGCCCCCAGGACTCCCCAAGGCCTATTCCAGGTCACCTTCCTGCAGCCTCAGTCCCTGCACAGGATTCAGGAGAGACCTACAGATGGGCTGTTTGCAAGGGCCTGGAGGGACAGCACCAGAGTCATGGCTTCCCACTGACAGGGGGAAGCCCTGTGGAAGAAATTGTTGCCTCTGAGGTTGCTGAGGCCCTGGCCCATGCTTTCCATGGAAGCCGTGGCTGCCTCATCCCTGGCAGTGCTCCAGGCCAGGCTGGATGGGGCTGGGAGCAATGTGGCCTAGCAGCAGGAGCGCCCATGGCAGCAGGCTTGGAACAAGACAATTTGTAAGGACCCTTCCAAGCCAAGCCGTGATTCTGTGATCACGGGGGCTGGGGGCAGCTGAGCTTAATTTCCGATGAGAACCAGTTCAGCCCTGTAACTCTGGTTGAAGAAATCTCCCCAGTCCAGAATCACAGCGTGTGATATTTATCAACACTATAGGTCTGGCTGAGATCAAGAAAGTCTTGCATGCTCTAGACCCTGCAATATTGCATTTTATTGAAGCAACAGCAAAGCAGTTTCAGGCTTCCCAGTCATAAGTACACTAACTATGGAGTATTAATAGGGGTTCCCAACAGAGAGGGACACTGTCTATGGCCGTATCTCCATACAAAAATATGAGAAATGGGGTATGCATTATATCTATTTTAAAAATACATTTATGTAATAGAAAGCTTGCTTGTCATAAATGCAGTAACTACAGAGTATTAATATGTGTCACTACAGATAGTGTCAGGATATACAACTAAATTTATATTGTTTGGTTAATATTTTATTTTGATGACCTTTTTCTGCTATATAAATATTATCAAATTTAATCAACTTTTAGTTATAAATATATTTTTTCTGTGTTATTATATAGGAATTATACAGAGTTGTATTTTTATTTCATTTCTATATGATTTTTGATTGTTTGAATTAAATATAATATGTGTATAATATATATTTTATAAAGATATCTGTGCAATAAAAATCTTGCCTCTCATAAATGCAGCCACTAGAGAGTATTAATATATGTCACAACACACAGTGATGCTGTAGTGTTGCAGTGTGTGGTTTTGAGAGTAATTCGGTCCTAGTAGTCAGTTTTATAACTCCCCCCTATTTTGTATTGTTATAGCATATTTTATTACCAATGGTCATTCCTTTCCTCCTTGTGTTGTTGGTTTTGCCCTGGTTGTCCATCTCCCCAAAGACCTGCCCTTTTGTTCTGGTTCCTCCTTCCATTGGATGTCAATCCCTCCCCAGGCCTGCTCCTTTCTCTAGAAACTTCCCTATCAATTTTGTATCCTTCGAGGTCCCATTGGTTTGTTTAGGTCATTCTCTTCCCCTGTAATCACTGATTGGTTTAAAAATTGTATTCCCAGCCTTGTGTTCCAACCCCAGATTCTCCCAATTGGCTAAAGATTGAATCCTCCCTTGAGACCTCCCCGTTTTTAAGTTGGTGAGTGCCTTTGATTCAGTGTCTTTCTGTTCCTCACCCTCTGGGAAATAAGCAGCTTTGGAAAACATACAGAAGACCTCTCTCTGTTCCTTGTCCCTACTCTCAGCACAGTCTACCCCCAGTGCAGTCCACCCATGCCATAGAGACGCTGTGCCCTATAGCTGCACCCCCAGATTCAACAATTTTCTGGGGGTGGCCCACTCTCACTGACAGTGTCGGGAGCTAGTTGGGCTGAAGAAATCTGGCATCGCAGCAGTACAGATTTTCTATATTGTTTTTTAAAACAGTATGATAACTAATAACTTTTCAATATAACATGTATCCATTAAAAACACATTTGCTAATAAAAATCTTGCTATATACATATACACACACACTATAGCTATATATTCATCTGCCTATCTGTCTCTGTAGCCGGTGAATTCCTGCCTTTGCCACAGCACCATGAGCTCCTTCTCTGCCCCCAGCTGCCAGCCCCATGAGCACAGCTCTGAACACAAGCCCCACTAACACCGGCCATAGGCCGGCACTCCAGCCAGGTGATGGAGCAGATTGACGGAGGCTTCCATCGCCTGGGAGTGGGTGGCCAGGTCCTGTGTCAGGAGACGGAAGAGGTTGGGTGGCTCCACTGTTTGTACATCTAGGGGCAAACTGATCTCCTCCAGAAGTCTCTGGCTGCCCACAATAAAATTCTCCAGGTGTTTCGCTTCCAGGGATAATCCGATTGCTCCAGAATATCTGCGAGCGGAAGCACAAACTATCCCCATGTGCCTGCACGGTGTTCAGCAGGCACATGATGATGATCTTGATGGAACAGATGTCCTGCATACAATACATACTGGCCAAGAGTTTCAGGCATTTGAGGAGCGAGCTGTCCTGGGGGCCCTGCCTGAAGCACTTGATCTCTGCCACAACGTAGGTCTCAGGCCACATTGGGCTTGAGGCGTAGGGCCCTCGAGGCCAGCTGCCCACAAAGATGGCTGAGGAGCCTGGCTGCACCCCGAAGAACAGCTTAACCTGAAAGTTTCCTTCCTCGTTGAGCAGCCTCAGTTTGCTGGAGCGTTCGGAAGGCAGCAGCACTAAACACCAACTGCGTGACCAGGGCAAATGCCACCAGGTTGATCTCACCAGCACACAGAACCAGTGGACAGTTTTCCTTACATAGAGGTAGGAGTGGTGCACAGGGTGCCTAAGAGGTTGAACTGCCGCATCCTCCTCCTATCCACGTCGCAGTGGTGCAGGAGGCACAGCAGGTTTGCCCCCAGTTGCTCCCTCGGGCAGTTGTATTCCAGCTCCACACAGACACTGACGTTTCGTGCCGGGCATCTGCTCCTCAGTGTCAGGCGGAAGATGTGGCCTCCAGGAGGAGTAAGAGTACCAGCACACAGTATGTGACTCCTCCTCATGGGCAGTCCAACTGTCAAAGGCACTGCCAAAAGCAATGGCTCCTTGCAGCACCAGAAAGACATGTCCTTCTCAAGACACACCTGAGGACACTTGTGAAGTTGTCCCTCAGGGACAATGCTGTCCTCTCACAGCCTGTGTACAGGCCACTTAATGGGCTCCTCTAGAAGCCATCCCAGATTGTAATTCCCATGTCTCGTCCTCTTCCTCTTCCTCATTCTCCTCCTGGCCACTGCTCTGCGTCTGACAGCTTCTTTGCATAAAGCACAGTGCCAAGGGAAGGAGCAGGAGCCCAGCAAATACCCAGACTTGCCAGTGCTGCAAGGCAGACCAGAGCAGGTCTCCCCAGGATTTGCTGCTTGGCTCCAGCATGAGCTGCTCCAGCTCCTGCTCCAGCCAAATCCTCTCCTGTTCCTGGAGCTTCACATGCGCCTCCATTCGCAGGTGTGTCACCTCATCCAAACCATTGCCCACAGGCTGTGGGTACTGGACAAGGCTTTGCAAGTGCAAGAACCAGAATACCTGGGAATCTATGGCCTGCAGGAGGATGGAGAGAAGGCCTCAAGTGGCACTGGCAGAGAGGCAGCTGTCACTGGGGACAGCAGGGATGCGAACCCCAGAGATCTGGGGGCAGGGAAGACAGATCCCTGGGGACCTGGCACGCAACAAGGCCTGTCCTTCTGCCCCAGCAGCAGTAGCATGCCCTGCCCAAGGATTTCCAATGAGGCGCTGTCCCTGCATGCAGGGGGAGAAGCCAGCCCTGGTAGCGTTTCTGCCCCAGCCCTTGTTCCCAGCACAGCCTCCCTGTCACATGTGCACTCACTGCTTGCCCAAGCAATGCAGGGCCAGTGTTACCTGCTGAGGCTTTCTATATGTGCCCCCATAGTGACATGGTGCCCCCATGGTGTCATAGGTGCCACAGCACACGACAGCCAGTCCTGCCCTTCATCCCCACCCTGGCTCAGACACTCAGAGTAGCTGGAAACAAACAAAGCCCCTGCAGCAGTACAGCACAGGCCCACCAAGCATAAACAGGCCTCCAGGGGCTCCCTCCACATAGCAGCAGAAGCTCCTTGAGCTCCTGTCAAATGTAAAATGAGCTGACACTGACAAAGCACTTGGATGCTTTGCTCGCTGAGATCTCCTCCCATGGGATGACATCAGTTCCCTCAGCACTGATGCCTCTGCTTGAAGCTGTGTCCTTGGAGCCTTTGTGCCACCCCTCGGTGTGTGGCAGTGAATATCCTGGTGGTGGGGAAGGGGCCTCTGCCTGGTAGCCTCTCTCTTCCTGTTGTGCCATTGTGAGAGGACACTGTCCTGCAGTGATCTTGAAATATTTTTGAGTAACGTCTAAGGTGATTATTGGTATTATTATTTTAAGCGATGTGCTTTGTAATCTGTCTTCTTTATTTCTCCCCTTTTTCTATACACTGAGTTTGTTGACAATAAACAGTCCTGCACAGCATTAGTTTCAGGCTTGCTGGACACATGGTGGGTCTATTATATTGTAGTGGCAATAGGATCAAGTCCAATCAACCTCAGAAACCATACTCTCTAATCATTGCTACCACTGGGAAAAAGATATGCAGACAAAAACTCATGGACCATCTTGAGCTTCGTTATGGAAATAAAGGAAGTGGCATTTGTGTTGTTCAGTTGTCAAGTTGCTAGCTGAGTGACCGATGATGATACCTGCTCCCTTGTTGTTCAGCATGGAGCAGCCATTTCAGCAGTGAAGAGAATTATATTTCTCTTCTATGTAAAAGGATACTTTTGCACCTGATGAATCTGTAAAAATGTGTGGAATAAAAGTTTAAAAGTCACCTACTTGCTCTTACTGGTATTTCTACTTGGCAATTTTCCGCTTCATGAGCAGACAAGTCTTTCCAAAAGAACAGCTATTGAACAAGAGCATTGCTGTTTTTCATTTCTACTGCATGAAATGCACTGATCATACTATGAAAGTTTGCCTGCTGTATTCCATTAGCAATAATCTGTACCATCGAGACGATGCAATAACTTGTGTTGTTGCTTCTGTTGAGTGACATTTTTAATCTCAGTTTCCAACTAGAAATAACATTTTGAGAACCTCTTGAGTACATAAAAGATTTCTGGAACAAGTGTCAGACAAAACAGACTTAATCAGCAGAAATTATTTGCAGAGTTCTGTCAGTGTACAAAATAATGAAAATTTTATTTTATTCCTTGTTTAAACTTCAGAAATACATAGCTGGTCTGCCAGTAGTATTCAAAATTTGACATTCTTTTAAAGACTTAAACATTTCACCAATATTCAAGAGCCTTCATTAACTCTTGTGCTTACTTTATTTATTAAGCTGCACTCTTGCAGCAGTTCTAATGAACATGTGTTTGGAAGTCTCCTTGACTAAACTGAATTTCAAGGTTTTACAAATTTTTTGGAACTGAATTACTTCCAGCCTATTTTGAGCTTTGCCAAACACTTTGAATTATATACCATCTAGGAGGATATCAGTCCTTACTGTAGCCAACTGTTTTTAAATAGCTATATTTAATGAATAATAAAGAACTAGAAAAAAAAATCTATAGCCCTCCAAGACAACATAACAAAACCAGCAACTACCCCAAAAATGAAACAAACAAACACACATGCAGGCACAACAACCCCCCATAAAAACCCCTCAGAAAATCCATAGGGTCAGCAATAGAGTTTGGACAAAATCCAGTCATGGTGATGTCCATCCCCAGTGCATATTCACTGACCTACATCTGCATATTTGCAATGGTAAGTCAATAAATGGTACCACAATGACATATTAAGACTTATCAGTATCTGAATGGCATTGATTTTTTAGTACAGATTGGATGCTTCAAATATTCTCTTTTTCTCTGCACCTAGAGAACAGCTGTGTGTGATTACTGTAGTATTTTCTTGTCACTGAAAGGAGAACATTATACTTCCATTTCTTACTCTGAAATTATTTTCTTCTTTTGGCTGATAATAAGCAGGTATTTGAGATCTGATTCAAAGACAAGATACAATCAGTAGATCTTCTTGCTTGGATAGCCTGGTGAGAGCATTAATTGGGCTGTGGGCATCAAAACATTCTTTGTGTGTTTTCCGGAATCCACTGAAATTGCTGTTAGCAGCTCAGCTAACCATGAGATGGGAACTGCATGTCTGAAATGACTTTTGAATTACTTTTGTTTAGGAGAATCTATTTAATTTTGGTATTATTTTTTAATGTTGAACATTTGGCATGAAAGTATGGCATAGGTCTGATTTCTGAAAGAGAAGTTTCCTGTGAGGATCAGATTCTCTGAGGTCTTTACCTTAATCCATCCTATGAGATCAGAAATACCTCACCAGTTCCCACTTCTGGAAATCAAGTTGCATGTCTGTTGTGTGTGTGCTAATTCTTCATTTGTTTAGTAGTATGATTCAGTTATCCCCCATGTGGACCCAGATGGTTCTCCTGAGACTGCCCTCCCCTTTAAGTGTCTCTCAAGTTGCTTTGTTCTGTCTCCCTTTGTTCCAGACCCTTTCCTGCCTGTCAAGGCAGCCCTACCCCTTCTGCCTTGTCCACCAGAGTAAACCCTGCCCTTTGTTCTACAATGTTCTGTGCCAATTATCCCATGAACCAATCCCCTATGCGGGGGAAGGGTAGATATAGGTCCAATTGTGTCAGGAACCCACGTCTTAAAAAAGGAATCCACTTGCCGCAGCAGTTACGTCCAAATATGGACAACACTGGACAAACCAGACCAGTGAAGAGCTTTTTTTATTATCAGCACATCAGTCTCAAGACATTGTTAGACAATGGAGACAGGATGTTAACAGCCCACTGATCCACAGGGAATGCCAAGGAGGTGGAGTATTACAGCATAGCATAAAACCATCTCAGCCTAGATTTCATCCAATCATACATAGAACAACACATATTGACAAGCATTCTATCCAATCTTGTAAAACACACGTAATGGTAGTTAAAACAAAGACTGGTTCATAAGAGACAAAGAACAGAGCTCTATTCATGCTAACCTTCTAAAGATATACATTAAATAACCTTGTTGCCATCCATAAGCCAATTCTACAGAGGCCTATTGTTATTTGTCACCTATGCTCTACTGCTTGGGAAACTTTTCTGCTGTATTTGCAATGCTAACAAAACTTCAGTCTGAGACCTATACTTTTTTAACCATTTTCCTAAAAACCCTCTAACATTATGGATTCCAACACCCTATTGGACCCTCTCTCCTCCCCTGACCCTGATTAGTTATTACCCTGAAACCACAACCTAAGAGTCACCCTATTGGTTATTCTGTTGTATCCATCCCTGTTTTTTTGTTGGTTCAAAAAGCCATGCATAGAGGTACTTGGGGATTTTGCTGTTTGTGAACCCTTTGCTTGTGAACCCTTCTCTTAGTTAGCCTCCACCTTTCCTCACCAATAAATGGGTTGGAATCTCACCACAGAAGAGTCTCTCCTGCCTTCTTTATCCAGTCCTTGCTGCATTGCTGTAGAGCACCTTGCAGAGCAGTGGGCTCTGAGGTTCTGATTTTGGCAACACCCCAGCCAAGTCAGCTCCCCACACTTGTTGCTGCCCCGGGACTTAATTGACTTAGCCAGGGCTCTGGCAGGCAGTGGCAGGTGTCCATTCTCCACTCTTTGCTGGCGGAATGTCCATCCCTCAAAGCTCAAAATCTTCGGAACTTCAATGAGGAAGCCTTGCTCAGCAAAGCTATTCAGAGGACTCATTCACATTCAAATCATCAAATGAAATGAATGAAGCTAAAACTTCTAGATTAACTTGGATCTAAAATATCTCCTTTGTTTTTTTGATGGATTTGGGATTTTTATTGCTAATAATATGGAAAGGTTATTTGAAGAAATACAATACGTAAAGCGGTATATGGATCTTTCTTAGAGCCCCCGAAGTCTTTCAGTGTTTTGGAACATTTGGCTAGTTTATGCAGTCATTTCTCCAATGAAATGGACCCATAATCTACAGAAAACAGCTTGTTGTTTTGGGTTTTTTTCCCACACAGTGGGTATTTCCTTTGGGGAAACCAGCTCTTCCTGAAAGAAAGAATAAAAGGGGTGCAAAAAGATGAGTACTGAAAATGCACAAACAATGTTTTGATGTGAGATTCTATAGTAGAGTCACATTTCTAAATCAGTAATTTTTTTACATTCCTGTGTAAAGATAAGCATAGAAAAGACATAATGACTTTGAGGGTTTTTCAGTAACAGTTTCTAAAAATAATGTAGGAGTCATAAACACAATGTACAAGCAGTCTTCTTCATCTGTTTGACAATTTGCAAACTCCCAAGGGATTTCTGATATGTTCTGCTCCGAGCTGTTGATCATCAACCCAGTATAAATCAGATCAGCTCATTAGGAAAGGCCCATAATCTAGGGAGAGCACCAAAATGCAGGATATGATCATTAATTTTGACAGAAATATGAACCAGGGGAACAGAAATAGAGGTTGTTGGAATTTTTTGTCAGGAATAGCAAACTTGCTGAAAAAGGCAGTTTTAGACTAACAAAATAAATAGGAATTCTATTCAGATTGGGCAGATTTTTTTAATTTAATTTTTTTTTTTTAATTTATTTCTCCATACAGTGGTGGAACAGTTTGACTTTTTTTTTTTTTTTTTTAAATAGCACGTATTTTTAAAATGCAGCTTGGTTTTATTTTAGGAGTATATTAAAAACTGAAAAATTAAGACATCTTTTAAATTTGTTCAAAACAGATTTCTTGGGGGCTTATTATTGTTAAAAATAGGAAAAGAGAGATTACTTAATTTTAAAGGAATTAGTTTTGTTTGTAGATTGTTTTATTTCTCTCAGATTCTTACATTCACTTGACAAGTCAACCTCTTACTAATGAATGCCATGTTCTGTGCTGCTGAATGTTGCAGGCTTCCACCTTGATTACCCATTTCCAGGAAGAAAACACCTGGAACACCTGGAACAGATGATAACAATTCTGGTGCTTTTAGCAAATTTTTCCTGATTTATAATACTTCATAGAGGAAGGACAGTCATGCTTTGTTCTGATATAATATGTTTTGCTTTGCTGTAATGCTGTTCATTTAGTTAGAATTAACAGCTACTATCATGACTAAAGCTAGCAAAGAAACTGTAAATCACTCGAGCTGAACATATAGCCCTGAATCTCGAACTCAGGTCTCTAATAATAGGTTATAAATGATGCTTAGTATTTATAGAATTAAATTGAATTTAGGTGCCTAACAACTATTCTTTTCTCATTCCTGTGTAATAAACTTCTGTTTATCTCTCATCAGAGCAGAGAGAAAAGCTGATATGTCAGCTGTCTAATGAAAAGGTCTTGATAATGAATAATTTACTATTCTTGGAGATGTTTGTGAAAATTAAGTTTCACCAAGGCTATAACTGTGCAGCCACTCAAGTGAATCAGAAAATAACACTCTGTAAGTAGTTTTAAAATCTGGCTCAGAGCAAAGAGAACTTCGTCTTTCTGGATAACAGTCTGTTTTCACATAGCTAAAGGCTGTCATTCATGTTTGTACTGAATATATTTCAGCTAAACAACACTAACATGGTGACAGAGAGAAGAACAAGACAGCACCTCCATCACTGGGAAAGTAAAATAGGCTTAAGAATTCACAAGCCCACAGTATATATTTCCAACAATTACTGTAAATTATTTTGGATGCCTTGTTTACTGAGTGCTATGCGTTCAAGAAAAATAACTAAGGATAAAGTTAAGTTCCCCTTCATTTTTCAAGAAAATCAGGCCCTTGAGGGTGAGTCCTGTTCAAGTTGTGCTTAAGTGGAACTCCAGTTAGGTTGAAAATAACCACGTGATTTTGGAAATGCTTGGTTTGGGTAAGGATGGGTTGAATGGAGAGCATCCCCATCCTGCTGTTATTCAACAGGGCAGAGAGCACCCAGTACTGTGAGCTGCTGCTGTGTGCCTGCCCAGCAGGGAGGCACTGCAAAACCCTGGGGCCCAAAGAGGCAGGGAGCTGGCATGGAAAAAGGGAGAAGCAGCCCCAGTCTTTGGTCTTGCAGGTGCCATCAGCAGGGACTGAAAGCTGAGGGTCACCCCTGAGCTCGGCTGCTCCTGTGGATGTTGGAGGAGGTAACACTGCACTGCTTCTGGCTCAGGTGTTCATACACACATCAGGAAACCACAGCCCAGCTGCTCAGCCTGGAGAAGACTTCAGGGAGATCTTACTGCAAGGGAGCTACAAGAATGATGGAAGAGGGGCTTTCCACAAGGACATGCAGTGATAGGGTAAGAGACAATGGCTTTAACCGTGAAGGAAGGTAGGTTTACATTAGATGTTAGGAAGAAATTCTTTACTATGAGAAGTTCTTTGTTATTCTTTAATACTTCTTTACTGAAACAGGTTGCCTAGAGAAGTTGTGGATGCCCAATTTCTAGAAGTGTTCAAGACCAAACTAGATGGGGCTCTGAGAAACCTGGTCTCATGGAAGATATCCCTCCCCATGCCAGGGGGGTTGGAACTGTATGATCTTTATGGTCCCTTCCAACCAAACCATGACTATGGTCCTATCTCACCAATACTGCTGCTTCCTCATCTGATCAGAGGTAGAAATGGTGAGTGGAACAGAATTCCACAAGGACCCCTCTCCTGCTCTGGACAGCAGATCAAACACCACTCTTGCTCCACTCAACAGCATCTCAAAAGAATGCTCTGGCCTAGTCACAGTTACTCCTTTCTTTTCCATTACCTGTAACTTGATTTTGAACAACTTGCTATTGGCTCCACAATCATCTCACCCCTCCCTGCTTTCACAGAAGCAGTGTAACCAAGGCTGTAACTCAGTCACTTCTCACCATCTTCTGCATTGAAATGAATTTTTTTTTTTTTTTTGATGTCAAAACAACAGTTCTGGCTCAATTGAATATGGTCTCTGCCATTAATTCTCCACCTTATTTTTTTGTCGCTAAAAAATTTTCCTTCCTTCACATGAGCATGTTGAAAGTTGGGGGTGCAGGAGCCCAGGATGGGAATGAACAGCATTTTATAAAACGAGGCCATTCTCATGGTGTTTCAGCCATCTAAGGCAAAGAGTATAGGAGCAATTGCTTAAAAGGATGGCTTAGCATTTCACTATGAAGTCCAAAGTGCCCAATTCATCTTTCCTATTCCAAATGCACCAACATTTACAACAATTTACAATCTCTTTCCTATTTCTCTAAAACACATTGTGGTAGTATAAACCTGAATTGCTTACAACCATTACTGCTTCTGCCAAAAAAAAAAAAAAAAACCTTCATCCAGATTTAGTAATGTCATATGAAGCATCATAAATACTATTAAATTAGTGGCATTTCCTTACCATGCCTGAATCATAGGTGTTCAGAAATGCTTTATCTTTGTTATTTTGAAATGTGTTCCTTTCCATTCACAAAACTAAAAGGTTTCAGTTCTGATTCATTTTCCTTTTGTAGGAATTAAAATTCAAAGCATGACTTTAGAGGGACTCTAAAATTGCTTCCTGATTTAATCTTTAAATCAGCATTCTGGGTTTTTTTTTTTTAATCTTCTGAGGCAATATCCAGAATAATGAGACTGTTGAAAATGTGAATAATATGAATGTCACTTCCATACTTTTTGGCTTGGAAAAGAAAAAGATTTTGCTTTTTAACACAGAAGAGTCCAATCAGTCCCAAAGGTAATTGTTGCAAGAAGCAGAGTGAAAAAGTTCCTTGTAGTGTAAGTAAAAGACAGCCCTATCTTCTGTCACACAAGGCAGCAAAACTGTTGTGTAGTAAGTGAGCAGATGTTAGATGTGAAATTAAAAGAACTGTTTCATCCCAGATGAATATGTGGCATTGGATGCAAGTGGAAGAGCCCGAGAGATCTGTAATGACACCACCAAAATAGGAAAATATCTCATTTTCCCCCTCCTTTCTCTCTCTCACCTGCACTGTCACATGCTCTGAACAATATCTCAGGCAGCTAAGAGCTGTGAAAAAATTGAATGTAATTGGAATGTTGGAGTAGCTCCAATGAAAAATGAAGGTGTCTTAGAGTTACGGGCTACAAATTAGATCTAAGGTAACCAGTGGGATTCTCAGTAGCACTTGAGAACATCAGATCCTTTTGTAGTTCTAGGAATGACTCAGATTTTCTCAGGATGTAACAGGAGAGTAATTAAAACAACACTGTAGGATAAATCCTGGGCTCTCATACCACTGTGAAGATAATTAGTACGGATATTTGGTGGTTTGTTTTGTTTTGGTGGGTTTTTTGTGGGTAGGTTTTTGTTTGTTTGTTTGGGGTTTTTTTTTTCTGTTTGTTTTTTATCTTCAACAACTCTGTATTGCAAAACATTCACAAGTTCTTGACAGAGGTGAGAACCTAAGACTTCTTCTTTCCCAGGCAAGTATCTAGCCACTGTCTCCTCCCAAACTCACACAGAGCCCTATAACCTCAACAGTTACCTGGCCTCTGCCAAATGCTGTGAACCAGCTACTCCTCTTTCAGGCTACAGAGAGAATTGCTGGGCAAAACCCACCATGAATCTGAACATCACTGAGACAACAACCACGTAGTAATGCAAGTAAGAATACGGAGTCAGGTCTGTACAGCGTGTATAAAAAGCAAGACCTTTTCAATAAAAGACCTTTGGACACAATGTGTGAGATGGTATATACTAGATTTCTTAATTAAGAGGTTTTTGAACAATATACAGAGGCATCCAAAAGAACATTCTGATGGTGATGGAGTACTTCAGCTTTCTTTAGAAAAAATTTACAGCAGTATAATCATCCATCAAGTGTTGAAATATATGGGTTTTGGTGTTGGGTTTTTTCCTCTTTTTTTCTGCCTCCTTGGGAGCTAAAGAATCAACTAGAAGAAGAATGACTGTTTCAGCTCTTTCCAGCTAATTGGGAGGAACTGACAAAGACTCCAAAGATAAGGGGTAATTTTTTAGAAAATGAAGAATAGCATTCACTAATTTTTAGGATGTGTGAAAGTGCTCTGTAGAGTAAATCTAGGAAGGATTTTGAATGCTTGTTATGCAAAGAGGTAGGCAGGATGTCTGAGGAACACAGTCCAATTCAAAGCAGGCGGGTGATCTGATGGAGAGTGCGGCGAGGTGTCTGGCCTTATCGTTCAGATATCCGGCTAGCAGAGGGTGGCCAAACACCCAGATGCAATCCTGCCAGCACCCCTCGGCGTCTATGGGCCTTGGGCTGTGCTGGCTGCGGACGGGCTCGCTGCTGCCAAGACGAGGAAGAAGGAGCTGGACACTCGCTGGGGACAAACTCAGGTTTATTGGAGATTCCAAGAAGTCAACCAGGGAGTGACCAAGAACAATGGGGTGGAGCAAGGTTTTAAAGGGAGGAGGTGTCTCAGGGAGGGGTTTACAAAGAACCAATAAGGGAGTGAACATAACATGACAGACATTAGGAAAAACCAATTGAAACAAAGTAAGGGAGGGGCCCCGGGACCACAGCCAATCATAACCCCTACAGGGAAGAAGATTCTAGTAAACTGGGAGGAGTAGGGGTGATTGACCAGGCCCACGGAGGAGAAACAAGCACATATATAAGGGAGGGGAAGAGGAATTACATAACATAGGGGATTGACAAAACCAATGGCGGGAGTAACTACAGTAACAAAATGAGCGGCAGGGCTAAGGCGGGAAAACTGGGGAGGGCAGAACCATTATATAAAATGGGGGGGTACAGTACAGAAAATAGGGGAAAAACTAAATGAACTTAACAAACACACCGCAACAAGAGAGTGTATTATATATCTAGAAATAAACTCCCCAGGTGAAAAAGACAGGTAGGAAGTGAAGCATAGTGGTTGTGGTTGAATTATGAGCCCTTAAAAGGTTTGAAAGTAATGTCATTACAAATTTGTACAAGTGACTAAGAATGAACATAAGTGGCTAATATTGCGAGAAGAGGAAAAAAAAAACCAGAAAAATATACAAAGTTATTCTTAGTGAAGGAAAGAAAAATCTATATAAATACTTCTGAAGCAACAGAAAAAAAAAGCAATAAAGAAAAGAGAAATTCATTACCAGATGGGAAAACAAATCCTGGCAAAAAGCTAATGACATGTAGAAGCTGCAGTGCAGTTTGCCTTCTCTGAAAGGCTTCATTACAAAAGTGGCACATGACACAGAGTCACAGAATGAAGTTCAACAAAGAATGAAGAAACAGAGAAAAAGCATTAAGGATTATTTAAGGAATAAACAGATCAACAGTTGACCTGCATGCAATTCACTCTGTGATGCTTGCAGGAGTATCTGGCTAAGTCACCTCATCATTTGTTGATATCTTTGGTACCACATAAGGGATGGGTGGTAGTGAGAACTGAGGAGAGAAAAACTTTGGATCATCTCTAAAAAGAAAGAGGGATCTCATAGAGGAATTCAGGTAGCTCAGCCTCACTGCTGGAATGAGACTAACACATTTTCATTACATAAACTATAATAATAATAATAATAATAATAATAATAATAATGTGGCAAAAAACAACCAGCACGGGATTTTCAAAAGAAGTCAAATGAAATTATTCTAATTTGTTTTTGTGGTAGGAAGACAAAGGAGGTGCAGATAGTCTATTCAATTTGCATTGTGGATAACTTATAAATTTGAATTTAAGGGTTTGACGCTGTCTCCCTTTATATTCCTGTAAAAAAGGAAAAGTTTTCTAGATAAAAACATTGTATTTGCACTAGTGATTGGTGAAAAATGCATGCAGAATACTTTACTGGGAGGTACTGCAGTCCATTTGTTTCTCTGTGTGACATTACAATTACTAAATGCTGGAATCAAGCACATAGTGATGAAATATCAGAGTGGCCTCCCAGTCAGACCCCTTTACATTGCAAATTTGACATGAACCAACGAAGTGACACTGGTGCAGAAAGGCTGAGTGCATTTCAGCATGGCATTCACAGCTGTGCTGCATATGAAGAAAGAAAAAGGGTAAATAAGTCTCTGTTAGTCAATGTTTATGAGGTCCCAACTGTAGTACTGGCAAGGCTCAGTGGAGAAAAGGAAAGAGAGGTATGATTTTTGAAGGAAGGTGAACAGGCCTGGGCCAGTATTTCCAGGAAAAGAAGGGATGCAGAGCTGGAGCCACCCACCTTTCTTTGCCTAAGGCAGACTATATGTATCCTTTTGTTTCTTAAAAGTTAAATTGATAAGGATACCACCATTTTCCTAAGACATCTATTGCAGCTCTCAATTTATTTTTAATATTGCATTTCTCCTCAGCCCCTGTTACAGTGCGTTTTCTTTGTTTGGTAGGTTTACTTCTTAATTTGTGGGTTTGCTCACTGTTTTATTTGTGCGTTTTATAATCCCTCCTTATTGTCCTCCCCCTGTCTTCAGAGTGGCATAGGCTTCTCATTTTGTATCTTGTGTTTCTAAAATTAGACATACTCCCTCATTAGATGTCAATCTTTCCTTTGGCGCCTAGCCACTCCCTACCAAGTCTTAATCCCCAGCCTTCCCAGTTGTCAATCCTTCCTTTCCTCGCCCTTTTTCCCCAGAATCCTCCTTGCTTTCCCCTCCCATTGAGTCAATCCTCCCCCAAACCTGCCCTTTCTTCTGGAGAATTCCCTGCCTATTCTGTATCTTTTAGAACCCTATTGGCTTACCCAAGTAATGTCCCTCCCCATTGCTCCCTTACTGGTTCAAAAGTGTAAAATGTCCCGCCTTCAACGCCTCCCCAACCATACCCCTATTGGTTTGCTACCCTAAACCCCTCCTCCCGAGTGAGGTTATAAAAGCTCTTGTTTCGCCTCAAGTCTTGTCTTGGGTGCTGGTCATGAAATAAAGGCACTTTTGTTTCGCCCCCACGACCTGTGCTGCTGACTTTTGCTCCTGCACTGAATCACTGCTGGTAGCAGGCATTTGTGGAGGTTGAGAGGTGGATCTGTTGCGCCCCTGTTGTCATCGTCCTGGCGGGCACAGAGGCACAGTCAGTGCAACACGACAAGCCCCCTTATTTTTAGGTTAAACACTGTTTTTTGTCTCCTTTCTTGTAGGCTTTTTTAAAATCTCTCATAATACCTTTAGGTTTCCTTGAGTTCAGTGCATCTTCCCTAAACACACTGCCCAGCCCTGACTATCCTCCTTAACATATCTCTTTTAAGTAACTGCCACTGTCAGTTCTCTTCATCACGTCCTGTGTGTATTGCCTTCTCATAAGCCCTAATTTGTCACTTTTGTGACTGGATTGAAGCGCACTATCTTGCGCTGTACTGGGGCTGCAGGATTGCAAGACCTGTCATTTCACTGGCTGTAGTAATTATTCTGTTCTCCAATCATTATGCCTTCTTAATCAGAAAAAGATCTCACAAAACCAGTAGGTATCTGCTATTTTAAATTTCCCTACTCAAAACACACTAAATAAACCAACCAACCAACCAAAATAACAAAAACAACTGACAAAAGAAAGAATTTCTCAGCCTTTCCATTCTGAGGAGGCTGTAATCTGATCCTCCTAAGACTCCTCCCATGGGACACCTGATAAACCCCCAGCCCGGGTCTGTGTCCTCCCTCTCTGCTCTCTCTGCTCTTGGCTCTCTGGGCTTTGCTTGGGCTCCTGGGCCTCGCATCCTGCGAAATAAAATGTACTCGTGTGCTTAACAACAAAGAGACTTGCCTCTTCTTTTTTTTTTTTTTTTTTTTTTCTTCTTTTTTTCTTCAGATGTGGTCTCCTTGGACAGATTGTCACTGTAGCCACAGGCTGCTGCAGTATTACAAGGATTGGATGAACTGACTGCTTTTTCCAAAAGCCCCTCAGTGAATGACATTTTGACAATTTTAATAATTTCAAGCCTTATTTTCTGGAAAGCTTCACCAGTTTCTCTCCCAGAGTTTGATCCACTTAGATTTCAGTTTGATGCCATGTACAAGATATCCCCTGTTACAGCCACAATATTCTCTTTCTTTCTTAAACACTTAGATGTTTTTCAGCAGTTCTAACCCACTAGATTCCTATTATATACTTCCAAATACACAAAAATACAACCAAAACCTAAGAATTGTGTCTCCTGAAATGGGTAAAGATTTGGAAACCTGACACAGTTTTAGCTTGTGACTAACGTCACAACTAAAAGCTTCAACTTTTTTTTTGTTACTTGCACTCCTGCAGGTGTTTCATAACACTAAAGAAAACTCACAAGCACAATATTAGAAACAAGCTTAAAGCTTCCAGTGACAATTCTCACCTAAAACAGCATAAGCAGGATCAAATTGGTAAAAGTTACTGTGCGAAGACTTCAAGAACTGGCAGATATAGAATAAAATACTTTAGTTGCAAGGGACCTACAATGGTCATCTAGTGGAACTGCCTAAGCCCTACAGGGGTGACCATAAGTTAAACTAGTGTGACAGTGGCATCATGACAATGTTTCTTGAGCACAAACAGGTTTAGGGCATTGACCACCTCTCTTTAAGAATTCTGTTCCAATGTTCAGCAACTCTCTCAGTAAATAGATGCTTCCTAATGTCTAGTGTAAAACTTCCCTCATGCATTTCTGAAATGTTCCCAGTTGTCCTGTTGCTATGTTTAGACTACTATCAGTGGATCACAGAATCAATGAGGTTGGAAAAGACCTCTGAGATCATTAAGTCCAGCCCCTGACCCAACACCATGTCAACTAGACCATGGCACTGAGTGCTACATCCAGTTAAACACCTCTGGGGATGGTGACTCTACCACATCCCTTGGGCAGCCCATGCCAATGTCCAATCACCTCTTCTGTGAAGAAAATCTTATTGCTATCCAACCTGCAAGTCCTATGGCACAGTGTTGAGGCTGAATCCTCCAATACTGAACTTAGTCTCTAGCCCTCCTGAGAGCTCCCACAGCTGCTGAAATTCACACACGATCCCCTTTCCTGCTAAAAACACATCTCCTGAAGGATCTCTCATGCAGCAGGGGGCTGTTATCCTTTTTTTCAATACCGTGGTGCCTTTCAGTTGGTAATCCATAATTCAAACATCCTCTGTGCACTGTGTGCAGACACGGTGTTCTAAGGGGTTGATGAACTCTTTGCTTCCTACGGCTCTTTCACACTGAAGAGGAGCAGCCCAAGCCCCTCAAGGCCCGCTGGGGACTCACCTCAGCGGGCTGGGCCGAGGCCTGTGGGAAGGCCCTGGCACAGCACCACGCCTCGCCCTGGGCTGCCTGCGCCTGTCTGGGGCAGAGGCTGGGGAAGGAGGAGGGCAGTGCTGGCTCTGAGGCTGAGGAAGAAAGAGCGTGGTGCTGGCTCTGAGGCCAGGTGGCAGCAGGAGAAGCCCTACCCTCATGGGGGCCCTGGTGCTACTGCCCTGTTGAAGGGGCCCAGACATAGAAGTGGGAACTTCCCAGACATGGGAAGTACGGCAGTGTTCTGCTTTGACAGCTCACTTTCAAGAACAGACTAAATAGCTTTAACCTTTATATAAAAAAATAAACACTATTAAAGTAATGAGTTTAGTAAGTACACCAGAGCACAGACTGATAGTTTGGGAAGTATAGCATAGTACAGATTAATACAAACCAACATAAAAATTGTCACATAGTAAGTGGTGCATCAGACCTCATCTAGGATTATTTGATAATGAACAAATCTCAGTAACTATAGGTTAAACTTGATAATGAACAAATTCAGTAACTAGAGATTAAACTTTGTTAACTAGATACAACAGTTTAAATTCAGTGCACACTTTATTAGCTGGCTTCAGTTTTCAAAGTGAAGTCTTGTCAGAGTAGACACTGAGTGACTGTGACTAAAGTGACTATCTCCATTTTTTCTTTACTTTATACTCTTGTCAATCAAAGAACTACTTTTTCTTATTAACCTTTGAATTTTTCATGTCCACACATATCTACAGTGCTTTGTATCAAAACATCCTATTTCAAAACCCTTTCCAAGTTCAAGGAGACCTACTCCTTTTGATGCCTTTATTGTGAAATCAGCTATGGGTGGAGGCCGGAGGGGTGGTGCACACACCGCTGGCTCCCCTTGGCGATGTGGAGGAGAAGGTAGGCAGTTTTGCTGTACAGCAGAGCTGGGGCTTCCATCCTCACGAGCTTGCCTAGGAAGACACCTTTGGGTTTGTTGTCTAAGGTCCTCACCCTGGTCCAGTTCTTGTTGGGTCATGGTGACAACTTGGAATTACGCCGACGGAATAGAAAGGAAAGGCCTCAAGCAGAACAGGTCACTTGGTCTCCTGAACTGCAGGCTGGCTCATCTTTTCTAGGATGTTATTCCTTTGAATGGTAGCGGATATCTCTTAATTTATATGTACACCTGTGACGTCTCCTTCTTTATAGCTAGAGCCATTTTGGGAAGCAGTAGAGGTAATGCTTGATGGATAAGGGGTACAGGTAAGGGACTGTTGGGTAGGGTGATTAACAATACTGATAATTAACAGAACCAATGCATTCAACCTGGTGATTTGTTGTAGTGTGTTTTTAAGTTTGCTCCCCCATTTTATGTATTGTATCCCCCTGTTCTTGTAAATGGTTCCTCCCTCCCCAGTTTTCCCGCCACTGCCCCTCTGGCAGTTGGTTTCCATAGCAACCCCTGTTTTCGATCAGTTATGTTATATAATTCTTCCTCCCCTATTCTCCCTTAAAAGTAAATGTTTTCTCCTCCCTGGGCCCAGTCAATCACCCCCCTCTCCTCCCAGCATTCGAGAACCTTCTCCTCTCTGGGGATGGTGATTGGCCGTGGTCTCGGGGCCCCTCCCTTACTTTGTATTTATTGGTTACTAATGTATGTCAGTTATGTTCAGCACCTCCCTTTGAGTTTCCCTATTGGTTAGCTGGGCTCCCCTCCCTTCTCCTCCCCTTCCCTTTAAAACCCTGTTTTCCCCCTGTTCGGGGCCATTTGGCTGTGTGTGTTTCCACCATCCATTGGTCACCTCCATCAATAAACCGACGTTTTCACCCCCAGCGAGTGGTCGCCTCCTATCTCGTCCACAGTGCGCAATTCCGAGCTTGCATCCAGCTCAGCCTGAGGCCGAGACGCCGAGGGGGGCTGGCATTCCTATGCGTAGGGGCGTCGGCCTTATCACCCCTGCTGCTAGCCGGACCTAGGGCCGCATACGCCCTCGCGCAGTGATTAACATTTAACAACCAACAAACATGGTTAACTATTGATGAACTGAGTTAACCTATAAACTTGTTCATAACAGCTGGCTTCAGTTTTCAAAGCTAAATTTTGTCAGAGTAGACTTTGTGTGACTGTGAATAAAGTGACTATCTCGTTTTTTCCATAGTTTCCACTTTTATTAACCTTTGAATTTTTCATGTCCACACATATATCTAGAGTACTTCATATCAAAACATCCTATTTCAAAACACTTTCTAAGTTTTAGCAACCAGACCTGACCTCCTTTTCTTTCTGCCTTTCATCCACATGACATACTTCCCTTTAATTAAAAACTTTACAGGAAATCTGGGGCTTGAAGGAGCAGAAGTATTTGCCAACTTCTAGTATAAGGAGGACGGTGATAAATTATTCTATGTTTTTAGGAGAGGAGAACAACAAATATTTCATAGAATCTTAGAATGGTTGGAAGGGACCTTAAAAACCTTCTTGTTCCCACCCCGTGGCCATGGGCAGGGACTCCTTCCACTAGATCTTGTGGGTCAAAGCCCCATCCAACCTGGCATTGAATGCTTCCAGGGATGGGGCATCAACAGCTTCTTGGGTAACCTGTGCCAGTGCCTCACCATCCCCACAGTAAAGAATTTCTTCCTAATAGCCAATCCAAACCTCCCCACCTTCAGCTTAAAGCCATTCTTACTTGTTCCATCACTACATGCCCATGTGAATAATTCCTCTCCAGCCTTCCTGTAAACCCCCCATTTGGATCACTATTTTATAGCGAAAAGACTTACTAGATTTTTTTTTTACTCTAAGAGAGATGAAATATAGGGATGAAATTTGTGGGATATGCTTCACTAAGAGGTTTTTTAAAATGGCTTAGATAAATGTCTGTTGGCTGTCATCTATTTGAAAGACTAATATTGTGGTGACCTACACAAAGGTCTTGGAGACCATTTCAGAGTGCTGTAAATATAGATATAATTAATGGTTCATGTCATGCCATCTCAAAAAATAAGTACCCTGCCTAGAAACAGAAGGCATTGCCTCTTCAACATAACATCATTGAAAGAAAAAACAACCCTTTAACATTCAAATGAGATTTCAGTGTTGTGATAAAGAGATTTCACAAAGGGTAATAAAGAAAATGTGAAATGTCAACACACCATATAAAATGTTCCTTAGACTATTCACAAGATTATGATTGAATTTGAGCTCATTATATAAGTCTCTTCAGCAGAAAGCAAAAATCTGCACAGAAAAGCCAAGTAAAAGAACATTCTGCTCTTATAAATAACTCCAGAAGGCAAGATCAGCATTGTACTTGAATATTATGTACAAACCTCTCAAAGTTGATGGTTAAAGAAAAATGTCTGAAGAAAATATTTCTTGGGCTGGTTTGGAATTTCAGCTTCAATATATTGGGAAAAGAGTGCTAAGACCTGAAAACAAAAAGTTGTTGAAAGACTGTTGTGGATATATGACAAGGTTAGAAATAAAGCCTATTCTCTCCTCTTGTACTTTCTAGTTGGCACAAGTCACAAATAAAGATCAGTGTTTTGTGGCAGGTTTAGCAAATGAGACTCAGGTTGCATTCTGTCCTTATTTTTCCTCATCCTTTGCATAGTAAAAACAGAGAAACCAAAATATTTGGAACCAAGCTGCAAAGTCAGCTGGTTTTATTATTAAAAAAAAAAAAAAAAAAAAAAAGCCAGTGGGATTTTACAAGTTTTTTTCAGCTTCTGGACTCATAAAAACCAATCCACTAAAGAAGTAGGACCCTGTCAGGAGATTCAATTCTACTGAAAATAGGCCTTTCTTTCACCGTTTTTCCTCAAGCCCTTTGATGTCAATCTCCACTATCACATGGATTTTCAGGCTAATAATCACAAGTCTTGATTATAAAATCTGAATAGCAAACAGAAAAATTATGCTTTCAACCTTTTTCTTTTTAGCTTCTTTTAACAGTATTTGCTTTATTTGCATATCTGCAAAATAAAGCAGTTTTGCTAACAACCCTTTGGTATTTGGGTAATGGAAACTATCATGAACTGAACTGTGGTCACTGGGCAGGGGTTCTGCTTTCAGCCATTGGCTGCTCTCCCAGCTCTACTGAAGGTGCGAAATTTGTCTCTGAAACATGGCCCTTTTTGACTCACATCTTTAGCCCTTTTTAACGCAGCAATATAAAAGCACATATATAATAATGCATACAAGTACATGGGCACATGGTATGGACATGATTCAGATGTATACTGATGTTCAACAATATTTTGTTTATGTCAGTTGGTTATAGAATATTAACACTGATTTCAGCAGAATTAATTGTATTTTACTGCAGTGTTTCTAAGGGCATGATTGAACTTGTCCTTCCTTAAGTATGAATTCCACCATTAAGAAGCCACTTTTAATACAATTCATAGAGAGAGATGATGCTAAAAGCATTGGTTATATATGCATGAAAAGAAAATACAACCACTTAATAAGGATATTTTGGGAGAATGAATGAGAAAAATCCAGTATTTTTTTTCCTAAGAGCTGTGAAGTATTTTAAAGTCCTTTCACACAAGTAAGGGCAAAACCATTGGCTTCTCAGTGTAAATGTATTTTTCTATCCAGCCTTTTTGCTTTTTGGAGCCAACATTCAAATTGTTGATTACATGAAGTAATGTGTGCACTAAATAGAATGCTAAGGTTTCTAGGAAGAAATGGTTCCAGACACCTGTCTCATTTTCTCTAGACACATCATCTGGAAAATGGTATATCTGTGGAATTGTGCTCAGAGGGTAATAAAAAAGCCTTTGGTTAAAAGGTGCTTTAACTCAGACTTGACAAAATAAGGAAAGTGGTTTTGTCACATCAGGTAAGGATGTTTCAGTTTGTTCAGGCTGGTTTTGTTTAGATAGGTTGGGGTTTTTAAGGAAAAAAAAAGCTTTTCATGGCCTTTTTTTCTGAGAAAGTAAATATCCATATCAAAAGATAAAATGAGACAATCTTGCCTTCCCTACATGACAGAGATCTGCAAATGACCAAGAGTAGCTTAGACATTGGAAATTGCTACAGACTTCTAGCACGGCATGCATGGCAGAAATCCTGCAAATTCAAATTTGCAAGTTTTCTCCACACAAGAACACATGAGTTAATAGCCATGTACCTGTGTATCACATTAAGCATACATTTACCTTCTAATCCCTTAGCAAAAGTGTTGACCTGCTGGAGAAATATATTCAAATTGGTATTACACCTTGTGACAGACAGATAACTTGAGGAGGTAATCTCTGTAGTTACATATGTTTGGGAAGAATATGGGAATGATAAAGCATGAAGACTTCTGATGGTTGGGGAGGCTCTCCAAAGCACGGTGAAGTCCCATTTCAAGCACAGCTGGTGGCTTTGTGCATACCAGGAAGGTCTAAGAAGGCTTCTGGTGAGAATACCTACCCTCTTAATGAAGTATCATTCTGAATAAAATAAAAAAATAATGTGACAAAGAAAATTCTCAGGATAAACATGCCATTTCTTTCGTGTTTATTGAATAACTGTGAGTAGATTGTGACCCTGACTGCATATATTGCTTGAAATTTGACATATTTAGGCAAAAACTGAAAATATTTGCATTTATGAAGTCAAGCTGAGACTTAATGAAACAATTAGCTAGGTTAGAGTTCTCTTATAATCACAGGTAGAAGAAATTAAATAAAATAGAACAGAGACTACAGCATCTTTCATTTAATATTAGTGGTATTTGCAGTAAACGTAACAGAAATACTTATTTCAAAAGGTACTCTTTCATATTCTGCCTCTCCTGCTTTTTCTTTCTGAATAGAAGACAGCTGTGTAGCTAGTGAGTGGAAATCATCTTCTGGTTTTCTCCACTGCTGATATTTATTAATGACATTTCATTTTTATATTGCATTTTGTTTGAATTTGTTTGAATTCAACAGTTCTACAGCAAGCTGTACACAGTAAGCTACTTGGAAATAGATTCCAACTTATTCCAACCCAATCTATCTGACAAAAAACTTAATATTAACTGAAAGTACTTATTGCCTGTTTGCTAATACAGCACGTCATCACTGCCACAGATAATTTGAAGTGATCTGAGGCATTGTAATAGAAGATGAAAATTTCAAGGGGGATCAAGAACATCTTCACAAACTGGATGCCAGTGTAGTATGTGATCCTTACAGAGAGCACTAGCAATTAAATTAAGTCCTCAGAATGTCACAGTAGATACTATTAGTCACATTAGGCAGTCTTATTTGGGATAAAATGAAGTTTATCTGATAAAAAGCAAGAAGTTATTAAATTACATTTTGAACATTTTTCCAAACTAAAAGATGCTACAAACACCAAAGACAGAAATTAATTCCTGAAAGATTAATGAAGTAAATACAAATCAATGAGGACAAGAATCTCAAACCAAGAATGAGAATGTTAGAGAAGAACTAAAGCTAAGAAAACTCAATGCAACACGCTATAGGAAATGTGACATGCAGTAATGGACCATGGTGGTTACACAGACTTGTTTTCAAGCTAAAAAAAGATGGTTTTGTGGATCCCTTTGAGATCAGAGACCAGACTGCTGGTCAGATGACAGGTGTCTAAGGCAGACCTAGATCTCATGGTCTCTCAAAGTCTCAGGACCATTTTGCCGAAACTGCTCAAATTTACATATGAAATAAAAAATGTGTAGTATTTCCTCTTTATGCAGTGCTCCCCAGTCTGTAGTTTGGTTCCAGCCTGCTGTGGAGTGCAGTACTTACTGGACATCAGTCACATGCTTTCAGAAATGGCACAAGAAAAGACACAACTGCAGAAGAGGAATGGGCATAGAGAGCTTCCAGAGCCAACTGGATAGGATTAGTTAAACTTCACAGAATATTTAGTGTTAAAGAGTCACAGAAATAGATGTTGTCCTAAAGCTATGCTTTCAGTCACATGTAACTGATGAGCTTATTTTATGTGAAAGATACTATTTAATCCACATTTGACGTTTAAAATCCACATGGGAATAAAGATGGAAGCGCAAAATGTTCCTGTAAGCTTGAAACTTATACAGGAGAAGAGCATCCAAACCCCACCCCCAAGCCCACTCAAACCAGCAGATTCTCTTTATCCTCTTCCCCTTCTCATTAAGATTTTTTTTTGAGTCTCTGAAATTGTTAAGCTGATAATTATCAAAGTCTACTTTGAAAGCAGCCTCAGTCAGACACACCCTCATTCCCTCTCGGTCCAGCACCTCCTGTGTACCAGTTGATGAGAAACAGAGATTTGGGGCGGTTTTGTGGGGTATTTTGAGACCTTCTCTCTCTCCTGCAGGTGTTGGGCATATCCTAGAGCCCTTTCACATCTGTACAGCCAGGGCACAGTGTACAACACACACAGCCCAAGAACTGCACTGAGGACATGTTAACTGTGTAGGAAATGAGCAGGAGCAGCTGTCCCTGAAGGGCAGCAGCCCAGGAAAGGGCCTGACCTGTGGGAAGGAGATGGGGGAGAAGAGGAGAAAATATTTCACTTTTGCTTTTGTTTCTCCCTACTTGATTGCATTTTAAATTACAATAAATTAAATAATTTATCTTGAGTTGGAAGGGACTCACAAGAATCATCTAAGTTCTACTTCTGGGCCTGTACAAGACACTCCAAAAATTCTACCACATGCTTGAAAGCACTGTGTGAATGCTTGAACTCTGTCAAGCTTGGTGCTGTAACCACCTCCCTGGGGAGTCTGTTCAGTGCCCAACCACCCTCTGAGGGAAGAACATTTTCCTGAATATCCAACTTTTTCCTGATATCCAACCTGAACCTCCTCTGACTCAGTTTCAGGCCATTCCCTTGGGTCCTGTCACCTCTAACAAAAAAGATCAGTTTCCCTCTGCTTCCCACCATGAGGATGTTGAAGTGCACAATGAAGTCTCTCCTCAATTTCCTCTTCTTGGGGTTGAACAGACCAAGTGACTTCAGCTGCTTCTATAGCTTGCCTTCCAGACCTTACACCATCCTCACATCCCCCATTGGGACACACTAATGAGCTTTTTATTTTTCATGTTTTGTGGTTCCCAAAACCACACACTTAAAATTCCCCAAGTCAAATCTCTTTTGTCTGTGATGGTAAATGACAAATGGACTTCCTTTCTGCACCTTAACCCATGAGTGTTTTCTTCCTATACTGCCCTGGGTCATGCTAAGAAGGGAGAATAGGTGGGTGGGTGGGTGGGTGGCTGCTGGCCAAAGTCACCCCACCACAGCAGCTCTTGAAGGCACTGTAGCTGTCTCAGATAAGTGAATATGTTACACCTGCAAATGTTATAGCTACTTGCAACTCTAACGTAAACACTGCGATTTCATTATTTTGGATGCTGTCATCACTCGTGACGTAGCCCACCAGAGCCCAGGCTAGCTCTAAACACGCCAGTGGCCGCACCAGGAGTGGGGAACAGCAGGGGCTGGGGTTTGCCCACAGGCGAGCCTCAAGAGCTGCAAGCTCTGCAGTGCATACTGTTACAGCCATGGCAGCAACCAAGCAAAAGAGAAAACTCTTTATCTTAAGGTTGCACAGGAAAAGCTTATTCCAGACGAACGTGGTAAGGCAAAAGAGCCCCCAGTACCTCCGTGCACAGGATTAAATACAGTTACAAACCAGGGGGTGGATACAGGAAATCAACCCATAGGGAAACTTCAAGGGTGGAGCAAGGGGCTTACACCAACAGCGTGGGACCAATCAGGATAGGGGGAGAAAAGGGGAGCAGAAGGGAAAGGTCACATGGGCCAATTGGGTCTGGTAGATTAGGGAATTTCCAAATGGGTGTGTCAACCAGGGATTGGTCCAGAGCGAGAGTGGCAGGGAACATTCTGGAAAAAGGGGCGGGCTTGCCTTGATAGGCAGGGGAAGGATTAGACCAAAGGGAGGGGAATAGCTTGAGGGACAGCTCTAAGGGAGGGTACAACTCAGGAATAAGCCAATTTATGGAAAACATGGGGGAGATAACAGAATGAACTATTTAACAGTAACTTAGTGAAATAAACATGAACTGTAACACAGTCACTCTTCCTTCCTTTTTGGTGACAACTCACAAACTTCAAAGATGCTAGTTGAGATGTAATATTTTTTGTAGGACTGAAGAAATATAGTCCAAATAACTGTGAAAGGAGAAAAAAAGCCCCAAACGTGCATTCAGTTATTTATCTATAGAATATGCTCTTGATTTTATTTCCTTGAAGATGTGTAGGTATACTTAGTCATTTTTATGAAGTAGGTTATACAGCAGAAAACAAAACAAAACAAAACAAAACAAAAAAACAACCATCACAAAATCCCCCAAATCATCAGTCAGTCTGGGGTAAAATTTCAATTAACTAATTCTTGTTTAAATAGTCTTTATTCTTTATTCAGTCTTTATTCTTCTGTAACTATTTAAGGGCACAGCAAACAAAGATGAAAGGCAAACAAACCAACCCCAACTCACAACAACCCCATCAAACCCAGCAAAGGTGGAGATGAAGAACTAAAGTGCAGATGATGAAAATCAATGTGTAGCTATCCATGGGTATGCATAAGATTCAGTTTATTACAGACTGGAGCTATATTCTGTCATTTTGACCCATCCTAACATCCATCACGAATCATAACAAGCAGATTATTAAATCCTGAGCTAGTATCTCAAGTGTTCATACAAAAGCATTACTGGTATAATTTAAAAAAAAAACAAGCATCAAATAAGCAAGCTATAAGGAGTTCTCCTGTTCTAGCAAAATGGGTGGATAACCTGATTCAATAGCTATTTACCTTGTCTAATACTCATAATATATAGTGATTTTTTCTGTATTATTACTATTGCATTTGCAGTTTAGAAACAAATCCCAGCAATTATTAACGATACTGCATTAGAAAAGGGATTAATCTCATTCTATTTACTGTATCTCTAATGCTGATATATTTGTCGTTGCTGTTTAGGCTTCTGTTCTAGTAGATACATACTGGATAAATGGAATTAATGTTCAGGCATATTGCATCACATGGTACTTCACTGAGTATTACGTGTTTTATGATAAGGAAATTTTGTTCTGATCTCTGCTATTTAATTTGATAAGTTCTCTGTGTTGACACATGTACAGGGGCTGGCAGAGAAATGCTTAAGAAGATTTTTGCATTGCACTATTAAATGTCATCTTTTCATGTTCAGCTGTGAGTCTGAAGCGTAACTTTTGCAATGCCTTTGGAGGAGCAGGTAAAGTTGTTACTTGTTTCTCCTTCCTGCATGGTCCGTTGACAGATGCTGCTTTCAGCTCTTCAGACTGTGTTTTACAGAAACAAAATTTCTGGATTAAAACAATTTTTCGTAATGTCAGGGTTTCAAAAGTGACCTTCTCTGCCTAGGAAAAGGGTAACAGATTTTTCCCTTGTGTCGGCCTTCAAAGCTAAACAAGAAATGTAAAATGAAAAAAATAAGCCGCTTATTGCAAAAAACAGTAAGCTATCCTTTGGGTTTTTCCTCTTAAATCTTAGCGTCAAAGAATTAGAGAGAACTTCTTTTCCCTAGTAAGATGTAATAGTAACATACCAACTTTAAGAAACTCTTATTAGGAGAAACCTGTACACATTCAGAAAATCAGGAATTGGGGAAACATGTTGGTTTATTAGGTCGTGCTTGCCTGAAGTTGGTGAGGATGAAACTTCTCTTTTCACCACTGCAAGTTCTGCAGTCTATTCAGAAAGAATTTTTCCATTTTACAGCACAATAATATCACTGATGTCACCAAAGAAAAGAATAGGCAAAGCAAGCAGGTAAAAGCTTCTGTTTGTGATTCAGTTTTTAGCATCTTCCTGTAAAATGGCTGTGAATAAAGTAATCTGAGTTTGAAAAGCAAGTGAGCTAGTCATGCTTGAATACAAGAAAATATTTTCAGAAACATTGTGAAGAAACTATTTATTTCCCATTGATTATGGCAGTTCTTTTTGTATTTTGGAGACAACCATGTTTTTCATTTCACTAAAAAAAATCTTTGGTAAAGATGCCTAAATATTTCTAGATATAACCTTGTTATGCTCAAATCCTATTAAAAATTGACTGTTCCTAACAACTGGTCAATCTAAAAATTTTAATTATGTCATCCTCTTGGTTTTGCAACAAATTTCATTTTTCAGGTCACAGCATTGCAAAATTCAGATAATACAGATTTTTTTTTTTCTGAGTGTACAACACAGAATGTTTCTTTTAAAGTAACTTTATTTTTCTTATATTCTCTGTGGATTTTAGTAATAGAATTTTTCTTTGCAGAAGCTTAAACAAGTAGAGTTTTATTTTACAGTCAAATAATACAAATCTGTTTTCTTTGTGCTACAAGTTCATAGGCACAGAACCCTCCATGGACTAAGTATTCTCTTATATAAAAAAGAAATATTGGAAATACAATAGGATCACTTTATTTCTCCTCAAGAGGGATCTGGAATGAGTGCATTAAAAGATGTTTTTGTGAACAAGATTATGTTTGATTCTCTAACTTGAATAATTATTAATATCAATTGATCAATATTAATTTTTAAAGCTAATTACATTTCAGTGTCTTGTACATGCCCTTTCCATGTTCCTCTTTATGACCAATAGTGACTCCTCTCTGCAGTCCAATTGACCCCTCTAATGGTAAAGGATCCTTCTCTTTACTCAGAAAAAGTTACTTTACAGAAGCCAACATGTTATGTGAGTGTTAGCAAGGTTGTATTCTTCAGGTATACATAAATTAAATTTGATACAGGATAGACAGAGCTGAGAAGCATTAAAAACCCTCAGTGCTGTGGTTTAAGCAGCACTCCTGCAATGAGTACCAGCCATAGAATCCAAACTGTGAGAACTTCAAAATACAGAATCAATAAACAGTGATGTATTAGAGTGAAATCAAAAAGACGAGAGAGTCCTGGTAAGCAATAAATAGCTCCACAAACACATAACAAGGAGTTTGAAGTATGTGGAAGGAATATTGAATATTAGGAACAGTTGCTAGTACATGAATGGAAATGTCAAAATGAAGCAACAGAAAATATACGACCTAAATAACGGAGATTTGCTTAAGGCAGAGAGCAGGCAGTCTCTATGCGGTGGTTACACAGTATTTAAGGGGAAAAAAAATCCTAAAAATGGCAAGCAGCTTAAAAGCAGGCCAGAAACACAATTCACAAATTTGGTTTTCGTGTATACTCAAAGCCATAAAATCTTATTTTATTGAAACAAGTAGTTTTCAATAGTCTTGAATTTGGCACTACTAGAGCTCTAAGAGAATGAGTTACTGGTCTGGCTCAGTTGTCATAGAAACAATTATTTACTTCCATCTGGATAATCTTTATCATTACAGACCTGAAGCCATTTGAAAAAATGAGTGAAATTCTGTGATTTTGGTAGTTATTTTTTTAAAAAGGAAGGCCAACTGCCCTAGATCTTTCTATTCTTAGATCAATGGGATATTGTGCTTACAACATCATAGAATGATTGGGGTTAGAAGGGACCTCTAGAGATCATCTAGCCCAGCCCCCCTGATCAAGCTCCTGCACAGGATCACATCACATCACAGATGGTTTTCAGTGTCTCCAGAGAAGGACACTCCACAACCTCTCTGGGCAGCCCATTTCAGCTCTCTGCCACCAATGAAATAAAAAACTTTTCCTCTCCTTGTTGGGTCCTCCACCACCTGTGGCAAAAATCTATTATTGATGGTCTACAGGGTCTCCCCCGGGATGTGTATGCCCTGCATCGTTGGGATTTTCCATGAGTCCAGGGCCTGTGGTCTCGGCTATTCCCAGCTGTTTGTAGAAAGCCTCATACACTTCCTTTTTCTGATCAGGTAGCCTGTAGTAAACATCCAGTTTCACCCATGTTAGCTAGCCCCTTAGTTCTTATCCATAAACTCTCAACTGATTTATAAAACTTTATAAAATTTATAGCTAGGTCCTGAAGGAATAGTCTGCATTGAGAAGGAGTCACAGACTAGGTGAATCATAGAATCACAGACTGGGTCAGGTTGAAAAGGACCACAGTGGGTCATCAGGACCAACAGGGTCATCCCAGAGCACATGGCACAGGATTGTGTCGAGGCAGCTCTTCGACACCTCCAGAGAGGAGGCTCCACACCCTCTCTGGGCAGTCTGTACTGGTGCTTGATGGCTGCACAGTAAAGAAATTCTTTCTCATATTCAGGTGGAGCTTCCTGTGCATCAGTTTCTGCCCATTGCCTCTTGTCCTATTGCTGGGCACCACTGAGCAGAGCCTGGTTTGTCCTCTGACATCCTCCCTATAGACACTGAAAGACATTGATGAGGTCCCCTCTCAGTTTTCTCTTTCTGAGGCTGAACAGGCCCAGCTCCCCCAGCCTTTCCTCATAAGAGAGATTCTCAAGTCCCTTAACCATCTTTTTTCCTCCACTGGTCTCAGTTCAGGAGTGTCTGCCTTGTACTGAAGAGCCCAGAACTGCACAGATCACTCCAGGTGAGGCCTTGCCAGGGCTGAGCAGAGGGGCAGGATCCCCTCTCTGACCTGCAGGCAATGCTCTCCCTGATGCACCCCAGGATATCTTTGGCAAATAAACAAAGTTCATATTTGTATTCTTGAACTAAAGCAAGAAACCTTCCTGCAGAAGAAAATTCCCACAACTAGCTGGCCTTCTCCAGCAGCAATACTGCAAGGCACCAATGTGTGAGTTGTAACACATCCCACTTGCACAGGGACATTTATTTAGTGATGCAGTGAACACGATCTGGAACTCACTGAGTCATCTCATTAAAACCTGTGCTGTCACTTTTGCAAGTTGACTAGTCAGACTAGACCTCCACTTCAAAGAAGCCGCATTTTAAATCCTAAAGTGAAGCAAATTACACTTACCAGAATTTAAAATATTTCAAAGGTGTTTGCTATGGTCTGACACCTAGGGGATTAAGGAAAAGTGAATGTTATGTTTGTCATTACAGAGGGATATTGCAATAGTCACTTATTGACTGAGCACTCTTATAGCGAAATAATTTGATTCAGGGAAATGTTCCTATTAATTTCTATTGTAAATCAACCATATGGACCAATGATTGTCTAATTCAGCTCTACTCCACCAATATAGCTGCTTAATCCTCTGTGCTGGTGGGTAAATGTGAATTGGACTTTCCAAAACATAAGGGAAACACAATTTTAGTTTATTTATAAAACAAACAAACAAAGTGAAAAGCTGGTAGCTGAATAGAATGCAAAAAAGAATTTGTTCTTTAATTATTTCCTAAGCAAACAAAGAGTTATCTGAAGAGTCCAGGCCCTTGCAGCACACAGACTTGGAGGGACTTCTATCCCTCCATTGACTTGGATCTGCAAGACAAATTCAGGCACTCTTGAGACTCTGCAATGTCTTTGCTATCAGCTGTCCTCTCTAAAATGCCTTGCAAGAAAACATTAGGAAATCCAGGTGTTTTAATAACATAGGCTTGAGATTTTGCAAATAAATGCAAAATAAACAAAAATATGAGAAATGAGCATTGTATCAACAGATTTTACACTGTAGTGATAGTAACCCAAACATAAACTTATGTGACCACTGAACTGCAGTAAGAACTGTCATTTAGTTCAACAACTCTGAGGATATGGAAAACATAATTATGAAAAGCTGTTAGATAACAGGTCAAAACTGGCAGCATGTTCTTGCAGCCCAGAAAGTCAGCTGTGTCCTGGGCTGCTTCAAAAGCCCCAAGGACAGTAGGTTGAGGAATATATAATGTATATTCTCCCCCTGTATTCTGCTCTTATGAGACCCCACCTGGAGTCCTGCATTCTACTCTAGGGCTCACAGCATAAAAAGAACATGGGCCCGTTGGAGTGTGTCCAGAGGGCCACAGAGATGGTAAGAGGACTGGAGCACTTGTCCTATGGAAACAGGCAGAGAGGCAAGATATTAAGATGGCAAAGATACAGATTCTAATTAGTTTCATACTGTAAGAAAACTTGTGATGTTGTGTCTGTCAATTGGTGGGACAGCAGTGAAAAATTCATTACCAAACTTGTTTGTCTTTTTCAAACAGCAGTCCATCCAACCCACGTACAAAAAAAGTCATTATATATGTGACTGTGCTCATACTGGCCTTTGCTGTGTTAAAACTGAATGCTCTCAAGGATATATAGAAGATATATATACCAGAATTTGCTGCATATCCTGAGCAATAAAGCAAAGTCTTTTTAATGGCTGAGCAGCTGAAGATTGGATGTGGATGGTGTAGGTTAGAGTTTAAATGAAAATACAGGACTATTTTGAATACTTCAGAAACTAGATAGGGACACAGGGATACTTTACTATCTAAATGTTTATAAACTCAGTGTAAGAAATTGGCTTGGCTGAGAATTGTAATGAAAAAGCATTTTTCCCTGATTCCCTACTTATTTCCTAGATTCGGTTTTCAGATTCACTAGACATTACTGGTATTAAAAGCATCACAAAAGCCATACTGAATTGTACTAGGATTGCACTGCTCTGATATCTTGTGTCAAACTTTGGGGAAGTTTGGGGGAGTTTGGGGAAGTTTATTAGAAATTTGCAGCAGATGAATGCATGGCAAAATAACCCAATGATCAGATTACCATTCAAAGATTAACTAGGGGCTGGAAGGAAGATATTTGCTTCCCTCTAAGTCTGTGCTGTAATTGTAATGAATGATGGAGTTTGTAGACAAAATTGTTACCAGTCATTTTCTAAATCCTCTTTACTTCCAGCCTAAAACCACCTCCTGCACCAAAGGATTCTATCAGATAATTACAGTGTGAAATGGAACTTATTCCCTCTTCGCAATTTTCAGTTCATCACATTTCAACTACATTTAATGCCCTCACATATGTTTGCGATGGAAAAAGGGAAACAGAATTCCTTGTCTGACCTTTTCCAGATTATGCAGTATGTGTCTATTTTGTCTTATAACTTTATTTATTTATTTCCATTCCATAGTAAACAACCCTGTGGTTTTCATGGTTTTCACGGTTTTCACTTCTCCTTTAGTTTGATATTTATTCCAGGTGTTTGGACCTTTGTCAGCCCTTCTCAGGTCTTCTAACTGTGCTTAAGATGAGAGGAAGAACAACATACTCCAAAATGAGGTCACTTATTACATTATATTCTCATTCTTTGCCTTTGTTTGAATCTTTCATTTTATTTAGTTTTGGGGTTTTTCTGAATGGGAAATTGAAAGTAAAACAACAATCTCTACTGAATTTTCGTATCAATTTAGTATATAACTAGCTCAATTTTATTACAGTATTATGCACTAGTTTACATTTAGCAACAGTTGGTTATATCCAGCATTTTCTTGATTTCTAAAACTGCTTATCTGAACTTTTGTTGTTTCTTTCAATCATCTCTAGGTTTGACTAACCTGTCTATTTTGTGTCACTATGAATCATTCGGTGTTCTTACTAAATGATTCTAAATGAAAGGTTTCTGTAATACTTAATGTAAAGTGCCAATACTAAATGTTACACTTGATTAGATAACCGCTACATTAAAGATTGATTCATCCCTTGTGTAATTCCAGTGACATAGTTAGGATTTTACCCAGGAAGCTTCTAGCCCAGCTGTAATGTCACATATGTTTGTGCAGGAAAAATATTAGTAAGTGACTTGGATCCTGATTCAGGATGCCATTTGGTGTAAAACCAGATGTACAAGTAACTGACTATGATCCCAATGAAAGGTGCCATCTGCAGTTAATGGCTTCAGAGTATTTTCAAATATTATTTTGAACAGACACAAAAGCATTCAGAACTGCTTTGAGTTGCTCATCCCATGCATTCCTTTCCTGTCCCTCCCTAATCCAGAGTGCCATGTCCTTAAAAATGGAGTAATAGTGCTACTGGGAGAGAGAGTTACAACTACACGTATCAGAAACAAAAGGCAACCAACATTTCTTCTTACTCTTTGGGGATTGCAGACGAAAGTAATGTAAGAATTTTAATAAATATGTGAAAGCAAAAGAACAGAACTCCAGACTTCTTCTGAAATCACTGACAGCATTACTCCTACAGGTTTAACATTGGGTAGAAACTGTTCAAGTGCCTGTATATTAGTTTTTCTGTACTGATGTATTGTTGCTTAAAGAGACGGCACAAGTATAGTAGAATTAATGGCTTATAAAAGACCACGTTTTAATATTGGGATTGGAAAGCACTTGGAGATTATTTACTGCAAATCAGCATCACAAAACTGCATCACTTCACATGGTAATCACATCATCCAATGTAATTATGAGCAACAAGTGAATGCTTGCTAATGTGCTTAGGATGCAAATTGGAGGCCTTTATTATTCAGGTAGAACAGCTTTATTAATAAAGACCTAACATTAAATAACTTTCAGCCTCCAAAGTGGTCGTGTCAGAACTGAGACACTCAGACTTGCTCAGAAGAGACTTTTGCTTACCCATGAATGTTTTTTTAATCACATGGCAGTTAATTAATGGTGTCTTAGGGGATTTGAAGACTGCAAGTCTTGAAATGCTTACAATCAGGTACAAAATCCTATTGACAGGGCAGTTACAATACAGAGACTAGTGCTGAACTTCAGCCCAAAGCCTGCACATATCTGTAGTTTATCAAAACTTCTGGCTTCCAGGTTTCAACGCAGACAGCAGAATGCAACTGAGGTATGCGTGCTTTGCAAAGAACATTTTTCTTTTTCAGGCTACCTCCTGCCACTTTAGTACTGTTTCTACAATGACAGCTTCTCCCTGACCTGCAGATGGTCCCAGCTCCTTACTTGAAAATGCCCAAAGGGAGAGCTACAAGTGGTAACTCTCCTGCCTCTGTGACTTTGTTGGGGAGCAGATCCAGCTGGTGCTTGGCACATCCCTGCCTCCTCCAGTCTGTGCTTTCTCAAGAGTCCTGTTTACACCAAGGCCAAGAGCACAAGGACATAACAGGAGCTACCTCTGCAGGAAATCCTCCTCAAGTCCAAGTGCCACTTCTAGGACTGCACTGATTCTAGACAGAGTAGGGACAGCAGAGACACAGAATGAGGCCTCTTCTAAACGCTGAGGATCCAAGTACCTTGTCATGGTCAAGGTGACAGAACTTCAGCTGTCTGCTGATCTTTTAAAAAAGAATTTTAAATTCTTGTATACCCCTGAACAGGCACCACTCTCATTTATGCAACTAACCTACAATATCCAAAATACCTAGCACCAAATGCTGCCAATTGAATCAAGCAGATCACTGCTCTTTCTGTCAATCAATCCCCTGTTCTAAGAAAAGCTGTTGCATTCTTATGCTTCTAGACTCTAAACCCCCAGTGTCTGAACAAACAAGAGAAAAAACAGTTTAATAAGGGGTCTGTACAATGCACAGGTTGTGGAGAGTGGACTGTTTTCTTTTGGCAATGAATGTCAATAAAATTTAAATGTAGATTACTTTTCTGTTATGAAATACTAAATAAATAAACTTATTTTTAGGGAAGCTGCAGTAAGAATCATCATAATAAATTTGTATCTCTAACAGTAGGCATCTAAACCAACACAGGCTGCCTTGATAGAAGCAGAGATCTATTTTTCTAGTTCTGAAGGAGGATTTTTAAATTTTATTTATATTGCCTGCTAATCTACTAACTACAGGGAGATCCCAGAATCTTAAAGTGGGTGAGGAAACAGTATATTGGTATTCTGTGCTTGTATCAGAACACACCCATTTCAGAATTTCTGGGGAACTTATAGAGAAGATCTAAAATAATAAGTAAATGTATCACTTGGAATAGCTGCAGCTTCTGTAAAAAAAGCTTTCAATATATTATTGAAAAAAGACTTAGCTACACTGGAAAAGACAGGGATCTAAATGTTAGGAACTTACAGGAAAGCACTAGAGGGTATTGTTAAAGGATAAAAGGAGTCTGAACATAGAATCAACACCAGCACTGAGTACCTCAACAACACCTTCATTTATAATTTAGTAAACAGAAGAGAGTAGGCAATGCTGAGAAGGTCAAAATGAGAGACACTGTCAGCAGACTAAGTTAAGAATTTCATTAAATGAGATGATCTAAAGTAATAGTGTTACAGAAATTGGATCAAGTTCAATAGTAACAAATACAAGATGTTAACTGAGGACTGTTAAATCTGCAACTATGAGCTAAACAAGGTTAGATGAAAATTACCAAGGAGAAAAAAGAAATCATAGGTATTTTATAGCAGCAGACTCAACTTGATAATGGTTTGACATTTATTCTAGTATCTTCATCTGAAATACCTGTTTCGTTACATGGCACACATTTAAGAGCATAAAATACCACACAATCAAGAAACCCATCAACTTTCTTTTTTTTTGCTAGAGAGTGTTAGAGAGCAGATATACTAAACATTCAAATTACACTGAGCTGGGTCTATCAGTCAAGCAAAAGGGCAAGGAAAGGACATGTTTTAGCTGGAACTTTATAAAGACTTACGACTTCCAGTAAAATTCCCCGAAATAGTTTTCTGCAGTATATTTCAAATACACATTCAGAGGTGGGTCTGACCTCCACAGGCTGATGATGTTTTCACTGGGCAGCTGATTGGCTTCTCATTCTCAATCTCTTGAGCACAAGGAGAAGACTTTAATGTTGCATTGAAAGGTTTTTAATCAAGATGTGCTATCATCCATCTTAATCTTTAATATGCTGGATCTGTCTTGACTTATGAAGAACCATAATGACCAAAAAAGAAAAAAAAATAGGGGTTTCCTCAGAATAGAATAGAGAACACTTCCTTTTTAATAAGGTTGTCTATAAAAAGAAATTCACCTTTCTGTATGATCGGAAATGTTTAAAAAATCAGTGTTCTTTGCTAGTACCAGCTTTCAAACACATACCAGAAAGGCTTTATGCTTCTCTTCCAGTAACAGTGATCACACTCATTGCCAGAGTTGCTTTAAGTAATGCAGTTCTTGGCCATACACACGTTTCTAATCCCCTTCTTATTATGGGAAGGAAGAACAGGGATGGCAGGAAGGAGGCAGCAGTAACATTCTGAAAAATAACCAGAGATGGCAGACTGATACAGATGGTGAACCAAAGAGTAGGGATTTCCACCAGTATGATCTTAGTCCTGCTTCAGAAAAGTGACAAAATTTATCTGTTCAGAATTCATTTTCAAATACTGTCGTATTTTGCATAAATTGCAGAAGTCTGCTGAGACTGGACAAACAAGTTCCCCTGAGCATTTTTAACCATCCAATACACCAATGGACTCTATGACACACACAGCTAGAAAGCCCTTTTCCACCTTCTGGAATCATTCATAATTACTTTAAAACAATATTTGCATCCATCTGGGGGTGTTAGATTTGCCTGAACTTGGGGAGTGTCAGAGTGGCTGAAGCCTTCTGTACCTACAGCTCCTTCCAGCAGCACAGAGTGAGCACAGCAAGGGAGGCATTTCTGAATCAGTCCATGAAGCCACCACTGGAGGCTGCTCCCGACAGAAATGCTTTAACAGTTCCTTTATGGAGTAGTGAAAATAAACCTGTAAACAACTTCCTTCTGAGTATGCCTCTGTAGAATTCATGTCTTATTGATTATATAAAAGATACTTTTTGCACTGTCTTTAGGAGCTGGTTTCCTAAATACCTCACAGTAAAACAAATGTATTATTTCAGAAGCAATCAGCATTTTATAGCTGTGTTATCGAGACAGGAACAGCTACAAGCTACAGAACTGAAAGGCCAATCTCTCTCTGTCTATTCCACTTGTTTCCAATCTGCAATCTTCATTTCCCTGGAAATCCACTGAGTGCTTTTCGGAAGTCCACAAAAGATGGAAAACAAAACCCTATTTGCAGGCAACCTATGTGGGCCCAGAGTGTCCACAGAAGGAAGTTCCTCAGCCTCTCTGGTCAGCACTGGAACACTCCTTTTATAAAGATTCCTTTTTCCTTATCCCCAATGAAAAATGCAATTTCTGTGCCTTGCCTCTTGTGCTTATCACTGTGCACCTGCAAGAATCTGGCTCCACCTTCTGTGTAACAACCCAACAGGCAGCTGTAGAAAGAGATAAATTTCCTTTAAGTCTCAGTTTATTAATGAGCACAAATAAAATTTATTTGAAGAAATATCAAATCCATAAATGAAGAGGTGCTCACTAATACTCATTTAGTATGTCCTTTATCACAACACTGATGTGCACACTGTACCATAGTCAATCCTGCTGCATGTTGGTATCTGCTGCCCCAGATCCATGAAGTGTGTTGCTTCAGCCCTGGTATATTTTGTGAAAGTATTCTGCCACCTAAAGGAGATATTTCAGACAATACCTCCTTCAAACAGTTGGTTTGCCATGACGCATTGAGACTATATGTAGTTATCACAATTTTAATTTTATGATTAACAGATTCAGTTTTCACAATCTGAAACTATTTCTCCCTCAGACAATCCTTTACTGAAATTATTTCATTTTAGTAGGCTTCATGACCTCAGCCCCTCAGTACCTCACATCTTCAGTTTTAAATTGTAAATGCCCCAGAATTAAAACAGTACTTGAGATTTTTGTCAATGACTTCTATGTCTTCAGAAATTGCTGGTATTTTTTCAAGGCTTTTAGCTCCTACTAAAAATTAATTCCTCTCAAACCATTTAAAGCAAATTCTCCATGTCCTTCTGCAATCTAAAGGACTACAGTTGTATCCCTAAATTAAAAACAAAAAAAAAGTAGAATTTCTGAGAGATTAGCTGAAGGAAAGAGAAAAGGCCAGCTTAAAAATACTCTGGACCCTGAGCCCAAACATTAAGGTAGATGAAGAGATGTACAAATATAGAAAACTCTCCAGTTCCTTGACATATGGAGTAGTTCATTAAAGCAGCTAATTGATAACAGATCTATTATTCATGCTTCCTCTAATGAGCCAAATATGCTTTGCAATAATTCTATTGCCAGAGTTCTTTATTCTCAGCTGAAAGCAGTGACATCCAAACCAATGTTAGACAAAAATAGTCCCAAAGCCTGAAGTTCAAACACAATCCTAAAGTAAATGAGTTTTTACTCAACAGGTTGAGTCCAAATTGTGTTAAGTGAAAAGATTTGGGAGCAGAAAGAGAAAGGGTAAGGGTAGTAATTCAAATAGACATAATGTTTAAATTATCTGACATTTTCCCATATTTTCTAACCATTATAAAAAAAAAATCTAGCAATTTTTCTATATCTTCAGATTGAACTCAAAAGTAATTCTTACTGGAATCCAAAGGAAAAAAATAAATACATGTTTGGGTACACTGTGTTACTATCATTGTAGCCCAATATTTATCAATATAATTCTCACATCATATAATTTTCTCAAAATTATATACATTTACAGAATCTTAACCCGACATGATTAAAATATTCTCTACTTTTCATTTGATGTGTAACATAAATTATAGTTCAGAAGAAAAAATGCATTTAATAATTTATTTTCTTTTTTAGAACACCTGAATAACTATTTACATTTTTACACTTGGGCATTATGCAATTACTTACACTGAGATCCAATTTTCAGGCCTGCACAGAAGGAGAATTAAAACCTTCCCTTATTTTTATGTGTACTTCAATATTCAGAGTTCTAAGTAAATCTGTGTAATTGTGAAGTAATTACAAGAATACTGAGCTGTGCGTATCTCATGTTCTCTCTCTTCCAGAATCAGTCATCAGTGGCCACATCATCCTTGTTATCCTGGGGGACCCTGCTTTTGTGGTTTCCAGGTTTTGATTCTGTTGTCTTCATTAAGGCAAAATTAATTCATTTACCCAAGATACCAGTAAGAATGTAATTTCATTCTTGTCCAAAACCTTAAGAAAAAGAACTGACTTATTTTTCAGTATTCACAGGAGTTACAGGCACAGGTAGCAAAAATACTGTCAGGCTTCTCAGTTTCTTCTTCAGCAAAACACTTCATATTTTAATTCTCTGGTACATTCTTGCAGTGCAGAGATGTAATTCAGTTTGTATTTTTTGATGATCAAAGCAAAATGTCTATACTGACATTCAACATTGCTTTTTTTGAAAGCTTTTATCAACAGTTTTTATTAGTAAAACAATCTCATTTCATGCTGACAAAACTAAGTTTTCTTTAAAATTGTACCAAAGTTGCTTATGACTTCTTTTAATATTCTCTGTTTTGTACATACTGGTTTATGCTGTCCCTTAAAATGAGGTAAACTGTTATTTTTACTTACACCTCTGTTGATCTCAGTTACATACTGTCATGCACTTAACATGATGCAAGCAGCTACTTTTTTTTTTTCTTTGTACAGCTCAATTGTTTTCTGAAGGAAACAAACCAAACACTTCACACAAATTTCTTTCTCTGGCCTTCATCTGGCAATTGCTGTAAGATTTTTTGACTACAAAAATGAGTTAAGCATTAACATAAACTAAAAAAATCAAGTGTGGAAGCCCAAAGACCTGCTATAAGGGCTGTAATACTTCAGGTTGGGAGAGGCAGAAGCAGGCAAGGAGAAACACTCCTCTAAGATTATGGAGAGAAATGCTTTACCAGCACATGTTAATGTCTTAAATTCTATTGGTTTGTACAGTTGTTCCATCCCAGTTCAGCCCCATTCACCTTATATTACCTAGAATGTTCTCTAGTCTCCAGATCCCCATTGGTCCCAGTTTGCTGCAGTGTTCCACCCCCATTACCCTATTGGCTCCCCAGTTGGCTGCCCCGCCTCTGCACCAGTTGCACCTGTTCCTATTGGCCCTTGACCCTCAGAACCACCCCTTTTTCCTCATATAAAATCCTGTGCCCTCAGTCTGAGTTTGGCTTTGCCCCTAAACTCCGTTTGGGACTCAGTAAACCATCTGCAGATTTCCATACCAAGACCTGTTCTTTGCCTCTGTTGTCAGGTACCGTAACTAGCGTGCTCTGGCCCCAAAAGCGCTGGTCACTTACAGAGGAACCCACTGCAGCACACTGCTTCAGTCAAGATCCTCTTAAACTATTAATGTGTTGTACTGAGTCCCACCAAGCAAATCTGTTGCTCAGGACCAACGGTGTGAAGTTCAATAAAGCCAAGTGCCAGGTCCTACACCCAGGTCACAATAACCCCCCCCAGGCAGTGCTCCAGGCTGGGGGCAGAGGGGCTGGAAAACTGCCCAGAGGAAAAGGACATGGGGGTGCTGGTCCACAGCCACCTGAACATGAGCCAATGTGCCCAGGTGGCCAAAAAGGCTAATGGCACCCGGTCTACATCAACAAGTGTGGCCAGCAGGACCAGGGCAGGGATCGTCTCTCTGTGCTGGGCACTAGTCACACCCCATATCAAAGGTTGTGTCCATTTTTGGGCCCCTCAATACACAAAAGACATTGAGGGGCTGGAATGCGCCCAAGGCAGTGGAGCTGGGGAAGGGTCTGGAACACAAGTCTGATGAGAAATAGCTGAGGGAGCTGGGGCTGTTCAGCCTGGAGAAAAGAAGAACCGGGAGATTTTATCACTCAGTGCAATTCCCTGACTGGAGGCTGTAGCCAGGTAAGGGGTTGGTCTCTTCTCTCAGGTAACAAGAGAGAGGATAAGAGGAAATGGCTCCACATGGCAACAGGGAAGATTTAGATTGGACACTAGAAAAAAATTTTCATGGATATGGTTCTCAAGCATTGAAACTGACTGTGGAGAAAAGGGGTGACATCACCATCCGTGGAGGGGCTCAGAAACAGCTAGAGATGGCACTGAGTGTCAAAATGGTTTATCTGTCAAGGTGGTGTTCAGTCAAGGGAAGCGCTTGATGATCTCAGAGATCTTTTCCAACCTATTTCATTCTGTTATTCTGTAAATCAGAGAATTTTTTTGAAAGAACGTGAAAGTGCTTGGTAGCATAGTATCTCCGTGTAAACATTCCAAAAGACTTTTGTTTGCTTTGCAGAGTTTTTATACAGTTAAGAAATGAACATCAGTTTCATAAAGGTCAATTTAATCTTCAGACTGCTGCTCTCTAAAGGCTCAACAAGTACAAAGGATCTTACATAGCCTTCTGAGAAAGGGTCAATAAACATGCACTGCAATTATAATTGGAATCTCAGAGAATATTCTGAGCTGGAAAGGACTCACAAGATGATTCATCAAGTCCAACTCCAGGCCCTGTACAAGACTGTCCCCAGGAATCTCACCAGGGGCCTGAGACCAGTCCTGGACACTTCTTGAACTCTGTCAGGCTTGGTGCTGTGACCACTTCTCCGGGGAGCCTGTTCCAGTGCCCAACCACCCTCTGGGGGAAGAATCTTTTCCTAATATCCAGCCTGAACCTCCCCTGACACAGCTTCAGGCCATTCCCACGAGTCTTGTCGCTGGTCACCTGAGAGACGAGATCAGTGCGGCCCCTCTGCTTCCCCCCATGAGAATGTTGAAGACCTCATTCAGGTCTCTCCTCAGTTTCCTCTTCTCCCGGCTGGACAGACCAAGTGACTTTAGCTGCTCCTCCTGCTTCCCCTCCAGGCCGCTCATCTTTGGATACTCTCTAATAGCTTACATTATTTTATTGTGGCCCCCAAAACTACATAGAGCAATTGAGGTGAGGCAAGCACCTCAGGTGAAACCCATCCCTAATTGATAATCACAGCTTTCTAGGGCAGCCTCAACTCTTTCCTGACATCTTTCAGGTAAAGACTGAAAATTGAAGGATTGCTCCACACCACCACATCAACTTTCTGAAGGATCATTTCTACATTTGCTGCTTGCAAAGAAGAATGGTACAGAGGAGTCCTCAGAAAACCAGACTCATGAATGATTGGAGTGGCAGACTATGCCAATCAGTGATTTCCACTTGATGAGATCTTAAGTATTTGGGAATTCAGATTTTTTTTGATTCATGTTTATTGATACTGATTTTTTGAAGTTTCAGGTCCTCTCATTTTTATTTGGAACCTCGTATTAATAAAAAATACTTTTTAGCTCCCTTCCTGCATCTACTCTGTAGTGTTGTAGCATTACGGAGGCTCTTGGAGCATCCAGCACTCAAAAGCTCAAAGCTCTCTGCTACTCAAGGAAGCTGACAAAGTAGGCAGGATGAGCCTCAGCATGATCTCCGGCAAACAGGGTTTATTGGTAAACAGGATCAAGGGGCAAAGCTGAAGAAGCTCCAGGGACAAAGATAGGGAAATGCTGAGTGACTGGGTTTCATATGGGAAGGTGAGGGTGGAGTTAAGGGTCAGGATCCAGTGGACATGAGGAGAAATGGTGCAAAGGAGGAGACAAGGGTTGGGTCAGCCAATAACGAAACAGGGGTGGAGGAATGCAGTAAAGAAGGCCCAATGAGAGGACAGATGGAGGAGAACATTCTAGGGAATGTCCAAACATGGGGAATAGGGGTTGAACTGGGGTAATTAAGCCAACAGGCCAATGGGTTAACATAATTTTACATGTATCAGCATGCAAAGATCTATGGGACAAGCAAGCTTTTGAAGTCTATTTTTTTCTATGGATGGGGAGTTGAGACTCTCATGGTTGGCCCCTGGGTCTCCACAGTATTCTGGTGTGGAAATTTTTTAGAAAGATGCATTAGTAACATATTAAAGCTGAGTGGAAATGATGTAAGGGAGCCAAGTGAAATAAAATCAAAATTGACTACCAGGGAACTCTCCCTGTCAATGAGGGTGAAAAGGAATCTGTGAATAAACAGCAAGGCAATAGTGTAAGGTTCATTACAAAACCTGGTAAAAAGAGGAATAAATGAAACAATGAAACTGTGGGAGACCAGCTGATATGATAAGAGTGAAGGATGACTTAGCTCTTTTCTTTTTTTATAGGCTGAGCCTTGATATCTTTTAAAGTAAATGCCATGCTGTTGTCTGTGGGAATGTTGCTTGTGTATGATACCTGGGTTTAACTTTATGATTTTACAGACCAAATTCAGCATGGGCCTAAGTGATCATAATTACAGTTGGCATCAGTGGGGTAAGACCTAACAACAGTGCATGAGTTAATTGGATGATGGGATTTGCATTTCCCATGTATGCAAGCACTGCTCAGTGGCACACAAGTGTGCTTAGAATACTATCAAGGATTAACCTTCAGTTTGTGTTTCTAGTGCCTACAGTGTCTGGAATAAATGCTTGCACATGCACAACTAAAACTAGAGCTAGCTCAGATACTGATGATTTTTACTTATTTGTTTTCACATCTTTGGAATGATAGGAAGAATATTTTTCTATTAGGATATCTGTACTACAGATGATACAAGAAGCTTTCTTCTCTACGAATATCCTACAGTATTTACAAGTATCTTAAAACCTCACAGTCCTCCAAAGTTCTGCCCTGAATGTCTCTCTTGTCTTGAATTCCCTCAAATCCCAGTAGGAAGCATAGAAAGAAACACAAGAAATTTGCATTGCTCAGCCTTGAAATGTGCAGCTTAACTGCAAAAATAGAAATATTTGCAAGTCATAGTTGCCAGGTTTACTGGAAGGCACAGCTGTCTGCTTAACGCATCAAAACAAGACTCTGCCTGTATAAAAAAGTCAAAAATAACTATATGTCTTCCAGCAAAAAACCCACTGTGGTAGAAAGACCACAGTGCAGAGATCAGATATCAGAGACAGGTAATTGTTCAGGTCACTGCTTCTCTGCTCATTATAAATCAAAGCCAGGAGGATGCCCTGTGTGGCCATTCTGTGCAGTCCATGGCTGGTTTTATTCACCTTTGTGTCACCTTTGTGTCACCTTTGTGTCACCTCTATTCCTTTGCATACAATTCCAGTTATAACCCAGCACACTCCTGGAACTCCAAGGGCAGCAGCAGAAGAGCTCAGCTCCCAGCTGGATAAAATCATAAACATTTCTTTGCAGCTTTTGCCCTGCCTGGGCAGCCCTTGTCAAGGTTGACTGACCATGTTGTGAACTGCTGTGAGCTGCTGTTTCACAACTCAGGCAAAGCTGTGTGCTCTGCTGCTGTGATATCACATATTGTCACAAAAAATGGCACAAAGAGAAGGGCTGAGGTTTGCAGAGAGAGGATTGTCATCTGGAAGGAAAGACCTATGTAGATTGAGCTCTGGTTAGCCAGAAGATTCTCTCAGCTTCTTATGGGATCTCTCTGGGAAGGGAGAACAGGTATCAGTGATTCCCTCCACATGCCTTTCCAACATGACATGAAGAATGAGATCAGGCGGCTCCTGAAAATTGTGTTCCTTACAGTCAGTGACTGATGGAAGATGGAGTTTTCTGTCCTGGACAGAACATTTTAGTGTCACTTGCTAATCATTACTCTCTGGGTCTTCTTGGCATCTCTGAGAAATGTACGTATCTTAAAGTGTAACCCTTGTTGAGCCAAGGGAGCAGGAGGAAGAGAAGTGCAGAAATTATCTTTCCAGGTCCCTGGGCTCCTCAGCTGGGATTGTCTCAGCTGTGCCCTGAGTTTGATGCTGACCATGTTTACAGCAGAGCCACTCTCAGCTGAGCCTGATCCAAGCTGCTGGTGGGAGTCCTAGCCCAGAGAACCAGCAGAGTCATAACATAAGGGAATGAAAAGAAGGTTGTGAGTATTTAAATTCTCAGAGAGTTAATTGATTTGCTGGTGTGCGCATAAAATTTTGGGGCAGAGTTAGATGAGACCCAGAACTGCTCCATCCTACTCCAGTGTCTTCCAGTGTAAGTGTTCTTTGCTCTGTTGAATCCAGTGAGGCAGAATAACCTGTTTTTCTGATTTCTGGGGCTGTCATGCTGGATGGTAACAGTAAGAGCAGTAGACAAAATGTCATCCTTTGAGAGATCCACTTTCATTTTTCCATGCAGGAGCTGATACATGAACTAAAAGTCTGAGACTCTAATTGCAGAGTCATCGTCATTTGATGGAGATGCCTACTCCATCATGTGACTGCTAAGCATAGATAAGAGAGAAATAGTGGATCTGTGTCTTAATAATGGAGTCATTGTTTAGCATGGACCAAAACCTCACTCTGGACCAAAAACTCACAAGCCCAGATTTTATTTCCAGTTTAAATAAACACTATGAATATTTTTGCATCTCAGTAGTGCCCAGAATTGACCAGGTACCCCCATGGGTCCTAGGAAACAGCCCTGGTTTGTGCTGTTGGCAGACTTCTACAGGCATGCAGGTAACTTCTGAATGGACTGGTGATGAAGCCATTGAGAGAGGGGTCCATGGGCCCTGGGTGGGAGCTGCCAGTTCTTGTACTGCTATTTAGAACAGTTTGGTGCCTAAACTCCGTCATGTAACCTGAGACAAAAGCGAGCACATGGCAGTGTCAAAACAGAGCCATGAATGGATGAACATGGTATTTGTTATAAATCTTCTAATACTAGGTGTCTTTCTGATTCTGTGCTTAGTATTTGATAGGGACACATTCATGTTCCCATGAATAAAATTATGACAGTGCTGTTAAAACATTTTCTTTCCTTTTTGTAGCAGTTGTGTTTGTCATAAATATTCTCCCTCCTTAAGGACGACAGTTAAGTGTTTTGATATCCATATCCTGGTGTTTTCTTAATAAGAAAAACAAACTTTCTGTGGAACACTTAATGAAGTTTTATTTTCTGTTGTTCCTTTTTGTGAAGCCAAATATTCCTGCATAATCAAATTGTTGCTTGACCACAAAATTCCAGCATCTCTCTAATGCCTTTCAGACTTTTGAGAGACCAATTCTCTGATGATTTCTCTGTAGCAGACCTGCTTTCAGCTCCTGCTTGCTGTTGATATCATTGTGGTGTAAACTGAGCAATGACTGTAATCAAAACTTCAGTGTTTTCCCCAGAACACAGCAGGTTGCTATGTGGGTGGCAGCAGGGCAAGGAGAGTCTGCAGGAATGTTTTTTTTTGGGGGGACTTATTGTTGTCAGCAAAGATTTAGCCTGGGGGCTGTATTGACAGAAAAAGAAGCTGAACACAATAAATTGAAGAATGAACTGTATTTTCACAAGCTGCTCTCTGTTGGTCACAGAGAATTTAATGTTAAAATTCTGCTGTTATCAGATCACTAAGCTCAACAGTTCCTTCCTGCAGAAGGTCTTCTTTCAATTACAAATACATTTTCCCCTTACAGTAGTGAAGTTGAATTCAATGCCTTTACTGCTTTTGATGTCATTTTAACTCCCACAGACCTGGATTAATGTATTATTTTTATAACTCAAAATTGAGCCAATTATGATTCACAAGTCACAGAAGTAACAATATTTTGAACAGACTAAGATTCACTGACAAAATAATACCCAGATATTTCATTTATTTAATGGCATGTGCAATTTTGCAAGATTGTTTTCTTTACCACTAGCCTGATAGAGTTCTCTCTGAGAATTTGAACCTGAGTTTTTTAAAATATATGCAGTACTGTGACAGCCTGCTACCTTTTAAGTGTTCCATGGCACTGAAAGAATTCTCCCAATTTCATGTAATGCTGAGAATGTGTCCCAGATTCATGACTAATGGCTGAGTGTTTACTTTGCTCAGTACCAAGGATAAAGTTTTCACTGCCTGTTTCCCGTCAGAGAGAGCAATGCCCACATTACTTGTCAAGCATGAAGTCCAGGGGAGTTCCATGGCCAGGTTGCACATTTTCAGCTCTGGCTTTCATGGATGCATTTGCAGCCATGCCTTGGCACAGGTAGATGGATGCACTCAGAGTGCTTTGTGCTGCAGGAGGATGGCTTTGCTGCACAGGCTGCATAGGCACCCTGATTATATCAGTAAATTAGATAGAGCTGGGGAGTGTTCTTGGTCACGGAAATGTGACAGATTGTACTGTGAGACTGTTTGTACAGTCACTGCTGCAGTTTCAGCCCATTATTAACAATCTCCCAAAAGCTCCAGAGCACTGCCTGCACATTAAAGCAGTCTGGGGGCCATTCCCAGGACATGATGTGCATGGAGCGATTCTGCTGGGGAGGCTGAGAGGGTTTATTAAAATCATGCCAGTTGGCCTCTGTGACTAGGAATATTTCTAGGCACATTCATCTCCAAGTGTGGACATTGCCGTAGGGTCCCCTCAGCACTCACAGATTAACTGCAAAGGACATGACTGCAGCTCTGGGCTTGCTGTGCCTCATTCAAATTGGCCACCTCACCCAGGGCTCAGAGCAATCAGGCTTTCTGTGTTCACTGTTCCTTTGGGGGCTGTCCTGCCCAACACCAAGATCCCTGTCAGTCTTTGCAAAGCCTCCTTACAGTTGTGAAAACCCTCCCAAAAGGATTGGTCACAGACACCAATCAACAGGACCAGTAAGTGCCCTGAACTATTGATATTCACCAATAATCAACATGTCACACATAAATAAGGTGGCCTGGATTTACAACTTCCTCTGCCAGCACCTGAGCCATCAAGGTGGCTGAAGTCTCAGTGCCACCAACCCAAACTGAAGCCAAAGCCAGAAGCCTTGTTGGTGGTCAGTGGTCTCAGTGTGAGTTGGCACTGTAAGGTAAATATCTGATGACAACTGGAAAAGCAAATATCTGTGTTGTCACAGGGCCTGCAACGTTCAACAAATTGTAGTGCTTCACATGAGAGAAGCAACTTTAAGGAAACCAGAAGCAGAAACTTCTGATTCATGCTGGCAATTAAATCTAATTTGTGAATCTGTGCTATTACCAATTTGCTATTATCAAAATTTTGCATGCCAGTAGATTTCTCAGTTAAACATGGCATCCTTTCTTTAGCCTTTATTTTCTCCCTAATTATTTTCAGAGAAAGAAACAGCAGCACATACAAAAATGAAGTTAAAGCAGGGATGCAGGCAGCCCGGCCAGGCCTGAGGTTCATCCTGCAAGGTAGAAGTGTGGGAAATTGTTCATCACTGCAAGCAATGGAAGAGGAAAAACAGGTGGCATAAGCCAAAGTGGAGTTAAGCCAATAAAACAATAATGGAGAAGCTAGGAGGTAAAAGTTGTTAAATGAGTATTAGGAACTTCAGTGAGTGAAAAATACCAAAAGCCATTAAACTGAGTGTACTGGCTTACCAGCAGTGACTTGTGAAGGCCAAGATTGCTATAGGAGTGTTAAATCAGGAAAGCCAGTCCCCATAGGAAAGAGGAACACAGCAGTGAACAATTTACCTGGGAGGGGAAAAGGTGGGAAATGTGGAATATAAGGTCGAGAAAGGTCATGGTTACTTGGGAAGTCCCTGTTGAGCAGAGTGGCATCTGATCCCTGCACTGGGGAGGGAAATAGAGCTCTGATCTGCCTTTTCATGAGTGTCTGCCTTGTTTCCTCAGCCAGGGGCACCTGGGGTGCCTTCCTTAGCACAGACTGAGGGACACCCTGGAGAGAAGATGGAGTGTGGACCAAATCGCCCAACATTCAGTCTCTGAACAATGTGCTGGGTACAAGGACGGCCACAAAACTTACCCAGAAATTCTGGTCATAACTCAATGCAATAGGCCAAAATAAACTCCGATGCCATTTAATTAACATTTCTGGGGACCAAGTTGGCCTGGTTTAGCAGACTGATCTTTCAAAACAGTTTTGATTTCCAGTGGGAGCAAAAAGTCAAGAAACGAAAAGTAAATTGTCCACCTAAGCCAAAGAAAAAAAAAGGCAAGGGAAATTATAAATGATACATTATCCCTTCTGTTAAATAAGACTGTAGTTGCAGAGTACACATACACTCCTTGGTGCATCTAGAGCTGTTCAAGAATAGAAAGTACAAAGTGCACTGAAGTGAAATCTCAATTTGAGTTGTTTTTCTGCTGCAGGCAATGAGATCTGGAGCTGTGCCATATAATTCAGTGCACAGATACTAAACCTCAGGTATTAGCTCATATAAACAGAAGATGGAAAAGGTTCAGGCTCTGTAGATCTGCCTCAGAACAAGTCATAGCCCATGTTATCACAAGCCCACACCTCAAAGCAAACAGAGCACTCTCATCCAAGACTCAAACACGTGCTGAGGAAATCTCCTATGGATTCACTGATGGATCTGCCATCTCCCTATGGCTGTGCCTGGAATTTTGGGCATTCCAGCTGCCAGCAAATACTTGCCACTCTGCACCAGAAGTCCACCTGAAGGTGAACTCAATGTATTTGTGGGCTCCACCAGCTTTAGGGTCTGGATCTCCATGGGAGCCTGAACTCTAGACCACAGACAGGCACATACTGGCTTTTGGTGGGGTGTTTTGGTTTTTGGGTTTTCGGTTTCTTTTTTTGTTTGTTTGTTTGTTTTGATTTGGTGGGGTTTTTTTGTTTTGGGGTGGGTTGTTTGTTTGTTTGTTTGTTTTCAAGCAATGAACACTGAGTGACATCAAAACCACTCACAGGTAGCCAAGACATCCACATGGGAATTAGAATTTCCCTAAAGCCTGCTGGTGACTCAAGCCTTCTTGGGGCTGGGACAGCCCACAGAATCCCAAAGGACACAAGAACCTCATATTTAAGCAACTCAGTTAATGTCCTTATGGTCACCTACAATGGGATGTTTCAGTTGGAACAAGAGAAGTCCAGTGTGTTCCCAGCTGCATTACAGGTCTGCAAGACTTCAGACAAGCAGTTTTAGTTTCTCATTTTTCATTTTGCAGTTTGTAGGGAGTACTAAGAGCTTCTTAAATTTACCTGAAGAAGATGAGACAGAAGTTAAATCATTAATGTCATTGCCATGAAATTTTTATGACGTTTCTGTATATTACACCAAGAAGGAGGTAACTGTTAGTCTTCAAGCCTTAAACATATCAAGCTCTTTTATGTCCTGTTTGGAGACTAGCAGTAATTCTCACAATTGCCCTCCACTATTGTACTGACTTGTAGCAATGATATGTTCTAGACCTACTCTGTAAAAAAGAAATTTAAAGTAACAAGAAAAATAAATTATTGGTGACAATGTCCTGTTTATCTTCTGGACAAGTTTGGGGGGGGGGTTGCCTTTTATTTGCAGTGTTACTTACACTTTTTTTTCCATTATTGATCCATATTGACCCATTCTGTGAAGTGGTTTAGTGTTGTATAAACACTTCCAAAAAATCTCCATGTTTCTTGTTACTGCATCTGTGATTTAGAGGTCAAAACAGAGATAAAGGCAGTTGTAAAAAACATTTTTACCCACTTTAAAAATGTCTGATTTTTGGACTTTGAAAAGACTGTGAGCATTAGAGATTTATTATTGACACTTTTTAGAAAATACGCATTATATCTACCTGACCTGGTGACCAAGGCAAAAAAGATAACCAAAAGCTTCATCTGTTCTCTGTGAGTTAGGTGCTGTTAGGACTTAAAAAGCAAAGTGTGTGCAAGGGACAGATCATATATTTACAGGATCATTAATAGGGAAAGAATCCTTTATTGTGAGAGTGGTGAGACACTGGCCCAGGTTGGATGTCCCATCCCTGGCAGTGTTCAAGATCAGGCTGGATGGGGGCATTGAGCAACCTGGTCTCATGATATCCCTCCCCACGGCAGGGGGCTTGGTGCAGGATGATTCTTCAGTTCCCTTCCACTCCAAACCTTTCTGTGTTCTTATTAATTGGAAGTTTTGTTTCTATTTCTAAGGTACCCAGCACAAGAAAAATGTGTAGTCTTGCCTGGCACCATCAGCCTGTCTCACTGAAATAATTATTCTGTATGTATGATAAAGATAAGAAATTCAGTTTCAAGGCCACACTGGATCTGATTCTAATGACCAGCTGTGATCTAGAAACAATATACCTTGTGTAACAATACAAATTCTTCTGGACCCATCAGCTGGAGAAAATTCTACCCTCAAAACACTATCCCCGGAACACAGGTTGGCATTACAGATCAGGCGTTTTCTCCTATCATCTTCATGATCATGTGTAGAAACAACAAATTCAATATGAAGTGCATGCTTTGAACTGTCATCACCACAGCAAAGGGAGAAAAATACCTTGGATCTGCCAGTATTAAGAATAAAATGGAAGTCAAGCATTGAGATGTGAGGATAAATAGCAATGATGTAGTGGACTAAAGCAGATAAAACAAAATATATTTATAAATGCTGAGAAGCTTGCGGTTATTTGTTAAGCATTAATATATGGTAAAGACGTACCTGGAATTTGGTGCCAAGCTAAGTGGAATGATTTCTGGGAAGTCTGAATGAATGGTTGAAAACTATGTCCAATTAAGGGGTCCTGACCTGTCTGCAAGAACAAAGCATTTACTGAGGAGAGTGAAGAGTGCAATGGGTGTGACATATAAAATAAAATGAGAAAAATGTAATGGCATCCTAATAAGAAATTTACCGTAACTTTGATTGAGACTGATTCATGCAGAATTTTAATGGGAATTTCAGAATGTCTTCAGAATGTTGTCATTTCAGAATGACAACTGAGTGCAGCCACTCTTATCAGAAAGGACTGTCCTCTGTGTTCACGAGTGTGGCACATTTTTTGTGTTTGTGAGCATACACACCTCTGACTAAGGCTGTGCCTGGGGAAATGCTAAATCCCCTGTCACCTCACTCGAGGCCGCCTAAAGCCAGGACCCATTGCAGTGTGAATCCTTGCTCTAAATCCCTGCATCTGCAGAGGTGCAGTTGGACAGAAATTTGTTACAGCTCAAGACAAAGGCAGGTATTGGGATTGTCATCAATATGGTTGCTAATAAAAGATATTATCCCAGAAGACTAAAGCGTATACAAAGCAGTGCAGGAAACACTGGCCCAGGTTTAAGAGCAAATTAGGGTCGTAGTGGTATGGACAAAGCAGCAGATCTTGTCCTTCAGGACAGAACAAATTACTTCAGACACAGACACTGCTTAGTTTCTACAGGTTCCTGGCCTAAACTACATCATTGCTATTTATCTTCACATCTCACTGTGGCATCTCCACATAATTTTCCTCTGCACAAAGACATGGCCTCTAATGACTCCAGTCAAGGTAAACAAGCACAATCAAGGCTGTTCACATTAGGCTACTACAGGAACTCTCATTAAAATTTACAGCCTGTGCAGTGAATGGATGAAACCAGCATCTGTCTGTGTTTGTGGTGCTGCTCTAGCACGTCAGCCAGGATGGCTTGAGCTGCATTTCCCCAGCAGCAGCTCAGGGCATTGGGCAGCAGCACCCCAGGACATCTGTGCTGTGCCAGGGGTGACTGGCACAACAAGAGCTCCATGAGCTAACCTCAGGCTTAAGAACTGACAGCAGAGATCCTCAGGCTCTGTGGAGCCCCAGGCAGTGAGGGGCTACAGCATTTACCCATCTTGTTGGGTGTATTTTCAGTTTGTAGGAAAATCCAAACTGTCGTACTCTTCCACTAGAACCTGATGTAACTGGACAAGGACTTCTGTCCATACATGCTCCCAAGAGTCATGTCCTGCAGGACTTGGATCAAAACCTGAAATACACTCCAAGCTAAAACTATTACAAAACAAAGCCCATCTAGGAACTAGAATCTTTCAAAAGAAACAAGTTGCTAATTCTCCTGGAAATTAATAAACTATTCTCTTCTCCTCTGCTGAGGCAGACTTGGTTTCCTGAAGAAAATAATCTGCCATAAGTTTTTGACTATTAGCTCATATAATGGATCTGACAGCAGATGGAATTTGTGCCTAGAAGAAGTGCCGACCCTTTCTTGAGAAATGAATAAATCTTTCATTTACCAAGCAGACTTGATATAAATAGAATGGCAGTCAGCAAAAAGGAGGTGGTCCCCTGGGAAGATAAATAGCTGGTTATGTTCCTGACAGCAGGAATACAGTTAGAGGAAAACTACTTTCATTTATTTCACCTATAACAAAGGGGAAACAAACTAAGGAAAGCTGTTTTCTGAAGTGATGTCTATCGGCCTTTGCCTAATCCGTGTGGAAGAAAGATTCTAAAATGGTCAAATGTTCTCTGGTGTTGTAAAACTGGGCCAGACACAGAACGAGCAGGACCTCTTCCACTTCCTGTTATGATGTGCACTTATTTGTAATGATTTCATGGGCTTGCTCTGAATTGTCACCAGTTCTAATAGTCATCATCCTGCAGCACGAGAGCTGACAGCTGCTCAATACTGAGTACTAAAAAGCCCAGATACTAAACAAATCTGCTTTGGCTTTGCTCTACTTTCTCTGCTTTGTCTAAGGTTTTACAGACCAGCACAAACTGTTTGAACATGTGCATGTTTTCAGTCTCTCAGATGCAGAGACAATCATCAAGCAAAATTGAGCTTAAGCCAGCTGGGGTCATACTGAGAGCACTCTCAGTTGCAAGAGGGTTTAGACAAGCTCAAAGTCTTGTTGGGTAACATTTAAATTTACCAAGCAGAAGTGAATATTGCATTTGAATCAACCTGTTGGTAATCACTCCTCTGCCCTTTGATTTATAAGAGAAACAAATGAAATTTTGCTGTTCTGAGGTACAGTTATAATTTCTCAGGTCTCGGATTACCAGTTAATTATACAAACACAGTTGCTTTTGGCTAATACAGACTTTGCTTTGTCCTTTCTTTTTCTTTTTTCAGTGTTCCGGTAACACAACTTGAAGGTAGATTAGCCCTGTGCTTCACTCTGGAAATCAGTGGAATTAGAAGAAGAAGAATTATCTATCTTTCTGTATGGATACACATATACAAGAGCTGTGTGGTTCAGCTGACGCTCTGGAAGAAAAGGATCCCATCCAGAGGAATTTTGACACACTTAGGAGGTGAACTTCCTGTGAACTTTATGTTAACTTCAGAAAGTTTGACACGGCCAAGTGCAAGGTCCTGCACCTGTGTCAGGGCAATCCCAAACACAGAGGCTTAAGAGCAGCACTGAGGAGAAGGACATGGAGATGTTGGTGGATAAAAAACTCAAAATGATCCAGCGATGTGCTTTTGCAGCCCAGAAAGCCAAGTGTGTCCTGGGCTGCCGCAAAAGCAACATGGGCAGCTGGTCAAGGGAGGTGATTCTCCCACTCTGTTTTTGTGAGACCCCTCATGGAGTGCTGTGTCCATCTCTGGGCCCTCAATCTAAGAAGGACCTGGACCTGTTGGGGCACCTTTCCTGTGTATTTGAAAGGTTTTTTGAGGTTCAGTTGCACAATATTGCTTTCATATGGGAACAGATAACCATATCATCTTTTTGTCCAACCTCCATTTTTTCAAGAGTTCTTTTTTTCATAATTATTAACATTTCATTTATTCATATTCTCTCCATCTTCTGCTTTTGTTCCTGTTTAAAAAAATAATATTCTATTGCAGTGCAAATCCTTGCTGGATTTGAGCCTGGAAATGCTTACTTGTGTGAGAACTCCCTTAATACTGAAGTAACTTCAGTGAACATCAATAGGTCTATGGAAAAGGGTGTGGATGGGCACAGGTGGGCAGGGCACCATGCTCCCCCTTGTCACAGGTTAACAGGCACTGAGGATGTCCAGGGATGGCAAACCCATGCTATCCCCAAGAGAATAGCTGAGAGATCCAGATACTCAGCTGAGTTGCTAAGAAACCTAAAGAATTTTAAAGTATGCAAGGTTACAAGGCTAATCTAACGTTAGACTAATATTGTGTAGCATCCCCATGGCAACCAGGAGTGAACGGCATGTGAGGTGAGAGCAGAGGAAGAGATGGAATAATAACCAGCAATAAAACCTTGGCAGGGCTCAGTGGGATTATGTTATCAATGGGTTAAAACGTGCTGCTGGCCTGCTGAAGTTCAGCCTCTCTGCTGGGGACACAGCTTCTCCTGGCTGGTCCAGAGCAAATGGTGGGTGGCATTTCTAAATTAAGGCTGTGCAGGCCAGCTCTGAAAGTGTCGCTGCTGAAAGGATTGGATGAAAGAGAAGTTGACCCGAACACATGTGATGTAACAAAACACTCTTTATTATTTAATATAAGGAAGATCAGATCAAATAATTGTGCCACTCCTCTATTTAAATTTCCTGCAGCCTTGATCTGTTTGCTGTGTTATTTCCTCTAAAGCACAGTCTTCATAACTTTTGCCAGTACATATACTATCCTAAGTATGCAAACTATATATGAAGCAGAATCTGGGTACAGAACTCAGTTCATTGAAAAATCAACTTTAACCAGTATTGTCCTACAGCATTGGGTTTTATCTGTTCATGTTCATGCTCCCATGTAACCAAGGACCAAGGCTCCTGCCTAGGAGATGTTGAAATACCCTGCAGACTTCAGGCTTCATGGCCACCACCATGGTCCAGCAGCAGAGCTTGTATTTTCTAGCCTCAGCCTTGTGATTCATCCACTAGCTCAAGTGCAGTGGCTTCATCCAGTGGTTCAAGTGCACATGAGCCACTACAGAGTTTCCTGAAGTGCTGAATGTCATGAGCAAAGCTCTCCCAAGCGGTAAATTAAAAAACTGGCAATGCCTCCACTCCTGAGGTTCACTCACTCAGAAAAAGTTTGATTTTTGAGGTCTCTGAATTCAAGTTTATTTGGATGTTTTCATTGCATTGAATGGTAAGTTAAAGCACTTTTATAAAGCACAGACTTCTCAATGCTAGATAATTAGTGCCCTGACACTTCACCTGAAATCTTCTGATGCTCTTCATGAGTCCTTGAGAACGCAACATTGGTAAATCATTAGAGAATATCACTGTACACTGCAAAAATACTGAGGTGGATATTTCTCACTCCGCCATCATCAGTCACTGCTTCTGCACTTTGGATTTATGCAAACCCTAAACTGGGACGGGATGATCCTCTCAGTTTGACCAATGGATGGATGGGTGTGCATGAAGTTCATGAATATTCTTTGGATGAAACCAGGTAAGGCTCTTTTGTGCTTCACAGCTGAGTGCTATTGCGGAGTAGAGATCTGAGCTCCTGGTTGCCTTCTGGTTGCTCCTCACATCCCACTGCCACAGGCCCTGCATGGGAATGCTTTCTGTTCATCCTACCTGAGCTGTAGTACTTAGCAAGTTAAATACTTGTTTCTGCTGAGATTACACAGGCAAGCAAAGCAGGCACTGTGTAATTACCACGTGCTCTGGAATGAATAGAATGCAGTTTGTGAGAGTTAAAGATACTCCTCAGCATGTGAGGCATTGGGAGTCCTATTTTCTGCTTGGTAAACAAGGGTTCCACAGAAGTAAGTACAGCAAAAGACCCTTCTCAAGGTCCTGTTCCCATATAACATTAGAATATCCTAGAAATTGAGTTCTCTGATTAAATTTGGATTCTTCCAATGCAAGCATACATACCAAATCACTTTAAACTCTCATTCAAAATCTTTACAAGGTAGATCATTCACCTTAAAGCAGGTGCATACAGCTGGTCAAAGAAATCACATTGGTGATTTCACCAACTCATTGTATGTCCACCAAGTGTAATAAGAGGGTCCCAAACACTCCTGTCACAGGGCTGTAGTATAATTCTTTCCACTGTACTAATTTCAAAGATAATGAGATGCCATTGTAGCTAGTGATGAGGATATAAAGAATGGTGTCTTTTCTGTTCTTAAAAACAAAAAATGTTGCCAACAGTTCCGAAACCTTGAACATTTTTGGCAACCTGGAATCTAAGCAAGTTTGATAAGGTTTTCCTACCTCGGTACATGCCATTGGAAGTTTAAAAGAAGAAACAACTGACCTGCTAATATGACAATGAATTACTTGTTTAAGGTTACATCGTACGACTGAGGCATAGCAGAGATCTGGATTCAGTCTCTGGGAGCCTATAGATTCCATAGAATCATAGAAACAAATGGTTTGAGTTGGAAGGGACCTTAAAGACCATCTAGTTCCAGCTTCCTGCCATGGTCCACCCTCTAGACCAGGTTGCTCAGGGTCCCATCCAGGCTGGTCTTGAGCACTTCCAGGGATGGGGAAGCCACAACTTCTCTGGGCAACCTTTGCCAGTGTCTCACCACCCTCTGAGTAAAAAAAATGCTTCCTAATATCTAATTTAAATCTCCTTTCTTTGAGTTTGAAACCATTACTCTTTGTCTTGCCACCATCTGCCCATGTTAAAAAAACAGTCTTTCTCTTTATAAGCCCCCTCTATAACCCTACTGAAAGGCTGCCATAAGAACTCCCTGGAGTCTCCTCCAAGCTGAACAACCCCATCTGTCTCAGCCTCTCTTCATAGGAGAGGTGTTCGAGCCTTCTGAGCATCCTCTTGGCCCTCCTCTCATGTCCAAAAACTGCTCTCTCCTCTTCCTAACTGTGTTTTTCCTCTTCAATCCAATGTCAGGGAAAGCTGTTCTTCCTGACAGATGAACTTTTCACTGGCTCTGACTGACCTGGAGCTTCATTGAGAGGAGGGAAAAATCCAAATTGTGGAAATACTGAGTTCAACTCAAATCTCAAAGATGTCCATAAAAGACTTTCAGCTAATTTCAGTGAGCTATAGATCAAGTTCACAATGTTTAAGCAATAAAACACTGTGACATTCACATTAGATAGTCAGTGGTCCATGATGGCACATGTGGAAAACCTCTTAACATCATAAAATTAATCTATTCCATGATGGCAGTCAAATATTTGTTATAACTACAGAATCAAGGAATCATTAATTTTCAATGCTTCAGTCTTATCTTCTTTCTCTGAAATTTATATTTTTTATGTTTTAATCTACATTTCCTATACCTCCAATTTAATACATTTAATATACTACTAACACTGAGTAATAAAAATGCTTACAGAGAAAAAAAACAGCCATGAACTCTTCAATGAAAGGACAAAAACACTCATTAATTTCTTAGTAAAAATAAAAAGCATTTAAAAATATTTGAATCAGGTTATTCAAAAAGACCTAATTTTAATGTAATTGAGAAATTATGCTAGGTTAAGTAAATAACAATTGACTTTGAAAAGTGGCTAATTTAGCTTGCTGATTATAAATTTAAAGGAAGAGAAATTTCCATTGCAGTATTACTGGATAATTTCATTAATGTTTCCAGACTTGGGGAAAAAATGAAAAACAAAACAAAAACCAAACCATCATGGAATTTGACTTAAAGTGTGAGGAAATAATCCAGTGACTCCTGCAAGTTTTCAGACAAATCTTGCTGCTGCAGGTTGGGATCCTCTAGGACTCATACTAAAGGCTAATAAATGAGTGATTTACTCTCCTTTAGGAATCTGCTTTAAATTTTAGTGGAAGACTAAGATGCTCTTTTAAAAAGTTAGCTTTAAAGTATTTCCAACCTGGAAGTTTCATAGCTTGAAGATGTCATATGGGACGCACAGAGCTGGTTATTAAGTGAAGAAACAACTTATTTAAAGCTTTTGAGGACTGTTATCAAAATATTTCCAGCCCTTAATTGGATCCAAACATTTTAACCTCGCAATGATTTTCTAAATTAAAAAAAAAAAAAAAGTTCTGCTTTTAATATTTTTTCCTTTTTAAAATCTTTCCTTGCAATAACAAGCTGTTATCATGAGAGATGTCATTCCCCTGTGTGGCAATATCCTCTTCTCTTGCCTTTGCAAGAGACTTTTTGCAGATTCATTATCTGCCCATCATTGTGTTTCCAGTGCACTTTACAGTATCTGGGTTTAAGGGTAATTTTTCTTCCCATTTTTAAAGCATTTTCTTCTAAATTTGGAAGCTGCTGCTGCCACAAGCCATTCTTTCATTCAGCTGCATACCCCAGGCCTGAAATCCATCCTGGCATCTGTTCCCTGAAACCTGAGCAGATGGGGGAGTCCAGGAGGGACTACTTGTGCCAGCCTAAGGTAGCTTTGTCTTTCTGTGGTAAATGTTCTCCAAGAGTAAAATACTAATGCTAATACTAATACTGAACCCCAGACAAACCTGTCAGGAACCCTGCAGTAGCTAAGGGAAGGGATCTATAAGTATATACATTAGTATGTATGTCTTTGGAGAGAAAATAAGCAAGTTTATATTAGCTAAACTACAAAGCAACCATATTTTAAAATCTATTTATGGCCATATTGAGTAACTTTCCTTTAACTATCTTGTGATTGTCCATATGATCACCTTGAGTTTGTGGCAGTTGCCCTTAGACAGCTCCTGAGCAAGAGAGGAGTAGAAAACCTAAACACATTTTCAGGAAAATCCAATTAAAATATGCAGGCACTCTATAAATATAAGAATAAAAGGACAGTTCAGTGCAAACGTGCAAGGACACTGGATACCCTGTAAGATGGAGAGAAAATAAACTCAATATTTCATCTGTTTCTTTGGTGCTTCTTGGAAAGCAAACTAGTGACCCTGGAAACCCCAGAGAAGGATGTACCATCTCTGCACCAGATACCTGGGTGCTGAATTGCGTCTTCTATTGTATGGGGTCTTCTGAAGGCCTCTTTGGGACAACCTAGCTCCACACCACTTAAAATGTGGTTCTGTGGTTTTTTAATTCATTGAGTAAGAATCTCTGGTGCCTGAGACCCAAACAGAACTCCAGTCATTGGGAGGGGCCTGTCTGCTGGGATGAGCAGAATAAGGAACATCGGTGTTGATGAAAGCACTGCTTGAGGAAGAGCAGCTTTAGCTACATATTATTACATTTATGCTACTCAAGTTTCTCTCTTTATTTGGAAGGAGTGCAGCATTAGCCTTCACATGGAGGCCAATTCTGAATCCTGGGAGTAAAAGGCTTGGTAAGAAGGATTTGTCTAATTGATGAGGGCATAGTGACTTTAAAGTCTCTCAAGAGTACATTTATTTTAATGATTTATTTTTTTCAATTGTCCACACAGAAAAACAACATTGATTTTATATCATGCATAATACAGCATAAGAAAATATCAGCAAACATCTCCTGTAAAACACAGTATCTCTACTTCTTGACTGAGCCATTGACAGCACCATTCAATTCAGGATTTAATTCTCCCCATGATGAACTCCATGTGTTTTTTGACTCCTTATCATCTTGCCTTACATTTTTCATTGTTTGTTCTTGTTTTGTAGTGAAATAAGCATGATGGCAACCTTTTATTGACTGATAAACCTTCCATCTTGTCCTAGGGTGACATTATGATGCTTGTTTCCCCAGTTGTCTGTTCTGTTTATGCTGGATATCATGTTCTGTGCCTTCAAGACTGTCTCTGAAGAGTGAATGTTTGATTCTGTTATCATCCACTCCCCCACGGCTGGCAGGACACACAGACGGGCAGTACATAGTGCAGCTTCTGCTTTTTGCTTGGCTTTTGCTTTGCTCTTGCTCCTGCTTTTTGCTCCTGCTTTGCTCTTGCTTTTGCTTCTGGTTGTTATTTAGTTTAGCTAAGCAGTCCCAAATTTTCCTGGACTTTTTTTCTTTCCATTTCTTGGACCTACTCGAGCCTGCTCTGGACTGGGACCTGGGAACCCTGAGAGTTTGCACCTTGTGGCTGCAGCAGCTGCCCCAGTGCTGGAGGGACTGAGAACAGAGCGAGCACCCCCAAAAGAGATTTTCTGAATTTGTCATCTTTTTCAGAGCAGTGAAAGAGTGGTGTCATCTGGTATTGTTCATTCTGTGTGCTGGGGGGTGCTGTGCCTGTTAAATAAACAGGTTCTTTCCACTTCTCTCTGAGGAATCCTTCCCAAACCAGTGGGAGGGAGGGGTGGTGTGGGTTTGCTTTGTGGAGTGCCCCCTTAGGAGGTCTTCTCCCAAATTTGCCCTAAACCAGGACAAAATTTGGCGCCCAACATGAGGCTCAAGAGAGAGTGGAAAAAAACCTGTTTTGAGTGCATTTTGGTTGCCATTACTCTGTGTTGGTATAAAGCAGTTAAGAGCCATGGTTTTTGAATTCACAATATCTCTTGGGGTGAAGGCTTGCATGCATTTCTGGTCCTTAGGTTTCATTGAGATCTTAATACCTCTGTGGTCCCTAGGTTTAAATCAGGACACATCTCTGCTGACTCTCCCCGTGGGTGAGGACTCTGCCCAAGAGGAGCTCCTGGAGGTGGAGAGCCCTCACCTCACAGTGAGTGACTGCACATGCTGGGTTACCCTGCTAAAGCTCAGGAATCCTGAAGTCATGTCTGTAGTAGCAATTCCATTTGACATCCTGAATCTGTAATCCATCAATGCTGACAGAGCTTTAAATGGTTTTGTAAAATGAATTCTATTTGAGTACATACTTTGGCTCACGTAATTTATAAGTCTCTGTGACAGAAGCCACCAGCGATTTTTAAAAATAATATGAATTACTTTGATCAGAAAGAGCCCAGTGAGTTAGAATGTTCTGGGAAATAGAAAGGGAAACATTGTTTATATTATAAAAGATCTAAAAAAATATCCTGGTCTCATTAACAGGAATTTGCTATTAAAATTATAACTTATTCGGAGACACTTTGCATTCCTAGGTGAGCAATTCGACCAGGCTTCTGGAAACTGTGCTTTATTTCAGCTGTTGTGTTGACTTGCCTTGGGAGTTCAAAAAAATTATCAACTTTTATGTGTAGACAAAAGAAAATTAAAAAGTTTGGTAGAATCACTAAAATTTTTCCATACTCTGCTTTGGTGAGTGCCAGAGAGAAATGTAATATTCTTATTTTCTGTCTGGTCACATTGAGATAATCAAATAATTTTCTGCCTGGATTTCTTGAGCTCTCTGCATTTATTCAGGTTAATTTCATCCTTGTCAAAAAGTGACATATATGAGTAGCTTTAAGAAAACAAGGTATTTCCCTTAAATTCTGAATAATGAAAGATTTTCTGCCCACTGAATTTCATAACTTTTAGCACTGTAAAAGGAAAAAGGATGTTATTTTACTTTTTTCTAAACAACACTTAAATTATATTTCTAAACTTCATCCAAGAAATTTTCAAAGAAACCACATTCTTACAGTTTTCATTTAATAGAAAAATACTATTCCTGTGTCATTTTCCACTTATAAACCTTCCAGTTCTGTTATCTTTGGAAAGGGGAGAATATACCTTTTATGGTCATCCACATAGGGAATGACAAAAATAATTGTTCACATAGACCCACATGGAGGAAAAATCTTCAGTAAGAAGAACAATTTTTGCTTGACTTCAACAACACTTAAAATAATGTGAGATGAATTCCACCATGGCTGCTTTCATTCAGCCCATAGCAGTAGAGCTTGATCAGCCACCTCAGATTTACCGAAGAAATTGTGCCATAGTAACCTGGTCACCTCCCACAGCAAAACTTTGTCTTCTGTTGGCATGGGGAGAGCAGTGGATATTTCACCATGGACAGCAAAGCATTTCACATTCTTCTGGAGAAAATGGCAGGACACGGACATGACGTGGTCTATTTGCTGGGCTGGAAGATTCTAATAGGGATGGGGAGCAATGTTTTTAGTCAGGGTAGCAGCCTGTCACTAGTGGGGTCCCCCAGGGTTTGGCACTGTGCTCCACACTTGGCAACAGCTTCCCAAATGATCTGGATGGCAGAATTGAAAGGATTGACACAACACTCTCATCGTGTTCTGATGACACCAAGCTGGGTGTTGAGGAGGACACATCAGAAAGAAGAGATCCCAGAGAGACCTGGATAGGCTGGAAGAGTGGGTTAGTGAAAACTGGATGAAGTTTAACAAAGACAAGTGCAGATTCCTGCTCCTGGGTAACAGAATCAAAGAGCCCTTTCAGGATGGGCTCTGTGTGGATGGGGAGCAGCCTTGCTGAAAGGGGCCCTGGGGCCTGGTGGATGAGTGCCTGAACATGTGTCAGCAGGGAAGCTGCTGCAGTAATTAAGGTAAATGAAGATAAGATAAAAGAAGGTAAATGAAGATAAATGGGTTCCTGGGCTGCATCCACAGGGATAAAGATTTACTTGTTAGGCCTGGAGTACAGTGTCCAGCTCTTGTCCCCACAATTCACAAAAGGCACAGACAGACCTGAGAACATCCAAAGGCAGGCCATGAAGGTGGTCAAAGGGCTGGAGAGCCTCCTCTCTGAGCAAAGACTGATGGAGTTGAGTCTTTTAACTTTGAGAAGAGCTGGCTCAGGGATGACATAACCACAGTATTGCAGTACTGAAAAGGGCACCTAGGAAAAGGTGAAGGCACTGTGTTCACAGGGAGTCACAAGGAGAGGACAAGGAGCAACGAGGACAAGTTGCACAAAGAGAGATTTAATCTCAAAAGAGGAAGTGAACATTTTACAGTGAGAGCAATGAATCCCTGGAACAACCTCCCCAGGAGTGTGACTGAGTTCATTTCACTGGGGATTTCGAAGATGAGGCTGTATGATGTGCTAGATGATCTCACCTTGGCTCCCCTTGATTGGATCAGGTGATCCTTCAAGGTCTCTTCCTACCTGGGCTATTTTATTATTGTTTCATATGGGTTTGCCTCAGTCCCTCACAGGGGTGATTTAAAATAGAATTCTGACCTTCTGTTGTTGAATATAAGCATACTCAGCTTATGTACCGTGCACATCTCAGCTGATGGTAAACAATAAGGTACCAAACCTGGACCTTAAGAGAAAAACTTGCAGCTGTAGGGCAGATCTAGGTATCCTTAATGAATTTTGCCAGACCATTTTCATGAAAGAAGCCAGTGGCTGCTTTCTTGAGTCATTTCACTCAGTAGAAATAAGAACTGAAATGAAAATTCTGAAAATCAGTAAAAACATTTTGGAATAAAAGAAGAAGGATCAAACCTCCCAAACCATTCCACATCTGAACAGGCTCCATAGTGCTCATACTAACAGAAAACAAGCAGAGATAACTGAGAAACAGATGAAGCAATTGAAAAAGCCCATTCACAGTAATTTTCCCACACAATTTTAATGTAAGCAAGAATCTTATCTATGTACAGAGCTGAGTGATTCCCAGCAAATATAAGCATGGGCAGCAACCTGCATTTCATGCTACAGATGGCTTCTGCAGCTTTTGCTGTTTGAAGTATCATATCAGTCCTGTGTCACTGAGTCTCCAGGGTCCCAAACCTGTTCTTTTTTTTTTTTTTTTTTTAATATATAACAGAAAACATTTTCCCCTTCATTTAACTCATGGAATAAAGTCTTAAACCAGGAGCTCTGTGAAGCTGAATTAATTTGTGCCTGTGGAGCACTGTGAAGCACTGTGGGGAGACATCTCTTAAAATTGCAAAATACTTTTGCTGTTACAGTCAAACTCTCAGTGGAGTGATATGAAAAGAATGTTAAGTGTGAAGAAATGTGCAGTTTGTGAATGGTGCAGACATTTACTGACTGCAGCGAGAAAGTGCTGGTGTCTACCTCATCCACTCAGCTACAGAAACAGTCATTTTAGCACTAATTGCAGCTTTTCTCCTCGGCAAACAGGTATGCTGAGCCCTTCTTGAAATTCAAGAAAGAGGGTGGCATGGAAAGAAGGTTTATTTCTTTGGTGCTGACATTTTCCTGTGCTGGATCTCACAGTGCAATCACATTCTGTGAAATGTTTAAGTGGAAAGTAGCATGTTTGCTTCTCTTCCTCCATTTTTGTGCTTTCAATAAATGCAGTTTCATTATTTTGGCTATTTCTGTGGGTCACTTTTTCCTCAAGTTTGAAGCAAATTGCTGCAAGGTTTTCTTGGCCTAATGGACTTTGGTTGGGCTTTTAGCACAAGGTCAGGTCCAGCAGTGGCTGTAGTGCTCAGTGTCTGCCTCCAGAGCTGGGGTGGGATTTGTGTCCAGGTAATTCTTGGTCATTCTTCAAAAAAAACCATAAACAAAAACACAAACAAAAACAAACAAACAAAACACAAGAAAATATGGAAAAATAAAAAAATCTGGTACTTGTGACCGTGTTCTCAGGGGTCCAAGGATGAGGGAAGAGACGAGGACCTGAATCCATGTTTCAGAAGGCTTGATTTATTATTTTATGATATATATTATATTAAAACTATACTAAAAGAATAGAAGAAAGGATTTCATCTGAAGGCTAGGTAAGAATAGAATAGGAAAGAATGATAACAAAAGCTTGTGTGTCAGACTCTATGTCCGAGCCAGCTCCCTGTCATTGGCCATTAATTAGAAACAACCAACATGGGCCAATCACAGATCCACCTGTTGCATTCCACAGCAGCAGATAATCATTGTTGACATTTTGTTCCTGAGGCCTCTCAGCTTCTCAGGAGGAAAAATCCTAAGGAAAGGATTTTTTATAAAAGATGTCTGTGACAGGTACTGAGATTGGTTAACAGTGAGCAACACCAAGATACCGATATCTCACCTACAAACAAGAACACTTTAGCCACTGGAGATGTAAAACATTTCAGGATTCTCATCCTGAGTACTTCTGCTCATTGAGAGATTGGTGCCAAGCATGTGATTACCCTCATGTGATTACCAAGCTTGATAACCCCTATGAGAGGTGACTGCTGGGGAATACCAGGGTTCCATGGCTGCACTCAGGGCTGCTCTGGCTTCACCAGCAAGGAGGTGATAAAAGTGCAGGAGCCCCTCTGTCCTCAGCCCTTTGTGCTCACAAGGTAAAGGCTCCTACCAATCCTCTCTGGTACCAGTGACCACAATTGTGTGGTCCCCATGGACTGGGGACATGACAGCCTCTGACATCTCTTTACAGGGTTCCTATAAAATAACTGGTAAAAGCAAATTTATTGCAATTTGTATCAAATTCCTTAAGTAGAGCTCTGCACTGAAACACTGCTGAGGATTTATGAGTGAAAAACATGTTACCTGTAATGATCTGTAAACACTCCCTCCTTTACTAACAGCAGAATTGAGCCTAAGTTTTTCCCTTTAATGAAATCTGTGTTATTTATCTTGCCCTCTGTGGCTGGACATTTTTCCTAAAACACAATAGGGTAAGGTCAGCTTTCTCAGATTCTGTAAGTGGGCTGGGAGCTGCCACTGAACTAATGACTAATTTTCTCTAGCTGCAGAACATAGACATGAACAGCAGGTGTTTATTTTTTTTCCTCCTTCTGATGTATCATTTAAGAAGAAATATGTGTAGAAGTAATGAGAAAATAATGAAAAGATAAATTCTTTAGACATGACAAGTCTATCTTGTGATAAGCTGGTGAAGAATAATGAAAGCAGCAAAATTCTCAGAGCAACCAAAGTTTACAGAGCAGACTAAAAGACACAAGGACTTTCTTTCACAGTCTTTAACTACAGTAAATATCATCATCCAACACCCTTCCAAAATGATTCTGCAATTTGCCATACAACTGAGGAAGAATGGCAGAAATCCTAGATAAGAGAGGGGATTAAAGCAAAGCACAAAGGATTAAGTGACTCATGCAAGATTGCAGAGGAGATCTGGCAGAGATGCTGTGGGGTTCCCAAGCTCTATCCTGTTCACAACAGAGCAGAAATGTTAGACAGCCAAGCAGGGCACTACACAGACCTGTTTGGAAATGTTTTGGTAATGTGCTATTTTTCATTTTTGTAAAATTACCATTTGCTGTAGCTTTTCATATGACTACAAGAGGTTTCATGAATTTTAGCCAGAAGAGATTCTTTAGAAACAAGATGGAAATTCTAGTCAGAGTCTCACAATGTCTTCAGATATGGGAAAATTAGACCAAATAGCTAATTCAAATAATATTCCACTACTAATTAGGATGGGACAGCTGTAACAGGAGAGTCTAGGACAGTCTGGTAAGGTGTTTGGTGTGAGTGCAGATTTTCATATCACAGATTCTTGCATTCAGCCACCAGCTAGGGACCCACTTGAAGGGTCAGGTTGGTTGCTGTAGCTGACCAGTTAGTTGGATTTCTTTGTGGCTCTGGCTTAATATTGTTCTTTAAATGAGAAAAAAATATTGTCATTCTGAAACAACATAGAACATTTGTATTTTCAACTCTAAAACAGTATTTCTCCAGATATCTGTATCCTACATTTCTTCCCAGGTTTACTTTTAACAATATGCCTAATGCCTACCAGAAAATACTTTCATTAGGCACAGAATCTGTGCATGGATTTACAAGTTCAGCTTCCTGCATTTTACAGTCAAGCCCTGTAGAACACAGTAAAAATGTCATGGAATCATGGAATCTTGGAATCTTGGAATGGTTTGGGTTGGAAGGGACCTTAAAGATCATCTAATCCACCCCCCCCCTGCCATGGGCAGGGACACCTTCCACTAGACCAGCTTGCTCAGGACCCCATCCAATCTTGTCTTCAGCACAAGGGATGAGGCATCCACAGCTTCTCTGGGCAGCCTGTGCCAGTGCCTCACCACCCTCAGAGTAAATAATTTCTTCCCAAAATCCAATTTAAAGCTGCCCTCCTGCACCTGGAAGCCATTGCCCCTTGTCCCACCAGCTCACTTCAGGCAGCCCATTCTGCAGATCTGCTTGCTGTGTGCAGCTTCTGACCCCTCAGCAAACACAGTCTCTGCCTCTTGCCTGCTCCTGCAGAAACCTCAGAAGAGCTGAAAGCTTGGATAAATTGCCTTTCCTCTTTAATGTGCTCCTGGGTCATGGTGGTTTACACTGTTTCTAATCTCTAGATGGTGATTTCTTTTCCTAGATGGGAAAACTTCAGTGCTTAAATTGACAGATGTGTTGTTTGTTGCTCTTGTGGCTGCTGTTACCTTTTGTTTATGAGATGGGATGCCAAACTTCCAACATCATTTCTCATGCATTTTCTGCATCATTAACTGTTTAAATTTCCTGTGCTTGGACGGCTCTTACTTCTCTCTAGCAATTCCCTCCAACGTGGCTCTGTTAAAATGCAGAAACTGTTATAAAATCACAATAGAAAATAGACCAGATGGCATCAATAACTGCTAATATACCCTCATGTTTATGCTCCAGCACGTGTCTGATGGATGGGATAAGTGCTAGTCACTGGTATTCTGTTTTGTGTCATTGTTTGCTGAGGTTTTTGTTTTGTTTTTTTTAATTAACCATATGCTCCCTAGGAAACCTTGAAAGCATTTCACATGGTTCCCCAAAATACACCTGCGTTGCACCTTAAAAATGGACAGCATTTTAAAACATAACTCCTTTTTCTTTGTAAAAAAGGAAATACATTGTATGAAAAGAAACTGAACTGCTTTCTCTCCTGATTTTCTACTCCTGTTTTTCTCCCAGCTGCTTTCTAATGAAGAGCCATCCGTTCACATGTTTACTGGTCTAAGCTGCATAGTCTCTAAAGGCGTGGTTTGGAATACATTTTTTTTAATCCAAACACCAGAATAATTATCAATATAACAAGACAATAGTTGGAGTCACTGTCATTGTCCGATCTCCTAAGACTGCTGACACTCCTTACATGTTTGTGAAAACAGTGCAGCACACAGATTGTCACACACTGATTCCCTGTGCAGTCAATGAAAAGAAGCAGTCACATCTGGAATCCACAGTGAATGACTAAATGTGTCACCCTAGTTATGCTTTTCCATCGTTCATGCAGTCAGCTTTCATCTGGCAGCCGTAGGTTGAAGGTTTCTGGATTCGCCCCACAGTCTCACTCATTGTTTTCTCTCACATGGACTCAAAGCAGAGAGATGACACTCATGGCAGAGGAATTGTTTCTGAGATTTGTGACTGTAGGTAATTCTTACAGGGAAGGGACAGTTGATCATGGCAGGGAGAAAGGCAATTTAATGCAGACTTTACTGATAATTTGATTCTAGCAAAAGGGTTAGAGCAGTCTGGTTTTCACTGGCTTAATGGAGATTCAAAATTATCCTATGTCATAGAATGCCCTGAGTTGGGAGGGACCACAAATGTCATCAAGGCCAGCTCCTGGCCCTGCACAGGACAGACCCAAGACTCACATCTCATACCTGAGAGCATTGTCCAAACACTCCTTGCACTCTGTCAGGCTTGCTGCTGTGACCACTGCCCCTATTCCAGGGTGTGTTACTTGCATTTCACAATGGCTTTTAGGGCAGGGTTTGTATCTCTCACCTTCCCAAAACTTGTCTAACTAAATTAGCAATCCAGCAATGTAAGCTCTGACATCTGAGCAAGTTTCTTGTGTTCCTATTACCATTATTAGAAAACAAGTCCACAGAGTCAGTGAAGCACAGAGTGAGTCATTTAGCCAAACATAGGTATTGACTTTGGGATGACATAAATCACACCCTACTCTTCATTGATCATCTAGAAAACCAAATGCAACTTTTAAAGATGCTTCTGCCACTTTACATTGTCTCATATGGTAGCTTAATTAGGGTGCTTTGCCTCCCACCTTAGTTTCTTGACTTGTGAAAGTGAGATTGTACAATCAGCCACCCAGTTTGTGAGAGATGAAGATAATGAGTTCATGTTTGTACAGTGCTGAGGAAATATTGTATCCAACAAGCTGTGCCTTAACCATACAGTCTGAACCCATACCAATGACGACATACTGTTTACATGGAGACAGCAACAGAGCCATAAGCTCTGGTTGTGCTGGCAGCCCTTCAGGGTCTCTGCATGGCTTTCAACATTAGGTATTTTGTAAATAGGAATCTTAGGGCAGATATGTTGGAAAACTTGCCTAGAGTAAAGCAGAACTCAGTTAGCAACTGAGCTGGGATAGTGATTTTTTCATATATAGCTCCTGTGATAATTGCTAATTGTCAGCTATAATGTTGGTCTGCTTTCCTGTGATTCCCTCATTTGCTCCTGAGGGAATACAGATGGTTCTTATGTCACATTTCTGTGTTGGCTACCAAAAGTCTAAGAAATGGCTTCAGATATTTCAGGATTAAAAGAGAGATAAATATTATTAATTTTCATTGCAAGTAAGGTCATTTCTTCAGTGTTCTGCAGTGTTCATGTATCTAATGAGTCAGGGTGTTTCATAACTCATCAGATTTTCAGCTGATGCTTTATAGCTTTCCTATGTCAGTAGGAAAAACTGATTGTGGTTGTTAAAAGCATGGATCAGTGCAGAATTATTGCTACCCTCTATATGTTACACAAATATCTTAAATCTTGGCTACAGTATTTCCTCAAGGCAGCTGAGTATGATAAATCAGTAACAGTTGAAATCTCTGGCATCAAGACACAAAAGTTGTTCACTTATTCTTCTGGCAAAATTTTCAGCAGCAGTTAAATTGCCATGGCCTTTCAGGTGGGGTAAGATACTGTAGACATGAGATAATCTCTGAGGTGATAAAGTCAAATGATAAAACTTTACATTGTAGCCATGTATATAAAAGATGAAAAGGCGTAATCCTTTTAAAAGAGTAGAACTGCCAACACAGATCTGATCTATCGAGCAGCAGCCTGATTTGCCCTTCTCCTCCCTAAAGCAATCATGAAAATTACAGTCTCATTTTCTACAGAAAAGTCTACAGAAAGGCTAAACAGCACAACCACATACTGCTCTCATGGAATAAAGAAAGGCAATCAGAATGGATTGCACAAACACATCCGGAGAAAAAAGAAAAAAAAAACCAACAAAAATAAAAGCTCAAACCCAAAGGAAAATGCAATGCCATTTCTATTCCTTATCTGAAAAGGACTAATAACAAAAGAACAAGAAAATTTAATATTCAGTATTCAAATATTAGTTAAGTGACATTGGGTTATTAAATCTATTATTTTTTAAGATGAAGATAAGAGTCCAATATAGGATTAAAAAAATAGACTAAGGAATTTTTCATGGAATAGTTGTGTTCCACACAGCAATATAGTCAGCACCCAATAAAGAGTGGTATTCCTCAAAAGTTTATACTGGGACCAGTAATAATGAATATATTCATCAGTGACATAGTGAGTGGGGTCACATGCACCTTTAGCAAGTTTACAGAGCACCGAGCTGGGAGGTGCAGTGATCTTCACCTGAGGGAATGGTGGGCAGCCCTGAGGAGTGGCACCATGCAAACCTCTTGAAGTTCAGCAAGGCCAAGTGCCAGCTCCTGCACCTGGGTTGGAGCAATCCAGAAACAGAGTGGAGGATGAAGGGATTGAGAGCAGCCCGGCAGAGGGGGATTTGGGGATGCTGGTGGATGTAAAATTAGAGATGCACTGGCAAGGTGCACTCACTGAGCAGAAAACCAACCACATCCTGGGCAGCATGAAACAAAGCATGGATAACAGGTCAAGAGATGTGATTCTGCCTCTCTGTTCAAATTTTGTGAAAGCCCACCTGGAGCAATGTGTCCAGCTGTAGGACCCCAAACATCCTGTTGAAGAGAGTTCAGAGGAAGCCGTGAGGATGCTCAGAGGGATGGAGCACCTCTCTGGAACAGACAGGCTGTGACAATGTTGGGTTTGCCCAGCCTGGAGGAAAGAAGGCTGCAGAGTGGCCTTATTTTGGCCTTTCAGTATAACAAGGGCTTGTCAGAAAGATCAAGAGAGATTTTACCAAGGCCTCTAGTTACAGGACAAGAGGAAACAGTTTTAAACTGAAAGAGACCTAGGAGACAATCAGAAAGAATTGAGATTATGGGTAAGTATACAGCAGTCCTCAAATATGCAAAAAACTTGTATTTCATGTTCTCTGTGAAAGAACAAGAGGAAATCAGTAATGATTTGTAGGAAGAATGACTTTAGCTACAGAATGGCATGTATGAGGATGGTGACATAGAGTGACAAAGCTGCTGTCTCAATCTCTGGATGTCTCTAAAACTGCATCAGACAAGGTCAGAATATCTAAACAAGAAGATTGTCTGAACAGTCATTCAAGGGCCCAGCAGTTACAACTCTGTTCCCCAAATACATTCTCACTGTTCTGTGTGGAGTGAGCAGAGAGGGCAAGAGCTGACAGATGGGCTCTGCTCATGAAAAGCTATAACTGCATCCCATACAGATTATCTGAGTTATACAAATGGATCATTTTGAAAACTCTCTTACTGCCCTGCTCATAGGGGAGCTGATGTGGAGGTTGTCAGAGACAGCCTCATTATGTGAAAGGCACTAACAAGGGAGGCTGGATTACCCTGTGTTTGGAGCATCCCTTCAATTGCAGTCCAGACACTTTTCCTATAACACATGGAACAAGAAAATACATGGGTACATTCTGTCTGTAAGCAGGAGTAATTGACTGAGGTAGTTTGCTCACTTAGGCTTTTTTAAAGAGAGGTTTTCACAGACATTAGTGTAAGCTTGACAAACAGTTGACATTAATTTCCAGTGGAACAGAAAACTTTTTATAGGAATGTAGTTATCTTGTTTCAACTAATGGCCCCAGGAGAAGGTTTATCTTCAGCCAGTATTTCAGCTCCTGTTTTCCCTCCAAGCATTCTGCTCCACCTCACAGTCAGTCTTTGACTCCTTGCATCTCCTTGGAAGCTTCTGAGTTGCCATCTGTTATCAGAACCCTCCTCACCAGAGCCCCTTCCTGCTCACCTCTGCCCTAACACACTCTCCTTCAGGTCACTTCTCTGCCTTTAAGCACAAACAAACATAAAACACAGAGATCCTTCCCTGGCTGTCTCCCAGCCTCCTGAACCCAGGGATGCAGCAGTGGCTAATTGGGGATGGCATCTTGCTGCACTTGAATGGCATTGAGCAAAAGCAAGTGTGATTCAGCTGAAGGCTATGTGGGTATGTCAGCAGTTACAAAACCCCAACTGGACAGCACAGGAGTGTGAAATGATGCTTCTTTTAAAAGTGAGGCCCTTGAGGTTTAGAAACACATTCATTAAATGCACTGGTGCCCAGAAGTTATTTTGGTTTCGAGCCTTTGACCAGAATGAGGTCACTCTACATTTGCTTCCCTGTTAAAGGAATTTGTTAATCTTGAAATATTTATGCTGAGCTTTAACAGTGTTACTTCTTTAGAGGCTGCTTCTTTTGTGGCACAAAACTTGTTCTGTGCTTTATTTCTATGGGATAGATGCATCAGGAGAAACCAACTATGGATCTGGTTATTTGTACAGGAGAATACATGGGATCAAACCCAATATCTCTGCCTCTCACATACCTACAGAAGGCTGCTCCCAATTCTCTACCCATAATTTCTTCTACCTAAGACCATGAATAAAGTACCTTCCCATGTATTTCCTGGTAGATTTCATATGAAGATTTAAATAAATTATTTTAAACACCTTAAAGAACATAAAGAAATGCAAGCTGGATCTTCTTTCCAGCATGCCTTCACCTGAAACAGAGCATGCCTCCATTGAGAAAAAGACCCTTCCAACTGAAAAAGAAAACAAGAAAATTATTACCAAATGGATATATATATGAATTTGAAGAAGTAAGACACAGACTGGGTACAATAAAATCCTGCCTCATTTCTTTAGGAGAGCATAGGAAAAAATAACATTGAGATCAGTGACAGCTCCTTGAGGAAGCTGGTGACATATTTTGGAAGGATGTGTGGAAACAGACAGTGTAAAAGGCTGTGGAAGACAGGTTTTATGAATAGAAAGAAGCATCAAATTCCACTTTTGACACATACCTTCTAAAGTTCTGTGAGTTTGTGGCTCTCAAATAGCCCAAGAATTGACAGTCATACGGACAGGTCTCAAATGGTCAATTTGAAAAACAGCCTCAAATCTACTTACTGTGGCATGAGATTCCTATCAGACCCAGCTATGCCTTTTATAAAATATTTATTGCTTTTCTGCTGAAGACTAGTAGAGCAGCAGCTTCAAAACTTTTCAGTCCTGGATGAGGAATTCAGAGTGCTTCACACTAACTAATTTAGCTTCCCTTTTGCCTAAAGCAATAAATATCATGAAATGCACTGGACAAGAGATATGTTCTAAGATCCATCATGGTGTTGTGACTTGAAGTTGCAATTTTCAAGGGCTGGGGAAGGTTTAATCACCAAGTGAGACCTTATCACACACAAACCCAGCAGTAAGGCAGTTGCAGATCTCAGATGGAAACTTTAAAAAGTGCTTTAATTCACATGAAAAGAATGATTTCCCCAATCAAGAGAGACTGTAGGCATTTCTCCTAACATAATCAACATCAGCTGCCAGATCAGGATGCACTTTCCTGGAACACTGTTTCCTCCCACCAGGTGTTGCTATGTGAAGATGAGAGGAGAAGAACATCCCTAAGGAGCAGCTCTTCATCTCCTGATTGCTCATTCTGCAGTAGCCCTCACTGACAGGATCTTCTCTCCTGTTTGTGAGAGGAGGCAGGTACACAACCATAAAGAAAAAAACCACAACTTTCATCTCAGAACTGAAACTCCTCATGGCAAAATCAGAGTGACTTCAAACTACTTCAGACCCTAAGGGTGAATTCTTGGCCTAAATAAAATCAAGAATAAAATTTATGCTATAACTTGGAACCTCTTGAAGCAACAGGAGACTTTCCATGGATTTCAGTAGACTGTGATTAAATGGAGAAAAAAAGCCTTATTAGGTAGATAAAAAATGTAAGTGCTGAATGGGAAGACAGCCTGTCACAGCCAGGTGTTTATCACAGAGCAGCTACACACACAGAGGAGTGCTCAGCATAGCTGTCCAAAGCTCTTCCATGAAATTTTATGGAAGGAGCAGTGTAGAAGTTGAAGTGTTCTGAGGCCAAACAAAAGGGAAAGGGAGAAACGAAAGGGAGCTGCTTTCTGTAGAGAAGAGAAAGGAAAATGTCTTGCTGATTAAAACTGACCACATACAAAGCAGCTGAGTACTTGCTGAAAGATTACACCTTTAGGAAATGGCCTGCTCTCTATACACGCCATTTCATCTTTTGCCCTCTGTTTCCATGACCTGGATAAAGATGTGATTGTTGGGAAACACCTTTTACCACCCTGATATGGTCCAGAGGCAGATCATGGTGGTGAAAGCTCTGCACCAAGCCCTATCAGAGGCCTCTACAATCTCATGGCCATTAACCCTGACCCAGGGGTATTTCCTCTGCTCAGCTCCAGCCACTCCTCTCCCATTGCCAGGGAGCCACTGCCAAAGCCCACGGTCACCTGCTTGTGTGACCTGGCAGCTGCCCCAGGGTTCTGCTGCCTGCGGCATGGTAAATGTGGTGTGAATGTGGTGTAAGTGCATGGTAATTGTGGTGTAAATGTGTGGTAAATGGATGGTAAGCATGGTGGCCCTGGGCACAGGCGACACAGGGCACAAAGGGCACACAGGGCACATACCTCCTCAGCACAAATCCAGAGCTCAGAATTTTTCTTGCCCAGGCTAACTGGACAGCATGGCAATGGCCAGGCAGTAAGCAGCCAAAAACATAGGGAAAAAACTGCTAGAAAAAAGATATTACTTCACTAGGAAGGCAGATTGATTTGGTATTTTGCACAGCTTGGACATCCAAACCAAAAATGCAGTTGTTTTTACCTTGATTTTGGGAAAACAAAATGTCAAGAATGTATTTTTTCACTAAATTTACCTCCATCTGAGTACCTGTCTATTGTAGCAGCAAGACCCTGAACAGGGAATAATGAGCATTGACTCCACGATTGCAGGAGGCTGATCAATTGCTTTATTCTAATATACTGTACTGTACTATACTATACTATACTATACTGAAAAACCCTTCACCCTTCCCAGACAGTCACAACACACAGACATGGATCCAATTGGTCAGTGAATCCAAATGCCATCACCAGAGTCTAATGAAGGAATCACTCTTTGGCAAACAATCTCCATAACACATTCCACACGTGCACAACAACAGGTGCAGCAAATCGAGATAAGAATTGTTTTCTCTGAGCTTTCTCACAGCTCTCAAAGCTTCCCAGGAAAATACTGGGAGGGAATTATGTCTCTCTCTGTTGAGAGGATATGTGATCACCACACCTGCCGTCACTACTGCTTCTTTCCTGTCCTCATCTGTCTGAAACATTCTTACCTGAAGTCTTCTCTTCATTTATCCATAGGGCACTGAATACCCCACAGCCCAGATTTCTCTTAGACTGAGCATTCATTCAACACACGTTATTAATCCTGTTATGCTTGTGAATTCTCAAGCGAGTCTAAAATTTGCAGGTTTATAACAAACAAAAAAACCCCACCCAAACAAACAAACCAAAAAACAAGAACACACACAAATACACAAAAATCCATATACAACTTTTCATGGCTCAGAGCTCAAAAACTTATTCTACTGAGCAGGCTGAGAACTCAGTAAAGGCCAGGGGATCACAAGTAATTGTGCTACAGCTATTTAATGAGCTCCCAGTCACCTGCCAAATCACAGTAAATTTGATATTTATTTTCATATGCTATCCCACCTACTGTGCGAAATGCATTTTCTGAAATCACTACTTGACTTGTTAAGTAGTTAGACCACTTGCAGATAGCTGTTAATACTCTGAGGATGTTTATTTACAATCAGGTCTCTCTTCATTTAAAATGCATATATGAAAAGCAATAGCAAAACATTGCTAGATGATTCACATAGTTTCTCTCTGCTTTTCATGAAGGCCTTGGTGAAAAACAGAGCAAATTATCAGCAAATTTCCCAAAAGAATTTGAAATTAGCTTGTTTAATTTGTGCTTATGCAAGTTTCATTCTCCTTTCTGCAAATATGCAAGTAATTGCTTTTTATTGTCCATGGAAAGTGAATTTAGAGATGCAGTTTTCACTTGACAGTATTTGTGCTGGCAATGATTGTGTCCATTCAGGAGAAAGAAATGTGAGTTACCTGAGACAGCAGCACAGCTCAGCCGTTGAATATCACAAATCAGTCTGTAAAGCTAAATATCAGGTAAAATAGTTATTAATTAGGCTATGGTAGCAAGTTCAGATTGGAGAAAATGAGAATCTGTCTTTCTGTATTCTAAACCCAGAAAATAAATCACTAAATTAACATATTATTCATGTGCACTTCTCTTCAGATCTAATTGCTGCCCTCTTTACATGTCTTTTTTATGCAGGAGAGTCTAATGATTATGAATAGATAATATGCTCTTGGGGCAATGATTACATGGTTTCAGACTTGACTTCCTGGAGTATAGGAAGAGGTGGCAGATTAAACTTTATGGGCTGTGGTTCCTTCACTCTGTGTGGGACAACACTTTAATGACATTTTCCCAGGCACTGGAATCAAAGGCATGGAGCTTTGGGAGAGAAAATTGCTGTGAGCTGTGAATTCATGTGAAGTGCAGTGGCATTTGTGAGAGGGGCACGTCATATCCCATCCAGTATGACACTCCCTTGATCCAGGGGGAGAGAGGCACCGTGGTGTGGCTGTGCAGGAGCAGTGCCCAGCCTACAGGTGAGCAGTGTGTCACCTCCTGTGCTCCTCTCACCTGTCCTCACCATGTCCCCTGGCCTGGCAGGTCCCCGGCAGTTTGTTTGCCTTGCTGAATTCCCTGGACAGTAGTTTATATGCATACCGAAAACCAAATTTAAAAACCCAAGACAGGCAGAGTAATTCTAGAAGGATATTACTGCACAGGGAACATCATTGCAATTTTGTCTTTATGAAATTATGGACCTATATAATTTATACTCAGAAGTGTGACGGTGTTCACAGCGGTTCTTGGATGAGGGAAGAGACGAAGGATTTGACTCCATGTTTCAGAAGGCTTGATTTATTATTTTATGATATATATTACATTAAAACTATACTAAATGAATAGAAGAAAAGGTTTCATCAGAAGGCTAGCTAAGCTAAGAACAGAAAGAATGAATAACAAAGGTTTGTGGCTTGGACAGAGAGGCCGAGCCAGCTGGGCTGTGATTGGCCATTAATTACAAACAAGTCTGTGAGACCAATCACAGATCCCCCTGCTGCATTCCACAGCAGCAGATAACCACTGTTTACATTTTGTTCTTGAGGCCTCTCAGCTTCTCAGGAGGAAGAATCCTAAGGAAAGGATTTTTCATAAAAAGATGTCTGACACAGAAGTGTGAGGGATATTGCAGATGACCATCTCCTGTTAGATCCCTGCAGTGGAGCTTGGCATCTTTTTAAACTGACACATTAGTGTGTGTCACATTCAGACAGCCATCTGAAATTAGTAGCTGTGATTAATATAATTAATTACCTACAATTATGTGTGCCCAAGTTTTGGTAGGACCCTTTCAGAGAGGGAGATCATTTGATATATTAGCTGGAAAACATCCAGACAGTTTATATCTAAAATGATTAGGAAGTAATAAGGCACATTTCCTGCTTTCACAAATAATTCTGTAATGAGGTTGTAGAAAAACAATGAAGTTTACAAGTAATAAATCAAAGCAATCTTAAAGCTGTTGATAATTGCACTGCAAATAGAACCAGGAAACATTTTCTGGTAAAGAGTTTTTGTCATGACTGAGCAATACAGATTTGGGGACTGACTATTCACTAGCTGAGGGGATAGACTGGTCAAAGGAAGACATGATCCTTTGGTGGATTTGACACAATACTGCTCATTGGTGTTTTTACTTCTTAAAATTGCTTTTTGAATAAGCAACCTGAAAAGGCTAATTAAACCCAAATAAAAATTATGCCTTTTCTCATGATCAATCTTCACCTTGTGACACAAAAAGGAAACAAAGAGTTGGTTTGCTCAAAAAAATCCTATCAGCTCCAAAACCATATATTATTAATATATTTTCTTACTCAAGAAAGTCCAAAATTACTTCACCCCTCCCCCTTTTTCTAATGTTCAGGTGAGCAGTAAAAAGATTTATTTTCTCTGTCTTACCTATGACTCCAACAGAAATTTCTTACACTTTGGCACAAAGTGTAACATGCATTTTATACTCCAGTAAGAAGTATTTCAGACAGAACAATAATTTCTCCATCATATTAAATTTTCACCAGTCTCTGCTGTGCTGCACTGCAAGCACACATTGTAACCTCTGTGAAAAAGAGGAGGCAAAAGTTACAAAGGGATTATTTAGTAAACAAAAGCAGGGTATGCACAAAGGTTATGCTGTCCTTATGAGCAGTGTAGTAATGGCAATACACTTCTGTTAATAATTCTGAGGTGACAGAAATAGGGCAAAATAGACAAGTTTTTCACAGTCACATTCATGCCATAAAACAATGAAGCAATAACTCCCATGGTGCTGCCCCAGATGACATCTCCACTGTGCAGGACTGTGGGATGAGGTTCTGGCCCCATCCTGAATTCTGTTTACAGCCTCATCTGCCTCCTGACAGCTCCAGTGCTTTTTAGCTGGTGGGGGTGTCCAGAAAATAATGTACTGGGCATGAATCTGAGTGCATGTGTATAACACATTATAGAATAAAGAGAATGACAGCATTTAAAGAAAGAACAGAAAAGATTATCCTTTGGAAAGATAAAACTACCAAGACAAGACTATTTATTTGTTATAGATTGGAAAGCTGAGAATATTGTCATTACCTAAACAACCTTATAGCTTCCTCCTGCAAACCCTTTCTGTGCTCAGGCCAGCTGGAAAAATCCTCTCTGAGGGGTGCTGTGCTGGCACACAGACACACAAAATCTCTGATAGCACCTTCACTAAAGCTACATCAGTGTGCAGGTATATGGACATTTGATACAAGTTGTATCAGTTTGTTGTAAATCTTTACTTGGGAATTTTGCTGACTCCATCCAAGCTCACAGAACATGGAAATATGGTAACAAATGAACTCAAATAAGAACATGTAGGATGAATTGCAAAGTCCTTTACAAAAAAGTGGATCCTTTTTTTACCTCCCCACACATAACCACTAAATATTCTCAACCTGTTGGTATTATCTGCACCAAGAATGGCATCTGCTATTGCTGTTTTATACAAAATGTTCTTCTAAACCTGTGCTGTGTTTTGGCCCTGCTGCTTGCCACTGCTAAAGCAGAAAGCAAGGAAAGATGTTGTGAGGTTTATAAAGTTCCAGTGAGGTGAGTTGTGCTGTCACTGAAGCCAGAACCACCTCTGTGTGTGACAACGTGCTGAGACTAATAATTCTGACTTTTGGTTTCTTACTGTGTGCTAAGGACATTATTTCATTGCACAATTGAGATCATCAAGTATGAGATAGCCTGCTTGTATTGGACCAGGTTATTTGGGGTCAGATTGCCTGACAGAATATCCTGTCTCCAGCAAGGATCAGCCAGTGGATACAAAGGAAGGAGCAGAAGAAAAAAGCAGGCATGCAGTGATTCCTCTCCAGGGTGCTCTGCCAGTCTCCAAATCACTTCTAACTGACAGATTTCTTGGAAAGTTGACAGCCTCCATTAGAGTTGGACTCCATGAAGTTTCCCAGACACTGCATCCAAACTTCTGGCACCCACAGCGTGCTGAGAGAGGGAGTTCCCTGTTCCCACTGGGTCCCCATTAAAAAGCTTGTTCTCACAGCCCAAGCAGTTCTTTTCCTTCTTATTGCCATCTAGAAGCTCAAACATCAAACAAGCTGCAACTCTAAAGAAAGGAAAACAAATTCCAGATGACCAATAACCCATGTTTTGAAAACCAGAGTGCCCAGATTTCTTTTCCATCTCTTTCTAGTTCATCCACACATCTCTTCTGGCTGTGAGACATTTGAATTTTAACTTCCCCAAGGATGACAGACCCATCTCCTAAAGCAGGCTGCCAAAATCTGTCAACTCATCTGTGCTTCTGCCAAACCTCACCAGCAGCAAGCTCCTTCTTGCTCTAACAGAAAACAGCAACTCCATCCTTCCTGCTCTCCCACGCTGACCAGTGTCACAGACATCTTTTATGAAAAATCTTTTCTTTAGGATTTTTCCTCCTTAGAAGCTGAGAAGCCTCAGGAACAAAGTGTAAACAATGGTTATCTGCTGCTGTGGAATGCCACAGGTGGATCTGTGATTGATTTCATGTGGTTGTTTCTAATTAATGGCCAGTCACAGTCAGCTGGCTTGGGCTCTCTGTCCGAGCCACAAGCCTTTGTTATCCATTCCTTTTCTATTCTTAGCTAGCCTTCTGATGAAACTTTTCTTCTATTCTTTTAGTATAGTTTTAATGTAATATATATCATAAAATAATAAATCAAGCCTTCTGAAACATGGTGTCAGATCCTCATCTCTTCCCTCATCCAAGAACCCCTGTGAACACTGTCACAGACCAGAACTTGAGAGGAAAGCTCAAGGCACCAGGCAGGACTGGTTCAGCCCAAACTGGGACCACAGGTACCAGTGGTACTGGTTGAGCTGCTCCCAGCTGCTCCATGTGCAGACAGCTGCCTTCTTCTGATGCCTGCAGCCAGACTTTGCTGGCTGGTTTTTTTGTCAGAATAGGTAAAACTTGAATCACATTCTAAATGCCAGCAGAACAACTTATTTTAGAGGTGCTTTTCCACCGTTTTCTGCTTCTAAATTTGTATTATGATAAATATTTAAGTGCAAATTATTTTTTTCCTCCTTTGATAAAAAGTAAACTGTGAACTTCCTGTGAATGAAAAACAATGTTGTGATTGAAAATAATTTTAACAGATGACTCATAAGTCTACATTGGTTTTTGCATCAGCAAATAAAAATTGGTCAGGAGAGATGGAAAAAAGTACATTGAAGTTTAACTACCAAATGCATCTTCCAAGCCCTCATTGCCAAACCCTTTTCAAATGAAGTCTTTTTCATCATAAATCACCCAGCTATGTTTTGCATTTGCAAACTTTTTTTTAATTAAAAAGCAGAATAAAAATGGAATAAGCACTCCTAGTGACACATCTCAAGAACAAAGGGCTCTCCAAAATGCAAACAATTACAGAAGTCTAAGTTATGTAGGCATTGAAACAAAGGGAAAAAATCTCCCCAAAAACAGTGAAGGAGGAATTATTGTGCCAAGTGAAGGTTTTTCCAGCTTTTACTTATTCACTGTTTCTCCCTTATGGTCTTCTGTTGAAACTCCTGTAATTCATCAGCAGCCTTTTAGCTTAGGGGCCCTTTCCCATAGGACTCTGGACTTTGCCAAATTGGACCAAAATGACCCATTAATATGGTCAGCTATTGTCTATGTTCCTCTGCCAAGATTTGCCAGTACTGACTATTTGAGGTGAATATTGAGTGGGTGGGGGTGATTTAAAGTGTCTAGAACACTGGAGTGTTATATATTTTCTCTTTTAAAAATATTTTCTTCTAATATTTGGAAATGAGAAGAAGGGACTCCTTCCCTTTTCTTTCACATTCTTTCTTGGAACTGTTTCTTCTCTTACTTATATTTTTGTTCTCCATTATGAAAATAATGCATCCTAGTCAGCTCAGGGAGAAGGGGATGTCCCATCTTTAGAAGTCCTTGAGTAAAAAGTTAAAGGACATGTAGGAAACACAAACATAAAGAAGTTAAATTATTTGCTCAGGATTGTGCCAATGACAGAAGAATATTTAATGAGGATCAAACCTTGAATTTCTTTTGCTGTGAACAAAATGATTTGAAGCAATGACAGCAGCTGTTTTATCTCAACCAAAAGGAGCAACAGGATGGAGTCGGGTATTTTATTCACCTAACACAGGCCCCCAAGGATTGACCAAAGAATCACACAGAGAGTAAATGCTGCTAATTCCAATGCAATGTTAGCCAAGGAAATCTGAACTTGCTCCCTTCACAGAGCTTGTACACTTACTTTTCTCCTGAGCCCAGATTACTGAGCAGGATTCACACTGCTCCTGAATACAGCTTGGTGCTCATGGCATTCATCCAGCAACTCCCCAGACAAAGCCCCTCCTTGGCAAAGAGCATTCATTGCACCTTTCCCACATATTTAACTACCAGGATGAATCAAATGGATCATCATGCAGCCAAGCCTCTGTTGGAGCTGGGTCACTGTGCCAGACCACAGGAGGGGGATAACTGCTGAGTGGGTGCTGGGGTCGTGTCCCTCTTTCAAGGACTATTTATGCTCTTCACATTGGACAGATGTTGGTTGTCTCACCTCCACCACTCTGCTACAGCCTGCTGACTGCTGGATTTCCTGAGGACCTGAATCTCTGGGTATTGCAGGCTAGAAACCTCCCAGAAGATCAAGTGAGCCTTTCTTAGGAGCTGCAGTGGGTACTCCTCCCACCTCTACACTGAGCACAGAGTGTACTCAACACCATTCTTCTGTGTTTTGTCTGTGGTCAAGTATTCTTTGGTGTTACTGCACTGTCTTTTGAGAAGTTTTCTACTGGTGGGTTGATAGGAAATGAGAGGGGATTACCTGGGCAATGGCAGCAGCACATTGCTATGAACACAAGAATTATGAAAGCTTCTGACCTGCTGCAGTGTGGACATCTGGCTCTGTTTGTCCAACAGGTCAGGCTGTTCTAGGGATCCTGGCATGAGTGTACCTGCTCAGTGTCCTCTGCAGTCAGCCTGGACCCTGCCTCTGTCATACCTTAATGCTTCTGTCACAGCTGTCAGTAGGAACTTCCAGACAACAGTCCAATGATTCCTCCCTGCCTCTGGGCTATCTCTGTCTGTGGGGAGAACATTCACCTCTACAGGACGCAACTGTGAAGTTCTTGGCTGTGATATTTACATTGTCTGAACAGGATACTTTCACCCAGGGTTGTTCTCCTGGGAAGCTGGAAGGCAGGGAAAAACTTTAGAGAAAAGAAAAACAATTTTTATCTCATTTGCTTCTCCTGTGTTGTGTTTATGTAGAATGTGTTTGGAGATTGTTTACCCAAGGTGATTGTTTGATTGAACTTTGGTGTGAGTTGTTTTGACTCATTGGCCAATTAGAGCAAAGCTGTGTGGGGACTCTGGAAAGAGTAATGAGTTTTCATTATTATCTTTTTAACATTCAGGAAGTATCTTTTCTGTATTTTTTAGTATAGTATAGTATAGTATAGTATTCTTTAATATAATATAATAAAGTAATAAATTAATTTTCTGATAAGATAGAGTCCTCCTCATCATTCCTTCCTTCATCGGTGGCCCTGCATTTACAATACTTAGCAAACTGCCCTTGTTTGGTGTGTGTAGCGTCTCTGAAGTTCCCAGATGTGAGAAAAGAAATCAGACCTGGAAGTGAAAGGCTGGAGCCAGACTCAGAACTGGGACTTCAACAGAACTTGCAGGATGGAGCCAGATTGGCCCCAGGAGATGAGGCTGGGAAATTCACAGTCAGGATACTTGTTGGCTCTGGGCATCAGGCCAATCTCATTATCTTGGGCACGGTCAAAGAAGATGAACTCACAGACTACAAACCTTGCACTGCAAACCACTTTCACAGCTCTGCTGTACTAATTATGTTAGTATTGGTTTCCCTTTCAGCCTAAGCAGTTGCTGGTTCTGCCTCACGTGGCTCCAGAATTCCAGCTCCTGCTCTCCCAATGGAGCCCTGCTGTTCAGGGACCTGCTCGCTGTCCACAGCCACTGTGCCCATGCCAGCAAGGCAGGTGCTTGTTTTGGTGGTGGCTGAAGTTATTTGCATACACAATTGATAAAGGGCTCTGGGATGAATGACAAGACACTCTGGTTATTGAGGCCAATCTCTGGACTGTTTTTCCAGGTTCTATAACAGCTTCTTCTCATAAAGGGCTGGAAAAACTTAATCAGCTGAATAATTAAATCCATATCAACAGGCCTGCACCAGTTCAGCCTAACAATGCTAACAATGCTCTGGATCAGCACATGGGGAAAGTCTCAGAAACTGTTGGTTTTTCCCCATCAACTGCTGTTAGAAAAAAAGCTTTTTTTCAACTGCCTGCTACATCCCTTTCTCTCTTCGCTGAATAGCCTTGTTCCGCTTCCAAGTCACAAAATGGCCAAACCAAGAAACTGCTTCCTTTGCTTTCCCCACAGCCTCAGGAATTAAGACCCACAGACGAACAAATGCAGGAGCACACAGACATCTTTAGGCATACTCATGAACCCATCTTCTTAGACAAAGGATGGCACACAGTTATTTTTTTGTTGTCGAACTAGGCTCAGTACCACAAAAATTATCTCATGAATTAGGATTTAGAAATCACCACATTATTAATTTTATTTTAATTACCAGCACATGTGTCTGAAATAGTTTTTGTTCAGAGTCCCACAAGGGCCATTTTAATGGTAGCTGGACAAGAAAAATACAAACCTTTCCAAGGAAAAACAAATGTTAGGGAGACTGTCTTCAGCACAGGAGATATCCCTCTTAGACATGCAACATTTGTGTTTCTTGGGTTCTCTGCCATCCAGCTGCTGGGATTTGCTCAGGGAAGGATGACATTGGTTCAGGTCTCTGCCATGCACAGCCCAGCAGCAGGATGCTCACCTCTGTCAAGGGTTAAACAAAGCACAGTGTGCCCACTCCTCCGAGGGCTGAGACCCAGACATCAGGGCTGGTTGGTGGATGGCATCTGCCTTGGAATGAAATTGGAGTGCTATCTCTGTAAAATAGAGCTCTAGGCTGACTCCAGTGTTTATTCGTTACAAACAAACATTGAGAATTATTTAAGGTGGTGGTTAAAACCTCCCTGGAACTTAAAATGAGCATGCAAGGTTTCTTTATGGTCTGAGGAAAGAAAATCTTGTTCTATTGATGTCTTTAGATCAAGGATTTCTGCTGCTCTCCCAAGGACAGATAAGCACAGACCATTAAAGTGTCTCAGCTTTGTTTTGTAGTAAATATTGTAATAAAAACTCTATTTCAGACTGGAGGCATTTGCTAAGCAAGGGTGAGGAATATCGATCTGAACTACTTAGCTAATCAATACTTCTTTTGCATGCTTATCTGGAAACTTTTGATCCTCCCAACTCCAGCTCCATTTCACCCATTACACTAAGAAAGATTAAGCTTGGATTTATTTTTATAAACAACCTGATTAAGAAAAAAAATTTTTTGCCTCTTTTTCAGTACTTACATACTGAAAAAGAGGCAAAAAAAATTTTTTTCATACTTACATACATACAAAGTTCATAAAGCCATCATCTAAGTAACATATTTGCATCTGAGAACTGCATTTCTGCCTGATGGCTCAGTAAAGCAGCGTGTTTGTAATGCAGATAACACATTAATTACTTCAGGAACTGACAGCACATTCCTGCATATTTTGCAAACTCTGAAGTCTGTTGTGCTGAGTAGAAGGATGCAGTGTTTTAATGTGTTTCCACTACAGATTGCTGGATCAGGAGGAAGCAAAGGAGACCTTCAGACAGTGGGAAGGAAAAAAGGTCACAGGCCTTAGTATTGTTGGGAATTTCAATGACCCCAATAGCAGCTCCCCAGTGAAGGGCAGTGGAGAACCCCTGAGTGATGCACTGGGGGAGTCCCTGAACCAAGGGAACCTCAAGAGGGGAGTGGAGAGACCCACCAGGAGCCACAGCTGAGCACCAGGAGAGCTGTGCAGGGCCAGCAGTGACAGCAGGCAAAGCTTCTCCCCATGGAGAATCCATCCCCCAGGGAGTGCTGGGGCCAGGAGCACGGCAGCACTGGGCAGGCAAGAGGGGCACTGCAGCCCTGCCAGCCCTGCCAGGCAGAAATGGTCTCCAGAGGCACAGGTCCCTGTCCCCATGGATGCAGCTGCACAGCCAGAGCTCAGGGGGAGCGGCTGCCATCCCAGTGCCAGCAGGAACACCAGCAGATCAATTCCTGCCTCTGAGCCTGAGGTCAACAGCAGAATTTGGGTTTTATTTTTTCCTTCATGTGTCTATCTATATGACACCAGGCCCACTGGAACTGATACACCAAGGGGGGAAAGGAACTTAGTGCAAAAGTGAGCAGGGCTGATCAAAAGAGCTGTAAGCTGGATTTGAAGGGGAAAAGAGATAATATTAGGTTCACCAGAGATAAAACTCTCTAGCAAGGTGGCACACAAATGTTTGAGGGGTGGTGTGAGGGTGAGGATCTCCAGGCTGTGCTGAGCACACTGGAGCCATCTGGAATATTCCTGTGAGGACGTGCACAGCCCCTCAGCCATCACCAGGGCATGGAGATGAAGTGGCAGCAAACACGTGGGGATGATTCATGGTCTCAGTTCAGGCTACTTGCAGGAAAGTAGACTACTGCATTTTGATAAGGGCTCTCTGAATTAGGAGTTTGGATTTGGCTGTCAAGGGATGTCGTGAGTTCACCTCACATTTCAGCCCCATGGTGTTTACTGTGGGCATGACTCCAGGCTGCTGCACTGATCCAGCCACTGCATCGCTCTGTCATTTCTCAGTGTCCACAGTGGATTCAGACCAACAGTGGAAATGAAAATAATTACAGGATGAGGTCTGGAAGGGTGAGGAGAATATGAGACCTCATTCTTTGCTTACATCAGTGAACTGCAGAAAAAGTTGGTGAATTCACAGTAATGCACTACCCATGGCCAAATCCAACAACAGGACAAAGCATAGTAGAATAGATTCCCTTTTTTTTTTTTTTTTGAAAGATATACTTGGATTTTAAGCCTTTAAATTTTCCAGGTTTCATAAAACTGACTAGTTCAAGCTTTTCTTGGCATTCTATTTTTTTAGGTTGCTATAGATGGCAATGTCTTTGATAAATTATCTTTTTCGAATTTCCTCCTAAGCATTTTTTACTTTCAAAGCTCATTTCAGTACTAAGAAACAAACAATGAATTTACAACAAAGAGTTTTAAATAAAAAGAAGGTAAATGGCCACTAATACACAGCTCTTCCAGGTCAAAATGGACAGTCAAATAATATCACTGTGATGCTACCTTTTTAAACTTTAGAAAAACTTTAAGGAATACTAATAAATGCAAGCTTAGCAAAAAACCATTAAGTAGGCATTTCTGAAAAGGGAGGAAGTAAGGAGTTTGAAAATATCTCATTATTATTAAAAAAATCCATCCTCATTTCAGTGGGAAGGAGAAAATATTAATATTTTATTACCTAACTCCCTAAAAAGAAATTAAATATTCTGAGTATTCTAATACTTCAGATAAAACTGCCTTTGCTCAAATATTTTGTGCTTTTCAGTGGATAGGGAATATCCACCACATCTCTTACTGTAAATTTTTTCATAAGCTACATTTCAGTGATTTTACTATAAAGCCCATAATTTACCTTCAGAAAAACTGAAGGTAACCTGGATCATAACAAAAAGGAAACAAAACAAAAATGTTGCAACTCTAAACTGAACATGGACAAACAGCCAATGGTCAGGTTCTCTTATGATATATGCTCTGCAAAATGAAGAGGTATTCCCCAAATGTATATTTAAACAAGGTCTAATTTTACTAAAAATCTAGGATCCTTTGTATTGAAGTTTGAAGGAAAATAGAAGACCCAATCCAGAGGATTTTAAATGATTCTGACATTTATTTCTCATCTGAGGCAGAGTCCACAGCTTCTTCTTCTAAATTTTGTATTTAGAACTAATAAAAATGTTTTCTTCCAAAAAACCTAAAATACTTTGCTCCAAACACAGTTTCCTCCATTTAATTAATTACATATATAGATTTGAAATCAGTTACTTTTAGGTGAAAGAAAAAAAATAAAACTATTCTGTTCGGAAAGAATCAAAACAGAGCATTAAAGGTTAGGAAGATTCATTAATTTTTAGTCAGGGAATTTCTCCACAAAAATATATTTCAGCAAAATATTGCAACAAAGCCATTTTCTAGTGGTAGATTGCTTCTGCTGCTGATCTCCAAAGTGGCTGCAGTTGTGTGTGTGATGAACTGCTTGCTCACTTTGCCTCTCTCATTTGTGCTCTCAGTCCTCTTTGCAATATACAGCTTGTCAGAGTGATTCAGAAAGTGCCTCCTTCCCACCTTATACTTAAAAGCC